>NC_091626.1:64364500-64989500 GCF_027580195.1 Bos mutus | reverse complement strand
TCACTATATTGAGGATGGTTGTTTGGAGAGACTTAGCCAACTTGAAAATTTACAAAAAAGCATGTTGGAAATGGAAATAATTTCATGTGGGAATGTCACAGACAAAGGTATCATTGCTTTGCATCATTTCAGGTAGGTGGTTAGTGTCAGAATGGAAACTTGATAATCATGTTAAGGTGAATAATCAGAATTTAAAACAGTTGATAAATGGTATCTTTTCTTAATTCTGAAAAACAGAATTTAAAAAAATAATTTAACCTTCAGCCACAATACTTAAAACAGTTGAAATTATCAACTTTAATATCTTATAGTTGTATTGCATTTTTTAGGAAGCATCTTTTTTTAAAAAATCAATTACATAAAGCACCTAGCATGATGCCTATTAAAGTTGTTGGTGCTCTCAGTAAACATCAGCTATTATACTTCCTCCTCATCCTTTAAAGTATTTTTCCCCCATGGTCTGCCAATAACCTCAGCATCACAGGAAGTTTGAGAAATCTTAAACATTATAACCAAAAGTACAAGATTGTTTGTCTCTTACATTAGTTCAGGCTTTGTGGCTTCATCTCGTAACAGAAACTTGAGTTGTTTTAAGAACTTCCCCAGTTTCTTTTCCTTTCTAGGTTAAGATTCATATTTTTAAAATTCAATTTCATTTAAAATAAAAGCAGAAACATAACACAGTTCACCCATTCTCCTGCTTCTCACCCCGGCTTGGCAATAACTACCAATCTGTTTTGTGTATCTGTGAGCTTGCTTCTTTATTTTTAGCTTCCACATATAGGCGATCATACAGTATTTGTCTCTCTCTCTCTGACTTATTTCACTTAGCATAATACCCTCAAGGTCTATCTGGTTTGTTGCTAATGCAGAATTTTATTATTTTTTATGGCTCAGTACTACATATATGCATATACCTTATTTTCTTTATCCACTGACCCATCAGTGGACTTTTAGGTTGTTTCTGTATATTGACTATTGTAAATAATGCTGCCCTGAACATGGGTGTGCAGATGTCTTGTTGAGTTAGTGTTTTTGTTTTCTTCAGATAAATACTGAAACATAGAATTGTTGAATCATACGGAGAAGGCAATGGCACCCCACTCCAGTACTCTTGCCTGGAAAATCCCATGGATGGAGGAGCCTGGTGGGCCACAGTCCATGGGGTCGCTAAGAGTCGGACAAGACTCTGCAAATTCACTTTCACTTTTCACTTTCCTGCATTGGAGAAGGCAATGGCAACCCACTCCAGTGTTCTTGCCTGGAGAATCCCAGGGACGGGGAAGCCTGGTGGGCTGCCGTCTATGGGGTCGCACAGAGCTGGACACGACTGAAGCGACTTAGCAGCAGCAGCAGCAGCAGCATGGTAGTTCTTTTTTAATTTTTTGAGGAATCTTTATGCTGTTTTTCATATGACTGCCCCAATTTACACTCCCCTCAACCATGCACAAAGATTCTCTTCCCTCTACATCCTCGCCAACGCTTATTTCTAGTCTTTTTGATAACAGCCATTCTAACAAGTGTAGGGTGCGGTCTCATTGTGGTTTGATTTGCATTTCCCTGATAATGATGTAGAGTATCTTTTCATGTACCTGTTCTCCATCTGTATGCCCTCTTTGGAAAAATGTCTATTCAGATATTTTGCCCATTTTAAAAATTGCATTGTTCAGGTTTTTTTGCTGTTGAGTTGTATGAGCTTATATATTTTGGATATTAGCCCCTTATCAGATATATGACTTGCAGACATTTTCTCCTGTTCAGTAGGTTGCCTTTTCATTTTGTTAATGGTTTTCTTTGCTGTGCAGAAGCCTTTCAACTTGATGTATTTCCACTTGTTTATTTTTGCTTTGTTTTTACTTTTAGTGTCAGATTCAAAAAATCATAACTACAACTGATGTCATATTTTATATTTAACATGCAAAGGAGTTCTATGCCATAATATACATATTTGGAAAAACTCAGCAGAATTATTGACATAACCAGAACAACTAAACTTTCCAAAGTCTAGATTAGTTCCTAGCATGAATTTCATTTAAAGTAGTACTCTATGACTACTGTTCTAAAAGTCATTTTGAATGTGTAGGATGATATGAACACGTACTGTGTGTACTTTCTTAAAAAGCCAATAAAACAAATTTATTTTTAATGCTATGAGAGTAAAGGTCAAATTACATTAACTTTTAAAATTTTCTTCTTTTTACAGGAACCTCAAGTATTTGTTTCTAAGTGATCTTCCTGGAGTAAAAGAAAAAGAAAAAATTGTTCAAGCCTTTAAGACATCACTGCCTTCTCTGGAGCTAAAATTGGACTTGAAGTAAAATAATATTTCAAAAAGTATCTTAATTCAGTGTAGAGTGTCATTTTAAATTGATCCTTAACAGCAACAAATATTATATGGTTATCAGCAGAACTATAAGGATGTTACATCATGACATTTTTAGCAGGGTCCATCATGTAGAAAATAAACATTCAGATGTGATTCACTAAAGTTACTAAGTTGGAATTAAGAATTTATGTACACTAAATCATATTAAATGCAAATCATATACCCTTTTAATATATTTATTTTATAATGGTATCTATATAAATATCTTGATGTAGATACTTAAGTTCTTTAAAATGATTTAAATGTATAGTACAGATATTTAACAGTAATTTGTTTCATTTTAAAGTTATTGAAGCATGTTACTATAAATGTACAATTATGAAAAACTGAAAGCTAAATTTCAGATTCATTGAGATGGAGTCAATTATGCAAAGTAATCAGAGGTTGCTGGAGCGTTCCCATTCTTCCCAGGATTTGCATGCATTTCTCATGATCCTGCATATCTGTGCTCTTTGTAACATACATCCTTTCTCTGAATAAACAGTTTCTGGCTAATTTGTCTAGTCTGTAGGCTTAATCTGGTGTTTTATTAAAACTAGACCTAAATACTTGGCTGGATTTAAATAACTTTGCTTATTCCAATAAACCAGAGGAAACAATGATGAAGACCAGCACAGCTTTACCTATTTTTTGCTTAAATTTAAAAACTGCTTAAAGAGGAAAAATTTAACACGTCAATTAGAAACTAATTTGTATTCCCTCATATATGTTGGATAGTATTTCCCATGAGTGTAAGCACAAAATTCACTTTATGTCTAGAACTCAGTGATAATGAATATCACAAATAGATAAAAATCAGATCTTTATTTTTACCTCTTTGAAATGGCCCTGATTCTATTATTGTTAGTTATATGCCAACTTGTTTGTGGATGTCTATATGTTTGGTTTGAACATTATTCTGTTAGATATAACCTTGACTGGAGATAGTTTTAAAATAAACACTTTCTGTAATGCACTCTTATAGTAGAAAAATGAATTTTAGTTGTGTTTAGAAACTGGGTTATGTAAATAGCACATGCCATAAATGATATACTATTTACTAATATAATTGCCACTGTCATTTAAAAAATCAGAAAATGTTTGTCTCATGTGAAACAGTGGTGATTCCATGATGAAGAAAGAAAGGATCACGGATATGGTTAAGTATAAGCATACATTTTATAGAAGTCAGAAAAAAATGACCACTTCTATCTCAGGTTTGTTTGATTACTATGTGATGAAGCACCTGATTGGCCACAAGTTAGTCTGGCAACACTTTTCTATTCTGAATGGGATTCTTTAAAAATACTGGATAAATTAGGCAGTTGCAGTCATCTGCCTCATCAGGTGCATTGTTAGGAGTAAAGAAAAAAGAAAATACAAAATTTACACTACTGCAGAAGTTGGATGTCCTTCTTTGTCATTTGAATCAAAGTCTATGTAACAAGAATTAGATTATATTGTGACTGGTTATTTAGCCCACTGTCAGCTTTATGCAAGAAGCTACATACATCAGGAAGCCTCAGGCTATCATTAAACTGGCTGGGATACTCAAAATTATTGAACAGATGCCAGAATTTGGTAGATCACTGTGTAGTAAGTAAAAACCGTCAAATGCTGTCATGAAGAAAATTAATATGGCAGTAAATTAAAGTGCAGAAGAAATGTTTTGAAGATATAGTAAACAGTAAAATACGTCTTCAAAAACCATGGCTGAGAACTGCTAGGAAATAGCAGGACATCAATCAAGAATGGGGTTGAGCAATAAGAAACAGACTTATTGCTTCATATTGCCCTTATGTCCAGGGGACAAAGATGAAAAAGCTTTTTGAATAGAAGCAATAGGCCAAATCAAAACTAATTATATGTCATCATTTTAAGTACCACTGTACAAAGCTAGCAATTCTCAATAATATCACTTTGGCCTATTATTGTTAGTGTGTATATATACACACATATATGTGTGTGCAGTATACATATATATACAACATATACATAGAGTGTAAAAAGATATTTCAGGGAAAACATAATGTCTCTTATGATCCAAGTGAAAGTTTATAAGCAGTTTCTTCCAAAACCCAGATCACTGTATATAGTCCTGCCTGTTGCTCTGTCTCCAGGCCTGAGGCAGAACTGGAGAGAATGGAGTACTAATTACTTTCAGGCTGGCAGGCTGAGTTCCTGCAAAGCCTGTAGATCTTGTTCTACCCCTTGGTCAACTGCCAAGCTTCATGCCATTGTTTGCAAGGGTAACTGGGTGAACAAATGTAGACAGATTATAGTCAACCCATCTTGCCTGCAAAAATGACTAAGATGCATCCTTTACTAAAGGTTAAGACCAAAGTATATGTAAGAAGTGTCTATAAACACATCATTAAATATATAAGCAGATAAATTACAGTCCTTTTATGATAATCCACATGATTTTAAATATTTTGAATGACTCAAATATTCAAGACGTTTCCATATATAAAAATCAAGAACTAGAACAAGCAGGAAATGGAATTTTAAATATTTTGCTTTTAAGAACTAAAACCCTCCTTAAATATGATGAGAAAATCTGAAGAAGCAGGAGACAGGTCTCAAAGCAACAGAGATCCAAAAAAAATATATGGGCATTCTGTAATCCATTTTCACCTGTTCTATCTGGTACGATTATAGCATAAATCTTTTTTGCATCTCTATTTTGCCAGAGGTATGGGCGAGTACAGTAGATACAGTTTATATTCTGTCCATTAGCTCAGCTACTTAGATACAATAAAAATACAAATGAAAATCCAAAGAAGTTGTTCCCTTCTGTTCTGGACAGCATTGTCATGCATGGAAGACTGCCTCTGGAATTTTCCTTCACATCTTGCCATTTGGCCTCCCCCACTTAGTTACTTAATTTTCTCCTGAGGCTTCTTCCAACGTTGTGATTGTTTTCAACCAAATGTGTGTTTTATTCAAATTGATGATCAACTCTTTTTTTATCATCAATCTCCAAGCTCTTTAAATGTTTGGAAAATGGTAGTTAAGTTTCTTGGTGTTATAGCAATGTTTCTTGTTATCCAGAGCTGGAAGGATGCTGCTGCTGGTCAGCTGAGGTAGGCACTGCAACTGAAAATACAAAACAGAGTTACGTTCAATGCCACACACTTTTTTCATTATCCATAACACGGTCAAAAAAAAGGTCAATTTTTTCAGCACAGAAATACTCTTTCTGCATAGAATCCAGGATCTGAGAGAAAAAGAATGTTTACATCTGGAGCTCAGGGGCTCCAATCAAGATGGAGGAATTGATGGACATGGAGCTCAGTGCCTCCTGTAAATCTGGTCTCTGCTTTTCAAGATTTATTGTTTATTATAAAGCAAAACATGTACTTTAAAGGAAATTGAGAGGATATGAAAAGGAAGGGGAAATCTACATGTTAACAGTATTGAGAAAAAAAGCATAGATTCACAGGAGTTAAGAGCTTGCTGGGACCTTGAAGTGAAGTCGCTCAGTCATGTCTGACTCTTTGCAACCCGTAAACTGTAGCCTACCAGGCTCCTCTGTCCATGGGATTCTCCAGGCAAGAATACTGGAGTGGGTTGCTATTTCCTTCTCCAGGGGATCTTCCCGACCCAGGGATCAAACACAGGTCTTCTGCATTGCAGGCAGACGCTTTAGAGCTTGCTGGGACCTTAGGGATCATTTAAGCCAATACCTTGTCTTACAGCAAAGAAAACTGATGTCTGAAGCACTCAGATGATTTGGCCACCTACTACATTACTTAAAAAGGCAAAACTGCTCCTTTAATGCTGCCAGAAAATGTTTGAATTCATCCTCAATGTCAAATGAAGGCAAGGGAACACATATTTTTTATGGTACTATATGGACTTAGGTATCTGAAAAATGAATACTTTTCAGGACTTTTAAATCAAACCTACAAGCGATATACAAATTAGTGAGGTTCCCCTATTCTTTCAAGTAAAAATATTTATATCAAGACGCTGTACTCCTGAACACAAAGAAACAGTAAGGTAAGAGGTAACTCTGAGGGGAAAGTCTATCTGCTTTGTATGAAAAGCATTCTTAACTTCCTAACTCTGGTCTATTTTAGGGCACTGGGTTTCATGTTGTACCTGTTCCTAATGGAGCATCCACCCTCTTCTCTCCTCCAAACCTCACAAACACCACCCAGATACCACTCAGCAATGGAAGCTGCAAAGGGAAAGACTAAGCAAGATAATTTAAAGCTTAAGGGGCACCTGAGCAGATGAAAGAAGCAATCAGGAGCAGCCAGCTCATCCTAACTGTGGCTCCAACTACAATCCATTCTAAATCTTTACAGCTCTTGGCTTATGACAAGACAATGCAAGGCCACTCTTCCCACTTTATAGCAATCACAAATCTTCACAGGCTCCCAGTGTGCAGCCTGGATGCTGTGCTCTGGTTAAAGGTACTGTTCTGCTGTTCTTGTTGAAAGCAATCATCACCACGTTTACCACAGCCAACTCTGATGATTAACGGGTCAAGGAGGAAAACAGTTCCTTTTTCAGATAAAACTGGAATGTCAATCAATACTGAAGGTAAACATGATGACAGAGAGCCGCCTGGGGTAAATTTAATTTCATTTTCCAAAGCACAAGAAGCATGCTCAGCGGAATTCACACCCTTGTCTCTGTCTGGGACCTGTGCTCCTGCACAGCAAAAGCCCTGGCCCCTGGGTGGCAGCAGGAAGCCACGAGGCAAGGTCATCTTCAGGATTCAGGAAGAAGGGCCCTTAGCAGTAAGTGTCTCTGGGACCCTGGCCGGTAGATCTTGTGATCTGTGTGTCCTCACGCAAAAATAACAGGATGCTGGAACTGCAAGCCTCAATCGACACCTCAAGTATAGATTCAGACTCTACCAGATGGCAGGTATGAACTCATCTGATATTGCAACCTCGCATGCTTCTGTAAAGCAGTGCCCCATTTTTACCCCCGGCAAGTGCTTTCGGCTCTGTCGTAGGGTCTTCCTTGTTGGTTTCTCATGCTGTTTTGCCGAATCCCCTATTTCTCTGATACTGTCAAAATACGAATGCTGCAACAGCTGCTCACACGTCAGTCTCTCGGCAGGATTCATGTGGAGACAGCCCTAAAAGACAGAAAACCCCCTCTTCTTACTCTCTAAAACTGTATAAACTTATTAATATCATTTTTTCTTCTTTGAAATATTAAACTCTTCAGTTGGGAACAAAAGGAGGAAAAAGTAAGAAAAACACACCAATCATGACTTTCATTCCTTCCACAATCATTCCTGAATGGGTAACCACATAATGAATTAATAAATAGTTCTAGGAATAGTAACAAATCCTTTTCTTCACCTTGTTCTGTTCTTGAGGCATTCAGTGCTCTGCCCTGAGGGAGTAGGACATGATTTTTGAGTTCACCTCACTGTCTCACTAGAATAATCCTCCTAACCCATTTTGGGCACTTGACTATACTTTGTAAAACCTAGTTTTTTTATTTAAAAAATAATATCTACATGTGATAAAAATAAACTTCATACAGTATGTAGCAAAGTCTCTTCATCACTCTAGTTCTCCTATTCTGTCTTCTAAAATCAGTCATTTTTTGTTTGTTCTTACAGAAATAGCCTATGTGTTACATGTATGTAAGAGAGAAGAGACATACCTCTCTCTATGTTACATCATTCTTAACTACTTTCTCTGCCATAGGCTAGAGGGCTCATACTTAGATAGATTAAATCTCACAATTACATGCCTCAAGGAACTGTCTCATTTCTAAAACTATAAATGCATCAGTAAATGTTCTAAATACTTTTTATCATGGGTGGGACATTGACCTTAACTTGCAAATATTTTAATTGGTACCTCATTTTACACAAGGGCTATATACTTTTGAAAATGTGTATGGAAATCAAGTTTTAAAGTTGAAACCTACTTTCAATATATTAAAGTGTTGGTTATTTAAAAGAATCCTATGGCTAAACAGGTTTTTTTTTTTTTTTTTTAAAGAAAAGGATTCTTTTTGTAAAAAAAAAAAAGAATTCCTCCTCTTAAAAATTTACATTTCAAGTACAACATTAGGGTTATTTAAAGTGAAAAATACTTACAGTTGTTTTCACCGTTATGTGACTCATTTTAAAAATGAAAAGTACATATACTTTTCAAGTGAGAAGAATAATTCTAAAAGGAACTCTTTTCAATCCATGGATTGACATAAATCATTCAGATTCCCCAGTGATACAGCTGCCCTGTACTCCCAGGTCTGTTGGAAGCCATGATTTTACCTTTAAGAGGCCCAGGGCAGAATAAGAGATGTTTGGAAATTTTAATTCAAGTGGTTCCTGTTGAAAAAGAAAGAAAATAGGGATTTTATTTACAGCATATATTCAAATATAAAGTTACTTCAGATTGAATTTTTCAGTGCAAGAAGCATTTTCCTGGAACCTTCTTTGCCTCCTCCACCCTCTGCCCACCCCACCTCCCACCTATGTCTGTTTCATAAGTTCCTTCTTTCCCCACTTCCAAAATGTTTTATAAGCTTATACTCTCCCCCATCCTCTAAACCGCTTTTCCAAATTTTCTTCCTAACCATTTACCCCCTTTACTTCCTAAAGAACAGATTCAGGTAGCAAACTGTGAGGGAATACTAATGGAAAAAAACAACACACTTGTCAAGCAATTGTTATTTCCCTGTTTTCTGCTCCAATTTATATAACTTGCCTTGTCTCAGAATAATGTTTGGCATTTCTAGAAAGGGGTCCTAATTATGGCATTTACTGACATTTACCTAAAGGGAGCTATGTAACAAAGATTTTTTTCCCTACCCAGGTGAACAGACATTCTTGGTTTTCTGGAATAAACACTGTTCTCTCCTCCCACAGGAGCCTGCTGTCCCCCTGATTACCCTACTGTTTAAAGAGTCTCCTGAGCAGACATCCATCAATCTCCCTTTGGCCATTTAAGGCTATTTGGCTCTGGTCATAGGCAGGCGACAATCAGGAGTGATAAACACTATAAAATAGAAGGAATGCCGTGTGTCAGGCAGACAGGCCAGTTCAAGTCTCCCACACTGCAGGCGGACTCTTTACCGTCTGAGCCACCAGGGAAGCCCACACCACTGATAAAGAGGCTAAAAAGGAGGAAAACAGAAACTAAGAGCTAACCAGGCTGAGTAAAATAAATGACAAAGATGAATCGTGTGTATAAAGACGGCGGTTCCCTGGTGCTGCCATCAAGCCTAAGAGCACAGGGTTACTTAGTTCAGGGAACCAGCCAACAGCAACCCATTCCCAAGTGTGCAGTTATTCATCACTGATAAGAGATAAGAGCCTCAGTTTTGGAGTTGCCTAAGATCAACAGGGAAAAATAAAATCCTAAAGCAGATCTTTATGAGCCTTTAAGAGCAGCCCACTCCACTCCCAAAGCTAAACTATTTCTCTTGCTATTTTTGTGTGTTGAATCTGAGCACCACTGGAGACTGCCTTGACATTGCTGACACCGAGGTCTGCTGTTTCAGCCAGGACGCCTGGGATGAGGCCAGCTGGTTGGCTATGATAGGCAGGGGCCCATCCTGCCTGCTTAGCCGGTTTCCCTGCCCCAGAAGCGTGCAGGCCTCCTTCGGGCAGGGTTGGTGACGGGCAGAGGGACTCGGGCACAGATATTCAACCTGCGCAGCCCCCACACTGCGTCTTCCTGTGTTTCTGTCAACAGGAAATCCCCTGCAGGACAACCTCTGGGAAACCATGGGAAGCCTTTTACAGTGATGAAACCTGGGTTGTTTCTGAGGTTTCTCTGGTAGAAGAGCAAACAGGAAGTTCGCTAAGGGATATTTAGTGTGACACTGGGCATGTCCAGGTCACAGGGGAGCACCTGGGTCGCCTGCCATATGTCAGGTGTCATTCCTGCTTCTGTGGCCTTGAAGGCTCCCCGCTGCCCCACTTTTCCTATTCCCAGTGCTGCCGGAGGAGGGCGGCAGGGCAGTGGGAGGTGGGAGACTTCACTGAAGGACAAGCCCAGAGTTTGCAGGGACAGACGGCTCTGGTGGAACTGGCTAGAGCCTCCACCTGGAAACTGAGCGATGGAGGAGGGTTCACTTCAGTGTGAAACTACCTTCCTTAGACAGTAGGAACTCAGGACTTCATAGACCTTAACTGTGCTCTGAAATGTTTCTGATTATAATACAGGCTCATTAGAAGACACTTTAAAAAACCAGAAAGAAAGAAACAAATTGTCCCACCACAAAGAGACATTCGCTGTTAATATTTTGGTATACTGTACCTTGCAGCCATTTATTTCATAAATATAAAAATCTTTATAGCCTGATTTTCTTGAGGTTGTCATATTATTTTGTATTTGTACATGTAAACATGTATATTTATTTAAAATTCATTAAAATTATGTCAAATTATGGATACTGTTTTATAACTTTTTTTCATTTAGTAATATGTTACAGACCTTTTTTATCAGGTGATTACATATGAATCTAATTATTTTTATTAGCTATGTGGTATTTCTATTGTAAGGACGTACCATAACCTATTTAATTCTCTAAAGGAAATGATTTCTGTTAAAGAATGTCATGTTTCCATCAAAAAATGTTTGCTGTATCTTTATACTCTTATCTAATAGTTTCACTGGACTAAATTCTTGAAAGTGGTTTAGACTATGCACATTTTAAATTTTTTCAGTTTTTGAAAAATGTGTGTTTTCTCCACATTGGCCAAAAGAACAGGTATCAGAGTGAGGCTGGCCAAGCAAGTTCATCACCATTCTGCCCCATGGGCTGGGACTGAGAGCACAGTAGAGTAGGGGTTTGGACCATGCTGGATTTTCCTGGAGGAGTCATCTTCTACAAGTTGATCAGCTCTGAGCTTTGTAGCTTCAGCTGCTGAAAATGATGGACAGGCGAGTTTGGGGCAGGCAGCTCTGCAATCCTGTCCAACATGATGGCTATGCTCTGCTATGAGCTGTCTGTAAATTAGCACTGAAGGCCAGGGTCTTGTAGCGAATTTGCCCCCGTTTTCTTTTCCACTCTTAGACTGATCTTCTGGTGCCAAGTGGACCATGGGGCTCAGGTAGGTGCCTAACTATCAAAACCTAGTTAGACTGCAACTCCCCATGTATATTCATTGAGTGAGAATGATCACCACTTAAATACCCTGGTAAACGCAGCTCTGACCTGCAGAACTCTTACCAAAATAGGTCACTCACCATATCTTCAGGGTCTGGAATTTTTACCCCACTGAAGTACTGATTTGTGCTAAATACATGTTGGTGCCTAGGAATGAGGTCTCCTTTGGACAAGAAGAAAGAGAAAGGTAAAATTAGATCAGTTATATGTATATTATAAAATACTCGGTATAGTTTTCTGAAACTAACACAATATTGTAAGTCAATTATACTTCAATAAAAATTTTTTAAAAATAGGAAAACAATGTTTTTCATCCTCTCAAAAACATTAGATCAGTTAGCAAGCACTGCTCCATGGTTTCCTCCCATTGGTGCTGTATCAGTCAGGGCCTATACCTACAAAGGACACCGTTCATGGAGCCATTACAATGAGGCTCTGAGAGTTTCCCTCTTTCGTGACTGTAAGGGGCACTGGATGAGACTAGGAACTTGGCTCTGCCCTGACATGGGTAAAACTATCAGGTTTCCAAAAGATGGGACAAAAACCAGCACTTACCCAAGGTTTTCCTAATCAGATAGAGCTGATCCACATCTGATTTTCCTGGCCACAGAGGAACCCCTGACAGCAGCTCAGCAAAGACACAGCCAATCGCCCAAACATCTACCGGGGGGCCGTATTGCGTGTCCCCCACCAGCAGCTCTGGGGAGCGGTACCACCTGGTGGCCACGTAGTCTGTGTAGTAGTCGCTCGGTCCAGCTGGCCAGTGATGGGACATGGAAAACAGAGGGAGCAGTGCAAGCAGGGAGTCAGAACGGGGACGGGGAAGACCTGAGAAATCAAGCTTGTGCCCCACCTGTGGTTTTTCTAAATCAGTGCTTCGCAATACTGGTTACACATGAAAACCACCTGGAATATAGTCCTTTATAAAAATTACTGATGTTTGAACCCCACACCAGTCCAATTAAATCAGAATCCCTAGAGGGGTATCAATATGGTTTTTAGAGTTTATTGCTTCCCAGATGATTCTAATCTACAGCCAACATTGAAAGCCACGCTTCTAAAATAGTAGTTTTTAAAAAGCACTATTTTAGCAAAAAATGAAGGGTAATATACGTATTAGTAAGCCCTTTATTGTGATAAAATGTACATATAGCATATACATTTTTAAACCACTGTATGTGTGTTTTCAGTAATTGCAACTTGCAAGCTTATGCCCTAAATATACAAGAACTAGCTTCCTGTAGCACTTAGGTCCTTTATCATATTAAAAATCTCTCTAGCTTTGACACTTAACTAAAGAAAACTTTGATACTCACTCAAAAGTCGAGCGAATCCAAAGTCACAAAGCTTAATCACAGACTGTTTCGTGACGAGGATGTTTTCCGGCTTCACATCCCTGTGTATGCACTAGTCACAAACATCAAACCCAAGCAGATTAAACAGGAGCAACCCTAATATATGGACTAAATAAAATACATGAATATCCAGCAAATATCTGAGGCTGTTTGAACCTCTCACTGACCTTCAAGATAACAGACTACAAAACAGTAGCCTAAAATAAATCGAGTACCATAACCACCATAGCCTGAATCAACCCCAATTCCTGGAGGGCCCTAAAGGACCAATAAATGTGAAAAGAAAAATGAAAGTAGGGTAGAAAGATAAACAACAATTTTTTAGTAGAAGTACATCCCATGTAGTGTTTGGAACATATTTATACTAAAGTGTTTATGACTGTTTACTTGAAATTCAAATTTAACTGGGTGTATTTAATCTGGCTACCTTAGGTGATAGACAAAGTGTTAAAAGGCTCTGGGTGAGGACTGCAGCGTGGCTGCAGGAGCTGCAAGTTGGTGCCTAAGCAGAATTCATAATTCAGTTGTTTAACTGAGAACAGAACACATTCCGCCTGGTAAACAGGACAAGCCCTGGGCCTGCTGAGATAAGCTGAGGAAGAGATGGGCGGGAAGCAGCAGCTTGCCAAGAGACCTCCCTTCCAGCTCTGACATTTGTCCCCACAAGATAAACAAACGCAGGCAGCGCACACCCTCTGGGGAGTCACTAGATGTCAGCTCCATCCCACACACATCCAGTCTCCTTACTGCCCCTCCACCCCACCGGATGTAGCCCCCACGCCACTGCCAGGGTTTAGACACAAATCACCTGTGGTTTCCAGACCACAGCTGACATTGTTTAACAGGGTGATGTTAGAAGAATGCTTAAGAACCTTCACATGATTTTCCTATTAAATAGTGCTTTTTTTGGTAAGGAACAAATCTTCAACAACAATAAAAAACAACCAATTAGCAATTACATAAAAACAACAGTGGGGTCAAAATACTGTTTAAGTTTCTAATAACCTTCCCTTCTTGGTGTTTTCCTCTCTGGAGGAGAATGTTAGAGGCTTCTGCAAACCGAGAGACCCTCTCTGGCTTAGGGCTGATACCCTGGGGTGTTCTTGACTTTCTAAAATTTGGAGCTAGGACAGAGGTTCCTCTTATGCCTGGCCTAGTTCTCACTCCAAAGGATCTTCAGGGTGAGACCCGGGTGTCAGGGTTTCCCCACGGGTATTTATTATTCTGGAAAAATTGGGAGAAGACAATTTCTGAATTATTTTGTTACAACAGATCTGGTTCTCAGCAATTAATGGGCCTGAGACCTCCACTTTTTTACTCCTGGCTTCAAATATTATTATAATGGGTACACCCTTGAATATCGTGATGACAGATGGTCAGAAGTACTTGTAAGCAAGAATGTGCTCCTATTCTGTTCTGGGAATTCTTTACAAGTTTCTACAGCCCTCCCCCCAAGCACATGTGGCCAAACAGTTTCAGGGGCTCTCCAGGGAGCTGTGGTATGCATTATATTTGTTCTTAGTGTCTCTGCTTTTCCCCACTAGGGCCTTTCTGCCGTCTCTCTCACTCCCCCCACTCCCCAACCCCGCTCCTAAAACCTGCTATCAGCAAACTGCTGGCCCTCACTCTCAGTGAAGAGCAGTACGTATAAGGCATCCACACTCCCTGGTGCGCACGCATTTGGACACAGATTGTAGCCTTCAGCTAGGTGGAGGCTCAGCTGGGAGAAGTGCTGCTTACTCTCATATTTCCTTCTGAGAAGGCAGCTTCAGAGGAAAAAAAGTTAGAACAGCTCGAGAAAGGCATTTCAGCCCTACCAGTGAAATTGACCCTGGACGTTGTCAGGATGACAAAATGCAGTAAACTGCCCTTGGGGCCAAAATGAAGCTCTGATATTGGAGTCTGGCTTCCTGTATGCAGGGAGTGGGCTATGTTGAAGCCAAGGGAGAAGCAGGCTACCCAGTGTCTGTGAGGTCACACCACCTGGGCAGCAGTCCACTGTACCTCCCGCCAGCCTTGCTGTGGCTGAGAGTGCTCACGAGGTTTCCACTGGCTGCTTCGTTGCAGCCCTGGCACTCCTAACTCACCTATGCAGACACGAGCAGGTGTGCATCACACTTGGGACTCCACGTAATACGTGCAACAGGCATGAGTCATCTGGGGTTCCCCTCCCCAATTTCATAGTATTTTGAGGGTACCTTATGGCAGAAAGTGAAGAGGAACTCAAAAGCCTCTTGATGAAAGTGAAAGAGAAGAGTGAAAAAGTTGGCTTAAAGCTCAACATTCAGAAAACGAAGATCATGGCGTCCGGTCCCATCACTTCATGGGAAATAGATGGGGAAACAGTGGAAACAGTGTCAGACTTTATTCTTCTGGGCTCCAAAATCACTACAGATGGTGACTGCAGCCATGAAATTAAAACACGCTTACTCCTTGGAAGGAAAGTTATGACCAACCTAGATAGCATATTCAAAAGCAGAGACATTACTTTGCCAACAAAGGTTCATCTAGTCAGTCAAGGCTATGGTTTTTCCTGTGGTCATGTATGGATGTGAGAGTTGGACTGTGAACAAGGCTGAGCACCGAAGAATTGATGCTTTTGAACTGTGGTGTTGGAGAAGACTCTTGAGAGTCCCTTGGACTGCAAGGAGATCCAACCAGTCCATTCTGAAGGAGATCAGCCCTGGGATTTCTTTGGAAGGAATGATGCTAAAGCTGAAACTCCAGTACTTTGGCCACCTCATTCGAAGAGTTGATTCATTGGAAAAGACCCTGACGCTGGGAGGGATTGGGGGCAGGAGGAGAAGGGGACAACAGAGGATGAGATGGCTGGATGGCATCACTGACTCGATGGACGTGAGTCTGAGTGAACTCCAGGAGTTGGTGATGGACAGGGAGGCCTGGTGTGCTGCGATTCATGGGGTCGCAAAGAGTCGGACACGACTGAGTGACTGATCTGATCTGATCTGATCTGATCTGAGGTGGGCTGCCGTCTATGGGGCCGCACAGAGTCGGACACGACTGAAGCGACTTAGCAGCAGCAGCAGCAGAGCAACGTGGACTCCAAGTGAGAAGGAGTCTACCTTAAATCTGGATAGTTTCTAAGCAACATAAACAAAACTACTTTCTTAAAATCATAAACATATCTTTAAAACCTGAACAAGAAGGAATAGCTTAGGTTGGCATTTTTAGCTTCTCCACAAAAGTATGATATAAACTCTGTACAAAGGTTCCACCTCCGGTAAAGGGCAGCCTTCTGATTTTTAGAGGGGGATTATGAGACTTACACTGTGTTTATGGCAAAAATTTACAGCCTGCAGTGTCTGCCAAGTTATGCTCTTCACAAGATGTTCTGGTACCCTAAAAAAAAAAAAGAAGCAACACAGATACATTCTTTAGTGTTTCGATGGAATTCAACTCAAAAAAGAAGAAAGTAAACCAAGACACACTTAAGTAGTGGAAAATCCTAGGTGACACATACTGTCATCTAACTCATGGGAGAGGGTCCAGAGTGTAGAAAACCTGTGTTAAGAACACTGCTGAATTCCAGGGATGGCAAGGTGCAGCAACACAACATCTACGCCTCCAGAAAAGGACCATGAAGCTCCAGCGGGATTTCAACAAGTACTGATGGCCACCTACCTCGAACATCTGTGACTGGGAACCTGCCTGGTGACTGGGAACCTGCCTGGTAACTGGAGTTCCATTGCTATAAGGAGCTTTTGTTGATGGCAAGCATAAAAGATGCTGCCTATTTTTTCAAGTTGCCCCAACTGATGGCCTTGACGTAGAACTCCTCTTCCACAGATGGGCCTGGGGTTTTTTCAGATTCCTGAGGAAGCACTTTTTTTTTAAGGTAATGAAGGTTTTATTGAAGGTAAAGAAGAGGTTTGCATTGCACACCACACAACAGAAGGTCAGAATAACCAACCTGTGTGTGTTTGCCCACACAGGCAGCTTGGTTCTTTGTTCACATGGCTCCTCTCTGGTAGCCGGTTGCATCCTGCTTACATCTTCCTGCCCTGTCCTCTATCACAGCATCTAAACTTTATTCCACTGTTCCTAGCACTTCCTCCCTGACTCTAGGTTTACATAACCAGGGCAACCAGTAGCCCACCAGGTCCTCTGCACAAATCAGGAAACAGCACCTCCTTTGAGTGCACTTCTTAAAAATATTTATTTTATTTTATTGGCTGCCTTGGGTATTAGTTGCAGCATACAGGATCTTTAGCTGTAGCATGTGGGATCTATTTCCCTGACCAGGGATCAAACCTGGACCCCACGCACTGGAAGCATGGAGTCTTAGCCACTGGACTGCTAGGGAAATCCCCTGAGAGTATTTTTTTTTAAATATTAGGTGATGAGTAAAATGAATGCTAGTGGTAAAGAACTCGCCTGCCAATGCCGGAGACATAAGAAACATGGGTTCGATCCCTGGGTGGGGAAGATCCTCTGGAGGAGAGCATGGCAACCCACTCCAGTTTTCCTGCCTGGAGAATCCCATGGATAGAGGAACCTAGTGGGCTACAGTCCACAGGGTCACACGACTGAAGCGACTTAGCATGCATGCAAAATGAACCACAGAGAGAGTACATTTATATTTCAGAGACTCTGGCCTACCAGTTAGACTCACTGTTTTTACAAATCAAACATTAAACAATGTTGTTGTGATCCTCAGCCAGAACTAATATGTATACTAGGGAGGAAACTCTTGAGCACTCGTGTCAAGGTGACCCAAAAAAGTCACTTCCAGCCTCTGGGAGGGGGTATGAGGCCACTGTTGTCACAGGCCAGATGTTCAGGAAATCCTTTCAGGCAGATAAGGGGATGTTGTAACAGTGGGACAATGTGGAGGAAACAAAGAGGCCACTTCCAGGAAGAAGATCTGGGACACTCCTGGGCTGAAGTAGCTTTTCTCCAATTTCTCTTCCTTATTCTAATGACACAAAGGTAGAGATGCCAGAAAAATCTCACCTGTCTAGAAAAAAAGGCCTAGAAAAACACAACTAAGACAAGGACATTTCAGGTGATATGCTTTCCCCAAGCCTCCACTTTTTGTCCAGAAAAAAAAAAAAAAAAACAGAATATATTTTGATTATGTAATAAAGTGTTCATATATGGTTATTCAGAACCAGGCATCTAGTCTCTAAGAACAGTTCCCAAAAGAAATTATGCAAAAAAAAGCATGTTAAAGTAAATTATAATAGTGTATCATTGCTGCTACTGCTAAGTCGCTTCAGTCATGTCCGACTGTGTGACAGACCCCATAGACGGCAGCCCACCATCCCTGGGATTCTCCAGGCAAGAACACTGGAGTGAGTTGCCATTTCCTTCTCCAATGTATGAAAGTGAAAAGTGAAAGTGAAGTTGCTCAGTCGTGTCCGACTCCTAGCGACCCCATGGACTGCAGCCTACCAGGCTCCTCCATCCATGGGATTTTCCAGGCAAGAGTACTGGAGTGGGGTGCCATCGCCTTCTCCGAGTGTATCATTAGTGCTCCTCTAACACTAATCACCTTATTACACAATTTTCAAACGTAAAAACTCTGTGCAAGCTACCTAGTACCATCTTGGGTCAGCTACTCACTTCACTTTCTGATTTTTCCGTGTGTTTTATCTGATCTCTAAGACCCTTTTTATATGACAATGATAGGAGTCAAGTTTTTCACTCTCGGATAAGGGAGAGACAGATGTGGAAAGAAAGAAGAATAGAATCTCTTCTGTGGCATTGGATTGGGATTGGATACACATGCATGTACAGAGGGTGCTGCCCTGGAAAGGGTGCTGATATCTGACACAGGTGCTCTAGAAAGCTTCTTGACATAGGACAATATCTGAGGTAGTGGTTAAGGTGATGAGAAGTGGCCAGATTTTTATAGGAAAAAAATCCATATTTTAAAAACAGAGTCTTCAGCATTCTCTGAGAGATTGGATATGAGATTCAGAGAAGAGTCAAGGAATGACACCAGGGTGTCAGCTTGAGTCGCTGGTTTATAGTAGGGCCCTTCCCTGGTAGCTCAGACAATAAAGAATTTGCCTGCAATGCAGTAGACCAGGGTTCAATCCCTGGTTTAGGAAGATCTCCTGGAGAAGGTAAGGGTGACCCACTCCAGTATTCTTGCCTGGAAAATCCCATGGACCAAGGAGCCTGATGGGCTACAGTCCATGGGGTTGCAAAGAGTCAGACACGACTGAGTGACTAACATACTTACTGTGGAGAACGCTAGGGGAAGAACTGATTTCAGGGAGGGAAGAGAAGTTGGATGAGATGCTTCTTAGCCTTACACGGGAAGACTCTGGGAAGCGAGTTCTGAATTCAGAAGGGAGATGTCAATTTGGGAAGCATAAGCATAGTGATGGAATTTAGAGCTCTAGGGCTGGATGAAGCCACTTAAGGGGTGAATCCAGAAAAAAGAAGAGGTCAAGCCCAGAGGCCCTCAACATGCAGAGATCAGAAAAAGGAGGGGGACACAGCAAGACTGGGGTTGGTCCTCAAGTGAAGTAAGATGACTCTCAGGAGAAGTGTTCCTGAAGCCAACTGAAAAAAGTGTTTCAAAGGACTTCTGGGTTAAGATGGTGGATAGAACACACCCATCTATTTTCACTCTCTTCTAAAATCTAACTAGAACTACACTAAAGATCAATCGAAATATAAGCCATCCTCTCACCCTCAGGCAGCTTACAGTATCTTTGGGAAGATAAAAGTACAAGACAAGACATGTTGACAGTAGATGAGAGAGACATCTGTTCCTCTGGAGCCCACTGGGCTGCAGTCCAGCTCAGCAGAGGCACTCCCTCCAGAGAGGGTGGAGTGAATCCATCTTCTACCAGTGGGAACAGGGGAAGGAGGAGTGCACCCGTGGGTCCTCCACATGGTTTTCCTCCTGCCTGCTTTGGGGACTGTTTCACCCCCAGGAACATGAAAGCTTCCCAAGAGTTTGGCTCCAAGGAGGAGTGAGGGGGTGTCATTAGAAATGTATGTGGTCTAGATTTCTGTGACTATACCACTTTTAACCAACTGAAGATAGAGATGCTTGGTCACAACAAGCAAGCAAAGCCAGATTAAGGAAGACAAGACATCCAGGAAGCAGTGAAGCCAACCCTAGAGAAATTCCAAGAGGGGATTCCAAAGATGACATCAAAGGGAAGTCCCAGGAGGACAGCTGGTCAGCAGGCTTGGAGAACAAGCCAGACAGATGGAGAATGGGGATCTAAAGGCAGGACATTATCAGGAGGGAGAAAAGGAATAGATTAACTGATATGATTATCCTGTGGAAAAGGATACTAAGAGACTATTAAAAAGAGTGGGGAAAGTTAGCAATAGGGTTAAAGAATACTAAGCAAATTTTAAAAATAAGGCAAATATTAATTTGCGGAAAAAAGTATAAAAATAAACTCCAGTATGGTAAAATGCTCAACTATAAGTAATATTTCCATAGGCATAATAATAGTAACAGTGAATTTTGAATTAATGAAATTTTAATGTAACTATTTGGGGGAAGAAGAAAGGGGAAGCAGAGGAAATAATGGTATAGGATGAGACACCACCCTTATGACAGAAAGTGAAGAGGAACTAAAAAGCCTCTTGATGAAAGTGAAAATGGAGAGTGAAAAAGTTGGCTTAAAGCTCAACATTCAGAAAATGAAGATTATGGCATCCGGTCCCATCACTTCATGGGAAATAGATGGGGAAACAGTGGAAACAGCGTCAGACTTTATTTTTCTGGGCTCCAAAATCACTGCAGATGGTGACTGCAGCCATGAAATTAAAACACGCTTACTCCTTGGAAGGAAAGTTATGACCAACCTAGATAGCATATTTAAAAGCAGAGACATTACTTTGCCAACAAAGGTTCGTCTAGTCAAGGCTATGGTTTTTCCTGTGGTCATGTATGGATGTGAGAGTTGGACGGTGAAGAAGGCTGAGCACCGAAGAATTGATGCTTTTGAACTGTGGTGTTGGAGAAGACTCTTGAGAGTCCCTTGGACTGCAAGGAGATCCAACCAGTCCATTCTGAAGATCAGCCCTGGGATTTCTTTGGAAGGAATGATGCTAAAGCTGAAACTCCAGTACTTTGGCCACCTCATGTGAAGAGTTGACTGATTGGAAAAGACTCTGATGCTGGGAGGGATTGGGGCAGGAGGAGAAGGGGACGACAGAGGATGAGATGGCTGGATGGCACCACTGACTCGATGGACGTGAGTCTGAGTGAACTCTGGGAGTTGGTAATGGACAGGGAGGCCTGGTGTGCTGCGGTTCATGGGGTCGCAAAGAGTCGAACACGACTGAGCGACTGAACTGAACTGAAAACTAAATCCTCATTTATCAGAATAGTCTGTAGATAATTAATATATCTAAAAATATATAGTCTAAAAATTAATATATCAATAACAGTATATCACTCTTTTATATATTGACATTATATTGCTAGATTTAATTCACTAGGGATTTTTGCATCTAGTTTATGAAGGATATCCATCTGTCATTTTCCTTCCTTGAAATGCCCTTGTCTAGTTCTGGTATCAGGCTATAGTGGCCTCATAATATGATTTGGAAATTGTTCCTTCCTTCTATATTTTATGAAAGAGTTTGTGTAGGATTGCTAATACTTCTTCCTTTTATGTTTGAAGGAAATCATTCATCAAATATTATAATAATAGAAACCAAAGGAGTATGACTATAAGGAAAAAAATATACATTATTGGAGATAAGATGAACTGGTTCAGTTTGACAAACCCTATGAGCCAATAATATTTTGAGAACTTTGAAAGAAAAAATAGAAAAGAATAAACATCTATTTGTAGGAAGATTTTGATAGCAGAATCATTTAGCAGACAAAACACTGAAAATGGCCTCTATTCAACAGTGGAGGAATGGTTAGATGGTAATATGAGATGTAATATCTTACGGTTAGTAATAGATCTAAAAATTATACTGCAACATATATAGAAATGCATATGAGAGAATATTAAGTGAAGAACAGATTGGGGTTCGGGAAGGGAAACAGTCATTTCATCATTGCAACATGGAGAATGGAACACTTAGTTTGGAAGGCGGCCAGTAGCCTGGCTCCTTTTTACAATGGTCTTCAGGCTTTCAGATACGGACACTAAATTTTGTCAGTGTATTAAGACAGTATCCATTACAAAGTGGCAAGTGAATATTAAACAAATTTACTAGCCTGATATATAAAACAAATTTGTTCATCCATCTTCAAATTCTGTGTGCCAGCTTATGTTCTCTTTGTAGGCAATTCCATAGAGACACTCAAGTTCTAATCAGAATGGTGTTTCGTGAGGAAAGAATTGGAATGAAAGAAGGTACACAGTTTGGTTATAGCCTTTAGGCTGAGATGGTTTAATTGTGCCCATCTCCAAATTAGAAGGGTCTTGTCCTTAGATAAAACGTATGTGATCAGCCCAGCATCCATCCTACACCTTTAAGGATGATTTGCGTATCTCTGCCCTGATGCATTATGTGTTGGTTTCACAAAATAACTCCCAGAAAGCAAGCTTCTACCTCTCCTTCCAAGTTTTGGGAAAGAATGCCTATGACCCTAATGTCCTGACAACAAAATTGAAATGAACAGAGAGAAACCTAAATAACTGCTGTGGGAAAGTGAAAAGGTCAAAGTGCATTTTAAGTATTTCTTCAGAACTAAAAGAGACAAGAGAGATGACAAAGAAAGAATATGGATCTGTTGCCAGGTTCCCAATAGAGTAACTGTCCTTTCCACCACTGCTTCTCTAATATTTGCCACATAATAAGAATTCAAACCATCAACATCCATTCAAGGTTCATTTCTACACAAGGCTACAACAAAGACAAGGATGAAAGGAAACTGGTCAAGCTCCTATAGAAATAATATGTTCTTTGAAATTTATTCTATAGGGACTTCCCTGGTAGTCAGGTGGTTAAAATTCGGTGCTCCTAACGCAGAGGGCACAGCTTCAATCCCCAGTCGGGGAACTAAGACCTCACATGCCAAAGCAATAAAAATTAAAAAAAAATTTATTCTATAGAAATATTTTTGCAAGTGATTATTTACTGTAACCTTATTATTAGAGAAAAACTAGAAACAATCTAAATATTTATCAGTGGGGGGTTGAATAAAGAAACCATGGTATGTCAGCACAATGGAATTTTATACCATATTAAAAATAAAAAAGCAGAAATCTAAGAATAGGGAGACAGCTCCCACATACACTTTAAAAATGAAGAATAGTATACAGAGTACAATCTCTTTAAGTATTTATATAGAAATGCATAAAAAATAATTAGAAAACTATTTCTCAAACTTTATTTCTACATGTTTCTGTGTTGCTTGAAACATTTTCACAACAAACAATATATCACTTTAAAAAAAAGAATGACATTGAAACATGTAAAATATCATGTAAGAAACGAGCTGCCAGTCCAGGTTCGATGCACGATACTGGATGCTTGGGGCTAGTGCACTGGGATGACCCAGAGGGATGGTATGGGGAGGGAGGAGGGAGGAGGGTTCAGGATGGGGAACACAGGTATACCTGTGGCGGATTCATTTTAATATTTGGCAAAACTAATACAATTATGTAAAGTTTAAAAATAAAATAAAATTTAAAAAATAAAATAAAATAAAAATTAAAAAAAGAGATTTTTTTTTTAGGGTTAGCTCTGGAATTGCATTGTCAGAAACCAAAAACTTGTAGTAATGCCCTTTACTCACCAGATGTTCTTTGAACAAACTAAGAGAATCAGAAGAGGATCTGGATGAAATGGAATTTGCACAGGAAAAAAATGGGTGAAGTACTGTGTCTGGCTGCACTTAAACAGGGGCAGAAAAATGTGGAGAGAACACATAAACCAATTGTTTACAAAACTTTGACAGACGACAGACCAATGGTTTATAGAATAAGTAAAAAACATATTAAGTCCTATGGAAGATAAGAAATACACTTGTTTGAGAGCAAATCTAAGCAATGTGAACACAACACAGGGAATAGTAATGGATAAAGATTTATATATTTATATATGTATACAGGACATATTCTGGCATAAACTTGACTGTTACAAGCAAGTTCTAACATTGAAGTTATATTCATTATATATATTATATTCAGTATAGCATGAATGTGAATCTTCTCCAAAATCTTTCCAGATGAGTTCAAAGTTAACAACATATTACAAGAAGATGAATTAGTATCCACTTCAGATTCACAGTAGAGAGTTCTTTGGTTCTGATTTAGCAAGAATTATTTTTAATAATTAAAACATTGCCAGAGTAATACATGGAACATGGAGAAAATAAAGAAAACAAACAAACAAAAAAGAAACAGAAAAATATCTATACAAACATCACTCAGATAATCTCTATTAAAATGTATATATTACTTTTTAAAATTTTCTACCTACATATAAATTGTATAAAAAGGAAATATATACTTTTATTATAGCACAGCTTTTTTTACCTTGCAACCACTCATGAACATTCTAATATGTAAATGTTTGTTTTATCTTGTAAGCATGTTTCTTAGCAGCACCACTGTGTTCCACTATAAAGACATACTATACTTAACCAATCCTTTATCACTGAACATTTCAGTTGTTTCCAATTTTTTTCATTAGAAACAATACTTAAAAACAGACACTTTTATAACTAAAACTTTTACACATATATTTATTTCCTGTGGTAAATTATCAGAAGCAGCATACGTGCCCAGTCGCTCAGTCACGTCCAATTCTTTGCAAACCCATGGCCTATATGTAGCCCACCAGGCTCCTCTGTCCATGGGATTCTCCAGGCAAGAACACTAGAGTGGGTTGCCATTCCCTCCTCCAGGGGATCTTCCCGACCAGGGATCATACTCGAGTCTCCTGCATTGGCAGGTGGATTCTTTACCACTGAGCTCTCTGGGAAGCCCTATCAGAAGCAGACCCATTGATTGCCAAATTGCCCTCTGTCCAACAGTGTACTGATCATTTCCTTTGACAGTATTAGGTTTAGAAAATTTTAATCAAAGTAATTATTTTTAAATGAAAAAAAAACACATTGTTTTGATTACTCTTTAAAATCATCTTGTAAGGATCAATTTATTGATTTGCTGACTCAATCACTACACAAGAGTACTGGGAATGTACCAAGTGCCAAAAATTAACCTAGAAATTACTGAGGATACACAGGTGAGGAAGATACAACTTTTGCCCTTGAATATTTTATAGTTTACTGGGCAAATATAAATAATCCTGGAAGATATAATGAATACCAGAGGAAGGAACTCTCACCTCTCCTAAAGGGGATATCATTAGGAGGTCATATTTGGACTGTATCCAAGGACAAGCAGGAGTTTGCCAGGCAGAGTAGAGAAGGTAAGGCAAACCAGGTATCCTAAAGCCTGGAATGCAAATAATTTCATGGGGTTGAAAACTGGTGGGGAGTGGGATGGACTTACAGAGTGAGACCTTGTATTGCATGCTAGGGGTTTTCACCACATCAGTAAGCTTTGCTGCTGCTGCTGCTGCTGCTAAGTTGCTTCAGTCGTGTCTGACTCTGTGCGACCCCAGAGATGGCAGCCCACCAGGCTCCCCCGTCCCTGGGATTCTCCAGGCAAGAATACTGGAGTGGGTTGCCATTTCCTTCTCCAATGCATGAAAGTGAAAAGTGAAAGTGAAGTCGCTCAGTTGTGTCTGACTCCTAGCGACCCCATGGACTGCAGCCTAACAGGCTCCTCCGTCCATGGGATTTTCCAGGCAAGAGTACTGGAGTGGGGTGCCACTGCCTTCTCCGAGTAAGCTTTGAGGAGCTACCAAGTGACTTATGCTGGGGAGTGGCATGGTCCACTTTTTATTTTAGATATCTGGCAGGTTGATCCTCCTTGAGTTTGCCTCTTTACCCCTCTGCCCGGTGATCACTATATTCCCAGGTACAAATTTCTAAAATATAAAGTGGAACATGCCACTTCCCTAAATAGTACAAAAGTTAGTCACTCAGTCGAGTCCGACTCTTTGTGACCCCATGGGCCGTATGTAGACCACCAGGCTCCTCTGTCCTTGGAATTCTCTGGGCAAGTATACTGGAGTAGGTTGCTGTTTCCTTCTCCAGGGGATCTTTCCAACCCAGGGATCGAACCCAGGTCTACCAGATTGCAGGCAGAATCTTTACAGACTGAGCCACCAGGGATGCCACTCCTACCTAGTATAATGAAAAGTTACTTTTATTTTTAAAACGCACACAAACAAAAATCCTTAAACTTCAAAGTAAATAGATAATGATCTGATTTAGAATAAATCTTAGTTTTCAGACTTGCTCATTTATTGGTGTTCCTTAAGTCAGTCTTATATTTGATAAACCATGGCACAGTGTCATTTAGAAATGAAGTTGCTTGTACTTAACCACACATGTGTCTACCAGACAGTCCCTTCTCTAACCCACCTCTATATTAAAGCATTTTCTGGAACACATATTGGAGATTTTAGCCAGCAGAGTTAAAAAGAAAAAAAATCTGCCTCCAGGACTCTCATCCCTCCTTGTCCTGTCTTTTTATTCTTCTGCTTAAACTACATGCTAAAAAAAGAACTGACTCCCAATTGCTTTCAACCTTCCACTAATCAGTTGGCAAATGACTCAATCGAACATGATTAATCAAATTCTCTGCAACAACTCCCTAGTTAGCCATGGCACAAGTAACTTATACTAGTAGGCTTAATCGAAGTGTCACTTGCAAGCTGTCAAAAGAGCAAATACCAGCACACTAAATGTTTTCTTCCTTGAACACATAATTTCTCTGTATCAGTGACTTTCTGAAGACGGGAAGTCTGTCCTCTTGGCTCTCTCTGTGTAAACTAACAAGAAAAGCCGCCTGTGCCATGGTCACTAACAAATCAAGAGCCACTTTAATCCCATCTGCCCAGAGGTCACGCTTGATCATGTATAACCACCACCACATGGCAGAGCAAGCTCTTGGCCAAGGCTTGAAAGCCTTGTTGAGTGAGCCTCAGCCTCCAGCCACTGGAGTGCGAACGAGAGTCAGGATGCAACGCCCTTCCATCACTCTGATCTCTGGTGCACTCTGCAGATTATCCCCAGCCAAAGCTGAGCTTCCAGGAATACAGCAAAAGGAGAAGATGGGATATCCTTTTCTGTTCGACTTCTGGGGAGTCTCCTTACCTTTCAAGCCAGAGACCACCTCCTCTGTGAAGTATTCTTTGATTGACCCACTTTGAATCCTATCTCCCTGGGCCTGCTAATCATTCTACCTTCTTCCTCCAGCACAGTGATAGCTTCCAGGGATAACTGCATCACTGAAGCTGAGCCAACCAGTCTTCTACTGGACCTTCTGTGCAGACGCCACTTTCTTGTAGAATTTCCTTTCTTCTAGAATGGCTACACAGGGTGATAAAAGCCTACAGCAATGCTTTCCACTACATACTTTTCCTTTCCTAACACCTTCCATCTCACAGCACACATATGCCCTCCAAAATCAACCCTGTAGGGGAGACTCACCTGAAAGGCAGAATGAAGCCAATACAGAAAGGAAGAGTTGGGAGGGAGAGGGAGAGAAAAGGAAAGAGAAAGCCCCACCTAAGGTGCTCTGCCTTAAAGACGCCCAGCTGAGAGAAGCCAAACTCCAGCTTGCATTCTGCTCACCCTCACAAGGAGCTACCTTCAGAGGAACAGATTCCCCCACACTGCGCTGGTTTTTCAAACAAAGGCTCTGTCTGCTCACCAGGACTTTCTGCTGCTGCACACAAAGGTGCTGCCTGTGCTGTTGCTGCTGCTGCTAAGTCGTGTCAGTCGTTTCCGACTCTGTGCGACCCCATAGCTGTGTGTGCTAGAAACGTGTTAAGATCAGCAGAGCCTCCAGAGTCACCTTCCCAATTACAGCCACCACCACTTCCTTTTTCACTTACACCAGTGTCAGTTAGGTTTTTGTCATTTGTAACCAAAAAAACTCTGACCAATACTGCAGACCGGATACCCGGATTGCTTCAGATAAAACACTGCTGCCCTGCAAATAGGTTCATCAGTACCATTTTGACGCAGAGATAGAGAGCAGACTTGTGGATACAGTGCGGGAAGGAGAGAGTGGGACGATTTAAGAGAGTAGCACTGAAACATACACATTACCATATGTAAAATGGATAGCTAGTTGGAAGTCAACGTAGGGAGCTCAACCTGGCTCTCTGTGACAACTGAGAAGTGTGGGATGCAGTAGGAAGGGGGAGGGAGCTTCAAGAGGGCGAGAACACATATACTGCTGTTGTTCTGTCGCTCAGTCCTGTCTGACTCTGCGACCCCACGGACTGCAACTTGCCAGACTTCCCCGTCCTTCACTACGTACATACTTCTGGTTGATTCACATTGATGTATGGCAGAAACTAACACAATGTTGCCAAGCAATTATCCTCCAATTAAGAATAAATAAGTTTTAAAAAATATTTATAAAAACACTGTTTTAGCCTTACATTTCCTATGAGCCATTGTCTTTGAAGTCTTCCTTTCAACCTCCAAGTCCTTATGCTTCCCTAGGCTGGCGTGGAATAATTGATAGCCTTCCTTTTCTTTCCTAGAGACTGATATAGCATCTATGTAGAGATAACATACCAAAGAAATCAAGTTCAACCTAATAACATGGTTGCTGCTTTCTTCATGAAAATGACTAGTTATGATCCCTTTCCCAACATTTCTGGCAACCCCTCAGCAGCAGAGTATGCTGACCAAACACTGGCTGTCCCTGCCTACCGTGAAAAAGGGTCATAGCTCATCTTCCCTCGCCAACCCTGGTGTGTTTTGTTGGGTTTTGTTTATAAAGGACTGGTCACTCACCCTCTTTGGTGTCTGTCCAGCTCATGGAGCACCGTGTGGTCACAGTACTCAAACACCAGGTGAAGCCTCCGCTTCCTCCTGAAGACTTCGATGAGGTTGACGAGATTGGGATGCTTGAGTTGCTGAAAACACAAAAAGCGAGGTGCTAGACTGGAGTTGTGAAAGACAGTTTACTGTCTTTCAACAGAAGAAAGATGTTTGTCCTTTACAAAAATTCTTGTCTTGGATTGAAGGAGGCTGTAGATGGTACAATCTTAACTTCTCTTGATGAGCTGTTTGGGCTTCCCAGGTGGCACAGTGGTAAGGAATCCACCTGCCATTGTAGGAGATGCAGAAGATGCAGGTTTGATCCCTGGGTCAGGAAGATTCCCCTGGAGAAGGAAATGGCAACCCACTCCAGCATTCTTGCCTGGGAAGTCCCATGGACAGTGGAGCCTGGTGGGTTATATAGTCCACGGGGTTGCAAAGAGTCGGACAAGACAGAGCAACTGAACACGCACGCACGTAAAAAATGATCATAACCCTGGTGGCTGGTGAAGGCAAAGAGATATGAGAAGGCTGGGAAAGGAGAATGAAAAAGAGGGGGGCAGTGGTTAGTTAACATGAACTCATCCTTAAGGCTCAGATCAAGTGTCCTTTCCTAAAGGTGTCTTTCTGATCTCCCCAGACTGGTTCAGTGTCCCCTGTAGCTCCCTGAAGTATGAATCCTTTGGAATCCTTCAAAATTACTATTTGTTCAATTGATTTTTTTTTTAATGAACTCTGTTGTCGATAGATATAATAGATACACAGAATGTAAGATTCATGATAGACATCAGGGTCTGTGTTCTCCTGTTTCCTCAAAATGTGTCATGCCCCCAGCACACAGCCTTGTACATAATAGGCATCTGATCATTATTTGTGAATGAATGAGTAAATCAGGTTTCCTAGGCTGATGAAACATTTTAAAACAGAAAAATCAGAAGACTCTCCAATCTGACATGCCTAAAGGGCTGCATCTAGAAAGAACAGGCAGGAGTGAATGTTGGTGTTGGCAGAGATAAATCTTGTACTTGGCTTTCTGGGCCCTTCTGTCTATAATCTGATTGGAAATACCTACAACTAAGCAAACTAACTACTGGTTAACGTTCTTCAGGGCTTGAAGGTCTCCAGGCAGTGATCTAAGAACAAAAAAGAGCCTGAAAAGCTTCTTAAGGCTCCAGTCTCAGAAATCAGGTGATATAACTTCTGCCTCATTCTACTGGTCACAGCAAATCATGAGACCCACCCAGACTCAGCCCACAAGAAAATAT
This sequence comes from Bos mutus, assembly GCF_027580195.1. Classification (NCBI taxonomy): domain Eukaryota; kingdom Metazoa; phylum Chordata; class Mammalia; order Artiodactyla; family Bovidae; genus Bos; species Bos mutus. The sequence continues at coordinate 64,959,578 of NC_091626.1, read as the reverse complement.
AGAACTGGCAAAAATTTTGTTCAGATTTCCCATAAGACGTTATAAAAATCTGAATGATCTTTTTGGCCAACCCAGTACCACAAGGAGAGCAGGGCCCAGGTGTCCCGGCCAAGCTCAGCTCCTGCTGACCACCCCCACTTAATTCAGCTACATGAGCACGCTCCGGTAAGACCAGCCGAAGGAGCAATCAGCCAAGCCACAGTTGTGAGAAATAAGAAATCATTCTTCTTTAAGCTACTGAGTTTTGGGGAGCTCTGTTAATACAGCACTAGATAACTCGATTGGGGAACTTTTGAAAACCAGGGATGCCCGAGCCCCACTCCCAGAGATTCTGAATTGGTCTTAGGCAAGGGCCAGCCATCTATTTTCCCCCCAAAATTGTCCAGGTGATTTAATACATAGACAGAAGTATTAATCATAGGCAAACGGATATTTCAGACATGATAAAAGGCAGGAGAAAAACTGAAGTTCTTGAACTGCACAGTATAGTATATTTGTATGGACAATGAGAAAAGAAGAACCCAGCAAGGAAAATACCAAAAAAACCACAATTATTTTCTCATTTTCTTTGTCTAACACCTCTGTCTTCAAGATGTGAACTTCCTGCCCCAGACATTACACTTGATGAAGCAAAATAAAACAGCCAAGACACTCTTAAAGCCCACTAGCCACATCTGGGCCTTTGAATAGAAGGCATTCCAAGCTATAAAGCCCCACACTTATATTCCCATATCTGGAATATGGGACACCAGGGGCTTCCCTGGTGGCTCAGATGGGAAAGAATCTGCCTGCAATGTGGGAGACCCAGGTTTAATCCCTGAGTCAGGAAGGTCCCCTGGAGAAGGGAATGGCTACTCACTCAAGTAATCTTGCCTGGAGAATTCCACGGACAGAAGAGCCTAGTAGGCTACAGTCCATAGGATTGCAAAGAATTGGACATGACTGAGCGACTAACACACACACATCTGGAAACATTTAGCCTGAACTAACAGAACAGTTAGTTCTGCTCTAAGAGGACAGAACTGACTACTGTTTCAACCAAAGAAGTGCACTGGCTCAAATGTCTCAAACAGAAAGCAATCAACCAAGTTTAAAGTGGTGGAGCGGGGGGAGGCAGTTTAGACAGCAGGCAATTAGGGGAAAGCAGAAATTCTCTTATAAGCTCTGAAAAATAATTGTCTGTAGGCCAAGACCTCAAATCTTAGATTCTTTTAATTTTCCATGTTCGATATATAGTCCTCAATTCTACTGAAACAAATACCTGGAGCTTCTCAGATGCCAAGACTGGCACCTGCAACTTGTCACATTCATACGTGCAGAAATTGCCAGGGGCACTGTTGCCTCAGGGTAAAACCCAAAGATCCTCTCCACTTGACCTCTGCTTACCTCTGCAGCCTCATCCGGAGAAGACAATAGCACCCCACTCCAGTACTCTTGCCTGGAAAATCCCATGGACAGAGGAGACTGGTGGGCTGCAGTCTATGGGGTCGCGAAGAGTCGGACACGACTGAGCGACTTCACTTTCACTTTTCACTTTCATGCATTGGAGAAGGAAATGGCAACCCACTCCAGTGTTCTTGCCTGGAGAATCCCAGGGACAGGGGAGCCTGGTGGGCTGCCATCTATGGGGTCGCACAGAATCGGACACCACTGAAGCGACTTAGCAGCAGCAGCAGCAGCAGCCTCATCTCTTATAACTCCCCCAGACTCACTGAACTTCCTCACTCTCGCTTCAGGACCTGCTCACCCAGCTGTTGCCCATCTTCCAGATGAATTTTTTTCTGTCCGGCCCCCTCGGCCCTGCTCAACAAATCTAAAAGAGTATAACTCTGGAACCATGGGTGCCGTGTAGCAGGTAGAAAGCACTGTCACAGCAGGACCCACTGAACTGCATGGACTAAATACTACATTACACCCGTCCTCCTGTTACTGCACACCTTTTGAAAAGTCAGATTCTAATAACTACACTGTAAGCTATTCTAATAACATATGGATTCTCTCCAATTTTTGAGCATTTTAAATAACGTTTTGATAAACAGCCTACTAGCTGATTGACCTTAAATTGGGCTTCCCTGGTGGTTCAGCTGGTAAAGAATCCACCTGCAGTGAGGGAGACCTGGGTTCAATCCCTGGGTTGGGAAAATCCCCTGGAGAAGGGAACGGCAATCCACTCCGGTATTCCAGCCTAGAGAATTCCATGGACTATTCAGTCCATGAGGTTGCAGAGAGTCAGATACGACTGGGTGACTTTCACTTGGACATGTTAATTAACGTCTTTAGGTTTACCATTTGTGGGAGGAGGAAGCTCAGGGGCTGCTGTGACAAAGCATATGCAGCAGTGTCAGCCCACATCATCCTCTCCAGAAAGTTTAACTGTTAATATTTTTAAATAATTTTTTATTATTTTTAATTTTCTTTTTGGTTGTGCTGGATCTTCATTGTTGCACATGGGCTTTCTGTAGTCGCGGCGTGGGGGCTAGTCTTCACTGGGGTGCTCAGCCTCTCGTTGCGGTGGCTTCTCTTGTTGCGCAGCACAGGCTCTAGACTCACGGGCTTCAGTAGATGCAGCACACACAGGCTCAGTAGTTGTGACACATGGGCTTAGTTGCTCCACGGGGATCTTCCCGGACCAGGGATCGAAACTGTGTGCCCTGCATTGGCAGGTGGATTCTTATCCAATGTGCCACCAAGGAAGTCCTGTTAATATTATTGGGAGTTCAATCTATTTCTATTTAGGCTGACTATCTCAATTCATTTTATTCAACAAGTATTTATCTTAGTGTGCATAAGGCACTCTGATAGTCCTAATGATACAGAGATAATACAGCAAGTACCAAACCTACTCTCATGAAGCTTAGAAACTAGAAGGGGAGACAGATGCTCAACAAGTAATTACAGACGTGGTAAGTGTTACCAAAAGCCAGGGAAAGGGTACCTGGCTTGAGGGTGTTGAGTGGTCCAGGGAGTGGTCCAGTGGTTCCTGAGGAAGGTGGCCATTTAGGAAGTTAGTTGGAAAGCCCCAGGAATACAACATAAATAGACATGGCCACACTGCTTTCCAAAAGGATGGAACACACTTAGACCTCCGCCAGGAGTGTGAGAGTACATTTTACCATACCTTTGAGGCATTAATAGATATTTAAGGTTTGTGACGTAGATTGCTAAATTACTTCTCAAGAGGGCTTACAATGCCTCCAGCAACACGGGAAGGTGTCACGTGATATTTAAACCACTCATCTCTCCTATTTTCTGCCGTAAGATAAGCTTTACATAGCTGTAAATAGCCAATAACTTATTTCTCAACCTATTTTCAGAAAAGTGTTCATTTAGAGAAGTCAATCACTAAAACTAAATCCCAATTAGGACTCACAAATCTTAAACTGTAAATATTTTTTGTAAATATTTTTAAATAAATTATTAACTCTCTGTAGGTTGCCAGGATTCTGGGTTGACCTGAAAACATGCTAGAGCAGCAGATATCTGGGAGACAGCTCCTGTCCTGGCTGTGTACATTTATTCAAAAAAGGTCTCCGGAGTGTCTGCTCAGCCTCAGGCGCTGTTCAGGGCACTAGGGAAACACTGGCGAAGGGGACAAGGGGCTCAAGCATTAAGCAGAGAAGTGCCACGGAGCCCTCCGTGTACAAGAATCTAGGCTGCCTTAGAGAAACTGTTCTTAGGAAGTGACTCTGAACCAGAGTCCTGGAGGGTGAGAAAGGTCTGACCAGAAAAGGGCAGGGATGGTAGAGGGATGGTGGCTTTCCAGACAGAGGGTTGGCTCTGAGCTAGGAGGGAACTTACGCCACCTAAGGAACTGCAAGATGGTGTGGTCTGCATGTCAAACACATGGAACCGATACCAGAGAGACAGGCAGAAGGCAGGTTCTCTGGGGCACTGAAGGACATGCTAAGAAATTTACGCTTCACCCTAAATGCAATGAGAAGCTACTGGAATGAATTTTAACAAGAAGTGATATGGATACCATTTGGGTCTTTGTTGCTATGTGGGCTTTTCTCTAGTTGCAGTGAGCAGGGGCTACTCTCCAGTTGCTCTGTGCAGGCTTCTCATTGCAGTGGCTTCTCTTGTTGCAAAACAAGAGCTTTAGGGTGCATGGGCATCAGTAGTTGCTGTTCCCAGGCTCTAGGGCACAGGCTCAGTAATTGTGGTGCACGAACTTAATTGCTTTGTGGTATGTGGGATCTTCCCAGATCAGGGTTTGAACCCAGGTCTCCTGCATTGACAGGCAGATTCTTCACTACTGAGCCACCAGAAATCCCACCATCTGGGTGTTTTAAATGCTCACTATGGTGGCAGGATACAGAATGGCTCAGAGGAGGCAACATGACTAGAGGAGCCTGCTAACTGAGAGCTTGGAGCAGAGAAGAGGCAGGGGAGATGGGGAGATAGGCACTGTTTGGAAACAGACTTTATTATTAGGATAGTCAGGATGTGGTGATGGGCTGGAGCTGAGGGATGGAGGAGAGAGTGATGATCAAAGGTTTGTGTAATGGGGTGGATGGTGGTGCCATGACTGAGAGAAAAAGCAGGTTTTGAAGGGAAGGACCTACAGCTTTGGCACACTGGGCTGACAGGGACTCTGAGATACCAAAGTAGAGGTGTCAGGTTGGCTGGAGTTTGAGCTGAAGATAAAAGCTGGGGCGTTAGTGTGAGTGTAAGCAAAGCCATGGTGAGAAGTGATGCCCAGAAGAATGAGTGAGAAGAGCGAGGCCCAAGGAGCCCAGCACCCAGATAAGTGGTAGATGAGGAGGAAGTGGAGAAGGGGAAAGGGAAGATGGTGCCCCAAGATAAGAGAGAAAACAGCAGAACATAACACGATGGAGATACGGTGATAAGAGTACACTTACTCCACGAAGATGCTGCTGCTGAAAAGTCAAGCTGGGGAGAAGGGGTTCGTGTGACCTCACTGGAAGCAGCAGTGAGACCAGGAGCCAGATGTCATGAATTTAGCATCCCCAAACCATCTTTCTCCTTTCTCTTATTGACTCCCCTGACCCTAGGGGCTGAACTCAGAGGAGCACCTGTGGTTCTGAATCCAGTTTGCAACTGGTCGCCTAGAGGTCTTGACCAGAGCTCCAACATTGTGAATGTTTGCATTGACGAAAGTCTGGATGTTTCTACCTCAAAGCTGAATGGGCTGTTTAGGGGCATTGGGAGGAATTAGATGAGAAGAATCAAGCAGCAATCTGGATGGACCGTCACAGGTTTACTCAACGTGTTTATTATACAAGAAGTCTTAATGGAATAGACTAAATTACCATACATACTATGAAGATGTAGTTCAGGGCTCTTCTAATTAAAATTCCTTCCTGTTTATGAGTATGTGAAGCCAAAGCCCCAGCCCTGGCCTCATTCCTCAGCACTCTGATTCGTGCTGGCCCAATCCTGAGGATCTCAGTGCCTCATCCCACGTCAGTCACCATCCTTCAGTTCTTCTATATCTAGAAGCCTGGGTTGGCTCACACTCAGATTTAGTTTCTCTTATATAAAAGTTTCTGCCTTTGCTGCTGCTATTTTATTTTGGTCTCTCTTCTTTTTATTTTCTCTGCATTTTGAAATATTCCTATTATGCTGCAAAGTGAAGCGTTTTTCTCTGACTTTAAAAAAGAACTGTGTTTTATCCGCTGGATTTAACCTGAGCCCTTGTCATAAGCTCAGGCTTTTCTACACCTTCTAAAGTCAAATGTTTGGCCTTAGCATTCTGAAGGATTTTTGACCTGGTTGCCAACCTTTCAGATCAGGAAATGTTGCTTTAAAGCCTTGGTTACCAAAATTCTCTTGAAAACGCTGGTGATGTATGCCGAGCCTGCAGTCTCTGGCATCAGTGGATTGGGGCCGAGAAGCAGCTGTCCACGTTAGATAAGCCCTGGATACCCGAGTTTATCACAGTCCCTACTACTCCCTGACACGAAGGACCTTTAACATCACTCTTTCATTATTAATTTTCTTAAAAGTGAGATATTTAAATGCCCAAGTTTCTATCAAAAGTGGGGAAATGTATAAGCGATAGAAATAACTGCATATTTTAAGGCAAATAAAAGATTTGTTTATGAAAGCAAATCATTTCTCCCCTACCTGCCTGGCCCCTGCAGATACTGGGTTTGGAACCTCTGTCCTATGAACTCCTCAGCACTCACATGTTCTGGATTGGTCAGTATACAGACCACTACATCCATGGTCTCTTCTATCCCCTGGTCTCTGTTCTTTGTGGGGGAGAATGGGGGGATATTTATCCTGTCTGTGCTTTAGAGAAAAGAAACAGGCTATTTTTTCAATGATCATATCCTGTTTTCCTTCCAAAAACATTCTTCTTTTCCCACAAATTTGTGGTAAATAACAAAAGAACAAGGATTAAAATTTAGAAAGTGAGAGCTGTCTTGGTAAAATGTTTTTCACAAGCCTCTGCAATTTTTGAACTTGACTCTTAGTCACAGATACATAGATCCTGTTGCAGGAATTTTTCATCAGTTAATATTCACCCAGAATGGAAAAAAGTGATGTCCCCCTCTTTATAATAATTCATCCTGGGTACATCCCAAGGATTCCCAGGTCAGCATATGATAATACTCTCAAGGGCTTGAGACCCAGCAAGGTTTGTGGTGGTGTTCAGTCACCCAGTCATGTCTGACTCTGTATGACCCCAAGGACTTTAGCCTGCCAGGATCTTCTGTCCATGGGATTTCCCAGGCAAGAATACTGCAGTTACCATTTCCTTCTCCAGGGGATCTTCCTGACCCAGGGATCAAAACTGCGTCTTCTGCATTGGCAGATAGATTCTTTACCACTGGGAAGCCCCACTTTATAGTAGCCTCGTATAACTGATAGAATTTCTTCAAAGTAGCCTAGCCTATATACTAATGAATGAACCATTATAAAATGTTTATCGCATACAGTATTATAGTCATATTCATAACACAGTATTGGAAACATTGTTACATTTTTTTAAAATTCACTTACCTGAGATGATAGACTGATATTCAGTTTCTCCCTTTATAAGAGAGGGAGAGAGATATATACTGTACATAACATGATCTTTTGAAAGCAAAGTTATAAAGCTGTGAGAACTAACACATAATTTTATATTAAGTGTCACCTACCTTATCATGCTTATGTAAGGATAGACTAATATTTATGTATATTTTATATATTCATGACACATGTAACTTTTCCATAATTGTTTTTGATTATTTCTAGGTTACACAGGTCATCTGTGAGTTACTTCAACTGTTGCAAACCTCCAAAATTTTTTCTAACATATGTATTGAAAAAATTCACATGTAAGTGACTACAAACTTACACATGGAACATGCAGTTCAAACCCATGTTGTTCAAGGGTCAACTGTGTTAAGTGTAAAAAAGAAATGATTGGATAGTATATATTTGTGTCTGTGTTTTAGAGGGAAACACATGCCCTTACATGAACACAGGCATCCTTTGGAGAGACCGCCATTGTTCAGGGGATAAGAATGGAGACTGAGGGATAAGGCAGGTTTCTTTTCCACTGCACGTTCTTCTGCACCTTCCATCTTGTTTTCTTACATAAGCATACTTACTTATGTAAACATGATTTTTACTTTACCGTAAAAAATAGTTTTAAAAGATTTGCATAAGTCTCTTCACTATATTGTAAAACCAAGATAAATATTTTGAAGTTAGTTTCAGAGAGCTAGTTAATACATCAGCTTTGTGGTGGGGGGAGCTATTTTCATGATTTTAAAAGCTATTTAATTATCACCACCATCTCTGACCTAGAGGAAAATATTCCACACCCCTCACAGTGCTGTTGAGGAATTGTTCTTTAACACTTTTGGTAAAGGAAAGCTGCCTTGATCCCACATTTCCTTTAAATGCCCAGAGACACATGGTAGATACCCTGGCTAACACCTTAGTTTTGGGGACAGCTAGAGAAGGGGCCCCAGTGGCTCAGGCAGTAGAGAATCTGCCTTCAATGCAGGAGGCCTGGGTTCGATCCCTGGGTCTAGAAGATCTCCTGGAGAAGGGCACGGCAACTCACTCCCGTATTCTTGCCTAGAGAATTCCATGGACTGAGAAGCTTGGCAGATTACAGTCCATGGGGTCACAAAGAGGCAGACACAACTGAGAGACTAACACTTTCAGAGAAGGAATGGGTGTGACATGTGGGGGAGGAGGGAGAACTAAAAAAGCTGGAATCAGAGGTGGAAAGGTGAAGTTAATTTACATTAGGTCTGCCGTAGACAGCATGGATGGTCAGAATGCGCCAGGTAGGTCCTCTGGCCAGAGACCTGGGCTGAGATCTCTTCTGCCTTCCTCTCAAGACCCATCACAGGCAGGCTAAGGATGAGCACAGCAGATGCTCAGTTTGTTTTACTGGTTAATGAAGTTTTTGAAAAGTACTAGGAAAGAAGCAATAGCACCAATGTGATCAAAATGAGAATGAACCATGACACAGCCAAAAATTCATGCAGTAGCTCAGTTGGTAAGGATTCCACCTGCAATGCAGGAGACCCTGGTTCGATTCCTGGGTTGGGAAGGTCCACTGGGGAAGCGAGAGGCTACCCACTCCAGTATTCTTGGGCTTCCCTAGTGGTTCATCTGGTAAAGAATCCACCTGCAATGCAGGAGACCTAGGTTGGACTCTTGGGTCGGGAAGATCCCCTGGAGAAGGGAAAGGCTACCCAATCCAGTGTTCTGGCCTGGAAAATTCCATGGACTATACAGTCCATGGGGTCACAAAGAGTCAGACATGACTGAGCAACTTTCAGTGTACTGATAGTTATAAAACAAATTATTTGTTAGGTTTTTATATAAAGTTGATAGCATAATTCATTTAAAAAATTCACCTTTCACTCTTCTAACAAAAAGGGAAATGGAATTCAGAGATTTTCTATCAGGCAATTTTACTCCAAAGCATTTTTACCACAGTGTGGTTAAAGTTAATAAGTAATAAAGAAGATTAATGATTAGCATGGAAATATGCCTGTTGAAAGCAAATTTGTGGTCTAAAACATCACTTCTGCCAAATAAAAAGGTGAGTTAAAACATTAAAAAAATTTAATGTGAAAGACACAAAGCTGGTCATTAAAAAAATTTTCATTCCATACAAAAAGTTCTACTTTCTAGAGTGGTTTGAATGTTTGATAACTATATATAACACAGTTGTCTACCTATAAACTTTTTTTTTTGGCTGGAAATAAAAAACAAGTGGCAAAAAAGCAATAGTATAATTATATTTCTTATCAATGTGCTTTATAAAATCATTTATTCAGCCTCCTTCTCCTGCTCTATGATATTTTCTAGAGTAAGGTGCGTGGCAGGGTATGTTTAAAAGCATTTAGAGTGCCGACAGATGGTGGCATGTGCTTAATCTCCTTGCAAATTGGGTATTTTTAAAAGGTAAGGAGTCTGTTTGTTGATGTCTGCTTCTTTGTTCTTGAAGTACAACCATGGCAGCTTTATCGCTTAGGAATTCACTACACAGCAGGAACACGATCTTTCTAGACAAACACACGGTGAGCTAAGCCAAAAAAATCTTCTAATAAACAAACAGAAGAGTCTGTTACTATTTGCATTTAGTATGTTATCTTGTAAAAATAAAATCAAACAGGTCTCCACTTGTTGAATAAATAGGGAGAGAGGACGACAAGGGGGTTTGTTTGGTTTCTATCATTGTGGGCCAGGGAATGCTCCCCTTTGTCCTCCATGCTACTGACGACCAGTCTCTACAAAGTCCCAACACCTACATACATTAGCAATGAACCTCGAGGGTCAGATCTGCCCGTCTCCAGTATGAACATCTACAAAAAATGAAAGCTGTATAATTAGAAGGCTCCAAACTGAGCCTATATGCCAAATACTGTCTGTAGATGTGTTTTCTTTGGCCAGACTGCTGTTAAAAAAACTTTTTTTAAAATTATTTGTCACTGCTTTAAAGTCAGATTTCACTCTCACTTAAAGATATGAGGACTCCTTGGAGAAATAGCCGATTCTAGAGCTGGGGGAGGTGAGCCTGGAACATTTCGTTGTGCCCCACACTAAAGACACATACAAGGATTGATGGGCATCTGTAAGACTGAGGAGCAGGCTCCAAGGATCCCCAAGTAGCCAAAAGTGTGACAATTGGGTATTTGAGACTCAAAAAGAATGACAGTGATGGTTTATAACATGTTGAATTTTTTAAAAATCCAGAATCCACAGTGATATTAAAAACTGTGTGTACTGGGGTGTAGGAGTGTGGGTGAAAAGAGCATTTTTTTAAAGAAAAATTATAACTAATGAATATAGCAAGAATTGTTGAGAACCACCATTTTACAATAACTCTCACTGTAATTGATTTAGGTAAGGAACTTTGGCCACCTCATGCGAAGAGTTGACTCATTGGAAAAGACTCTGATGCTGGGAAGGATTGGGGGCAAGAGGAGAAGGGGACGACAGAGAATGAGATGGCTGGATGGCATCACTGACTCGATGGACGTGAGTCTGAGTGAACTCTGGGAGTTGGTGATAGACAGGGAGGCCTGGCGTGCTGCGGTTCATGGGGTCGCAAAGAGTCAGACATGACTGAGCGACTGATCTGATCTGATCTGATCTGAAGGAACTTTGGGTGACAGTTCTTGGGGAATAAGGCAGTCACACTGTTTCAAAGAATCAGCCCACAGATTACTTACTAATTATAAAGGGGAAAAGTGTTTCTTTACAATTGAGGAATATGACAGACCCATCTTAATCAAGAGATTAAAACTGAGAGCACCAGTTACAGGACAAAATGATATTATGCATTTCCTGATTAGAAACAGTGTGATGGAACAGCCTTAAACATGCTGAAATCATTTACCCTGAATCAAATCACATGGAAACAGTCAGACTTGTGTGGAGGCACATCTGCCAAAATGACTGACGTGGACTCTTCCCAAATGTCAATACCATGAAAGACTGAAAAAAGAATTTAAAAGTTAGAGAACTGTTGGATAGCCGCACGTAAAGCAATGAAGTTAGAACACACCCTCTCACCATACACAAAACTCAAAAGTTGCTTAAAGACTTACACATAAGATGTGACATCATAAAACTCTTAGAAGAGAACATAGGGAAAAGATTCTCTAAAATAAATCGTACCAGTGTTTTCTTAGGTCAGTGTTTCCCCCAGACCAAGGCAATAGAAATAAAAAAAAAATAAACAAATGGGACCTAATCAAACTTACATGGTTTTGCACAGCAAGAGAAACCATAAACAAAATGAAAAGACAACCAACAGAATGGGAGAAAATAATTGCAAATGATGTGACCAACAAAGGATTAATTTCCAAAATATACAAATAACTCATACAACTAAACAATGAGAAACAAACAACCCAATTGAAAAATGGGCAGAAGACCTATTTCTCCAAAGAAGAAATACAGATGGCCAACAAGCATGTGAAAAGATGCTTAGCATTGCTAATTATAAAGACATGCAAATCAAAACTACAATTAGGTACCACCTGATACCAGTCAGAATGGTCATCACTGAAAAGTCTACAAATAACAAATGCTGAAGAGCATGTGGAGAAAAGGGAACTCTCCTACACTGTTACAGGAGATGCAAGTTGGTGCAGCCACTGTGGAAGACAGGATGGAGGTTCCACAGAAAACTAAAAATAGAATTACCGTATGATCCAGCAAGCCCCCTTCTGGACATATACCTGGACAAAACTATTAATATCATTCAAAAAGATATTTCACCCCTATGTTCACAGCAACACTATCCACAATAGCCAAGATGTGTGTGTGTGTTAGTTGTTCAGTTGTGTCCTACTCTTTGCAACCCCATGGACTGTAGCCTTCCAGGCTCCTCTGTCCATGGGATTCTCCAGGCAAGAACACTGGGGTTGGTTGCCATTTCCTTCTCCAGGGGATCTTCCTGACCCAAGAATCAAACCCAGGTCTCCTCATTGCAGTCCGATTCTTTACTCTCTGAGCCACCAGGGACGCCTAGCCAAGACATGGAAACAACCTAAATGTGTATCCATTGATGGACAAATGCATAAAGGAAATGTGGTACATATGTACAATGGAATACTACTTATAAAAAAAAATAAAATAATGCCATTTGCAGCAAAACGGATGCAACTAGAGATGATCACATTGTAGAAAGAGAAAGACAAATTCCACTCATATGTGGAATCTAAAATATGACACAAATGAACATATCTACGAAACGGAAACAGAATCACAGACATAGAGAGCAGACTTGTGGTTACCAAGGGGCAGGGTATTGGGGGAGGAGTGGGGCAGGATTGGGGTTAGCAGATGTAAGTTTTTGTGTACAGAATGGATAAACAACAAGGTCCTAATGTATAGCACAGAGAACTATATTCAACATCCTATGATAAACCATAATGGAAAAGAATATAAAAAAGAATGTGTGTGTGTGTGTATATATATATATGTAAAGCTGAATATGTAAAACATATATATGTAAAACTGAATCACTTTGCTGTACAGCAGTAATTAACACAACATTGTAAATCAACTATACTTCCAATTAAGAAAAGAATACTGGACTTCCCTGGTAGTCCAGTGGCTAAAACTCTGGGCTCCCAATGCAGGGGGCCCAGGTTCGATCCCTGGTCAGGGAACTAGATCCCACATGCCTCAACTAAGACTCAGTGCAACCAAATAAATAAATATATTTTTTTAAAAAAGGAAAAGAATACTGTTTTAGATTAAAGGAGGTTACAAAAACATGACAATTAAATGCAATGTGTGCTCAGTTATTAATCATGTACTAAAATATACATATAATATACATGTATATATGCTTATTCTCATAAACACATTATATATATTATTGAGACAATACAAAAAATTTGAACACAGACTATATGTTAAATAATAGTACTGAATCAATGATAACATTTCTAGAATGTGGAAATCATATTGTGGTACATAGAAAAATTTCTTTGTTCTAGGAGATTCATGCTGTATAGTTAAGAAAAATGTGTGTGCATCAGCCAAAAAAGTGCGTGCGTGTGTGTGATAGAGGTAGAAATGAAGTGGAATTCTAACTGTTAAAATTAGCTAGATTAATGAATCTTGTTAAAGATACACAAGTATTCATTGTATTAGTCTTTCCACTTATGTGTGTATAATTTTTTTCAAAATAAAGAGTTATGGGGGAGAACCCAGGAGATTTTAAAGAAAATTTTGATCTCTGGCTTTAAGAAAAAGTCTCAGAAAGACTAGCATGCAACCACCTGCTTCTCACAAGACAGTCTCCAGTTTGCCCTAGTCTCCACTGCTCCGTCTTGTCTTGCGTTCAGCCTGTTTCACTGGTTTACGTTACCAGTGTGAATCCCCACAGACATCGGAGTTAGTAAACCATAAGAATGCCGAACATGGTTAAAAACAACTTATGGAGATATGTTACTAATCTATTTAAAATAAGCCAATTAAGCAAGATTAAGATAATGGACCTAGAAATGGCACGATTAGCAACAGCAGGATTAAATTCTTAAAGATGTCACAGGATTTCCCAAGGAGACTTTTACTGAGTTGGGAAATATTACTCAAATAATAATTCAACAAGTACTACGGGACCAGACACCTTTAGAGATTACGAACACTCTGATTAGACTCTAATGCTAGCGAGCATTCACACGGTTCTCTGCCAGCATTCAGTGGAATGGGGCCTTGGCACAAGAGCACATGGAATTAAGCACTGAATAAATACTGAAAAACAGGGAACCATGACTGTCCTGTTCCCCACAGCAATTTACAGTCATCAGGACGGTAATCTGCCCAGCAGTGTTTCTGGTCTGATGTTTTAAGACAGGAGAGACCATGTGAAGTACTAGCTCCTTCAGCTTCTCCTCTTGGTCGCCCACCTTCTGCCAGCCTGTACCTTTCTCTCTCCTTTCTCTACTGTTCCTCCTTTCTCCTACTCTGTCCTTTGCTGCTGCTCTTTTTGAACCTCTGCTTTCCTGCCCTTGCATCCTTAAGGTGCGTGACCGCTGTACAGTGTTTGTCCCCAAAGCACCCTGCTCCCCTCAGCAGTGAGTCAGCAGAGCAATGCCAAACAGAGACATAAATCATGGCGATAAGGTGGGCCGGGTTCCAGGAGGCACTGGAGCTTGCCCAAGGTTACCCAACAGCTTCGATCCGGATCAGAAACTGAAGCTCCTAACTGCGGCTCCTATTCCCAAGCAGCCTCACAGCCCACAGCCTCACTGGAAGTTATTGAAAGTGAGGAGACTAGGGAAAAATGGAATGCTCTGAACATGTGGTAGGTTGTTACTCTTCATGTCTGCTGCTGCTGCTGCTAAGTCGCTTCAGTCGTGTCCGACTCTGTGCGACCCCATAGACGGCAGCCCACCAGGCTCCCCTGTCCCTGGGATTCTCTAGGCAAGAACACTGGAGTGGGTAATTACAGTCAAATGAGAGCATGTTTCTGGCACATAGTACATAGTCAGCATTCTTACCTTCCTGTACCTCATGGACCTTTTTTTTTTTCTTGTTACTCAAAGAAGTCTTTTTACACAGCTTTTCTTAATCATCCCTCAATGAAATTTTAACTCCACAAATATACAGTACATCTGTATATGTACTGTATGTATACGTGCTTTATACAATAAAAAGTTAGGACCCCCATTGCTAAGAACCAACTTTCACCCTCTTCGGTGACACTGCTCATTAAGAATGAATGAACTGCACTTCCACTCACCACATCACTTTGCTTGACCTCCCAAATTGTTTGTAATTATTTTATATTGTTAGGTTAATCGTGTTTGTATTATGGCTTGCAATTGTAATTAACTTTTATTTTTTGTCTGGTTATTGATTGTGAAAACTGATAAATATCTTCTACTATTGTGATTATGTAACTGTTACTCACTTCATACCATTGTATCATGATTTGTCAACAGAAAAAAATTGAATCCTTTATCACCAAAACTATCATTTAATAGGAAAACCTCTAATAACTTTTTAAAATCTAGATGCATATCAGAATTATCTTGGAATTTTTTGAAAAACACAAATGCCCAGGTATTTCTCCAAAGCTCCAGATATGTTTCTAATGAGTAGCTGTGTTTAAAACCAACTGGACTAAATGATGATCTTTTACTTTTATCTAGTTTGTTTCACTTTTTCTAGTTCATATTTAGTGCTCCCATTTCATTTAGTTTATGTTTTCCAATTTCTCTATCTCTTCTTTTTTTTTGATGTTCTTCCTCAAGTCTTTATCAAGCATACTAGAAAAGCTTTTGTATACATAAATAAAAATAGTAGGTATACTATATATATTTTAGAAAACTTACAGATTTTTGCCTAATTTAAAATTTATGGCATTTTGATTCTACTTGTTTTTCTTAGTATGAATAGAATGATAGATTTCTAATTTAAAAAAAAAAAATAGGTATGCAAACAAGCAACAAAGGTTTACTGTATAGCACAGGAACTATAGTCAATATTTTATAATATTACACTATAATGTAATATTATAATATAATGTAATATTAAATTATACCAAAAGATAATCTCAAAATAATATATGTGTATATGTATAACTGAATCACTTTGATGTGCACCTGAACCATTGTAAGTCAACTATGCTTCATTAAAATATATATATTAAGGGAAAGAAAATGAATGAACCTGGGATTTCCTGGTGGCTCAGTGGTAGAGAATCCTCCCAATGCAGGAGACACAGGTTTAATCCCTGATCCAGGAAGATCCCACATGCCACAGGGCAGCTAAGCCCATGCATCACAACTACTGAGCCTATGCTCCAGAGCCGGGGAGCTGAAGCCACTGAGCCCACGTGCCCTGGAGCCCGCGCTCCACAACAAGAGAAGCCATGGCAATGAGAAGCTCGTAGCCCACAGAGCAACGAAGATACAGTGCAGCAATCAATAAATTAATTAATTAAAATACACAATAAAAAAATCAATGCGCTTTACTGTAGTGTTTATAGTAAAGTTTTAAATGGACATTTACCCCCATGTTTATCCTCACCTTTGTGGGTTGCAAACCATAACTGTGTACCTACTAAAACAATCTATAGGGTTAAAGAACAAAAATTGGAAAGAACTGATATTCCAGTAAGAACCCCAGGTTTCCATGAAAGCCATGAGTCTCCGAAGTAAGGCTCACTGGAGGCAAGAGCAGGATAAATCCTGAGGACCAGTCACTGGGAGACTTCAGAAAGAGTGCAGTGTTTGGTCTTCCGAGGCGTGGGAGCAGCAGGGCGTGGATGTGGGGGCCGACAGAACTGTGTGTGCATCCAGCTCACTAACCAGGAGGCCACAGCAAGTCATTGACCATCCTACATCCTTCAGTAAAATGGGATAGCAATGCCTGCCTCCTAGGGTTGTTGTAAGTGTAATTTGTGCATCTTAGGTAACAATCCTCGGGCTTTCACCCAAGACCACTGGGTCACCAGATGGGAATACGATTCCTTCTCCACGTCATCACTCTAGCTTTTCTACCTTTTGGAAGGAGGGTGTGTGGTGTGCTGTCACTCAGTCTCATCTGACTCTTTGCGATCCCATGGACTATAGCCCACCGGGCTCCTCTGTCCATGGGGATTCTCCAGGCAAGAGTGTATTGCCATGCCTTCCTCTAGGGAATCTTCTCGACCCGGGGATAGAACCCAGGTCTCCCGCATTGCAGGTGGACTCTTTACCATGTGAACCGCCAGGGAAGGACGGTAGTCACAAATTTTGACTGATGTTTGTCTGATCTACTTAAAGGCCACTGTACCATCTGCCGGCACCTCATAGCTGCTGGCTGGCATTCTTTGATTCCACTTCCAATAGTTCTATCATTTGCATTCCACAGAGAGAAGCTTCTGCAACACAGAGACTCGGGACCTTAGTAATCCAATGATACTGGGCCAGTCGGCTCATGTTTGCTTAGAACCACACAGCTTTTTTCTTGCTGGACACACAGATTTTCCCCAAGGGGCTGGGTTGGATTCAAGTACAGCCACCTGCTTTATGTAGAAGCAGTGACCACTTCCCACCACAGGTCTGTGATGCCAGACTTTTTTTAAAAAAACTAATCTGTAGTCTTGGATATTTCAAAATTTTATTTTTTCATCTATGGCTGCACAGGGTTTTTGTTGCTGCACATGGGTTTTCTCTACTTGTGGCAAATGGGGGCTACTCTCCAACTGTGGTGCACAGGCTTCTCCTTGCAGTAGCATCTCTTGTTGAGGCACAGGCTCTAGGCACATGGGCTTCAGTAGCTGGAGTGTGTGGGCTCAAGAGTTGTGGTGCACAGGCTTAGTTGCTCCACGGCACGTGGGATCTTCCCAGACCAGGGATTGAACCCCTGTACCCTGCACTGGCAGGCAGATTCTTAACCACTGGATCACCAGGGAAATCCCAGCCTTCTTGATTTTAGATGATTTCCTTTCAGGAACGTTGTCTCTCTCTGTAACCTGGCCTCTCTCATGACCATCACACCTCCTATCCAAAATATCTTTATATGTTTGAACCCTAGTTATGCAAAAGGGGTTGAATTCTTTCCTGAATGGTTCATGGGTCATAGCACAAACCAGCTGCTGTATATCCTGGTAGAAGAAGTTCTAGGCCCAACAGCTTTAAGATAGCTGTGGCTCCTGTTACCTAAAGATTAAGGAGAGTGAAGGGAAAGAACCTAGCAACATTCCAAATAAAAGAAGAGGTGGCCTAATCTCCTAACTGGTCCCTGAATTGGTCTTTTATTATGCTATAATAGCTGTTTTTGGTCATGGTCCAGGTTGGCAACTCAAGGTGAGTTACCTTGACTAGAGCCAAGGTCATGGCTCCAGGAATTCTCTCCCTCCATTAGCATACTCATTTCTTTCATATTACAAACAACAACTTCAAACACTCTCCCTTGATGCCACATTCTTCTAAGCACATACTGCCCCATTTCTCAGTTTCCTTTTATAATAAAACTTCTCAGAAGAGTTGTCTCTATCACTGTCTTCACTTTGCTCTTTTGCTCTTGAACCCTCCCTGATGAAGCTTTCATTCCTACCTCTCTACTCAAACAGCTCTCGTTAAGATCTCAAATGACCCTCATATTTTCAACACACACACACACACACACACACACACAGAAGTTGTTCAGTCGTGTCCAACTCTTTGCGACCCCATGGATTGTAGCCCACCAGGCTCCTTGGTCCATGGGATTTTCCAGGCATGAATACTGGAGTGGGTTGCCGTTTCCTTCTCCCAATGGCAAATTCTAAGTCTGTACAAAAGGTGACCTTTGACAAATGCTCCTCATTCTTGAAACATTTGCTTCCTTCAGCCTTTTGTTTTGTTTTGTTTTGCCACACCATGTAGCTAGTGGGCTTCCCTTGTGGCTCAGCTGGTAAAGAATCTGCCTGCAAGGTGGGAGACCTGGGTTCGATCCCTGGGTTGGGAAGATCACCTGGAGAAGGGAAAGACTACCCACTCCAGTATTCTGGCCTGGAGAATTCCATGGACTAACTATACTGTCCATGGGGTCACAAAGAGTCGAACACGACTGAGCGACTTTCACTTTCACATGTAGCTTGTGGGATCTTAGTTCCTAGATCAGTGATTGAAATCAGACCCTCTGCAGTGGAAGCATGGAGTCTGAACCACTGAACCCCAGGAAAATCCCTTCCCTCAGCTCATAAGGACATTGACCTCAAATTTTCCTGCCTCAAAGAGCACCCCTTCTTACCTCTTTCACTGGTTCCTCAGCTTATTGACCTCCAGATGCTGGAGCTCCAGGGCTCAATCTTTGACATTTGTCTCTCTGCTCCCCTTGGTGGAAAGGTCCCCAGACTATTCCCTGAATGCCAGACTTGTGCATTCAATTACCCACTTTACAGTGGGTCTGCATCTCAAATATTACATTTCCAAAACAGAATTCTTGATTTTCTTTCCCCTAAATTTGCACCTGGGTCTCCCTATCAGTGAATGATCTCTTTGTTCTTCCAGGTCCTCAAGTGAAGAACTCGAGTCATTCGTGATTCCTCATCCAACCATCAGATTCCTATGTGCTCTCCTCTCTGAATATATCTTGAATCTGACCACCTCCACAGCTGCCTCTCTGACCCAAACCCCATCACCTCACACCTGGGTCACATGAAGTCTGCTAACAGAGCTTCCTGCTCATGAAGCTGGAGTAAGCAGCCGCTAGAGGAACCCTTCTGGGATATAAGACGTGCCTGGGCACCCCTCTACTCAAAACCCTCTGATGACTCCCATCTCACTCAAAGTAAAATCCACAGCTCCTACCATGGCCCACAGGCCCTCATATCTGACCCACTCACCCCTGTAACATCGTCTTCCATGACTCTCGTCCTCACTTACCCTGCTTCAGGCACACTCTTCTCTTTGCTCCTTCTACAACACACCAGAACACACCTAGCACACATCCCTTGATCTTCCCTCGGGGCCTCTGTCCTACCCTCCACCTGCCTAGAACGTTTTCCCCCTGAAGAGCTGCAAGAGTCACCCCTTCACATCTCCTCTGGAATGTCTTCAAATGTCATTCATCAGGAAAGCTTTCCCTAACCACTCTGTATAAAGAAGCAAGCCCTTCCCTCACCTTAACCCCTTACCCTGCTTAATTTTTCACCACGTGACATGCAGGTTTACTGTTAGTCTCTCGTTTGTGAGGACAGACACCTAGAACAGTGCCTGAGACATGACAGGCGTTCTGCAGAAATCCCTGTGTTCACGCCAAATGAACACGTGTCAACTGTCTTACACACAGGTGTCGCATCAAAACCACTGACTGAGGGACTTCCAAGGTTGGCCAGTGGCTAAGACTCCATGTTCCCAATGCAGGGGGCCCGAGTTCAATCCCTGGTGAGGGAACTAGATCCCACGTGCCACACCTAAGAGTTCACGTGCCGCAACTAAAAGGTCTCACGTGCTGCAGCTAAGACCCAGGGCAGCCAGATAAATAAATAAATACTAAAAAATAAACGAAAAAACGCTGACTGAAAATATTGACGTCTTTTTTTCCCACAGTGGAAAGTGAGTTTGAGAAAGGGTGGGATAGTCGCTTTGTGCTCAGGTACTGCAGGATAATTTTATTTCTGTCACTGCTGTTTTAGAGTATGAGCTGACTATTTCGTTCATGTATTTGTTTGGCTGGGTCAAGTCTTAGTTGCGGCACACTGACCTTCATTGTGTCATATAGGATCTTTCCATGAGGTGCATGGATTCTCTAGTTGTGGCACCCCAGCTTACAAGCTCCTCAGCATGTGAGATCTTAGTTCCCCGACCAGGCACCAAACACTCAATCCCCTGCATTGCAAGGTGGATTCTTTATCACTGGATCACCAGGGAAGTCCCTGGGCTAATTTTAACTGGAGCCATTGTTTATTTTTCTAAAAGCCTAATTATGTAACCTGGAAAAAATAAGATTCAAAATGAAAATATTAAAGGGTTGACTGCAATAGGACTTCTTGGTGAAGAGTGGATTACATTTAGAGAGCAATTTATGAGTACAAATACTGAATTTATCTCATAAAAACGTGTTATACTTTTTTTTCCCCAAGTGGCGTGAAGTAATACTATTTGAAAAGTGTTTCAAATGTTCAGAAAAATATGTTTTCTAAAAATATTAGCAAAATTGGTTTCTTGATAATAATTTTCATCCTTAAAACCATTTACCAATGAATGGTTACATCTTCATATATGCTTCACATCAAGAACAGGAAACACTATAGACGTGCTGCCTTAATAATTAAGCAATTGACTGCTGGACAGTTCACTCCCATGATCTTATCTGCTTAATGGAAACAACTGTAATTTTTAAAAGAGTCCAATAGCAATTATTAGGAGTTGCTTTAAGTCATTAAATAAATGGTTTTAAAAACATATCTGAGGATAAATACATGCCAAATTCTACTATAATATAAAATCCAAGGGACCATTCCTTTCTTTTGTAGTATTAGAATTTTGTTGTATCAGATAGATCTTAAAAGTAAGACATCATCTGATCCAGGGAGTTTTGTTCTCAGACATAGTACTAACTTTTGTGACATTTAGGCTGCACAAAACAAATGAAGTCTACATTTTCATCAATGGATAGTGAAATGGGAAAAATAGGGGCAATGATCTCTCTCTCATACACACATACACTGTTACACTTGTATCCTCTCACACACCAGAGAAACGTATATACAGAGAGATGTTGACTTAGTTGTCAACTACTCTCTCAGGAAGACTGCTTTCTCCTAAAGTTATATCGTTCCTAGTTTTTAAAAAATATTAAAATGTCCTTTTGTTTATGAAGTAATGGTGATAAACTAGTTTCTTCAAATGTTGACCACCCAATCTGTAAAAATATTTTTTTTGAAGTTTATTGATTCATGAAATTTAAAAGTCTGCAAATGATAACTTTCTATTAAAAATATCTTAGCTGGTTTCCCTCTTTTCAGGTGAAAGCCAAACTCTTCAGCCTGGCATTTGAAGCCTTCTATATCTGGTCTTAATCTGCTTTTTTTACTTTCCTTATCACAATAAGGGCAGTCTGGGGTTCAGCCCTTGACCAATGTCACCCACTAAGGTCACTAAGATACCTTTAGCCTCAGTCATCCTAGTTCCTGATCTTAGCAAAGGTCATTAACAGCCTCAACTCTGTGAGGGGTATGCAAGGAAAACCCTAGGAATGCACACTCAGTGAGCCCTTGAGTTCACAGAACTGTGCTTCGTGCCCAGGTTAGTATTCCCCTTCCATGGTCAATGGGGCAATGCCTTGAATGCAGCTCAGACGGGGCCCTAAACACGAACCTAGACCTCACCAATTTCTTGTTCTCATGGACAACAACATGTCCCCAAGGCAGGATGGGCATCTGGGACCAGGTGCGTGGATGTGCAAACCATCACTTATCCCAGGGCCAGACCTGTATTCCAGGACATTCCTTGCACCCCTTCTTAATGGACATTGGCTTCCTTTCCTTTTCTTTTCTCCCAGGCCTGTTAGCACCCAGCAGGAATCTTGGCTAAGACTTTGGGGTTACCTGTGTTCCCTCCATACACTGCTTTCCACTATGCACCTTTTTTTTTTCTCCCTAGCAGAGACTGGCTGCCCTGAACACCTTATCTCTCATTCCACATTTCAAAGTCTAGTTTAAACAAGCCTCCAAACACTTTATTTAGAGGGCTCAAACCAGGCATGGGAACACAAGGTGAATGGCACAGGCCCTGCCCACTAGGAACTTAGTCTACTGGGAGTGAGAGCTGAGGGAGAATTCATCTCCCACCAGTTACACATCTGTAAGACAGGATGTACACTTTAATGCAAACATTATTTTAGGTATAATGAGACTCCATAAATATTTACTGAATAAATATATGGAAAAAATATGACTTAACAAACCCTCAATTCATTTATTCAGCAAATATTTAAGCGCCCATTATCAAGAATATCAAGAATTCAGACAAGTTAGGGCTTGAAGGGACAGACTCTACTGGTAATCTAGTCCCATCACCTCATACAGACCAGAGGAGTCTACAGCTGTGTCCTTGATTTTGGGGAATGGAGTGTTGTGTGCCTTGAAATCAGGGTTCTGCGTACACACCTATCCTTCAGAGGACATCAGTATTCAGTTATTCAAGAAAACACATCTGACTTCCTAATTTATTGGCAACACCTACCCTTTCTTTTTCGGTTGTGCCATAGGGCATATGAGACCTTAGTTCCCAGGCCAGGGATCGAACCCCCAACTCCTGCAGTGGAAGCACACAGCCTGAATCACTGGACTACCAGTCACACAGAGTCGGACAAGACTGAAGCGACGCAGCAGCAGCAGCAGCAGAGGTAAGAGGAGACGCCCCAGATACTCCACTCAGCCCCCACGAGGCTGCCCTTCCCTTGTTGGATAGTCAGTTACACATGTCAGAACACAGAAAGTGAAAGTGAAGTCGCTCAGTCGTGTCCGACTCTTGGCGACCCCATGGACTGTAGCCTACCAGGCTCCTCTGTCCATGGAATTTTCCAGGCAAGAGTACTGGAATGGATTGCCATTTCCTTCTCCAGGGGATCTTCCCAACCCAAGGATCAAACCCGGGTCTCCCGCATTGTAGACAGACGCCTTACTGTCTGAGCCACCAGGGAAGTCCTAGGTCCTGTTTAAAACCAGACCCAACAGAGAAAGTTAATCTGTTGAAAGAACCTCCACCATGTTCACTGCAGGTCGCACTCTACATAGGGCAGGATTTGGAGTTCATCTTCACAGAAATAAAAAAAATGAAGGAAAAATACTTTCCTTCTTCATTTCCATTTCAGGAAACAGATACTTTCAGCTTGTAATAAACACTCACCCCCTCCAAGTATCATAGTCTCCAAGAGCTAACTAGTGAACATTTTTAAAGCAGTTATTTCACTTACAGAAAAATCCTTCTTCTAGAGACAAGACAAAGACATTATGAAGCTCAGCAGTAGATCAATACAAGGTGTAATGAGAACCTGTCAGCTTCCTGGGAGTTTGAAAACAGGTGAATGATTAATTCTCTTCACAGACTAAGAATATCAACAGAGGCTAGCCTAGAAGTTTAAAAATCATGCACACCAGCAGACTTGAGTTGTGGAAAGTTCCTATACTGTTTAAGTTGATGAATCTTGAGGAACAAGATCTACAGGTGACATGTGAAAGAAGCTATCGGGAAGAAAAATAAAATATCCCACAGCAAGTCTGAAAGTGAAGACCATCTTTCCCCACACCTATGACTTTCTAATTCATTATACAATTGGTGACTGGTGCACAGATACCCCATCTGTATCATTGAGGACCAAAGTCTGTGAAGGAAGATGTGACCACATCTCAAGGCATTTATTTCATATAACATGTCTCACTTTAATTTTTTTTTAGTTCCTGAAAATTCACCTTAAAGAAATTACCTTGAGCATGCGGATTTCTCGAAGGGCGATTTTCTTTATGACAGGGTCATCTTCTGATTCCAGAAACTTCTTGATGGCCACAATCTGACCTGTGTCCCTGTTTCGGCATTTGAAAACAACTCCATAGGATCCTTCACCAATTTTCCCAATTTTTTCATACTTCTCCATCATTGATGAATAAATTCTTAAAATGGATCTTCACATAGTTTGAAAATGTCGCTTAGTAAATATTGGCATGAACAGCCCCACTCAACAATGGGTCTTTGTCAAGGACCTAAGACAGAAGACTGCAGTTGTTACACAATTAGGAATCAACCCAGTCCCTTAAACCCTCGCCCCTCAGCCATGGCCACTCGGTCAAAGACGACGGCCTCGAGTCAGCTGCCTTTGGTAACTCAAGTTTAATCCTCTGTTGTATATACCCTGAAAGTTAAAATGTAACCTGTCATCCTGAAACGAGCCGAGTTGTAAGACTATCTTTTCAATGTCAGGTTCATCCGATCTAAGACACATGAGCTGGCTGGAGGACCTGGAAGGTTAAGGGCTTCCCCGGTTCTAATATCGGGTCTCGTTTCCTTTCCGCAAGAAGACACCGCCCGACTCCCTGCGGGGGCGGCGGCGGGGCGGGACAGGAGGGGAGAGCCCCGCGAGGTAGGGCCCGGAGCCCGCAAGGAGCAGGGCAACGCCGTCCTGCCGCCGCGCGGGGCCGCGGGGAGACCCTCCTACGTCGCCCCCGCTTCCCACCCGAGCTCTGGCCCGCGCCGCGCAGCCTCGTGCGGCGCCACGTGGCGGCCTGGCCCGCGCCTCCCTCCCCGCCCGGGACTCACGGCGCCGCGGCTGCCCCGCCGGCCTCACTCCAGCCTAGCCGACTCTGGCCCCGCTCTGTCGCAGCCCGCCGGCCCGCGATCCCTATGGGAACCGGCCTCCGCCCCAAGCTGGCCAGGGCGGGGCCGCCGCGCCCATAGGCGTCCCTCCTAGACCCGGCCGCCGTCCTAGGTGCGGCGAGAGGCCCGGGTGGGCGGCCCTGGGGACCCGGGAGGAGCTGTGCGTGGCCTTCTGCCCCGGGAGAGGAGGCCTGCAAGATTGCAAACTCCAGCAGGTCGTGGAAAACGCAGCTCTGGCAGTCTGCTGCAAAGACGCCTGCGCTGGGAGCCGCCCCCGCCCCCGCTCCCCCCACGCCCCTGCCCCACTCCCACTTCCCTCGCAGCCTGTACCACACGGGGTGATAACTGTGACCTCCTATTGCGGGACGGTACACGCCTTGAGGGCAGCCTCTGTGTCTGCCCTGGTCAGTGCTGTAGCAGCCGGTGACGAATGAATGAGTGAGAGAAAGGGATCCACGAAAAGTGGAGGAATGGTGACAGTATGATGACTGAAGCCGTCTACACTTCCTTCCCACAAGCTGGCAGGGCTGTGGAGGGGGGTACGGTTCCATTAGAGCTGGGCTTATAACTTGGGAGATGGAGGCTCACAGAGCCAGCCTTGTCTTACATTCCTTATTTACATCCTTCTCCCACCTGGCTCCTCGCTCTGGTCTGAGCACAATGAAGGAAAATGAATGGACCTGGGGGAAATCTCAAAATATGGTAACTTGCCCTGGGCAGATTGCCTCAGTATTTTATCATCTTTTCCATTCCATAAGCGCAGGATCAAGATGGATGTTGCCGTGGAAGCAATAGCTGAAGAGAGAATATTTTCATACTGTCTATGAAGTGGGGACCAATCCTGTGCCAAGCAGAATGTCACTAAATGTAAATCTGGATAGGGTTCAGGAAGGAGCTGCAGTTAGGAGGAGAGAGTTTGGTGGCTGCCTTGAAAATAGAGTGGCATATGAATGGGGTCCAGGGATGGGCTAGAGGTGGTCTGTGAACTCCCCCAAAATTGTTTGCAAACTGTGTTTTCTGTCTCTATAGTTATGCCTCTTCCAGCATGTCATATAAATGGAATTATACATTGTATAGCCTTTTGAGGCTAAGCTTCTTTCTCTTAATAGATTTGAGATTCATCCATATTGTTGCATTTATCACTAGTTCCTTCCTTTTTATTACTGAGTAGTAGTCCATTGTCTGGATATTATTTATCCATTCCCAACTGAACATTTGAGTTGTTTCCAGTTTTGGTGGTTATAAACCAAACCACTATAAATATTAGTGTATGGTCTTTTGTGTGAACATATGTTTTCACTTCTCTTGAGAAAATAATGCAAAGGAGGAGTACTGCTGGGTCATATGTTAAGTATATATTACTGTAAGTGACTGCCAAAATGTTTTCCAAAGTGACTGTACCATTTTACATTCCTGCCAGCAATGTCCCAATTATTCTGCATCTTTGCCAACATTTGGTATTCACTTCTTTTGATTCAGTCATTCTAAAAGATGGGTAATGGTCTCTTGTGGTTTTAATTTGCATTTCCCTAATGACTAACATTGAGCAGTTTTTCATATGCTAATTTGTCATCTGTTTTCTCACTTAAGAGTTCCAGAAGGTTTTTGTAAATTCCTTGAGGTTTTCTCTGTGGACAATCATGTCATCTCCGAATAGGGACAGTTTTTGTTCTTCCTGAGTGGTGTGCTTATTTCTTTTCCTTGCCTTACTGCACTTAGTACATCCTCCAGTGTGACCTCAAATAGGAGTGGTGAGAGCTTATGTGCCTGCTACTGATCTTAGGACAAAAACATCCAATCTTGCACTGCTAAGTATCTGGCACTAACTAGATTTCTTTGTAGGCAGTCTCTAAGATGGCCCTCAGTGATCTCTGCCTCATGGTATTCATGCCCTTCCATTCAATGTAGGCTTGACCTGGTGACTCGCTTCTAAGGAATAAAATATGTTTAAGTGAAAGTGGAGAGTGAAAAAGTTGGCTTAAAGCTCAACATTCAGAAAACAAAGATCATGGCATCTGGTCCCATCACTTCATGGGAAATAGATGGGGAAACAGTGGAAACAGTGTCAGACTTTATTTTGGGGGGCTCCAAAATCACTGCAGATAGTGACTGCAGCCATGAAATTAAAAGACGCTTACTCCTTGGAAGGAAAGTTATGACCAACCTAGATAGCATATTCAAAAGCAGAGACATTACTTTGCCAACAAATGTTCGTCTAGTCAAGGCTATGGTTTTTCCTGTGGTCATGTATGGATGTGAGAGTTGGACGGTGAAGAAGGCTGAGCACCGAAGAATTGATGCTTTTGAACTGTGGTGTTGGAGAAGACTCTTGAGAGCCCCTTGACTGCAAGGAGATCCAACCAGTCCATTCTGAAGGAGATCAGTCCCGGGTGTTCTTTGGAAGGAATGATGCTAAAGCTGAAACTCCAGTACTTTGGCCACCTCATGCAAAGAGTTGACTCATTGGAAAAGACTCTGATGCTGGGAGGGATTGGGGGCAGGAGGAGAAGGGGACGACAGAGGATGAGATGGCTGGATGGCATCACTGACTCGATGGACGTGAGTCTCAGTGAACTCCGGGAGTTGGTGATGGACAGGGAAGCCTGGGGTGCTGCGATTCATGGGGTCGCAAAGAGTCGGACACGACTGAGCGACTGAACTGAACTGAACTGAAAGTAATGGCATATCATTTCTGAGATTAGGTTACAAACAGATGATGACTTCTGCCTTGAGTTTTCTCTTGTACTCTCTCACTCACTTCCTCTGAGGGAATCCAGATGCCATGCTGTGAACTGCCCTATGGCAAGGAATTGAGGAGACCAACAGCCAAGAAGACAGTAGGCACTCAATCCAGCATTCTGTGAGGAACTGGATCCTGCCAACCATCTTGTGAATGAGCTTGGAAGTGGATCTCCCTACCACCATCCCTACTCCAGTGAGCCTACAGATGAGCAGACAATGTAAGTTCACTTTTGTGAGAGGCTTTGGTTTACAGGCACCAGCTAAGTCATACCCAGATTCCTAACCTCCGGAAACTGTGAGACAATAATTGTTTGGTATATATGTTTGGGGTTGTTACACAGCAGTAAAGAACTAACAGAGAAGCTATTTATTAGATTAGGAAAAATTGCAATTGGCTGAAAGGTGTTTTTTGTTTGTTTTGTTTTAAAAATGAATGTATGGTGAATTCTGTCAAATACTTCACTGCATCTATTGAAATAATAATATGATATTTCTTGCTTAGTCTCTTGATATAGTGAATTACTTTGATTTTAAAATGTTGAATCAACCTTATGTTCCTGGGATAAAACAAGCTTGGTTATAGTGTTCTATCACTTTGATGCATTCCTAGAGTTTACTAATAATATTTTATTAAGAATTTTTACCTTGTTTCTGAGAGATATCTACTGTTTTATTTTCATGTTTTTGTCTGTTTGGGTATCAAGGTAATGCTGATCCTATAAAATGAGTTGGCAAGTGTTTCTTTGTCTTATGGAGAAGTTTATGTTAAATTGGTATTATTTAGTTCTTAAACGTTTGGTAGAATTTGCTAGTAGAGTCACCTGGAATTTTCATTGTTGAAATGTTTTTCATTACAAATTTTACTTCCTTATTAAAATATAGTACTATTCAGATGAGAGTTTGATCCTTGGGTCAGCAGGATCCCCTGGAGGAGGGCATGGCAACTCAGTTCAGTAATCTTGCCTGGAGAATCCCATGGACAGAGGAACTTGGTGGGCAACAGTTCAAAAAAGGCTGCGAAGAGTCGAACATGACTGAGCAACTTAGCATGCATTATTCAGGATATCTATTTCTTCTTGAGTGAGCTTTGAGAGTTTATGTCTTTCAAGGAATTTGTCTGTTTAATCTAGATATTTGAATTTATGGGCATAAAGTTGTTCTTATATAATAGCATTACATTATTATCCTTTATATAATAGTGTTCTCTCTGTACTTACAAATTTTTTTTTTTATATATTTTTTGACCATGCCTTGAAGCATGAGGGATCTTGATTCCCTGACCAGTAATTGAACATCTGCCTCATGCAATGGAAACTCAGCATCCTAACCATTGGGCCACCAGGGAAGTTCTTGTCATTTTTTATATTAGTAATTTGAGGGTTTTTTTTCCCTTCTTATTCCTGATCAGTTTGACAAAGGCTTATCAGTTTTATTCGTTTTTAAAAAGAAACAGCTTTTGATTTAATTGAACTTCTTCTAATGTCTTTTAATTTCATTGATTTCATCTCTTTTATTATTTTCTTCCTTCTCCTTGCTTTGCTTTTAGCTGCTTTTTCTAGCTTTTTTTTTAAGATGAAAGCTTAAATCACTAATTTTAGATCTTTCTTTTCTAATATAAGCCTTTAATGCCATAATTTTTCCTCTAAGCAAGACTTTATATGCATCCCTGACATCTTAATATGTTGTATTTTCATTTTCATTCAGCTCAAGATATTTTATAATTCCCCTCATGACTTCCTATTTGATCTATGGGTTATTTTGAACTGTGTTGTTTAATTTCCAACCGTTTTTTTTTTTTAAGGAGATTTTTCCAATGTCTTTCTGCTGTTGATTTCTAGTTTAATTTGGTTGCTTTCATAGAAATCTTTTTGTGTGATTTAAATTCTTTGAAATGTGTTGAGGTTTGTTTTAAGGCCCAGAATATGGTCTGTGTTGGTGAATGTTTCTATTTGACTATTTGAAAATTTATTTTTAAATGAGGTGAAAAAAGTTAATGTGAATTTCTCCAGAACTACCTTGTCTGAAGTTCATTCCAGGCTAGTCTGGAAAATTAATTTACGGACTTCACAAGGTTCAGTACCCAAGGAGCCTGGAGTGTTGCCAAGCCCAGAAGTGAAGTAGGAAGCAAGCATACAGTTATTTAAGGCTAACTAAGCAATGAACCAGAAAGCTGGTGGGATCTGCAGCTATACCAGCTGTTGTATTTGGAGGAAGTTGGAGCAAAATACGAGAGAACAACTGTGAAAGGGAGATAAACAGTTGATGCCACCATTTGGCCCAAAACGGAGGGATAGTATGACCTCTACACTGTCAATTTGCAGTCAGTCCTTTCAGCTGGCAAGACTGAAATTGGTTTTGATATTAAAGAATTATAGCTTCTCAGATGGTGCAATAGTAAAGAATCCACCTGGCTATGCAAGAGATGTGGGTTCGATCCCTGGATTGGGAAGATCCCCTGGAGTAGGAAATATCAACCCACTCCAGTATTCTCGCCTGAAAAGTCCCAGAAGAGGAGCCTGGGGAGCCTGGCAGGCTACAGTCCATAGGGTCACAAAGAGTTGGACACGGCTGAGCACACACATCAAAGAATTATAACTCCCAGGAAGCAGGGTTTCTGGGAGGGTAAGACATAGTGTGATATGTGAGTTCTTTTGCTCAAGCAAGTGCAAAGAACAGTGAAACAACATTATTATTTTCTATTTATAGCGATCTTTGATTTGCACTGCATAATTAGAGAGAATACTTCAGTGTCAATGGATAACAAACAGTACTGTGGTATTTTAATCATTTAACGAAGCAATAAACATTCAGTAGAGTAACGCATGGTAAGAGAGAGCCTGGGATTTGGAGTCAGAAGACCAGGATTTCCACCTTCTTACTGGTGTTTGATTTTGTGCAAGATAATTACTATTGGCCAAACAACAACAACAGTAATTATTTAACTAGTACTTACTTCATGGCAGGCATTGTGCTAAGATTGTAAATGAGCCTTCCAACAGCCCTAGGAGATGGGCATCAATATTATCCTGGGTTTCAGGTGAGGAAAATGTTTCAGAATGGATTAGTCTTGTGTTTCAGGACACAAAACTAGTGAGTTGTGATGTGAGGATTAGACTGAAGGCAGTGTGACTCCAGAACCTTTGCTCCTAACCCTTTTGCAAATACACCTCACACAATAGGAGTGATTGTCAGGATTCTTGAGTTAATGTACAGGACATTGGGAGTTGACACAAGTACTTATGCAAGGTTAAAAAGCTTTCTTTTTTCCAAGTTGCCAGGAAAGTAAGTCTTGTCATTATGCTTCCTTATCACAGTGGCTCAGCAACTTCCTCTGTGTGCAGCTCTCAGTTCTGAAAAGCAGACCTTGGTGAGGTTGAGCAGAATGCTGAGGCCTCATCTGAGTGCCAAAGCCAGGGCAATGCTTCAAGCTTTTCCCCCTTTACTTATGTTTCCTGTAAGGGAAAGGGAGCTTAGTCATTGTGATCTTCAAATGACATGGTACAGCCGCTTGAGGAACTTTGAACTTACTTTCTCTGCTTTACATGGATTTGGAAATGGTTTCCGGAGAAGGCAATGGCACCCCACTCCAGTACTCTTGCCTGGAAAATCCCATGGACGGAGGAGCCTGGTGGGCTGCAGTTCATGGGGTTGCTAAGAGTTGGACATGACTGGGTGACTTCCCTTTCACTTTTCACTTTCATGCATTGGAGAAGGAAATGGCAACCCACTCCAGTATTTTTGCCTGGAGAATCCCAGGGACGGGGGAGCCTGGTGGGCTGCTGTCTATGGGGTTGCACAGAGTCGGACACAACTGAAGCGACTTAGCAGCAGCAGCAGAAATGGTTTCCAGGGCACATACAGAAAAGTTAAAAACTATCCTTTAGGGGTACTGCTGTTTCAGGCTCAATATTCACATTATCTCTAATCTTTATAACAGTCTTCTGTGATTGGATTTGTTAATTGGTCAGAATTATTAACCATGAATACCCCATTTTACTAAAGAAGATGCTGAGGCCCTGAGAGGTTGATCCACATGGACGAAGCCACCCAGCTATCCAGGGCTGATGGCAGGTTTCAACCCAACTCTTATCTGTTTTCAAAGCTCACTCTCTGGCACTGGAAAATGGAGTTACAACTAAGAACATCTTGTGAACAACCTAAAGAGAAGCCAGGTGTCAGCCAGTTCTTCCCAACCAATCACTGCTTAAACAAGACAAAACCAGATAGTAAATAACTTTCCCCTTTATCTGGAGATAGCAAAGGAGAATCAGTGTAAATGCTGGAAGATCAATTTAAATAAAATAAAATCCTATCATTCTTGACTTTCTATATAGGCACAACCAACAATAGAATAAAATGTTTTTATCCCTAATCAACATAACCTTAGTTATTTTGTGTGTATTTTCCCTTTAAATACTCATTGCATTTAATATACGATAAACCATTCTTTTAAAGCAACTCTTCTTCTGAAAACTTTGTTTCTGAGTCTACAGTGTCAATACTTTTAACAATATCAATACTTTTTTGCATTTTCAGATTTTAAAATAACCACCAGTACTTTGCCAACGAACTCAAATTCTGTGAGAGCTCAGCAATATTAACATGAAACCCTGGAAGGTTTACGTGGTTGGCTCTGGGCCACCAGCGGGTAAAATAATGTGTAAGTGAGACTTTTTCAGGGACTAAGTCTCCAGGTTGCAAGGTATACATCTCTGTGCCACTTTGGACAGATGACTGCTAACCACACTTAATTATAGGCAATCTGCGGACATTTCTGGGTTTACATGATTTTTGAATCATTATATTCTAGGAAAAAGATAAATTTCCAAAAAATTTATGAGACAATAAATAAGAAAGAATATTAATTGCTTTCTGAACCTCAGCTTAAAGCTGTGACATAGAAATAGCTGTTTGGGAAGCAGACTTGTACTGGGGGCTGACCTGAGTCAGACACCACACTGGGCTCTGGAGGCTGAGAGGAGACTTCCTGGAGATCAAACACTGTCTCAACGCTCACAGCCGCTCGCCTGCCTCTCCTGGCGAGTGTCTTCCCTGGAGGAAAGGAGATACGAGAACTGGAGGGCTGGAATTCGCATTGTACTTTTTTGCTTCTCAGAACACTTCACCAGGTTCTGTGGAGAGAGGGCACATCCAGCATTTGAGGAAACAGATACAGAAACTCTAAATGACTTTTTCCACAGTCAAAAACCAAATCTGTTCTAGATAACAAACAGACCTAGAACCTGGGTCTCAATTATGAGTTGTATCCTTTCTACCATACTGTGGCTTCTAACTAGATAGCTCTAATGACATGTTAAAGAAATGTAAATCTGCCTTAAGAAAACCCGGTATCAAAACAAATATTCATGAGTGAGACAAGGTGGAGGAAGGGGGCAGGAAGTAGAAACTATTTGCATTTAAAAAATATTCTTAAAGTGAGACTCTTTTCACACAGCTTCTTTTAGAAATGCATAGGTTTCTTGAATGGAGTTAATACTCTAAGTCTTCTCAACTATCCCTTCTCTATAGAAACTTTATGATGCTTACTCATCGATGTCTAAATAACTCTTTGTACAAACACAAACCTCTGGCACCCTGGATACATTGTCCATGTCAACCTTTGAATTTTTAGGTGTTTATTGATCCAAAAGATCTGAATAGTTTCATAAAGTCACTTTCAAGCTGCATGCATGCCAAGGATTAAATGAAGATCATAGTTACGACCCACATGGGGAAATCCTATTCTTGTAAATAGCTTTCATAAGAATGGCTCATTGTCAAATATTAGTAGTGAGATATGGTGAGGCATCTAAAATGAATCCATGTGTAGGTCCTTGTAAAAAAGATGAATTAACCAATATCCCCTATAAGTGATAAGAAATCTTTCCCCTTAAGCAGCAGCATGTTAATTTTTCTGCAGTATCATCTGACTTGATGCTCCCAGTAAGAGCATGAACTCTGGAGCCAGACTGCCTGGGATCAAATCCAGCTCTACTATGAACCATCTGTGAGGCAAGTTACTCTACTTCCTTAGGCTTCATTTGTGTCATCTGCAAGATAGAAGTCAGATACTTCTTAAAGCTGTGAATGTTAAATGAAAGCTATAACCATGCTGGCTTTAATGATTACTGTTATGATACTAATACTCTCTGTGTACTGTTTTCAGGTGGGAATTTCATTTACATTCAACTGTATTCAATACTGACAACATATGTAAATTTAGACTCACTTACCACTTGCCAGTCAAGGAAAAACATTTTTTTTTCTTCACTCAGAGAACTAAGCACCATTCCCAGGGGTTTTCACTCAGGAAGCCAAGTGCTTCCCTCTGGTAGAGCACACGCTTCCCATCACATTATGCTGCCTGTGGGATGATCTCTAAGAAAGGAGCATGTGATGAACCAGGACGAACCAGACCTGGCTCATCTCTAGGTTCTGTGCTTTTTTGGTTGTGTGATACCAGGAAAATTACTTCATGTATTGGTCTGGGCTTTTTTTTTTTTTTAAGTTTCTTTTTAATTAACCTTTCTAATTTCAGATAATTGTAGTTTCACATGCAGTTGTATGAAATAACACATAGAGATCTCATAACATTTTCCCCCCAGTTTCCTCCAATAACAACCTCTTGCAAAACTATAATACATAAACTGGATATTCACATTGATCGAATCAAGCTACAGTTCTATCACCACAAGCATCCCTCATGTTGCCCTTTCCTCCATCCCTGACCCCCAGTTGTGAATGACTTTTTCTGAGGGCATATGTGTTCATTTCTCTTGGGTAAATACTACCTAGAATTGGAACAGCTGGATTGTATGGTAAATGTATGTTTAACATTTTGAGATACTACCATACGGTTTTTCAAAATGACTGTACCATTTGGCATTCCTCTCAGGAATATGTGAGAGTTCCAGTTGCTCCAGATCCATGCGAGCACTTGGTACTGCCAAGCTTTTTTTTTTTTTAATTGTAGTAAAACGTACATAACACACCATCTTAACGAGTTATAAGTGGACAGTTCCGTGGAACTAAGTGCTTTCACATTGTTGTACAACCAACACTACCATCCATCTCGGAACCCTTTTCATCTTGCAAAATGGACAGTCTGTACCCATTAAAGAACAATTTCCTATTATTCCCGCGCCAGCCCCTGGCAACCACCATTCTACTTTCTGTCTCTATGATTTTGACTACCCTAGGTACTTTTCACATTTTAGTTACTGTGAATAATTCTACTATGAATACAGGTGTACAGATATCTCTTTAGGACCCTGCTTTCAATCTTTTTGGTATATACCCAGAAGTGGGTTTGCTGGAACGTATGGTAATTATATTTTTAATTTCTTGAGGAATCACCATACTATTTTTCACAGCAACTCTACCATTTTACAGTCCCACCAACAACGCACTGGGTTCCCATTTTTCCACATCCTGCCAAGACATCTTTTCTTTTTCTTCCCCTCCCCCCCTCCCTCCGCCTCTTTCCTCTTCCCTTTCCCTCCTCTCCCTTTCTCTCATGCTCTCTTTTCCTTTCTCTCTCTCTTCCTTTTGTGTCTCACTCTCTTGCTCTCTCACTCTCTTTCACAGTCCTCATCCTAACGGAACTGAGGTGTATCTCACTGTGGTTTTGATTTGTCAACTGGGATCTTATTTGCCAACCACAGAAGCCACTTCAGCTAATTTAAGAATTTCCTGTTGCTGCTGCTAAGTCACTTCAGTCGTGTCCGACTCTGTGTGACCCCATAGACGGCAGCCCACCAGGCTCCCCCATCCCTGGGATTCTCCAGGCAAGAACACTGGAGTGGGTTGCCATTTCCTTCTCCAATGCATGAAAGTGAAAAGTGAAAGGGAAGTCACTCAGTTATGTCCGACTCTTAGCGACCCCATGGGCTGCAGCCTACCAGGCTCCTCCGCCCATGGGATTTTCCAGGCAAGAGTACTGGAGTGGGGTGCCATTGCCTTCTCCAAAGAATTTACTAAGGAATATTAAATAGTCTGTGGACTCTCTAGGAGAATCAGTCAGATCTGGAGCCTACCCAGCCAGCAACAATACCAAAACCAGTAAGCAGGATTGCCTCAGCCAGACCTCAGTGCTGCTGCCAATGGGGCTATAGACGAATGACATTGCACCCAAGACTCTCCATCATTTCTGCCACTGAAGACCAGACTTCTCTTCACCATCCGAGCCAGAAAAATGGATTCAGGACAGCACTTGCTTCTTCATGCTGCTCTTTTCGTCTGAGACCGGTGTGGGTAAGCCTGGTTGGGAGAGCCTGCACTCTCGTTGCAAAGGTGCTGGGAAAGGGAGTTTGGACTCTGCCTCAGAGAGTTTGGATTCATAATGTGGGAAGTTACTTTGATGTAGTGTTTTCAAAGACAGCCACCAAGCATGAGAAATATATACTTCACTTTTCTACCTTATTTATATATTATATAAAATATTATAAACATATAGAGATAGTAATAGCTACCTCATTGACTTATCTTAAAGATGAAATGAAATTCCATACGGAAAATGTGTAACACAGTGTCTGGCACATTGCAGATGCCAATGATGTTATCCTTAGTTCTCTTAACTAAATGTGTCATTTCCTGTGTGATGTAAGGCTGACATGGAGGCAGCTGTACGTTACAATTTTAGGAACCTCAGAAGAGCTCTATGACACCCTCAGCATCATATTGAAAATAAAGTTCCATGTTATTATTTTAGCTTAATTTCTGAACTTGAGAGAAGGCAAATATCTGAAAAGGGACTGCTATTTTAGGATAT
This sequence comes from Bos mutus, assembly GCF_027580195.1. Taxonomy (NCBI): domain Eukaryota; kingdom Metazoa; phylum Chordata; class Mammalia; order Artiodactyla; family Bovidae; genus Bos; species Bos mutus. The sequence goes on along the minus strand of NC_091626.1, from coordinate 64,923,323 downwards.
TAAGGCATATTAATATTAATACAAAGCCACATCATATGTTGGAAAGAGCGCTCCTTTGGACATTAAGAGGTCTGAGTTCAAATCCTGTCTCTTTGTAACTGACTGTACATTCCTGGGCAGTTGATTACCCTCTCTTGGCCTCTCCCCTCTGCGAAAAGGAGGGTGAGGTGCTGAACCACCATCTAGCTCTAGTATCACGCTGCCATAAATGGAGGCTCTTGAGAGCAGATTTTTGGTGTGGAGCAGAAAGGAGAAAGCAGGAATTCTCTGGTTCCTTGGAAGAGTGTCAAATAATTCTTGGGGGAAGAAAATGATGCCAAAGGACATCAAACTGATAGAAAGAGCACTGGACTGCAAGGGCTGCTGTAAGCTGAGACTCAGTAGAAACATTAAAGAATAAGTGGTATAAAAGTTAAGATTTTGTGAATTACTTAAGTATCTTGAAATTCTCTCTTGGGAAATAATTACTAATAAAAATAGAGACAGTTACTGAGTAACTGTTTCCTGTACCATATTGTAGATACAAGGTTTCACTGACATACAGTTCTCAGGCATTAATTCCAGAGGGCAAGACAGAAATATAATTAGAATACAGTGTGGCAATTCCACAAAAGCAAGCGCCAAATGTGGTATTATAAGTTATTTGCATTTTGGAGAGTTATGTATTGAAATACCAACAATTAAAAAAAATTCTGCAAGTTTTTTACAGTCTTGTTGCCATCACTACTGTCTTAAGATCAAGCAGGGACAGTTTGATAAAGGAGAGTCTATACGTGCGTTAATCTAACACACACACACACACACACACACACACACACATTGTTTCAAGTTGGGAAAACAAGACTTAGCTTTGCAAAGAGTTGGACATGACTGAGCGACTAACACTTTCACTTCCTTTAGTAATGGGAGCCATAGTATGCTCCATAAATATTAAAGATTATTGAGATGACATTGGCAAAGCATTCTTCAACTTGTCTCAGAAAAAGTGGAACCAACTTTAAGATGCAGGTCTAAATGTCACATTGTACAAAAATTCTTACAGATCTTTCAGCTGGAAACAATCTCCACTACATTGCTAGTCTGCCCAGGATTAGAGCTGTTTTGCCGATGTCCATCTCAAATCAGACTGTGCTCACTGACTGTTTTACTCATGTTTGTATCTCTCCAAGTCTGTAGTTCATTGCCACACCCATGATAGGGGACTGATACAAATATACCCAATTAAGCTGAGTGTTGGAAGACTTTCTCAAAGGATATGCTGTATGTTAGACATTAGAATCCATGTGCATTTTCTAAGGCTGAGAGCAGTTTAAGCTTATCAATTGACTTTGTGGAACCACAATAAAAAAGCAGGCTATCTGAGTAACCGTGTTTTGGCTTATCAGAATGGATTAGATGCTATTTCATTAACTGTAAGAAATATGGCAAGACTGTTAATTCATTCTTGCTTTACCAGATACTGAAACTTTCTGTTTTAACTTGCTCTGCTAAAACTTAGTGGTATAAAAGTACAGAGAATTGCGTGGAAATGAAAAGAAAAAGTAATCTTCAGAGAATTTATTTAGACATTAGTTGTCCATAAATATTACACATATCTTCCTTTTGTAAGTCTTCCTAAAAAGCTCTGTTTAAAGGGCCACAGTAAAATAGGTGTAAAGCATTACACTTACATTTAGTGCTTTTAAAATTCCCACTTTGAGTTTCCCTGGTGGTCCAGTGGGTTAAGAATCTCCCTGCCAATGCAGGGGACACAGGTTAGATTCCTGGTCTGGGAAGATTCCATATGCCATGGGGTAACTAAGGCAGTGGCCACAACTATTGAGCCTGTGCTCCACAGCCATGAGCCACAACTACTGAGCCGGGGTGCTGCAACTGCTGAAGCCTGCGCACCCAGAGCTCCTGCTCCACAAGAGAGGCTGCTGCAATGAGAGAGCACCACAACCAGAGAGCAGCCCTCACTCCCCGCAAAGAAAAGCCCTCGTGGGCACGGGCTCAGCTAAGCCTAAAATAAATACATTTAAAATATGAAATAAAATCCCAGCTTAACTGATAGGAGAAAATATATTGTTATGGGAATGTGACACATATAATAAATGACATTCTTGCCATTTTCATTGTTTTAGATGACATGTTATTCCTTCTTTAGGGGATCATATTTAAAGTGGCCCCTACATAATAATCTAGGTCAAACAATGCCCCTAGTTATATTATTTGCCTATTTAATGTTTTCAGCTCCAAATTAACCCTTTTATCCTGGGGCTAGAAGTCTGCAAACTGTATATTCCAGAATCCACTGCAGTTAGGGCGGACCTCCTGGAGACACTAGAGAATGGATAGTAGGAGAAAAAGCCTCCTTCCTGTTTCTTGCTATTCCTTAACTGTGCAAGTTCTCCTTAACTCCTGCTTCTTTTAGCCCTTCCAGAGTCAGTACTACACATGGTCAAAGGTACCAGCAGCAGCTCCTCTTAAGGTCTGAGTCCCAACTTCATGGGACTTGCCTCTGAGCTCTTGCTGCACTGTGGCAGCCAGGTAGCAGACCCTCCCCAGGGCCAGAGTTCTCATACAGTGGGTCTTCTCTGAGCCCCTCCCCAGGTTCTAGTAATCGCAGACTTTACCCTTTCGTTTCTCTAACCCTATCACTGGTAACTGCTTCTTGCAGTGCAGTTGTCTATTTTTAATGTCCTATTTTTGTCTTTTCAATCCTCTAATATCTGTTTAACATTTCCCTGTGTTAATTCTTTTAATTCTCCTCTAGTAAAATACCTACTGGAGTTTCCTGTTATGTTGCCTAGACCCTGACTAACCAGATTCTGAGCCTAGGTATCAAGGTTCAATATTTTAAAACAATTTTTTGCCTAGACTCTGAGCCTAGCTACCTAGGCTCTATATTCTAAAACTCACACTACTTCCCTCATTTTCAGAAAACGGACATATTTTTCTAATGTTTCTGCATTTTGTAGGAGCTAGGCTACGAGCTAAAGAAAAATTTTCTTATACCTATGAATGAGTTACACTCACGAGCAGGTAACCCCATTACTGACAACACAATGTTCATCGTATTGTTGTCTGATTCAACAAACATTTACTGCTCACTGACTATGAGGCAGGAACTGTTAGATGCTGGGGATGCAAACATAAATGTCATTGTTCTTATCCTTAAGAGAACAGAAATGCCTACCGATTACTTAGTATTAGTAATAGCTTTGATCAAGGATGCACAGAGGCTGTGGGATCCTGGAGGCTTTGGAAGTGGGCGTTAAGGAATGGAATTGGACACTGGAACCCACTGTGAGTTTTTCAGAAAGCATAAACTGAGAAATATATATTGGGCAGCAGAGTCAGTGCTTTGTGTGGAGCATTTAAATGTCAAATGGCTGGGATGCCCTGGCAGGTGCTCAGTGACTAATAGATACCTGGATTGTCTGTGTCCTCTAGTCATAACAAGATGATCACACCGAAGTTAGTAATCCAGTAAGATTTAGATTTGAGAAACATGACAAGGAGGAAGTTAAATACCCTAAATTAAATGCCATATTTAGAATGTGCTAAATCTTATACTTACCAAAATTACTGAGAAAAGAGCTAGTGGTTGAAGATCATAATGATTTAATGAACCATTTCACTCACAGTTGGTGAGTGGGTTTGTATTTTAAGCCTCACCATCAGAACAAGACCCAGTTTCCCCCACAGTCAGTCTCTCCCATCAGGAAGCTTCCATAAGCCTCGTATCCTTATCCAACAGAGGGCAGACAGAATGAAAACCACAATCACAGAAAACTAACCAAACTGATCACATGGACCACAGCCTTGTCTAACTCAATGAAACTATGAGCCATGCCATGTAGGGCCACCCAAGACAGACGGGTCATAGTGGAGAAATTTGAAAAAAACGTGGTCCACTGGAGAAGGGAATGGCAAACCACTTGCCTTGAGAACCCCATGATCAGCATGAAAAGGCAAAAAGACAGGACACTGAAGATGAACTCCCCAGGTCGGTAGGTGCCCAATATGCTACGGGAGATCAGTGGAGATATAACTCCAGAAAAAATGAAGAGACAGAGCCAAAGCAAAAACAAAACCTAGTTGTAGATGTGACTGCTGATGGAAGTAAAGTGTGATGCTGCAAAACAAAGCAATATTGCATAGGAACCTGGAATGTTCAGGTCCATGAATCAAGGCAAATTGGAAGTGGTCGCACAGGAGATGGCAAGAGTAAACATCAACATTTTAGGAATCAGTGAACTAAAATGGACTGGAACGGGTGAATTTAAGTCAGATGGCCGTTATATCTACTACTGTGGGCAGGAATCCCTTAGAAGAAATGGAGTAGCCATCATAGTCAACAAAAGAGTCTGAAATGCAGGACTTGGATGCAATCTCAAAAACAACAGAATGATCTCTGTTCATTTCCAAGGTAAACCATTCAATATCACAGTAATCCAAGTCTATGCCCCAACCAGTAATGCTGAAGAAGCTGAACAGTTCTATGAAGACCTACAAGACCTTCTAGAACTAACACCCAAAAAAAGATGTCCTTTTTATTATAGGGGACTGGAATGCAAAAGTAGGAAGTCAAGAGATACCTGGAGTAACAGGCAAATTTGGCCTTGGAGTACAAAACGAAGCAGGTGAAAGGCAAAGAGCCTTTTGCCAAGAGAAGGCACTGATCATAGCAAACACCCTCTTCCAACAACACAAGAGACGACTCTACACATGGATATTGCCAGATGGTCAATACCAAAATCAGCTTGATTATATTCTTTGCAGCCAAAGATAGAGAAGCTCTATACAGCCAGCAAAAACAAGACCAGGAGCTGACTGTGGCTCATATCATGAACTCCTTATTGCTAAATTCAGACTTGAAGAAAGTAGGGAAAACCACTAGACCATTCAGGTATGACCTAAATCAAATCCCTTGCGTTTATACAGTGGAAGTGAGAAATAGATTCAAGGGATTAGATATGATAGACAAGAGTGCCTGAAGAACTATGGATGGAGGTTTGTGACACTGTACAGGAGGCAGGGATCAAGACCATCCCCAAGAAAAAGAAATGCAAAAAGCCAAAATGGTTGTCTGACAAGACCTTACAAATAGCTGAGAAAAGAAGAGAAGTGAAAGGCAAAGGAGAAAAGGAAAGATATACCCATCTGAATGCAAAGTTCCAAAGAATAGCAAGGAGAGATAAGAAAGCCTTCCTCAGTGATCAATGCAAAGAAAGAGAGGAAAACAATAGAATGGGAAAGACTAGAGATCTCTTCAAGAAAATTAGAGACACCAAGGGAACATTTAATGCAAAGATGAGCACAATAAAGGACAGAAATGGTAGGGACCCAACAGAAGCAGAAGATATTAAGAAGAGGTGGCAAGAATACACAGAAGAACTATACAAAAAAGACCCAGATACTCTTCATGACCCAGATAATCACGATGGTGTGATCAATGGTCTGTAAAGTCAGACATCCTGGAATCTGAAGTCAAGTAGGCCTTAGGAAGCATCACTACGAACAAAGCTAGTGGAGGTGATGGAATTTCAGTTGAGCTATTTCAACCTAAAAGATGATGCTGTGAAAGTGCTGCACTCAATATGCCAGCAAATCTGGAAAATTCAGCATGGCCACAGGACTGGAAAAGGTCAGTTTTCATTCCAACCCCAAAGAAAGGCAATGCCAAAGAATGTTCAAACTACCACACAATTAAACTCATCTCACACTCTAGCAAATGCTCAAAATTCTCCAAGCCAGGCTTCAACAGTACATGAACCATGAACTTCCATATGTTCAAGCTGGATTTAGAAAAGGCAGAGGAACCAGAGATCAAATTGCAAACATCCATTGGATCATCGAAAAAGCAAGAGAGTTCCAGAAGCACATCTACTTTGACTACACCAAAGCCTTTGACTGGGTGGATCACCACAAACTGTGGAAAATTCTTAAAGAGATAGGAATACCAGACTACCTGACCTGCCTCCTGAGAAATCTGTATGCAGGTCAGGAAGCAACAGTTAGAACTGGACATGGAACAACAGACTGGTTCCAAATAGGAAAAGAAGTACAACAAGGCTGTATATTGTCACCCTGCTTATTTAACTTATGTGCAGAGTACATCATGAGAAGTGCTGGGCTGGAAGAAGCACAAGCTGGAATCAAGATTGCCAGGAGAAATATCAATAACCTCAGATATGCAGATGACACCATACTTATGGCAGAAAGTGAAGAAGAACTAAAGAGCCTATTGATGAAAGTGAAAGAAGAGAGTTGAAAAAGTTGGCTTAAAGCTCAACATTCAGAAAACTAAGATCATGGCGTCTGGTCCCATCACTTCATGGCAAATGGATGGAGAAACAGTGGCTGACTTTATTTTCTTGGGCTCCAAAATCACTGCAGAGGGTGACCGCAGCCATAAAATTAAAAGACGCTTGCTCCTTGGAAGAAAAGCTATGACCAACCTAGACAGCATATTAAGAAGCAGAGACATTACTTTGCCAACAAAGGTCCGTATAGTGAAAGCTATGGTTTTTCCAGTGGTCATGTATGGATATGAGAGTTGGATTATAAAGAAAGCTAAGCGCTGAAAAATTGATGGTTTTGAACTGTGATGTTCAGAAGACTCTTGAGAGTCCCTTGGACTGCAAGGAGATCCAACCAGTCCATCCTAGAGGAAATCAGTCCTGAATATTCATTGGATGGACTGATGTTGAAGCTGAAACTCCAATACTTTGGTCACCTGATGCAAAGAACTGACTCACTGGAAAAGACCCTGATGCTGGGAAAGACTGAAAGAGGAAGAAGAAGGGGACGACAGAGGATGAGATGGTTGGATGGCATTACCGACTCGATGGACATGAGTTTGAATCAGCTCCAGGAGTTGGTGATGGACAGGGAGGCCTGGTGTGCTGCAGTCCATGATGTTGCGAAGAGTCAGACATGACTCAGCGACTGAACTGAAGTGATGATTTATAACTATACAGGCCATCTGGTTTTTTTAACAGCCCAGCATCCATTTCTCCTTCTTGTCAAAAGCCCAATATCCATTCCTTCTTCTGCTTTGGGTTTCTGGCTCTGTGGGACTATTATTCAAGGCATCACATCCCCTATGACCAAGGATAACCAAACCTAGGTCAAACATTCTCTTCCCTATAAACCTGACTCCTGCATGAAGGAGACTATAGAAGGCTTTTGAAGTGGATTCTTTCTGAGGGCCCAAAGGAACTCTTTAGTGGCTACTGCCTCTAGGTCTTCTCTGAGTCCATTTTTCAGCTTTTTATTCAATCCATACCAACCAACAAACAGCCAAAGAACATTGATACAGGAGTGTAACTCTCAATGATGTTTATTTTGGATACAACTTCCTCTGCCTGGAAGCCCTTTACTCTTATCTTTATTTTTCCAAATACTATGTTTCCTTTAGAAATATATACTTTTCAAATGGTTTTCTTGGATATTTGAGCTACACTTGATAGGCCCCATTTAAGCAGGCATAAAGCGGCTCTCTGGACTTAAACAAGATTCATCCTAACTTTTCAATAACTGTGTGGGCGAGGCATTGAGAGAGAATCTGCTGCAAGAAATTAGTTAAGTTCCATAATTCACCTCAGCTTTGGCCAAACTTTCCCTGGGCTGCTTCCAGCTAATGACTGGGTTCTTGTGTATGGGTTTCCTTTTCACATTGGGATTCCTCTAAGTGGATATTTGCTCTGGAGCTCCCCATTGACGGGCCAAGATGTTCTTAGAGCTGCACTGCAGTTCCAGGCTCTATCCAGTCCTCCTTCCTCCCCTTTTGATTTCACACCTGTCAACTCTGCACCACGTCTTCCTGCCTACCCTGGTCACCCTCCGTTCTGTCTTCACATACGTTATTTCCCAAAATTAATCTCATGCACTTCTAATTCCATCTTGATGTTTCCTTCTAGAAAACCCAATTTGTGACAATGACTGACCTCTTGTTTTCTCACTTATAAAACAGGAACCTTGATGAGGGTGAAAAAGGAGAGTGAAAAAGCTGGCTTAAAACTCAACATTCAAAAAACTAAGATCATGGCATACAGTCCCATCACTTCATGGCAGATAGATGGGGAAAAAGTGGAAACAGTGGCAGACTTTATTTTCTTGGGACTCCAAAATCACTGCGGATGGACGCTGCTGCCTTGAAATTACTCCATGGAAGGAAATCTATGGCAAACCTAGACAGTGTGTTAAAAAGCACAGGTATCACTTTGCCAACAAAGGTCCGTATAGTCAAAGCTATGGTGTTTCCAGTAGTCACGCACAGATGTGAGAGTTGGACCATAAAGAAGGCTGAGCACCGAAGTGATGCTTTCAAACTGTGGTGCTAGAGAAGACTTGAGAGTCCTTTGGACTGCAAAGAGATCAAACCAGTCAATCCTAAGGGAAATCAACCCTCAATATTCATTGGAAGGACTGATGCTGAAGCTCCAAAACTTTGGTCCCCTAATGAGAAGAGCCAACTCCCTGGAAAAAGACCTTGATGCAAAAGGAGGGGGTGGCAGAGGATGGGATGATTAGATCTAGATAGCATCACCATGTTCAGCATTCAATGAACATGAATTTGAGCAAACTCCAGGAGACAGTGGAGGACAGATGAGCCTGGTGTGCTACAGTCCATGGGGTCACAGAGTTGGACATGACTTAGCAACTGAACAACTATATCATAGGATTAAAATTAGGTATTTCTCCCAAGTAAAGGTCTTGACACAGATTCTAATAAATGCTTTTATTGAAGTACATACAGAAAAAATTGCATCAATTGTGAGTGTACAGGTGCTTAGAAGTGAAAAAGGGAACATTCCCAGCACCTTAAAAGCATCCCCTCATGTCCCATATCAATCATTATTCCCTCACTCCTCCTCAAAGGTAACCATCCTGATTTTTAATACTATAGTTTGCCTGTTCTTGAACTTCAATTAAGTGAAATTATACAGTATACACCTAATGTCTGAGTTCTTACACAGAACTTAAATTCTGGAGTATTGAAATCCATGTTGCCTTCAGTAGTTCATTCTTTTTGATGGTTCTGTAGTATTGACATTTTGAGCTGTGAATATACCACAACTTATCTTTTCTCGTATCAATGGACATTTGTGTTATTCCTAAGTTTTGGTGACCATGAATAATGCTGCTGTGAACAGTCTTATGTGTCTTTTGGTGAATCTGTTTGCAGGTGAATCTGCAAATCTAGGGTTGGAAATGCTGGATTTTAAGGTGTGTCTGTTCATCTTTAGTTTTTCAACTTGGTAACACCAATCTACACTCCAGTGAACAGTGTATGAGAGTTCTAGTTGCTCCATACCCCCATGAACACTTCATTCTGTGCTATTTCATTTTAGTCATTCTGGGGCTGTATAATGGTACTGCAGTGTGACTTTATTTTGTAGCAGCATTACTGTTTTAATTTCTCTGGTAACGAATAAAGTTAATACCTTTTGAAGGGTTTATTGATCCTTTGGATGTTCTCTGTGTGGTTTTATTGTGGTACATTTTATATACCATAAAATTTAGTCATTTTAGGTCTGTAAATAAATAGTTTTTAGTTAAGTTTACAGTCATGCAACTATCATCACAATCTAATTTTAAAATATTTTTATCATCTCAAAAAGAAACCTCATGCCCATTCACAGTCATTCTTCACCCTTAACGCCTGCCTCATGTGAACAATAGTCTCCTTTCTGTCTCTATGGACCACCTTTTCTGGACAGTTCATATAAATAGGATGGTTAAAATACGTGATCTTTTGTGACTGATTTCTTCCATTCTTAACATGTTTTTAAGGTTCATCCATGTTGTATCATGTATCAGCACTTTGTTCATTTTCATTGCCGAACAGTGTTCCATTGCATACCTATGACTAATTTACCAGTTGGTGGATATTTGGGTTGCTTTTGTTAGGTAGGTAGAATAGGGAAAAGGAGTCCAAAATGGCGGTGGCTAAAAGACAGGGAAGGGAAAAGCCCGCGAAAATAAAACAAAAGAAGGTCCGAGGACCGAAGTGAGGACCTCAGGTAAAACAAACAATACTCCTGGCTGGTCCAATTTACATAGGACGGCCCAGAGAGAGATAAACATATAGAGGAGCCAAAGCTAGCTCCCCCCCAACCCCCCACCCCACCCCCGCCCACCCGCCCGCCTCGCTGGGGCGCTCTTCTCCTCCTGTCTTTGGATTGACGTGCCCTCACGCCTCGAAGTTGGATTTTCCTGCTATCTTCTAAACAGAATAGAGCTGTAACACTGATTTGTCTAAGAGCTATAACACGGTCCATTCAAGACCTGAGAGCTGTAACACGGTCTATCCAAGACCGAGAGCTGTGACACGCCGAGGAGGCTTTAATGTCCGTCACTCCAAATCTTTGTTGTGACGAGACAAAGAACCGAGAAACATACACTCGTGTGACACTTCTATGGAGATTTACATACAAGACTTCTGTATGGACATGTTTTCTCTAGGGCAGATAACTAGTAGTGGAATTGTTGGGTTGTATGGTGAATCTGTTTAACATTTTTAAGAAACTGCCAAACTGTTTTCTAAAGTTTGCATCATCCCACTAGCAATGTGCAACAACCCAGTTTCTTCACAATTTCATTGTAGTTGGTTTTATATTTTTTTTCCATTTCAGTGAATGTGTAAAGTATTGGATTTTAAATTTGCATTTCCCTGATAAGGAAGTGAATACATATTTATGGACTACATGGATGTTACCTTTTGTGGAGCACTTGTTCAAAATCCTTTGCCCATTTTTTCATTGGGTTTTCTGCCTTACTTCTTTATATCTTCTGGGTAGGTCTTCTGTGCATATATGTAATGCAAACCATTTTTCCATTTTGTGGCTTGTCTTTTCATTCTTGTAAAGGTGTCCTTCAGTTCAGTTCAGTTCAGTCGCGTCCGACTCTTTGCGACCCCATGAACCGCAGCATGCCAGGCCTCCCTGTCCATCGCCAACTCCCGGAGTCCACCCAAAGCCATGCCCATTGTGTCAGTAACGCCATCCAACCATCTCATCCTCTGTCGTCCCCTTCTCCTCTGGCCCTCAATCTTTCCCAGCATCAGGGTCTTTTCAAATGAGTCAGCTCTCTTCATCAGGTGGCCAAAGTATTGGAGTTTCAGCTTTAACATCAGTCCCTCCAATGAACACCCGAGACTGATCTCCTTTAGGATGGACTGGTTGGACCTCCTTGCAGTCCAAGGGACTCTCAAGAGTCTTCTCCAACACCACAGTTCTTAGAGCATCTTAATTTTAATTAAGTCAATTTTATCAACTTTTTCTTTTATAGCCAAAGTCTTAATGATCTGTTTAGAAAAATCTTTGTTTACCCCAAGTTCATGAAGATATTATGTTTTATTTTAAAAGGATTATAGTTTTATATATTTTAGATGATTTAAAATCTACTTGGTATTTATTTTTGTTGAGTGAAGCTGCAGTCAAGATTCATCTGATTTTCCATTATTGTTTTCAATAAATTTTCAATAGAATTTATTGAAAAGGCTATCCTTTCTTTTACTCCACTGCAGTGTGTCTATTATACATAAGGTGACTAAATGTGGGTCTGTTTCTAGACTCTCAGTTGTATTTCATTTTTTATTTTCATGCCAATGTCACTCTTCTTAGTCGCTACAGCAACTTTATCATAACTCTTGAAATCTGGTAAAGATCCCCGAATTTCTTTTTCAAGATTGCTTTGGGTATTCCTAGCCCTTTGCCTTTTATGTAATTTATAATCAACTTGTTAATTTTCATAAAGTATCTGCTTGTATGACACAGAATCTTTCAATCAACTAACATTTTTATAATATCAAATCTAATTCAGCAACATGGCATAATCTGGATTTAGGTCCCAATTCTTTTCAGTGATAAGAGTTTTATTTTTTTAAAGGACAGAAATTCATTGTCTCACAGTTCTGGAGGCTAAAGGTCTGAAAACAAGGTGTTAGCAGGGTTGGCTTCCCTCGAGGCCTCTCGCCTTGGCTTGCAGATGCCTGCCTTCTTGCCGTGTCCTCATGTGGCCTTTCCTCCGTGTATGGCCCTGGTGTCCACAGTGACAGCTGTGAAGTATAGAGACCTTCCATCTCATTTTCTTAGACATTTGATGATTTTCTATATTGTAAATGGTATCCTTCTAAAATTTCATTTTCTATTACAGGTATATGCATATATAATTGTTTTTATATTGACAGTTCTGACAGTTTACTTGCAAATAATGGCATTTTTATTCCTTTCCAAATCTTTTATTTTTTTCTTAGATTTCTTTTATTGAACTGACTAGGTAGGACCTCCAGTACAATGAATAACAAGTGGTGAGAGTGAGAATATTTGATTCATTCCTAATGTCAATACAGTAGCTTTTAACAAATGTTTCTTAAGTCTTCTCCTAAGTAAGATCCATTAAGAACAGTCTGAGATTCTCAGTAAAACCTAAAATGATGCTTGCTGCTATGTTTGGTATGGAAGAGTGTCCTGAATCTTTGACACAAGGTACTGACTATTTTTCTAATGAAAAAACATGCAAGGAACTTGAAAGAGCAGAATTTAAAGATCTCCATGACGAGTCTACCAATGAGAGACACACTGAGAGGAATATAACTAAAGAATGAAAATGCACTCTTTATGCCTTTAGTGAACTTTCTAGTGAAAAACAGGGGAGTCAGCTTTTTCCTTTTTCCTTCCCATAAGCAGGAAACTTAAATGCTAAGGATCTCACTTAACCCTCCTAACAACCATATAAAGTGGCCATGATCTCCAATCAACAGATAAGGAGATGGAAGCCTGGAGAGGTTGGGTAATTTGCCTAAGGTAAGGAGTTAGTGCTAAGTAAGTTTGGCCAGTATGTGACAACTGAGTATTATGTTGAGATGTATAATCTACATGTGCTGTAGAAATTCTGGAAAACAGAAAATAAACAGAAGTGTCATGTAAAAGTTAGGGCTTGTGTGGAGTAAACCCAGTGCCTTGAGTGAAATAAAGAATTAAAATTTTTGGTGAAAAATCGTAATTTCAGATGGGAGAGCTATTATGAGTCAAGCAATGAAGGTGGAATGATCACGACCTCTATGGGCCAGTGTTCCAAGGTGCTTAATGGAGCAGTGGGTGAGAAGGCTGGACAGGAGGTTTAGCCAAAAAAAAAAAAAAAAAAAATAAAAATGCTTTCTGTCACAAGACCTTCTAGATTTACTTAACCAGTTTCCCACCCTGCCCCCCCAATTACTGGCCTTCTTCTACACTATGCATACATTAGCTATAGTCCATATTTATGGAATACCTACTATGCGTTAAGGGCTTCCCTGGTGGCTCAGACGCCTGCCATGTGGGAGACCCAGGTTCAATCCCTGGGATTGGGAAGATCCCCTGGAGAAGGGAATGGCAACCCACTCCAGTATTTTTGCCTGAAGAATCCCTATGGATAGAGAAGCCTGGTGAGCTAGAGTTTATGGGGTTGCAAAGACTTGGATGGACACGACTGAGTGACTAATACACACATACTATGTGTAAGGTACAGTATAAGAAGCTGAATTTGTATGTTTATTCATATTGTTTCTGTCATGTAACAGAAACATGCTTTTACTTAAAGATTTCTCTTACATTAAAAAAACTGTAGGCACGCACATAAATAACTGAATAGTCCTATAAGTTTGTCACAAAAAAAAAAGCACGCCCCTCCGCATCTATCTTCAGAAACCTTTTTCCTTCTTTTTTAGAAGATTATTTTATTTCCATGTCACTGAATAAGTTGCTTAATTTTTAATTTTCTATTGATTTCCACTCTTCCACTTTACCTCCACACCACCGTATCCTCTCTCAATATGTTATATACTTGTTTAGATTATTATTGGAGAAGGCAATGGCACCCCACTCTAGTACTCTTGCCTGGAAAATCCCATGGATGGAGGAGCCTGGAAGGCTGCAGTCCATGGGGTTGCTGAGGGTCGGACACGACTGGGCGACTTCACTTTCACTTTTCACTTTCATGCATTGGAGAAGGAAATGGCAACCCACTCCAGTGTTCTTGCCTGGAGAATCCCAGGGATGGGGGAGCCTGGTGGGCTGCCATCTATTGGGGTCGCACAGAGTCGGACACAACTGAAGTGACTTAGCAGCAGCAGATTATTATTTACTGTTAACATTTTTAGGGCATTCAGCCACTGGTCACAATTTACCTTTTCTTTCCTATATAACATTTTGGTTTCCTGGAGTTAATACCTGGAAATTTTTGGTTTGATTTCAACCTTAGGTAAGTTTTTGCATAGAAATAACATCATCACAGATTGAATCCTAAAAGCAGATACATTACTTTGCCAACAAAGATCCGTATAGTCAAAGCTATGGTTTCTCCAGTAGTCATGTATGAGTATGAGAGTTGGACCATAAAGAAAGCCGAAGAATTGATGCTTTTGAACTGTGGTGTTGGAGAAGACTATTGAGAGTCCCTTGGACTGCAAGGAGATCCAACCAGTCCTAAATGAGATCAGTCCTGGGTGTTTACTGGTAGGACTGATGTTGAAGCTGAAACTCCAATACTTTGGCCACAAGATGTGAAGAGCTGACTCATTTGAAAAGACCCTGATGCTGGGAAAGATTGAGGGGACGACGGAGGATGAGATGGTTGGATGGCACCACCGACTCAATGGACATGGGTTTGGGTGGACTCTGGGAGTTGGTGATGGACAGGGAGGTCTGGTGTGCTGCAGTTCATGGGGTTGCAAAGAGTTGGACACGACTGAGTGACTGACCTGAACTGAACTCCTGATTCATAGTTGCAAATTCATCTTTCCAAAAATACTTTTTCTTTTGACGTTTTTTTTCTTTCTTCATAGTCTATTTCCTTTAGGTGCTTTTCCCCTAATTGTTTGCTCTCTCTCATGTAAGAGGCTTCTTTGGATGTTTCATAACTCCTGGTTGTTTAATCATTTTTAATAGCATGGGACTAAAAGAATAACTGCAAGTCTGGATGCATGCGTGAGGTGGTGGGCACATTAACTATGATTTTCATTGTAGAGTTACCCAGCTGGGCAGTTTAGCCAGGCCATGTCTGATGTCAGGATCTGTTTAGGTCTTTTCATTTGCACTGGTCAGATGGCACAGAGAAGACTCTTCCAATATTGTTGGATGGGAAGATCTGGCAGCCAGGATTCAGAGAGGAGGAGGATGTTGGTCTTTGTAAACACAACATGACTATTTCCTGTTTTGTGTAGGACTCCCTGACATCTATCGTATCCAGTGTCCTTCAGTCCAGAGGCCCCATTTAACATAACCAAAATAAACAGTGACACACTTACTGAAATCATATATACATTTTAAAAGGACAAAACTTTATATATTTCATTTGCATAACATTTTATTGTTTGCATATTGCATAGCAAAAGGAACAGAGTCACAAGACTCATGGTCTGGCTCAATCACTAACTTGCTGTGTGAACTGGGTAAGTCTCAACCTTGCTAACCCCTTATTTCCTCATCTGAAAAATGGAGATGATGATCATACCTACTATGTGGGATCACTACAGACTGAATGAGATAGTTACACTGTCTTCCTCTCAAGGACCTGCTCAAAAAGAATCCATACTTTGTTACTATTAACCCCTTGTTCATCATCTCAAAGGTAACTGTTAAACATATTAAGATAATAGGTACCAATGTGATGCTTTAATTTTTAATATTAACAATAGCAGAAAGGAAGAAAACTCAAGAATGGCCCTATCCTTTCTATCTTTAGAATACTAGTTTTTATAATACTTATTTTATACTATCCCATCAGGAATTAAATTTCATTTAAAGATTTTTTTCTTAAACCTACTCAAAATGAAGATCTATGTATGGTAAAAAACTGAAGAATACATGTGTAGTTGCTTTACATTTTCTCCTCTGGCATAGTATATGTAAAATATATATCATGGGCAGTTAAATACTTTCCCCCTCTACATTAGGGATGGTAATATATATGAAGATTAATTTCTTATGCATTATCCCTAATGTAAAAAAAAATCACAGGTATATTATACTGCTTGTCAAGAATACATACACACGGTAGGCACATCTAGACAGACACACTCCTTCTAACAATATTTCGACCATCATCATCATTATCTTCTGTATGACCCCCTACAACTATATGCAGTTGAAAACAGAAAACTCCCTTTTAAGGCCATTCTGGATAATAATATTACAAAATACTTGTGTTAAATAAAATTGCATGTATGTACTGAACCTCCAAACACAGCCTTTAACCCCTCAAAGTACTAGTCTTAAAAAGTAAACAAAATTTTTACACATTATAAAAAAATTTAAGCTGCTCTGCAACCCTCCTTTACTAAAAGTTAGATACATTACACCACTCCAGCAAGAGATTAATAAATAAGGATTAAATATTCTATTTTACAAAAACATACAGAATGGCCAATGTAAAAGTGAAAGGCTTATCTGATAATTTCTTTATCAAATTATGTTCGTTAAGAAGGAATAAAACATGGTATAAAATGAGAAAACTGTCACTAAATTTACCTATCTGAAGATAATCACAAGTTGTTATCTAAAAATATCAATGGCACCCTTGTTACAAACATTATTTTTTTTTTAAAAGACTGTGTTTCCTGGAACTAGAGGACTATTTGTCTCATAGCTTTTATTAAGCAAACTTGAAAAAAACCACCACATAGTGGCAAGAGATAGAATAGCTGTTTCCAGCTACAGAAAATATTGAATCCTACCTTAAAGGACAGATCATTTGAGATATAACTCATAACAATTAAAGCAAATCATAGTACAGTTTGTACTGAATTTCCTCAAGATATTTTTCCTTTCAGTGGAGTATATTCATTTTCCTGTCATTTGAGACCAGTTTCTGTTGCTTAGTAACTATTTTCATGTCCAGCCAAGATGTAAAGATTGCTGTGTGCAGTAGGATTTTCTGTTGGTCTACTTTCCAAAACAACAACCCTGCAATTAAATCAAAACAAAAATCTCGTTAGAGTAAGAAAAGAGATTTTATCTTCAAATACTAACATCAAACTGGGAGAGAAGAATATCACTGTTCATGTTCACACAAGATTACAGAGATCATAGATAGTCAAATTGAGCTTTATGTTTTATAGCTTAAAAACAAAACTGAGTAAGAATTGATGGATTTATGAATGTGAAAGTGCAAGTCGCTCAGTTGTGTCCAACTCTTTGTGTCCCCATGTAGTCCATGGAATTCTCCAGGCCAGAATACTGGAGTGGGTAGCCTTTCCCTTCTCCAGGGGATTTTCCCAACCCAGGGATCGAACCCAGGTCTCCTGCATTGCAGGGGGATTCTTTACCAAGCTGAGCCACAAGGGAAGCCCAAGAAGTGGAGTGGGTAGCCTATCCTTTCTCCAGCGGATCTTCCCGACCCAGGAATCAAACTGGAGTCTCCTGCATTGCAGGGGGATTCTTTACCAAGCTGAGCCACAAGGGGAGCCCAAGGATATTGGAGTGGGTAGCCTATTCTTTCTCCAGTGAATCTTCCCGACCCAGGAATCAAACTGGAGTCTCCTGCACTGCAGGGGGATTCTTTACCAACTGAGATATCAAAAATACTGAAAATGTTTCAGGAGAGTCTCATCTTATTCTAACCCAAATCAAATTTGCTTACTCATACATGTAAACAAAAGTATAATAAAGCTTTAGAATATACATGAACAACAAGGGGCTGGAGGAAGGGTTAAGAGAATAAAATGGAGTTTTAAGAGATACCTACTCACACAGTTCTTTAAGATATCTGTAAAGAATAGTTTTAAAAACTATGAAGTGGGGCCATCTCCCTTGTCGCTGGAGCAAGGGCAAAGAGTTCAATGAAAGGACCAATAGGAAGAAAACCCAAAAACCAATCAAGTGTCATTATCATAGGTTCTAAACTGTAGGAAGATAGGTTTGAGAACAAAATAAAAAATAATATGCCCATGCAGAGAAAAAAGTCTAGAAAGGGAAATGCGAGGGGGGAGTTGCATAATACTGTGCATTTTTCTAGTGCAGAAATTTCCTACAACTAGCATATTATTACCTTTTAAATGAAAACAACAGAAAAGTTATATATACTTGAATTATGCATTATAAAAAACAGAAGGGGAAAATAAAATTACCCATAATTCAACTGCCCATTATTAATATTCTACAGTTAGTTTTCTTTCCTCCTAGACACTAATACCTATATTTAAACAATATAGTGTAACAAATCTCTTTAAAAATTAAGACAAAAACTTTGGTTAAGATACATATCTTAAAATCAAGGAGATTCTCAAGTAAGAAGATAACCAGGACAAGGCAATGGTTTGAGAAAAGTAGTTTTTTAGGGCAAACAGTGACAGAAAATGGAAAAACAATATAGACAAAAAAGGGAATAGGTGAAAGAGAAAATTCTAGAGGAAGGAGTAGGAAGGAAACAAGTAACTGTAAGAAATGCCTTCTGACGCCTATCCTCTATGAAAAGGAACTTTCTCTTACTGTATTTTACTGGAGTGCCGGGATCACTGGATGATGTACAATTCTTTTGTCAGCCCTTCCTTTCGGAGAAGGAAAGAGCCTCCCATTCTAGAGTCATTTACCAGATGGTCCTCAAATTCTTTCTTTGCAGGACTAGTTGCCATGCTCTGTGGACTTCCTTTACTACTAAGGTAGCTGTCATTTCCCCCAAATCCTTTTTCTCCTTACAAAAGTCTCTTTAAAATTTTTATGGAGGTATAACTCCAATTCTCCCCTTAAGTGTATAATATTTAAGCAATGATTGTGACTAGACTGAACTTGAAGACCAGAGGTCTTGATCTTTTGCTGCAGTTAACAACTCTTGGTGGGAAAAATAGGTATTTTACTCATTGTAGAGGTATACAATATAGATTCTGAAGAACAAAAGGTATAAGTTTTTTTCATAAGAGAGCATAGTTTTAGAACTTATCTTTCACTTTGATCACAGAGACCACATAATTCCTTCTGCTTTAGAACGAGCTCAGAGACTGAGTCAAATATCTTCTGATATATAAAGTTAAAGTCACAAGGTGCACATTCCGTTGGATTTATGCAGTAACAGTTAACAGAAGTTAACATGCCAGGAAGAAATGATAAAAGACCCACAAATGTATCATGCAACTAGGGACATAGATATCTGTGTTAACACATTCTGCCTGGGCTGAGAGTAACTATCTCTAGAATCATGATCCTCACACACTAATGAAAGCTTCCTTAACTGACTAATTAAAATATTTCTCTCTTAATAAAGATACGGGGAAATTTCTCTAAGATTCTGAGGCCTCTAAGAGTTTCATTTAACATACACAAAAATAAATGAAAACACCAAACAAAAACAAACACGTAAATGCAGAGTGGCTACCAGAGGGAAGAGGTAGGGGTGGAGGGAGAGCGAAACGGGTAAACGGGGTCCACTGTGCGCTGATGGAAGGAAACTGAGCTTCTGGTGGTGAGCACACTGAACAGTGCAGAACTAGAAATACACAGCTGCACATATGAAACATAAATATTCTAAACCAACCTACTTCAAGAAAATAAATAAACACATTGAAAAAAAGAGTTTTGTTTGAAATATAATCAGAGGTGACAGTGTAAATAAAAATACAATTGCTGAACTCCTTTGGTAATAAAACAACCAAACTATTACCTGTCTGATCCTAATAAGCGGAAAACTCTTGTTTCATCTGAAATCTCCTGGGTAACCTATGAGAGAAAACACCCATCAGTAATATCTTATTCCCCATATTATTTAAATAATAATTTAAAAATCATTTAGCTAGAGCAATTATTGATTAGAATCATAGTTTTTGATTCCATTCTTCAAATGGAAAAAATTTTAGTTAAGTTTTTCTGAACTGCTTATTATTAGAAACAAATCATCATGTATGGGGTATGGGCCAGGCACTTTACTTAGAACTCTTTATGATATGTACTATCATTCCCCTATTATTAAAGACTCAGAGAACTAATGTAACTTGGGAGAGCCAAGATTTGAATATAAGTCTGCTAGACTGCACAGCCCCTACAGCGCAGATGCTTGAGGTAGCGTCTCATGGCCCACCTGATTTCAGCAGAGCTCCGACAGACTCCCATGCACCAGTGTCTTACATCTGTGTACTGGTGGTATTCCTCTGCTCTGTCTTCTCCAAAACTAAAGAAAGTGCTCAGACAGGCACAGCTACTATTCCAAAGTGTGGGTAGTTTATACTTCTGGGGGCAACTCTTCACTAACAGGGGCCAGCAGCCGGTGTGTAAACACACTTGTGTCTCCATCTTAGAGTGAGCTAAATCTGAGCTATGTCCCACACTGTCCCTCAGTAGTCCCTATGGGATTTATTAAATATGCTTTTGTTGGCCTTCTGCCTTTCTCCGTCTTACAGTCCTCACTTTACCACTTGTTTTCTGGTATCTACTCACAAATAAACTACTTGCCACTTGGATCCTTCTTTCAGGGTCAGCTTTTGGAGGAACCCAAACTATGACAATGTAAATATAAAATAAGTATTAAAAATATCATTAAAAATAATGTTATTTCATTTTTGGGGGCTGTGCTGGGTCTTTGCTCTTGTGTGGGCTTTTCTCTAGTTGTGGTGAACGGGGGGCTACTCCCTAGTTACACATTCTTCTCACTGTGGTGGCTTCTTCTGTTTTGCAGCACGGGTTCTAGGGCATGCGGGCTTCAGGAGTTGTGGCTCGCAGGCTCTAGAGCACAGGCTCAGTAGGTGTGGCACATGGGCTTAGTTGCTCCATGGAATGTAGGATCTTCCTAGATCAGGGGTTGAATCTGTGTCTCCTGCACTGGCAGGTGGATTCTTTACCACCATTCTGAGCTACCAGGCAAGTCCTGGAACTAATGAACTTGAATCAAGAAAATAAATCTGGTGCTATACTAAGTGGAGTTGATTTTCAGAGTATTAAGTTCAGAAATGTTCCAATCACTGTGGACTGGAGTGGCTGAATATTACATTATGATCATTCTGTTGCTGCTGCTGCTAAGTCACTTCAGTCGTGTCTGACTCTGTGTGACCCCATAGACGGCAGCCCACTAGGCTTCCCCGTCCCTGGGTTTCTCCAGGCAAGAACACTGGAGTGGGTTGCCATTTCCTTCTAGCTAGGCCCAAATTGAAGGATGAGAGCAAAACCAAAAAGAAAAAGGTAAGCAAGATGACTTAGCAGAAGAAGCAGAATTCACATTTGATGTAGTGAAGTATTCCCATCTCTTTAAGAACTTTCCACAGTTTATTGTGATCCACACAGTCAATGGCTTTGGCATAGTCAATAAAGCAGAAACAGATGTTTTTCTGGAACTCTCTCGCTTTTTCGATGATCCAGCGGATGTTGGCAATTTGATCTCTGGTTATTCTGCCTTTTCTAAATCCAGCTTGAATATCTGGAAGTTCACGGTTCACGTATTGCTGAAGCCTGGCTTGGAGAATTTCGAGCATTACTTTGCTAGCGTGTGAGATGAGTGCAATTGTGCAGTAGTTTGGGCATTCTTTGGCATTGCTTTTCTTAGGGACTGGAATGAAAACTGACCTTTTCCAGTCTTGTGGCCACTGCTGAGTTTTCCAAATTTGCTGGCATATTGAGTGCAGCACTTTCACAGCATCATCTTTTAGGATATGAAATAGCTCAACTGGAATTCCATTACTTCCACTAGCTTTGTTTGTAGTGATGCTTCCTAAGGCCCACTTGACTTCACATTATAGGATGTCTGGCTCTAAGTGAGTGATCATACCATCGTGATTATCTGGGTCATGAAGATCTTTTTTTGTGTAGTTCTTCTGTGTATTCTTGCACCTCTTCTTAATATCTTCTGCTTTTGTTAGGTCCATACCATTTCTGTCCTTTATCGAGCCCATCTGTGCATGAAATGTTCTCTTGGTATCTCTAATTTTCTTGAAGAGATCTCTAGTCTTCCCCATTCTGTTGTTTTCCTCTATTTCTTTGCACTGATCACTGAGGAAGACTTTCTAATCTCTGTATGCAGGTCAGGAAGCAACAGTTAGAATTGGACATGGGACAACAGACTGGTTCCAAATAGGAAAAGGAGTACATCAAGGCTGTATATTGTCACCGTGCTTGTTGCTGTTGCTGCTAAGTCGTTTCAGTCGTGTCCGTCTCTGTGCGACCCCATAGACAGCAGCCCACCAGGCTACCCCGTCCCTGGGATTCTCCAGGCAAGAACACTGGAGTGGGCTGTCACTTATATGCAGTGTACATCATGAGAAACATTGGGCTAGATGAAGCACAAGCTGGAATCAAGACTGCTGGGAGAAAAATCAGTAACCTCAGATATCCAGATGACATCACCCTTATGGCAGAAAGTGAAGAAGAACTAAAGAGCCTCTTGATGAAAGTGAAAGAGGAGAGTGAAAAAGTTGGCTTAAAGCTCAACATTCAGAAAACTAAGATCATGGCATCCGGTCCCACCATTTCATGGCAAGTAGATGGAGAAACAGTGGAGACAGTGGCAGACTTTATTTTCTTGAGCTTCAAAATCACTGCAGATGGTGACTGTAGCCATGAAATTAAAAAGATGCTTACTCTTTGGAAGAAAAGTTATGACCAACCTAGACAGCATGTTAAAAAGCAGAGACATTACTTTGTCAACAAAGGTTCGTCTGTCTAGTCAAGGCTATGGTTTTTCCAGTAGTCATGTATGGATGTAAGAGTTGGACTATGAAGAAAGGTGAGCGGCGAAGAATTGATGCTTTTGAACTGTGATGTTGAAGACTCTTGTGAGTCCCTTGGACTGCAAGGAGATCCAACCAGTCCATCCTGCAGGAAATAAGTCCTGAATGTTCACTGGAAGGACTGATGTTGAAGCTGAAACTCCAATACTTTGGCCACCTGGTGTGAAGAACTGACTCACTGGAAAAGACCCTGATGCTGGGAAAGACTGAAGGTGGGAGAAGGGGACGACAGGATGAGATGGTTGGATGGCATCACTGACTTGATGGACATGAGTTTGAATAAGCTCCGGGAGCTGGTCATGGACAGGGAGGCCTGGCATGCTGCAGTCCCTGGGGTCACAAAGAGTTGGACATGACTGAGCGACCGACCTGAACTGACAGTGAAGTATATTCTACAGATTTCTAACCACAGGACTGACACAATGAAAATAGCACTTAAGGACAATTAATCTTATGACAGTAAAGAGGCCTGTAGGCTTCATTAAATGCAGCATTCTGGTGACATTTAGTGACATAGGTCAGTAACTAGATAAACTGAAGACAGCTGATTTATGTCATTTTTACTTGGTAGCATTCTAATTCTGCACTCATATAAGAGGTGGGAATAGTTATAAGTCCATAAATTTGTGAGACCTTGGTGTAAAAGAACTACATAGGTACTCACACAAATGGGAAACATTTTTGCTAGAATTAATCTCTTAAGGTGGGAGCCTAAGTCCTATCTCCTACATGAAATGTATCCTGATGATCTCAGTAGAAGAGATTTTTGAAAACCCTTCACATCTAGGCTCTGCCACTGAACTAGCTCTGTAACTCTCGTTAAGTTACTTAACCTCTCTGCCTGTAAAATACGGAATATGAACAATATCTAATCTTATTCTGTCATGCCTTCCTCCAGGGGATCTTTCCAACCCAGGGAATAAACCCAGGTCTCCCACATTGCAGGTGGATTCTTTACTGTCTGAGCCACCAGGGGAGCCCAACCTTACTTTGAATGGTACTTAAAAACCCTACTATTCTACTTGCCTTCAATAAACTAATATTTGTAAAGTGCCTGGAACATAGACATCACAAGGGTTTGATATTATTCATAATTATATTCATTATGTCTTCAATGCTATAATAACAACAGCATCCTAAATGTATATGGTACGCAATAAATACTTAGTGAGCAAATTTTCTTAGATTTTCCTTAGTCCTGTGATTCAACACATATTAACTTAGAATTTTAAATATAATATTAAGAAAGAAGCTCCACAGTTGTAGACTATAGAGAAGGCTTATTACCTTTAGAAAAGTTTAGTAAGCTTAGTGACCATATTTATAAATTACATATAAGAGGACTGAAATTGTGTAAACTCATGTTTGACTATTCCTTTGGCCACTGAGAATACAATAAATACAAAACTGGGTATTTTTTGAAGGGAAAACACTGGCAATTTTGTTCTACCGGCACTAAAGGCACTAAACATAGCAATGTGGGTTCACAGAGAAAATGCATAAAATGAATATTGCAACAATTAAAATCTTTAGTGAGAATCACTGGAGATAATTAGAGAAATCTTACCTCATCTGATTTGAAGCTTTTACCCTGCATTCCGTGTTTCCAAAAAGCCAATACACTGTCTTGAAGGCATACTAAAAAGGATAAGGGAGATCAGGACTAAAATAAGGCACAGAGCACTACCTTATACATTTTCCCTGACTGTTTTTATTTATTTATTTATTTTTTCCCCTGACTGTTTTTAATCAGTGATAATATAAGGTTACTTGGTGCAAAATTCCACTGTCTAGATCATTAGTTCCCAACATTTTTGTGGCTAAGACATGCCAAAGCTCAAATAATGTATTGAGGCAGTGTCACAGAAGTTTTCTTAAGATATATTATAACAAGCATTTATTTAAAAATGGGCTTCTGATGAGTGGATATCAGCACATTAATTTTTCTTTCATATACTATCTTTTGTCTTATCAGTTGAGTTCAGTTCAGTTGCTCAGTCATGTCTGACTCTTTGTGACCCCATGAATTTTGTCTTATAAGGCTAAATAAAATAATAAGAACATATAATTGCTTTTTTGGATAAAAGACCTGATTATTAAATACTATCATATATTTAGAAGTAGCTATTAAGGAAGCATCTTTTATTTATGCTCATATTTTCCCTAATGCAAAATTAATTTTCAAAAATAAACCTGTCTCAAAATTTAACCATACATGAATATTTTTGATCTGTGAACCAGTTCTTATTGGAGGGGCTAGGCACTCTCAGCTACAATACTCCCCACTCTTACCCCAGCCCTATCAGGCCTCTAGAGTCCCCTGGAACATTGCCCTGGGCTTGTGGGACCTGCTGCCCACAAGAGTGTTCACAGATCTGAGCCAAGCTTGCTCACCTTCTTGATGGCTTTGGATTCAGGAATGACCCACTTTAGGAGGGCCCAAAGTGTGGCCACCCCATGACATGCCATGTCCCCTCCTGCTCCTCATCCATCTCCCACAATTCCCTGAGGTGGCTGAACGCTGAAAGGAAACCTGTTCTCCCTGTGCCTTGTCCATTTCTGTGTCTTGCCTGGCACCAAGCACAGGTCTGGACCCACTGAGGCACCCACATGGGGTCACTTCATGGTTTACAAACAGAGTGGCAGGGATCCCAATTTGGGGGTGGGGGGCAGCAGGGCCTCTGGTCCTTTCCTGGCCAGAGGCTGGAGTGAGTGAGGGAGTAAGAATGAGGGAAAGAACCAATTTAATTGTTGAAGAGTTAGCCATATGCCCTGTACCAGTAAAGGTGATGAGAGAAAGTGACTGAAATTTATTATACCTTTTACTGAATACTGACTCTAAAAAGTTAATGTAAAAATATTCTGGAGACATAATTTACCTCAATAAACATAATTTTACAGTGACAAATTATACAAATTTCACTAACCACGAAATGAAAAAACAGGTAGTGGCTTTATTTTTAAAAGGTGTCTTAAAAGGACTCTTTTTCCCTATGAGCATCCTTGGAATTATTCCAAGATTCACTGGAAAGAAGAGATTGTAGCCTAGGAGGAACAAACTTTTGTATAACAACTAAAATTTCCCAAAACGTCTGGCACATATGAGAAAGTTGAGGTACAAGTGTATTTCACTTAAAATTAAGAGAATCTAAAGATCTATATGTTGGAATCTCTATTGAAAATATTAAATCTTAGGAATCAGTATGCAATATCCAGAATACAAAGGAGTAAAAGAAGAAACTATTTCCAAAATTCCTTTTGTCATAGCATTACAGAAAGTTTAGGTTTTCCGCTTAAGAAGATTAAAATTTCCAATCATAAGCAAATTATTTATATGTGAGATGTTTACCCAGAGGGATAAGGCAAAACTTTGAGACAGGGCAAAACTGCATTTGAGAAACCATTAAAATATTAGAACAAACAGAAAATTTTCTAAATAGTGAGAAACATGTTTTTAAAAGTTATATACATTTAATTTTAAAATACACATTTTTTATGGCCTAAATAAAAATCAATTTTGATTAACTGTTTTTGACTTATGGTAGAACCATATTATAGACTATTCAAAATGTTCCCACCTACAGTAGTTTTTCGTAAGTCCTATTACCGCTGAGGAAAATAGTTACTGACATTAATCAGTGAGGATGCAAAAAATAATAAAATATAATTTTTTTTATCATAACATCAATGATATTACAGAGTTAAACACTCATTGACGAGGAAGTAAATTCAAATGGCATAGCAGTATTTTCCAGATTCTGTGGAAAACTAGCTATTACATTTAAATAGACCTAAAAGCAAAACCACCAACACACACCAATCAGAATCTTACATGGCAAAGAATTTTAACACTGTTAATCACATCACACAAATACCTTCATGATTTGGAAAGTACTGGAAGAAGTATAATTCACTTGATGCAGCAAAGGGAACAATATGTGGAAATTTAAGAAATGATTTCAGGTTTTAAATATTCAAGAAACAGCAATAAAAGATGATTATGGTCCAGACCTGCACTGTCTAATATGATAGGAACAAGCCACATGTAGCTATTTACATCAAATTTTAAATTAATTAAAATAAAAAAAATTAAAATGTAGCACCAGCCATGTTTTAAATGCTTAACAAGTATGATTAATGACTATTGTATTTACGAACACAGAGAACATTTCTATATCAAAGAAATGCCTATGAGACCATGCTGGTGTAGGTAACCGTTAAGAACAGAAGGAACAAAAAACCAAGCTCTCTAAATGCATTATTTTAAAACGGAGACTTACCTACAGATTCGATGCGAAAATCAAAACTTAGCTCAGAGGCCAGTTTCTTACTTGATTTTAGTTTTCCTTGTAGATTTACAATTTTTACAAATTCTTAAAAAAGAAAAAACAAGTCAAGACTGGAAATACAAATTTGTTAAAACAAATGTAACTTGATATATGGATTTTACATGGATACTTTACATGGATATACATGAGCTTTTACCTTTACCTTACCTTAATAAAGTTAAATTGTTTCTCTTGATTCAAGCATGCTCAGTGAAAAACTGTCATTGATATGTTCTATACAAGTAAGGCCTCCTTTGTAAATGGCAGCCCTGTTACTATTTTTTTTTTTAAACACAGTTATTCAACACTAACATTCTGATTTTTTTAAAGTGCAGTGTTTCTTTAATAGTGGTTAACTTGATGCCTAAATATTCAGCAATACGAGTTGATTTTTTTCCCCTTACAAATTACATAACATATAAGTAATATAGCAGTATTCTTAACTTTAGTCTGTGACTAACATTCTACAGAAGTACGAGGGACAAAAAGATAGTACTCTCAAGAGTCAATTTCTTTATCAGTAAACTGTGATCAGTAAACAGTAAACTGTGGGATACACAGTGTATGTGAATAATTCTATTTCCCTTTCGCCCATTTGTTTTTTAATTTAACCTTCTTAGCTCTGACTTGCAAGATATTTTCTCTCTGCAAACTTCCTCATTTGTCTATCATGATTTGTGATTATAGGCCTCTCTCTATTCCTGCTTGGTAAAACTGCTTTATACTGTATAGTTGACAAATAATTTTTTCTGCTCCCTTAAGAGAAAAAAAACTAACTGAAGAAAGTCAACTTCCCATTTACCATGAATAGCTGGGAAATGGAAGGCTTAGTTAATCAAAGGTTTAAAAATTTTTTGACAAAATATATAAATGAACAAAATGAATAATAAATCCTTGGATGGCTCAGAAGGTATTTAAGGGTTTAATGTTAAAGCTTAAACATTATTACCATTAAATTCTGATCATCTCTTTATCTGATTAATCAGTACTGAGCTTTCTACTTGTTTTGAGTAAAAAAGAATTCACTGAATTCACTTAAAAGTAACCAAAAAACACTCTAATCTTATCAGTATTCAAAGAATCAAAAATACTTAAGGGATAGTGGGAAAACGAAACATTGTGGGATTTGGTTTACTTATCTATAATATTAGATGATCTTTATGAGTCTATAAGGCAAATCCAAAAGGGAATGCTTTAGAAAAGAGAAATTAAGACAAAAATACGGCAAATTCAGTAGTGAAACAATTTAAAAAATAACCCTAAGCATCAAAGAGAAGCTTTAATAATTTTCAAATACTGGAATGAATCAAACCACAGAGAATATTGCCAAGTTTCAAATATAATTCCAAGTCTGGGAGAATTTTACTTGCAGGATTCATTGCATTCAAGTAAAGCAGATTTTAGGAATCAGAGTGCTTTGTTTGAAAAACTGAAAAAAACCTGTTAAAAGTTTTTCTGCTTCTTCACTGCATATATAGCACAACATACATCTATCAATAACATCTCTCCCTACATTAAAAGAATTACAACTACAGGTAAAGATCTCAAATCTATTTGTAAATTAGAATATTACACTGACAGGATTCTAAAAGTTTATGTTATATAAGTGATCATATTAGTATAATCTTCTATTTTTTCATTAATTACAATGATTTATGAAAAAACTCTCAGAATAGTTTATACAGAATTTTACCCCAAGGTTATCGCAAACTGTTCTAATTATCGTTGTCCCTTGGTATCCATGGGGGATTGGTTCCTGTACCCATCAAGGAGATCGAAATCCATGGATGCTCAAGTCCCTTGAGCATATAAAATGGCCTAGTGTTTGCATATAACCTATACATATCTCTCCATAGTTTAATATTTTATAATATTTTTTATTGAAATATAGCTGATTTACAATATTGTGTAAGTTTCAGGTGTACAGCACACCAATTCAGTTATATATACGTATATGTGTGCTCAGTCACTTCAGTTGTGTCCAACTCTTTGTGATCCTATAGACTGCAGCCCACCAGGCTCCTCTGCCCGTGAGAGTTTCAAGGCAAGAACACTGGAGTAGGTTGCCACACCCTCCTCCAGGGGATTTTCCTGACCCAGGGATCAAACTGGCATTTCCTTCCTCTCCTTCACTGCAGGCAGATTCTTTCCCACTGAGCTATGGGGGAAGCCCATGTATGTGTGTGGGGGTATATACATATCTTTTCAGATTCTTTTCCCTTATAGGTTAGACATAATATTGAGTTATATATTGTGCTATGTAGTAGGTCTTAGATTACTTATAATACAGTAACATAATGTAAAAGCTGTATAAATAATTGTCAGGCACTCAGCAAATTCAGGTTTGTTTTTGTGAGCTTTCTGGAATTTTTTTTTCTGAATATTTTCAATCCATGGTTGATTGAATAAAGGATGTGGAACCCATGGATACAGAGGGTCGACTGGACAATATTTCCAAGTAGGCCAAACAAAATAAAGAAAAAGGTCACAGAGGACAGTACTGACACACAGATCAATTAATTAATTACTATATATGTAAATAATTTACGTTTTCCATCAATAAAACACGGCTACTTAAGGTGGAAAGTCAAAATCTACTCTACTGATTCTATTAGAATCTAGTTCATGAAAAGGTATATCAAGTAGTATACTTAGAATAAACTTTAAAATAGTACTTACTGTCCAAACACACTAAAACAGTATCTCTCTCCAACTGTGTTACATGAATGGAATCTAACTGCTGGTTGCCTTGGAGGGAAAAGGAAAACAAGGTTACAGTTATATAATATGCTTTAAAAATTAGAACTTAGAAAAGAAACACAAATTCTGATTTTTTTCTTTGAAGTTTAACACAAAAAGTTATATTTTGTAATTGTCTTCTCAAAAAAATGTATATAAGTCAATTTAAAAAACAAAGTCTTAAGCAAGGCTAACTGAGAAAGGCTCAATATTATATTTAATTAATACCTCGGAGAGTTCCAGAAAGGTATATTACAAAAATAAAATGAAGCAAGTGGTAAATATGGGGAAGGAAGATGCATGTTATATAGCGATTAGATTTTGCTCTGCATTTTATAGTAGCCAATGAGAAGATGAAAACAAGATCAGTCAGGTGGGTCACAGTGTCTCTGAGATAAAAAAAAAACACCAAGAAGTCAGTAATTCAGAAAAAGCAAAAAAAGTACTAATGAAACTATGATCAGAGAGCAATTTTTCTGGTTATTGGGGTGTGAGTGTAAGTTCGATTCAGTTCAGTTCAGTCGCTCAGTCGTGTCCGACTCTCCGTGACCCCATGAATCGCAGCACGCCAGGCCTCCCTGTCCATCACCATCTCCCGGAGTTCACTCAAACTCACGTCCATCGAGTTGGTGATGCCATCCAGCCATCTCATCCTCTGTTGTCCCCTTCTCCTCCTGCCCCCAATCCCTCCCAGCATCAGAATCTTTTCCAATGAGTCAACTCTTCGCATGAGGTGGCCAAACTACTGGAGTTTCAGCTTTAGCATCATTCCTTCCAAAGAAATCCCAGGGCTGATCTTTAGAATGGACTGTTTGGATCTCCTTGCAGTCCAAGGGACTCTCAAGAGTCTTCTCCAACACCACAGTTCAAAAGCATCAATTCTTTGGCACTCAGCTTTCTTCATAGTCCAACTCTCGCATCCATACATGACCACCAGAGAAACCATAGCTCTGCCTAGATGGACCTTTGCTGGCAAAGTAATGTCTGCTTTTCAATATGCTATCTAGGTTGGTCATAACTTTCCTTCCAAGGAGTAAGCGTCTTTTAATTTCATGGCTGCAGTCACCATCTGCAGTGATTTTGGAGCCCAAAAAAATAAAGTCTGATACTGTTTTCACTGTGAGTGTAGGTTGGAGTTCCTTTATTAACAGGACACCAGTTGACATAATGAACAATACTGTCAACAGTATCTTTGCAGGAAGCAACTTTCACTACTTGGCTGATAAACATCTGCTAATGTAAGTGACGACATTTTTCCAAAACATTTTTGGTAAAACTATTTTAGCCACTCAGATTGCATGAATGGCCTAGGTGAAACCATGCAAAGATTTTAGATTATTTAGAGCAGTCATTCTTAACTACATCTTTTGGGAAAACCCATAGATCCTCTCCCTTAAAAACTGCACATCTGAGCATAAACACAAAATCTTACACATTATTTTGGGGTATTTGTGGACATTCCAAAATCCATATATAGTGAAGAATCCAGATGTACAGAATTGGTAAAGTGTTGTTTCTCAGGCAATATTCCAAAAAAAAAAAAAAAGCTTTTCAACAGTTAGAACTGGACATGGAACAACAGACTGGTTCCAAATAGGAAAAGGAGTTCGTCAAGGCTGTATATTGTCACCCTGTTTATTTAACTTATATGCAGAGTACATCATGAGAAACGCTGGACTGGAAGAAACACAAGCTGGAATCAAGATTCCAGGGAGAAATATCAATAACCTCAGATATGCAGATAACACCACCCTTATGGCAGAAAGTGAAGAGGAACTCAAAAGCCTCTTGATGAAAGTGAAAGTGGAGAGTGAAAAAGTTGGCTTAAAGGTCAACATTCAGAAAACGAACATCATGGCATCTGGTCCCACCACTTCATGGGAAATAGATGGGGAAACAGTGGAAATAGTGTCAGACTTTATTTTGAGGGGCTCCAAAATCACTACAGATGGTGACTGCAGCTATGAAATTAAAAGACGCTTACTCCTTGGAAGGAAAGTTATGACCAACCTAGATAGCATATTCAAAAGCAGAGATATTACTTTGCCAACAAAGGTTCGTCTGTCTAGTCAAGGCTATGGTTTTTCCTATGGTCATGTATGGATGTGAGAGTTGGACTGTGAAGAAGGCTGAGCGCTGAAGAATTGATGCTTTTGAACTGTGGTGTTGGAGAAGACTCTTGAGAGTCCCTTGGACTGCAAGGAGATCCAACCGGTCCATTCTGAAGGAGATCAGTCCTGGGATTTCTTTGGAAGGAATAATGCTAAAGCTGAAACTCCAGTAGTTTGGCCACCTCATGCGAAGAGTTGACTCATTGGAAAAGACCCTGATGCTGGGAGGGATTGGGGGCAGGAGGAGAAGGGGACGACAGAGGATGAGATGGCTGGATGGCATCACTGACTCGATGGACGTGAGTCTGAGTGAACTCTGGGAGTTGGTGATGGACAGGGAGGCCTGGCGTGCTGTGATTCATGGGGTCGCAAAGAGTCGGACATGACTGAGTGACTGATCTGATCTTATTGTGTGCTGATGATAATTACTAAGCACCATCCTTGGAGAAAAGGATACTGCAACAATTAATCAAAATAAGACTAAGAGAGTCTTGGAGTAGGAGTTCATTTTAATTGTTAAAACTGCTGTCAAGTCAAGGTATGGTCTCAGCAATCAACATAGCTGGGAGATAGATTAGCAATCATTTGTGAAAATGGAGAAACCTAATAAGGACAATCTCTGCTTTAGGGTGATTTGAATGTATACCCTCAGAGTTCTGGCTCTCCTTGGGAAGTAATTTTGGGTCTGCCATAATTTTAGCCTAGATTGTGTTATAAGTGGATAGAACAGTATACCTCTGGCATTAAAAAGCAAACAACAACTCCTGAACCTCACCCCTGCAAATTCACAAAAGGACTCATTGAATGCCCAGCCTTAAACAATGTAACCTCCTAATACAAGATACAGAAGAAAGTGGTTTGCAAATTTACATTAATCATATGAAATATGAAATAACTTTCTCTACACTATTATTATATATGAACAACTTATAAACAAGTTGAGGCTGTCTGCCAAACATGATCTTGGTTTTAAAATGAACGGACCTATAACCCTTCTTTTTAGCAGTAAGTATCTAATAGGAACACATTTCTATTTGGCTTGCTTATATTTCATGATAATAAAACAATGCTATTTGCACCTTCCCGTTAGCTATACCATGAGAGTATGCATCTAACTCAACCAAAAGCATTAACAAATTAGAAAGAAAAATGAGTGCGGGGTGGGGGGCGGGGGTGGGCAGAGCGGGGGGGCGGGGAGAGTGGAGGATGGGGGGAGGGTAAAGAATATATTCCTATTTTATTCTACTGGAAATTAGCATCTGGTGCACAAAAACAGTGATAATAGTCCAAGGCATGCTGGAACTGGCTTGTACTGGACTGATAAATTTTCAGAAATTTTGCAAGTTAAATGACATTAAGCTGGTATTTTGAAATTGGCTGTGGTGAGAGTGTTTATACCACAGAAACAGGCAACTGCTATAAACGAGGCTTCTCTGCAGCCCAAGAGTCTGTTGTTGAACATTTACTAGGATACCAATAGGTCATACTGATTCTTATCCTGAAAGTGACATTAGTGCAGTTCTACATTAACTTCAGTAGCTGGGATGTATAAAGAGTTCTTATAATGTAGCCTAAAGATCATCAAAAGCCAAAGATATTTAATAAGAACTTATGATAACTTATAATAGACTTCTTCTCAAGATGATAAAGAAAAAGGGGCCAGTAATGAAACAGTTATAACTAAAGCTTGCTTGACTTCATATGTAAAAATGGCTTGATAAACCTGGGGTGACAATACACAAGTACAACAAAAACAGTAAACGGGCAGAATGAAGACCTTCATTTTACTCATTTTTAACATAAATTCTTGACTGATTTGTTCCAATTTTAAAGTTTGAAAATAAACCTCCCAATCTTTTTAGAGCTTTCACTGAGACATGTTTGATAAAATTCTAGGCTAACAAACCATTCTCAGAAAACGCAAGAGATATAATATTCCCTGTAACTTTAAATGCTAATGCTTGGAGGCCACACATGAGAAGCTTCTATTTAAGTCTGAAAAGTACTAGAACTCAATGGTTTTAGGAAGTGTAG
Source organism: Bos mutus (assembly GCF_027580195.1). Taxonomy (NCBI): domain Eukaryota; kingdom Metazoa; phylum Chordata; class Mammalia; order Artiodactyla; family Bovidae; genus Bos; species Bos mutus. The sequence goes on along the minus strand of NC_091626.1, from coordinate 64,889,436 downwards.
GGGGAAAAACTGATTTAAAAAAAAGTGAATTTCTTTGCTTGAGAAGTTGATAAAATCTGAAAACTATCTTAGAAAACTTATTTATTTAGTAAGTCCAAATATTAACTGACAACAACTAAGACTTTTAACTGCTGGGAATCACTAAAATTTTTCTTGGTAAAATACTTTGTATGTATCAAATTGCCTCTGGCAAACAGAGATCATAAACTATATGTACATGATCCTCTGTGCTTACTTGGGAAACTCTACTAGAAAGCCCATGCAGGTTGAACCTGTTCTGCTTCTTCTATAGACAAAAGCATTAATACTTTAACATAAAGTAAAAAACACTTACCAGCACCAATTTCTGTAAACCATGAGGATGCAGAGTTCAAATTGATTGTCTCAAACTGAACTACCTGATTTAATTCGGTGCCTTTGCTAATAGCTACACAGACCATAGGATATTCTTGTTCTGGTATTACCAGCATTTCAAAAACATTCAAAGGACTTGGCAAAGGAAAATCAAAGTGCTGCAAGAAAAAAGGAGCATAATTTAGAAACAATCTTCTCATTCATTCTGTTGCTGAATAAATTCAACAGAAAGGCTTTCATTTTCTTGATTGATCTGATTCTAAGAAATGACTCCCTCTTACTGGCACAAAAACAGACATACAGATCAATGGAACAGAATAGAGAGATTAGAAATAAATCCACAGACCTATGGTCAACTAATCTACAACAAGGCAGCATTATGAAAGTGGGACAGCCTCATGTAAATCAATAAGGTTAGAATACTCCCTCTTACCATATACAAAAATAAACTCAAAATAGCTTAAAGACGCACAAAAATTGTAGCAATATTTTCTTAGATCAGTCTAAGTTAAATAAAGAAATAAATAAAAACAAAAATAAACAAATAGGACCTAATCGAACTTAAAAGCTTTTGCATAGCAAAGGAAACCATAAATAAAACAAAAAAGAAAATGTACAGAATGGGAGAATATATTTGTAAATAATGTGACCAACAAGGGCTTAATTTCCAAAGTACATATACAGTTCATATAACTCGAATATCAAGAAAAGAAAAAACCCAATCAAAAAATGGGCAGAAGACCTAAATAGACATTTTCCCAAAGAAGACATACAGATTGCTACTAAGCACATGAAAAGATGCTCAACACTGCTAATTATTAGAGAAATACATATCAAAACTACAATGAGGTACCACCTCACACAAATCGTAAAGGCCACTATTAAAAAGTCTAGAAATAATAAATGCTGAGGAGGGTTTGGAGGAAAGAGAACACTCCTACACTACTGGTAGGAATGTAAATTGGTATAGTCACTATGGAGGTTCCTTAAAAAACAGAAAAGTGAGCTTCCATATGAACCTGCAGTCCTACTCCCGGAATACCCTGGAAAAGATGAAACTAAAAGATAGACGCGCCCCAGCATTCACAGCAGCACTGTTTACAACAGCCAAGACATGGGAACAATCCAAGTGCACATCAACAGATGACTGGCATAAGACGTGCTGTATATATTCAATGGGATATTATTCAGCCATAAAAAGAATGAAACACTGCCACTGCAGCAACATGGATGGACCTAGACAATATCATGCTTAGTGAAGTAAGTCAGACAAATAATACATGATATCACTTATATGTGGAATCTAAAAAACAATACAAATGAATCTATATACAAAACAGAAACAGACATAAAAAACAAAGAAAGGGAGTGGGCAATGGATAAATAAGAAGTCTACATATACAAACTACTATACATAAAATACATAAGCAATAAGGATTTACTGTGTAACATAGGAATCTATATTTAATACCTTTAATAATCTATCATGAAAACAATCTGAAAAAAGAAATATACAACTGAACACTTTGCTCTATACCTGAAACACAATATAATACTTCAATTAAAAAAATGACTACACCTAAATGATCATGATAAGGATCAGTTTTCCATAAACATATATTTTAGAGAATTGGCCACATTCTTCTTTATGAGTGTGTTATTTCTGGAAGTTTATTAATATAAAATAAAGATGAAATCTTTAAAGTCTTAAGAACACAAAAGCCCCTAAACCAAATAAATACCTATAAACATGATCCTGGCTGGTAGCAATGGGATTCTACAATTTTAGATTCAATTATACATTAGTGTTTTCTAAACAAGACAATGTAAACAAAGGAATATATACCTTTATCAACATGAATTTCTGCATTGGCTCATACCACTGAAGCAAAACAATTCCAGACTGTAAAGCTCCACAGAGGTATTTATGTCCCGTGTAAGGGTTTCTGACTGGAAAGAAACAAAACAGACACACCCAAAACACTGAATATTTTTATATGAAAACATAACGTTTAGCTAAAAGCAACTACTGAATTATACTCACCCAAAAGCTAACTCAGTTTTCTTTACAAAGGCAGTGCTGATACATTGTTGTTGCTCAGTTGCTAAGTCATGTCCGATTCTTTGTGACCCCATGGTCTGGACAACATTGGATAGTCTCAGGATGGGGAATAATCAGGCCATAAAGACCAACCATGCAATTTAGGGTAGGGGCTTTGGGTCATGCAGCATCACTTGACCTCCAGAAGGGCTAGATACTGAGGTCAGCCACGTGGGCAGTCGAGCATGCCTACGTGATAGAGCCCTAGTAAAACCTCTGAACGCTGAGGTTGTTGAGTAAGCTTACCTAGTTAGCAATGCTGTGTATTATCACACATCACTGCCTGAAAAGTAACACTATCCACACTCTATGGAGGACAACAGAAGCTCTGCATCTTGTATCTTTCCTGGGCTCTGCCCTATGCACATCTTCCTTTAGCTGATTTTAATCTATATCCTTTCCCTGTAACAAATCAAAGCCAAGAGTATAACCACTTTCAGCGATTTCTGAGTCATATCAGTGAAATTCTGACCATGAAGGTTATAATTGGTAGACTTATTATTGGTAACAGAAGTGAGAGTGGTCTTGTATGGACTGCTCCCTCTAACTTCAGAGTTGGCCAGAGTCCTGAAATAATAATGTTCATAAAGCACTACTCAATAACTGTTAAGTAAATGGTAAGTGCTAACTGAAAGCTAGGATATTAGCAGAGAAAGAGCCTTAGGGACTGTGGTTAAAAAAATCTGAGGAACATTGTGCTCCGAGAAAGCATCGGGTCAGGGCTATTATCTTCAAGCGCTTTTATGCCATGTCCCACTATACATTCCTGTGCTTCAATGGCCCCTTCACTCCTTATTTAAAACAAATATAAAGCTTCCCTTCCTTTATTTAATACTCTAAGAACTTTACAGATAATTTTAAAGATGTTAAAAGTTCTAACCATTCAGTTTGAGAAATAGTATTTACTCACCTATGCAACATTTGTGGCAGCCCTTTGTATCAGGAATCTTTGTGGTTAAAGCGAACTTTCTGTAAACACAGGACAATATAAATGTACTCTACTACAGTGGTTCTCAAACAGTGAGTGATCTGTGAATCAGTTCCATCAGAATTAGTCAAGGAGCTTTAAAAAAAAACATCTTAAACTATGACTCCAAACTATATGATAGCATAGGTCTGAAGTGGGCCCTGGGAATTTATATCATAAAACACTTATCTTTTGAATTCTATATGACATTTACTTTAATGTAAACTACCTTTCAAAATTAAGACAAAGGAAGTTTTTCAGTGGGCAAGAAGACTGGTCGCTTTAAAAATAGACACTAATTCCCCTCACTCCCAGCAGAATCAAAATATTTAGTACCTTGGTAGTATGCGATCTGGAAACCTATGAGTTTGAATATGGGCAGCTAGTCCTGGTTTTTTGGCTTGTTCAAACAAAGCAATAAGATTATGAGAGTAGAGTTGAAAGGTTTTTCCTAAAAAAGAGAAACATGTTATTTTTATTAGAATTATTTAAAATATAGAAATATAATTTTCAAGCAAAAGAAATAATAATTACCTTCTAAAATGATTGAATCCAGACATGTTCAAAAAGCCAAGCAAAATAGAAAAACATAAACAAAAATACATAGTTAGTACTACTTTGAAAGATAATAAGTAAAATAAGTTTTAGGGAAGTAACAGATAATTGTGTTTCCCAATACATAAATTAGATATATTTTGACTAACAGGTCAAAATTAGATATATTCTGACTAATAGGTGATCTGGACAGAATATATGTAAACCTTAATGAAGTGAACATAGAAAAAGAAATTGTTAAAACATTTTTGCAAAATAGGCTGAGTCACGATGATGCACATGTGATTATTTCAGTACAACATGGAAAACTATATAATCACTACATTATCTTTCTGAGCTACTCCTACTTATGAATAATCTACCACATAACCTTGGATTAAAACTGATTGTGAAAGAAGTGTTAAGATAACACTGAAATACTAAGAAAAGTAAAGCAAACTAATACTATATGCCATAGGATATAACAGGGCTACAAGTATGTGCTATCATTATTCAGGATAACTGGACTATGATTTCTATATCAAAACCACATATTTAATCCACATTAAAAAGGGGAAGATATGGTAAATATCTGACTCCTTACTATATATGACATGGTACTATAACAGTCCCAAATAGTATCTATCATTTTACTATGAGAAAACATGAAAAAGAGTGACTTTATCCTCACAATATTTTCTGTATCTTTTCAAAATGCAGCATTCTGCCTAACACTATACCACCCTTCCTTTCTCCAGACCCCTTTATATATAACTACTTACCTAAGCAGCTAACACATGTACATGTATGTACACTCATGCACAGAAATGCAGACTCTTAAACAGAACGTTTTCTCTTATTGAGCAATGCTACCTATCTTCATTCAGTTCCACAGGTAATTTTAAGTAGAATTTGGAAATAACTAATTTATAGGCTAGCTTTTTCCTGCCTTTCTATAGTTATTTTATAAATATATAAAATGTACTCTGTGTGGCTTTTAAGCTTATTCACACAGACAGGTACATAAAAGTGGTTGGAGGAAAGTGACTCTATATGAATACAAATCAGAATTGTTAATTCAAATAGAATTAGGTTTATTTTCATAATATAATATGATATATTAATATTTTATTAGATAAAAGTAAAAAAAAAATTGGGGACTCAAAATCAAAGAGAATAAATAGTCATTTGAGGACCCTAGTTTTTAAAAAGACATTTGTGGAGAATCAAATAATATGCTCATTGTAAAAAGTGTCATTAGCTCAAATACACAAATTCCTGAAGAATCTCTACTAGGTGATGGTTAGTAGAAGAGTTTAAGTTATATATACTCACACACACATACTTAAAATTATGATAATGACATTTCTTACATTAGCCACAATTCATAATGAGTTAAAACTGTATCAGCACTGATGTTTTAAAGCATGAGTAGCTGAAAGGAATACTTAATAACAAAAAGTCTGACAGTACAGTAAATAATAGCTGGGATATTATCATCAGAGTATCAAACAAAACTGAAAAAAATTAAGCAATGTTAAAATAACTTAGTTATTCAAAGTGGAGAAAGGCATGAGTGCTATTTTAATAGATGACAGCATTAGGATTAAGGAAAGAGAAAAATAATCAACTATCTTGTACAGTGGTCCCATCACAAGTATTGTTCCAGGACCCCCATGCAGATACCAAAATCTGAGGTTGCTGTAGTCCCTCATATAAAATGATGTCATGTAGCACTTGCATATAACCTATGCACACCCTTCCATATACTTGAAATTATCTCTAGATTATGTATAATACCTAATACAAGTAAATGTTATATAAATAGTGACCCAGTGCCTGGCAAATTTCAAGTTTTGTTTCTTTTTGGAATTTTCTAGAATTTAAAAAAAAAAAAAAAAAACTTCTATCTGCAGTTGGTTGAAGCTGTACATGCAGATACAGAGAGCCAACTATACTATCAGAATGAAAGCAAGTAGTGAACCTTTAGGTAGCCACTTAAATCCAAAATGTAAGAAAACTGTTTTTGGCAGGTAAGGACTGGAAAAAAAAAAAGCCTAAAACAACACCTGTCTATCCCCAACAAAACAAAAAAAGAAAAGCACAAACAACAAAATTAGAATAGACTGCTCCAAAACCCTTATGATTATTTTTAGGACTTTATAAAGTTTTAGTCCAAGTTGGCTAATAAATATCTGGTTCAGAATTCTGCCAGCGAACATCTCTAAGTCTTCACAGTTCACTAAGCACTCTTTACATCTCACTTAATCCCCCACAGCAATCCTGTGAGGTGGCTACTGTTACTAGCCTCCTCATGTTACAGTTAAGAAAACTGAGAGCAGCAACATGGATGGATTTAGAGATGATCACACTAAGTGAAGTAAGTCAGAAAGAGAAAGACAAATACCATATGAATCACTTATATGTGGGACTTAATGTGACACAAAGAACCTATCTACGAAGCAGAATCAGACTCACAGAAGTAGAGAACAGACTCACTGGTTGTCAACAGGGAGGGGTGGTGGGGAAGGGTGGACTGGGAGTGTGGGCTTAGCAGATGTACGCTATTACATACGGAATATATAAACAACAAGGTCCTACTGCATAGAGCACAGGGAACTATGTTCAATATCCTGTGATAAACCATAGAGGAAAAGAGCACGAAAAAGAATATACATGTGGAAAACTGAAATATTTTATAGCACAGCAGAAATCAATATATTGTAAATCAACTACACTTCAATTAAAAAAATTAAAAATAGATATAATTTATGAAAAAAAAAAGAAATCTAAGGCCGAGAGACAAGAGACGGTGACTGGCTCAAGATTAAAGAGAAGGAAGCAGCTGGATCCTCTGATTCCTTCCCGTCAACTGCTGATTCTCAGTGGAAGGCAGGGATGGGGGCAGGAGCAGAGACTGTGAAAGAGACGGCCTCAGGGGACAATCACTGTCACGTTCAGCTGTGTAGCTCTTAGGCATGTGTGGGAAGTACAGCTTTAACTGACAACAGGGTTTCTTCCTATTCTACACCGGTCAAAAACACCTACAAGCCTTAAGGTTAACTATATTAGATTATAATTACCCTAAATAACAACATTTTAAAGTAATATATATTAGAATTACATTTCTCTGCTTGTCCATGGTTTATTTATCATATTATTTTCATCATATACATACCTGACAATGACATTAAAGTATTGTTGATGACATAGAGCCAAGTACATTTCCGTGGAAATAACTATTAAGAAAAAAGTAGATAATTAAAACCCTCCAATTTCATTCCCTTACCCCTCAACCTCCAAATTTCAACAGTCTGAGAGAGTAGAAAAATAACTATTTCTACCTTTCAGTAAATTATTACAACCTTACAGAAAAAAATCTTCATACATGAACATATAAAGAGTATAATTTCACCACTTTAAATATTTAAATCATAAAAATTAAAACTGGGGCCCATATAAATTGACCTAAAATTAAGATATTTCCTTTATTCAATTAGTCCAAGCTAATTTTTTGAGTTAAAACTCCTAAATTACCTGTTCCATCGTTGCCTCATGTAGTTCATTGAGATTCAATGTATAAATACCATCTTCAGTTCCGAAAATAATGTACTGATCTAAAATAGTTGAGATAAATCACCAGAATTTATTAACATTTTCTGAAATCATTCATTAAAATAATGGCCTTATATTTTAATAGTATTAAGAATTAGATAGCCACCCACCCATCCAAAGAAAAATTATTTTGTAAAACCCATGCTACCTTCTTTAATTCTTTTCCCAATTCTTCATTTTTTAAAAAGTAGATATATTGTTACTAACTCTGCTTTATCTTACTATAAAATTTTTTAAAATGAAATTTTCATTACATGTCATCTTATTCAAACACAGTGAAAAAATGAGAAAGAAGTAAAACTGTTAACAGATGTCAATGGATTGTCAATGTATGCTAAAACTAGTCAGTGAAAGCTTGATGAGCAAGAGGATATTTATCAAGTCTCAATGTATCTCCATGCTAGCTACCTATCAATTATTTTGGGAAATTAATTAAGCAATTACTTAGGGAAAAATAGGAACTTGACAGAAGAGAAGGTTAGTGAACACCACCTTAACCAACTGGTCAATGTTAATGTCACTAGCACTTGGACAACTTGATACCTAGTGCCTTCTGACATGATGAACTGAGAAGAGCACAAAAACACTTCTGTGATATTCCTTCCCAAAATACATAATTTGATCTACATATGAGGACTCATTGGACAAACCCAAATTAAGGGACATTCTACAAAATAAGCAGCCTCAAAATATGGCATGATCAAGTGAGACAGAAAAGTTGAGAAACTTTCAGACTAAAGGAGACTAAAGGCATGATAGGCAAATCCAACATGTGAACTTGAACTAGATGTTGGTTTGGGGGTAAAAAAGAGAGGACAATGAAAGACACTCCTGGGATAATTAAAAAAACTTACATATGGACTGTGGATTAAAAAACAGTATCATATCAATGATAAAGTTTCTGATCTTTATAATAGTACTGTGCTTATATAAGAGATGATTCTTGCTCCTAGGAAATACAAAGTGAAGTATAAGGGGAAGAGGAGCATGGTGAAGTGATAAGGGGAAGAGGAGCAACTCACCCTTCAAGTGATTCAGAAAAAAAAATGCACATACAGATAGAAAATAGTAAAACAAATGTGGCAAAAGGATGAACACACATACTGTTGCTGCTGCTGCTGCTAAGTCGCTTCGGTCGTGTCCGACTCTGTGCGACCCCATAGATGGCAGCCCACCAGGCTCCCCAGTCCCTGGGATTCTCCAGGCAAGAACACTGGAGTGGGTTGCCATTTCCTTCTCCAATGCAGGAGAGTGAAAAGTGGAAGTGAAGTCGCTTAGTAGTGTCCGACCCTCAGCGACCCCATGGACTGCAGCCTTCCAGGCTCCTCCGTCCATGGGATTTTCCAGGCAAGAGTACTGGTTATATATAAAATGGATAACCAACAAGGATCTACTGTGTAGCCCAGCAAACTCTACTCAATATTCTGTGATAACCTACATGGGAAAGAACCTCAAAAGGAATGAATATAGGTATGTGTGTAAATGAATCACTTTTCTGTACATCTGAAACTAACACAATATTGTAAATCAACTATACTTAAATAAAAATGAATAAATAAATAGTATGGTTTTGGTGAGGGTGTTAAAAAAGAAACTTTTGATATTCTGGGTATATCAGAGTTTCTTGTACTATTTCTCTAGCTTTTCTGTAAGTGTAAACTTCTAGAAAAATAAAAAGTTTACAAATATTAAAAAAAATTTGCTTACTGTTAATATTATTTTCTGTTACACTTTCTAATTATGGCACATAAAGCAGATAATTACACAACCTATCTTTATGACTGCATTGAAGTAGAAACAAACATTTCCAGAACAACTTCCACTGCCTAAGCTCTGCTAATTCCCAGACAACCAGGTCGGCTCCTTTCTTCTTTGCAACAAGGTAAGTATTATGAGTATTTTATGTTATAAATGATCACACTGAGAACCAGAGGTATTAAGTATCTTTTCCAAGTCACACAGTAATGACAGCTAGGGAACTCAACCCATATATATTTGATTCCAAATTTTCCCCATGTGTTATGCTTCCTCACTTTAAAATCACACAGCCTAAATTTTTAAGAGTAAATTTTACTTTATCAGTTCAGACTTTCAAAAACATTATAATAATACAACGAATTCTTGAATATCATGCAGATTCCACAAATGTCAACATTTGCTACTTTTGTTTTTATCCTTCCTTCTCTCTGTACACACAGTTCCCCCCTTTCCTGAATTAAGTTATAAGCCTGATACCCCTTTATTCCTAAATATTTAAATTTCTTAAAAAAAAAAAAAGGTCTTACATAACTACAGAAAAATGATCAAAATCAGGATATATCAAAATCAGGGAATCAGGATATTCAGGACACTGAAACAACATATTATCTAATATCTTGACTCTGAGATTATCAATTGGCTCAGTACTGTCTTTGTAAATAAAAGAAAAATGCCAAATTATGGTTGCAATCAGTTGTGACGCTCTTTCATCTCTTTTAATCAGGAATTGTTCTTGTATGCTCTAAAATTCTAATGCTTTTAAACCAAAACTACCTATTTAGGTTGTTACACATACTATTTAGTCTCTAGGCTGTATTTTTTAAAGTAAAAAGCCCTCAGTTCAGTGATCATAAAAATCCTTTCCAATAATAAATACTTTGTTAGAAAGGTATATAAAAGTTTCAGAAATGTTACCTTTTGTATCAGGATGTATCCAAGATGTTGCACAATTAATTTTCAAAGGGCAGCCATCAAAAACTTTGGAAAAACATGCTCCCATCTTATTTAAAAAGAAAGAAATGTTGAGTTATTTGATTAGATAATTTTTATATTCTTAGAAAATAGCTGAAGATTATTATGAAATGCTAAACTAACTCTTATTTGCATATACTTACGGTCTCATTATACAACAAAATTCATATTTTGATATATTGATTAACTCCTTCTATCAAGAGAGTTTCATACTCTTTCCTTGAGTAATCCTCTATTTTAGAGCAAAAATATCAGATTTACCAAAACATCTACATATATCAATGATACATTCTAGGTACCTAAGTCACAAATTATCTTTACGACTAAGATTTAATAACGAAAACAATGACTTTATTGAGTAACATAACAGTTATATTTGCAGTTTACCTCCATAATAGTGATGAGACAAAAAGACTAATATTTAAGCTTAACTTCTACTGTATAAAAAGAAACAATTTAAAAGGCACCCATTCTTATGACTGACTGAACTACATTACAGAGAGGATCTACTGAAAGGCCAGAGAACAGAAGCTTCTGTGTTCCTTTCCACTGTTTATAGTTCAATGTAAAAATGACTTCAGGCATAGAAAGATATTTAACCCACATAATGAAGAGGATACAATACTATTAATATCATCACATTAAAGTGAAATTGGCCTTTGTAGGCTAGTTGAAGAACTCAACTCTCCGTATTTATAAAAATGGAAATTCACCCAACTCTAACTAACTGACTCAAATAAGGGTACAAGATTGGATTCACGGTTTATTCAAATGAATTTGACGCCTCAGTATTTTATGAATCCTTTCTTTCAACACCTTACGATACTCGACAGCAAATAAACAATCTTCAGCTTCTAAAGAAAAACTGACAAATGGTTCAAATAAAAATATTCCTTACCAGTACTTTTGGGGTTGGTGGAAGGCCATTGATAACTGGTTTCTGTGGGAAAAATAATTTGTAATACTGTAAGACCTCTTAAAGCCTTAAAAAAAAAACTTTATACATTTAGAAGTCCAGTTATTCCAAGTCTTGAATTAAATAGACTATGCTCCTTATATGATACAGTATTAGTTACAACTAATCACCAAATGCCTGTTATACATACAGGGAAGTCCCGCTTGTCCTTTTTTCGTGGTAACTGTGGTGCTTGTGCTGATCCTTCTGTGTTTTCACTAATCAATTTTGAAATACCATCTCCATTTCCTAAAGAGAATCACAGTTAAAAGTTGAATGACCATACAAATAAAAAACTTATTTGAAAAATAATTTCCCTTTCCCCTCAGTACTTGTTTTGCATTTGGGTGATCCTTCATTAGGAAATATTCTCTACTTTCAGATGAGTTAAAGTATTTTTGGTGCCTTTCTCTAGATGCTGCAGCGGTAGCACTGCAACTGTAGCAGTGGTCTTAATACATGAAAACAACAAATGCCTTGCCATACTCTGAGAAAAGTGAAACACGACCTACTAATGCAGATATTCAAGGCCTTTGGAGTTTAACTTTGCTCTACCATTTTAAGTTCTATTTCCCAGTATACACCCTTCAAAAGCTCACACTTCTATATACTAGGCTGTACTTCCAACACAAGCTAGATTTTCTGCTTCAGTGCATTTGTTCATTCTTTCTTGATCTCTATGCAAGTCTGTCAGCACTGGTTCCAACTACTAAAGGCTCACCAAGGGCCTACCTCCTCTCTACCCTATCCTTCTCTCCCTCAGAGAGCTCTGGTGTTCTGTTACATATAGTTACTTATTGTAGTAGACACTTAAAACAAAATGTCTTGTCTGATTTTATGTGCCCATGGATGTAACTTTTGCTATAGATCATGAACTTCTGGAGGGCAGGGTCATCCATTCATCTTTCTAGATCCTATAATATTTAGTAAGGGACCAAATTAGGGATTGGATTGGATTGAATCTATTTATAGTCCATCCATGTGGAATTTTAAAGAACTTTCACAAAGTTTTAAACAGTAATAAGACTAAAGAAAAAAAAAGTCTTTAAAATTTGAACAAAATGGCTTTCTTTTCAGTTTTCACTTTGATTTATTTACCAAGATCACAGTATCTAGCTGTATGTACTCCAGGGCTGCTGATACTGCTAGCCATACCAATAGAGGAAGTCTCGGCTACAGGACCACAACTGGGGCTACTCTGTCTTCTGAGAACTTGGGGAGCTCTGTTCTCTGAATCAGGACAACGTTTTACAGTTGATGACTTTTCTTCATCTGGGAGGTTGTCTTCAGGGTAACTGTTTATCCTTGGCTAGTTGATAATAAGACATAAAAGTACTTTAATAAATCTGGACATAAAACATTAACCCTGTTATTATTATATATCAAAGACTTTAGGGAGAGAAAATATGCCTTTTTAATCTTTCTCCTACATAGTTCAATTCACTGGGCCAAGTAAGTAAGGTAAGTAAGAGCTTAGTTACTGTCTCAAAACAACTATGAACTTGCCATGTGACTTTTAATAGCCCTAGCCCCAAACTGATGTTTTTATAACCAATAAAATCATATACACAATCCATGAAATATTTAATAACTAGAAACAAGCAAGGAAAATGACTTAATGAAGTGTGACTCTAGTGAAATGTCCAACTGTAGTAATAAATGAGGACTGTAAACGATGAACTCCTTTCCTTTCAACGTGGTCAAGCATTTCCTTAAATGACTAATAATCTATCTTTGCCTTTTTCTAATAGCTACGAAGATACTGTATTTATCATGAAATATTTTAAAATATATTTTTACATCACAATATGCTCTTGAAGAAAACTATATATAAAATATATTTAAGAGAATTGTGAACAAATTCAATAAAGTTACTTTTAAAATTTATTATTTAAACAAGGATTTACTGCTGAAAATCTTTAAGTTGCTTACCTTAGGAGGTAGGGGAGGTGGTATTGCACGTTTTGAGGTTGATCTAACACAAAGAGAAAAATTCAATTTAGATGGTTTTAAGTGGTCATAACATAAAACAGAGACAGCATTAAATCTGCATTAAAATCTGCTTCTATACAAGGAATATAAAAGACAACTGGATCACGGCACAGAGTAACTTTAAAACCTACAGGAAGAGCTAAGATCTCATTCTGTCAAACTGTGTTAGTATGACTATAAAATAGAGCTTTTATAATGTGAACACAGTCTTTTTTACTTTTTATGTTTTGCTACATTTAATATGTAATAAAAACTAAATTAAACTCAGTTAAAAAAAGATTCAGAATTTTACAGCTGGAATCCACAGTGAATCATATATTCAAATAGCTGGATCATCAAACCCTTCATTACTCCAAGTGGGGTCCAGAGATCAGCAACATTAGTAACACACGGAAACTTTTTTTCTGCCACATCATGCAGCTTACAGGATCTCAGTTCCCCAACCAGGCATTGAACTCAGGCTCTCAGCAGTAAAAGCGTTGAGGCCTAATCCCTAGACCACCAGGGAATTCCCAAGGAAACTTTTATAAATGTACCCCCTGCTGCTGCTGCTAAGTCGCTTCAGTCGTGTCCGACTCTGTGTGACCCCAGAGACGGCAGCCCACCAGGCTCCCCCGTCCCTGGGATTCTCCAGGCAAGAACACTGGAATGGGTTGCCATTTCCTTCTCCAATGCATGAAAGTGAGAAGTGAAAGTGTACCCCCTAGACCTACTTAATCAGATTCTGCATTTTACCAAAATTTCCAGGTGATCTTCCAGGCATACCAAAATTTGAGAATCACTGATCTAGCCCACAGGTTTCACACATTTATCCAGTCATTGCAATCAATTGGGAAGCTTTGAGGATTCTTAGATTCCACTTCCAAAGACTATATTCCATAGCAAGGGTTGGCAAACTTTTTCTATAAAGGGTTAGACAGTAAATATTTTAGGCTCTATGAATCATATAGTGGTCACAACTACTGAACTCTAACGTTGTAAGCATGAAAACAGCCATGGATAAACTTATGAGCATGGCTGTGTTCCAACTAACCTTCATTTATGAACACTGAAATTTAAATTTCATATAATTTTCACGTGTAACAAATTTACTTTGCCTTTTGATTTTTTTCAACCATTAAAAAATGTAAGTATCATTTTAGTTTGTGGGATGCACAAAAAATAGGGTCAGATTTGGCTTACAGGCCATACTTTGCTAACCCCAGACCTGAAATCCTAATGTGGGGGTCCTGGAATCTGTACTTCCACAAGAGCTCTCTAGGCATTGCAATGCACTAACTGGTTTGGAACAACTCACCCAGGTCAGCCCCATCACTTAATCACTGAGGAAAGACACGTCTAGAATATGAAGAAATCACACTGCAGAGATGAACTGGGGCTTTCTGACGTCTACTATGGTACTTCTTCCCACATCATCATGCAGCTCATCTTTTAGTATACCAACATTACCGTACTGTATTTTTATTTAGAGAATAAAACCCTAAAACCTTAATGATCAACACATGTTGCCTTTGGGAAATTAAAATAAGTCAGAAGGTTTTTACTGACAAGAGGCATAGTACAACTTTTATAAGAATAAAAATTAAAATTTATTAGAATAAATCACTCACCACCAAATGCTGTTCTTATACAATCAAGTAAAATAATGTTAGAAAAACAACTTACTTGCCAGTATTTGCACCATCAACAAAAGGATTCCACCGTAACAGAAAATTTGGGTCTGATGATACTCCCTATGAAGGTAAAAAAGAGTTTAAACATGTTACCTTAAAACAGGTATTAGTCACTTTATTTGATTCAAAAAACTACTCTTTGTCATGATTATTAATCATCTTGGCTTTCAACTGTGTAGTTTCTAGCTATACTTGCTGTCATTTGACATATTTATGCCAATAACTCATTATTAGTTGACTTAAATGTAAAAAAGATTATAAACACAGCTTAAAATGTCACAAGCCCGCTTTACCAATATGCTAGTACATTCCAAAGCAAAACAGAAAAATGTTAACTTTGAATTACGTGCATCACTACTCCATTAGCACAGAGAACTGAGCACTGTTTTAGTCAATTATCTTCAATTTATTGGTGCCATATTTTTTCTGACTACCATGAAAACTGAGAATTTATTGTCCAGCAATATGTACAGTAGGAAGAGCACCACTTCCAAATGTAAGAATGAAGAGATCCACTAACAGAAGATAATTACTCTAAAAAACATACATTTACTAATGGTTAAAAATAAAGTAGATGTTAGAATAACACCTAGGCCAACTCTAACAATATCATGCTTTATTTATTGTTTCTTTCCTTTTAGATAAGAAAAAGAGTTAACCAAATAGTAATCTAAAATACGAGCAACGGTTTTTAAAAAAGGGGCTAGATTAACAAATAAATATTAAAAAACAGTAAGGCAGTGCAAAATTGCACTCTAAACCTAACAGAATCAGTAAGTAAAAAGATCCTGAGAGCTTAAAGCTTAGCATCAAATACCATGTATTTAATAACTTTATGTGAATTCTTCAAGACTTAGAAGTGTCAAAATGATGGTTAAAATGGTATTTACACACTGTACCCTAGTCAAAATGCAACTAACTATAAGCTTTTTCAAACTTTAATTGATGAAATGTGTGTTGTTAGTTGCTCAGTCATGTCCAACTCTTTGCGACCGCATCGTCTGTTCATGGAATTCTCTAGGCAAGAATACTGGAGTAGGTTGCCATTCCCTTCTCCAGGGGATCCTCCTGACCTAGGGATGGAACCCGGGTCTCCTGCACTATAGGCAGATTATTCACTGTCTGAGCTACCAGGGAATGGGTGAAATACATTATCAAAACTTAACGCTTTGAAGAGTATATTACTTTTTTCTTTGATCAAACTATACCTAATTATAAGTTTTTTCAAATTTTAATGTGTAAAATACTTTAAAAGTCATAAGTCCTACCATTTCATCCCGTGCTTCTGTTTCTTTTCTCAAAGGAGGTTCAAACTGTAATTTGTCAACTGTAAAATATAACAGATATTCAGAAACTTTAACTTAAAGGATCAATCCTGAAAATGCAAAGAGAAGCGTCTGTATTGGGGAGGGAGGGAGGAAGAGAAGAGAAGAGGAAAAGACAAAAACTCTTAATTTTTTTACTACCAGAACACCCCAAAACAAAGTAACAATTTGGTATTTTCCTAACAATTCTACTTAATTCTTGACTGGAATCAGGAAATTAAACAGCAATTTTGTGTATAAAAGATTTGTGTATTAAAAGTAGGTGAGAAAGCAAACACTTTAAGGATGTTTCTATCCAGGCTATATTGAGACTAATTTAAACTTCAAATTTATGGCAGGATGAAACCTCCAAAATTACTTATAATTATATAAAAATAACAATATTTGTTAAATGAAATATTACTATGGCATTCAGGAATCTAATATTATATTTTGCTAAATGTATATCTGATCTGGCCTAATCAGACCAATTTTAGAATTACTCCTAATAGAGTAACTTCTTTTACATGAAATATTCTGTAAATCAGAGAAAAGGATGACTTATTACCTACTCTTAAAGTACACAGAATTTTAAAATTCTAAAATACAATGTGATTAAAAGACCAAAAAATTAAAATATACACACTTGCGTTGTGGAGATACAAGTTTCCTAAATACAATCTTGATAAACAAAATACACTAAAAATAAGTCTTTCAAAAAGGATCCAGTTATCTTTATCCCTAAAAATAAGATTTATAAAGCAACACAGAGCACTTACATAATTCATGACATTAAACAAAAACATTTAAGTCATAAAATTTTCAAAGAAAGATATTCCATAAAATGTATTCTCTACTTTTCAAAAATAACATAAAATAAAAAGAAGTTGCTTATTTATAATGACTTAACATAAAAAAAAAATCTTAATTTAAGAGCCATTACTATAATTCACAAAGAACCACTTCTCTCATTTGAGACAGAGATGAGTTAAAGGTATTTTTCTTTTGGTCAAAGAAGTACTGGCACATAGGTCTAGAAATGAATTATAAAACGTGTAAATATGGAAAGAAAAGAAAGAAAATATCATTTTCCATAACAATTATATAATTAGCAAATTTCAAGACTTTAAACATTACTAGAGAAAGTAAGTTCATAAATTCTCATTAAACATATAGCGAAATATCAACTGTATCCATCCATACCAATATCAGTAATTGAAAATAAAAATTTCAATTTCATTTCTTTTATAACATAAACATTTAAGATATTTTACTTTATCACATGAAAAGTATTCCTTAAAAAAAAATCAAATTCCTTAATGCAAGTCTAAAATTACTACAGCCATGACTTATGGCAAAGAATGCTAGAATCTCCAATATCATTGTTCTGCTTAGAAGAATAGACTCCACAGTTCTAACGAGGTGGGGAGCCTATTGTACAGAGTGAAGTAAGTCAGAAAGAGAAACACCAATACAGTATATAAACAAATATACATGGAATTTAGAAAGACGGTAATGACAATCCTATATGCAAGGCAGCAAAAGAGACACAGATGTAAAAAACAGACCTTTGGTCTATGTGGGAGAAGGGAAGGATGAGATGATTTGAGTGAATAGCATTGAAACATGTATATTACCATATGTAAAATAAATGACCTGCTTTGATGCATGAAGCAGGGCACTCAAAGCCAGATCTCTAGGACAACCCAGAGGGGAGGAAGGTAGGAAAGGAGGTTCAGGATGGGGAGACACATGTGCATCCATGGGTGATTCATGCTGATGTACGGCAAAAACCACCACAATATTGTAAAGAAATTATCCTCCAATTAAAATAAATTAATTAATTAATTAAAAAAAAGAATAGACTCCAAGTTGTTTTGTTTCGCTTTAACAAAAATCCTAGCAGTATCTTTGGCTGTGTGTTTGGCTTGTAAAATACAAAGATGGGGAGGACTTCTATGATATATCCTCATTTATCTCCAAAAGATGTTACTTACTATAGGCATAAGTGTTAGTCGTTCATGTCTGACTCTTTGCAACCCCATGAGCTATCACAGCCTGCCAGGTTCCTCAGTCCATTGGATTCTCCAGGCAAGAATACTGGAATGGGTAGCCATTCCATTCTCCAAGGGATATTCCCAATCCAGGGACTGAACCTAGGTCTCCCACATTGCAGGCAGATTCTTTACCCCTATAAAGCCAGGGTGAGTAAGGATCTTACTACCATCTAGAAAGATTATAAACCTGTGATGTCTGGTAATCCATTGCTTCAAAATAATTGCTTCATATACTTTGCACACACATATTTGTATTACATGTTAGTAATTAGTAGTTTATAGCAGAAGGGTAAATCTAATTCTTGTTTTACTTATTATACCTATATTGAGGGGTTCCCTGGTGGCTCAGACAGTAAAGAATCCTGCTGCAATTCAGGAGACCAGGGTTCGATCCCTAGGTCAGGAAGATCCCCTGGAGAAGGGAATGGCTATCCACTCCAGTATTCTTGCCTAGAGAATTCCATGGACCGAGGAGCCTGGTGAGCTACAGTCCGTAGGGTTCCAGAGAGTCGGACATGACTGAGCAACTAACGATTTCACTTTCTAAGAAAACAGAACCCAAAGACAGTTTCACTGGGCACAGGAAAAAGGAATAGTTTGGGGCTTCTCAGACAGTGGGAATTTGAAGGGCAGAATACCAGAAATGAGAAAACTGAACAAAGAAGGAACTCTAAAACTATACCAAGAAGTCTCCTTAGAGAAATCTTTGGTTGCATACTAAGTTGCCCACAAGCAAAGCAATACTCTGCAAGGTATGTCAGAAAACAGCTAACACAGTGCTGTGAGCTAAATGCAAATTTTAGTGATCACACAGTAAAAGGAAAGAAATGAATTTCCACCCAGAGGAGAAACTGCTGAATATTGTAGTAAAATCTAAGACAGGCCTTGAAAGGACTAATTTATGCTTCAGACACTCTTTAAAATAAAGAGGTCAAAAGCCAGACATTTAATGTTGTATCACAACATCCAAGATACAATAAAAAATGACTACAGAGTAAGTAGAAAAAAAATAAAAATCATAACCAGTTTAAAAAACAGATACAGACTCAGAGGTGACACAGCTGTTGAAATTAGCAAAGATGGACACAATAAGTAAACAGATGGAAATTGTCAGTAGAGAGATAAAAACTATGTATGTGTGTGTATATACATGTATGCATGCATGTATCATCCATCTATCCATCTATCCATTTATCTACTTTTCTATCAATCTATCTACATCAATGAAAGTCTAGATCCAGAAAATACAATATACGAAATAAAATTCACTGATAGGCTTAAATAACAGACAGAATACAACAGGAAAAAAGATCAACGAACTTAAAATCTGGGCAACAGAAACTACACTGAAGTACAGAGAACAAAAACAGGGGGTAGGGAGAACAGAGCTTCAGTGACCTATGAAGCAACATCAAGTGGTCTAACATGTAATTGGAGTCCCAGAAGGAGAAGAGAGAATCTAGGGCAGAAAAACTGAAGAAATAATGGTCCCAAATTTTATACAGCTAATAAAATATACCAACTTATAGATCTAAGAAACTCAGTTAACACCAAATAAATAAAAACAAAAATGCATCTAGGCACATCACAGTTTTTGACTACAAATTGGCACTTGCCATCCCTGGGTCGGGAAGATCCCCTGGAGAAGGAAATGGCAGCCAACTACAGTATTCTTGCCTAGAGAATTTCATGGACAGAGGAACCTGGTAGGCTACATACTGTTCATGGGATTGTAGTCAGATCACAACTGAGTGGCTAAAACACACACATTTATCTCTACAAGGATTAAATCATGTGCTGCTGCAGCTGCTGACCTGGCACACCCCCTGAAGGAGTTTAACGTGGAGAGCAGAAATGAAGCACCCTGTGCTCGGGGTAGGGGTAGGGGGCTGGCAGGACAAGTCATCAGACAGGTATTTTTTAAAAGCTGATTTTCAAAAGCCCAATTCTTCTATCTCCTCATACCTAGAAAAGCACTAAAATCCTTCATGGTGATGACTGCTTCTTGTGAATAACAGAAGCTTCATGAGACCAGCAGAAACTTTCTACTTAAGTATGTGCTTGATTGCATGTATGCCCCCTTAACCAAAATCGTAAATATACTGTCCTCCCCCCATAACTCTTTTGGAGCAGCTTCTGAGAGTTATCCGAGGCGCTGTCTCCCAGGCTGCAGCCTTCATTTTACCCCAAATAAAACTTAAATCTCATGTTGTGCATTTTTTTTAAAAGTCAACAGTTATGGCAACCACAAAGGGATTCAAACCCTCAATTTGTAGTTGACACCGTCAAATTGCTAAGAAAACAACAAACAAATTCCACAAGTTTTATAGTATAGTACCTATTAGTCCAACTGATGCAGTTGAATGTTTTCTATTTTGTGCCTTAGAAAAAAATCTGAATTGATGTCATGGATTGCGTTGCAACCTGCAGCTTAACAAATACCAATGTTGAGGAACACATGGGTATGCTATTCGTCAGGTAAATTTTCAAAACTAGTTTTCCTGACAACAAAGGCTTTTGCTTTGGTTATTGTATATCTATTAGAGTGGCTTAAAGGTTGTTTAAAAAGGCTCAACCTTAATAATGGCCAAAAAAATGTTGTCTTAGTTTTTGTTTCCTACCTGGGAAAATTCTAATTACTTCTCTAGTAAACACTCACTTGTCTATAACTATTACTAAGGAGGTTTGTGAGACAATAAATCTTCCTCAAAATCTCTATCACCTTAATCATTCTTAGTCTTCATGTAAAATAAAAAGGACAAATGGAATTTTCAAACTTAACTTGGATAAACTTTTAGAAATTCTTAGACCTCCTTAGCCTAAAATGTGTTTTGTTTGTTTGTTTGTTTGTTTGGCTTGAATGAAAGTGAGGTCAACTTTCTCAGGGGCCCATTAACTCTCTCTCAATAAACCCAAAACTGAGTATCTTAAACATCGAAGAATACTGCCCCCAACTCCAGTTTCTACAATATCACAGACTAATATAGCTGACCTGTACAGTACACAGTTTTATATTCAAACATATCCAAGCAGTGTTTCCTCTGAAATAATCTTTTTATGATTTAGAACTCAGAAACTGTCTTCTGGGGAACTTCTCTCTAAACTCAATAAATAGAATCTTGCCAGGTATTGTTAATAATTAATAGAATGGTAAAACAGAGCAATGATCCTTGTTTTAATTTGTCTTAATTACAGAGACATGGGCCAATTTAAATCAACAGAAGATGGTCTCAGTAGGAAATCTCAAACTGGAGATGACAATCTTCAGAAGTAGATGGCTACAAGAAGGCAATTTCTACACAAATGTGTTGAATCAAGCTGATGACAATATGAAAAGAATCATTTGTTCAAGTCCAATGGAACAAGATGACAGAAGACTCTGATTTTCATACTTTAATGTGCATACTATAGCTCTTTAGCTACAGTTTTTTCTTCCTCCTTGCCAGTTGAAGGTTCTGGATTGTGGACAGACTACTTGTTACCTCTGTAGAGTCTTTATTCTTAATACTGCTCTGTGTAGCCTCAGCCCTTGGTATCAGTCCAAATACCTGGCTAAAATTTACTTGTGAGTCATCTAAAATCATACACTTAAACCAATAGTTGGGCAGTTATTTTCTTTTTTGATACCTCTCAAATCCCCTTCGGTGCCAATTTTTTGTTAATTAGTTGGTTTTCTAGGTAACTGTGAAACCAAGCAGGACCCTATAGGGATGCTGGGCACAGAAGCCTTTCTGTGCATCCCCCACCTTCCCGGAGTTCCAAAGGGCAGATTCAACCTGGGAAGGGAAGGGATGTAAAGATGGGGGAGGGGGATAGCCAGGAAACAATAGTGCAGGTCTTGGGGCAGGATCCTGGTTCCACCTCAAGGGACACATATAACAAAGTCTTTAAGGTTTTTCAAGAGGTCAGCACTCTTCACAGCAGAGAAATACCACAGAAGGGTATATTAAAAGAATCAGATTAGTTCATCAAGAAGATAAAGTTCAGTTCAGTTCAGTTACTCAGTCATGTCTGACTCTTTGCAACCCCATGGACTGTAGCTTGCCAGGCCTCCCTGTCCATCACCAACTCCTGGAGTTTACTCAAACTCATGTCCATTGAGTTGGTGATGCCATCCAACCATCTCATCCTCTGTTGTCCCCTTCTCCTCTTGCCTTCAATCTTTCCCAGCATCAGGGTCTTTTCAAATGAGTCAGCTCTTTGCATCAGGTGGTCAAAGTATTGGTGTTTCAGCTTCAACATCAGTTCTTGCAATGAACACCCAGGACTGATCTCCTTTAGGATGGACTGGTTGGACCTCCTTGCAGTCCAAGGGACACTCAAAAGTCTTCTCTGACACTACAGTTCAAAAGCATCAATTCTTCGGTGCTCAGCTTTCTTTATAGTCCAACTCTCACATCCATACGTGACCAATGGAAAAACCATAGCCTTGACTAGACAGACCTTTGTTGTCAAAGTAATGTCTCTGCTTTTTAATATGCTGTCTAGGGTGGTCATAACTTTTCTTCCAAGGAGTAAGCGTCTTATTATTTCATGGCTGCAGTCACCATCTGCAGTGATTTTGGAGCCCCCCGCCAAATAAAGTCTGCCACTGTTTCCACTGTTTCCCCATCTATTTCCCATGAAGTGATGGGACCAGATGTCATGATCTTCATTTTCTGAATGTTGAGCTTTAAGCCAACTTTTTCACTCTCCACTTTCACTTTCATTAAGAGTAATCAAGTAATCAAGAAGATTACTTGAGGCTAAATTAGAGGAGTGGAGGCCCTGCACACACAAGTAATCAAGTAATCAAGAAGATTACTTGAGGCTAAATTAGAGGAGTGGAGGCCCTGCACACACCCTAATCTTACCAGCAACCTCACCCACCCTTGAACCACTGTGCTATAAAACTCCTCCCAGGTTGAGACACACAGTTGGGGCAGGAGCTCTCTGTGTCCCACTATGGCTGGCAAAGCAATACAGCTATTCTTTTCTATCTCACCCAAAATTCTGTCTCTGAGATTTGATTTGGCACCTGTGCACAGAGGCTGAGCTTTCAGTATCAACTGGACTCAACCAAAAAGTGGCTTTTCAAATGAAAATTTTTTTTAAAAAACAGAAAATTCAGGTCATACACCCATATCTGGATCAGAATGAGACAGTAATCTGCCTGACCATTCATCAGACTGGGAAGACAGACACAAATCCAAATGCAAAGTCAAAAGAAGAAACAATGTTTCTCCCAAGGATATCCTGCATAGGTAAAGCATCACATGATGATCCCCTCTCTGAATTATCTCTGCTTTCCTATTGAGAAATATCAGTCTCTAAAATCAAAGACGGTCAGAAACTTTGCTTTATTAAATCATGTTTATTAAAATGAACCATTCCACTCTCACCTGGAAGATTTAAGTCACTGATAGAGAGCAGTAGCTTTAATTTCCAACGTAGATACAGACCATCAACTAAAGGAGTTTCTGAATACAACATTTCAAGTTTCCAAAGAAACAGGCTTCTGAATCTATTTTTACAGTATAGATCTTTTCACACACATCCCTACTTTGCTCTAAGTTTTCACTTAATTTTACTTAATTAAATTTTACTTAATTTCCACTTTCCCCCCAAACTCTCTAATTCTTCTTTTCCTATTTAATGAGATGTTCCATGGTTCCTCTGGTGTGTGTTCTCCCTCACTGCAACGAGTCAATAAATCTGACTTTGCTGGACTATACTCTGGTGGTCTTAGATTAGGCCAAATCAGAAAACTGAGTACTGAAGAATTGATGCTTTTGAACTGTGGTGTTGGAGAAGACTCTTGAGAGTCCTTTGGACTGCAAGGAGATCAAACCAGTCCATCCTAAAGGAAATCAGTCCTGAATATTCATTAGAAGGACTGATGCTGAAGCTGAAACTCCAGTATTTTGGCCACCTCATGCAAAGAACTGACTCGTTGGAAAAGACCCTGATGCGGGCAAAGACTGAAGACAGGAGGAGAAGGGGACGACAGAGGATGAGATGGTTGGATGGCATCACTGACTCGATGGACATTAGTTTGAGCAATCTCCAGGAGCTGGTGATGACAGGGAAGCCTGGCGTGCTGCATTCCATGGGGTCACAAAGAGTTGAGTGACTGAACTGAACTGATAACCATTATTTATGTCCACTAAAAACACACAATAAGGATGATTACAGTAATCATAATAGCCCAAAACTGGAAACAAATAAAATGCCAGCCAAGTGAAGAATGAATAAATTATGCTATAATTATACAATGAAATACTACATTACAGTGAAAACAATAAACTATTACTGGCACACATGACATGAATGACTTTCACAGACATAATATTGAACAAAAGAAATCAGGCAAAAGAGGTGTATATTAGTTGATCCTATATATGTGAAGATCAAGACCATATAAAAACCAATCTATAGTGATGAGATAAGAATAGTGATTAACCAGGGCAGTGGGAAGGCAAGGGGATACAGGGAGATGGGAAGGTGTTGATTGTGAAGGAGCATGAGGAATCCTTCAGAGATTCTGATAATGTTGATCTGGGTGGTAGTTTCATGAGTGTATACAAATTTAAAAATTCATTGGGCAGTACACTTAAACATTTCACTGTATGTAAGTTACTAGCTTAATTTAAAAAGCTGAAACAGAAAACTAAGAACAGAACTAACAAGGTATGTATAAAATCTATTAACAAAAACAAAACTATGAAACACTCCTGATGGACACAAAAGAAGACCTGGGAGAATTTAAAGATAGACCAATAAAATGACCTTCAACTCTACCATCTTCTGTTTGGTACTTGCAGCACACAGGGCAAATTCCACTAAGGAATCAGTACTCTGGACACTTATAAAATAACTAAGCTTTGAGCTCTCCGAGGAAGCTTATTTTGATTAAGATGACAGAATATTATAAAGATGTCAATTCTCCCAAAGTTAGTGTACAAACTTATGAGATCTCAGTAAAAATGCTGAGAGGTGCTTTTTTTTTTTTTTCAACTCAATAGACTGATTCTTATGTTTTATGTGAGGAAAATATAACAGCCAGATATAATAAAAAGGAATTGCAACAACATGTGTGTGTGTGTGTTTGTGTGGAGGGGGTGAGGGAAAATAGGAGGAGAATTATTTCTAATATATTTTAATAGGTATTATAAAGACATAACAATCAGAAGTATGTGACTGGCACAGGACTAAGTATATTAATGCAAGAGAATAGAATTTCCAGAAAAAGCCCTAAAATCTAGGTGGCAACTTAGTATATAATAAAGATGGCATAGCAAATCTATTAGTGAAAACCTAAGTTTTTAATAAATAGTATCAAGGCAAATGAGTAGATATTTAGAATGAAACTGAAGTTGAATTCATATTTCATATCTTTAGCAAATAATACCTTATATCAAAGATTTAAGTATTGATATTATAAAAAATTAAACAAAAAAAAACAAACAACAGGAAAATCCTTTTACAACCTTAAAATCAGGAAGGCGTTACTAAATAACGACACCAGAAACAAAAGCTATACAAGGAAAGATACATTTACACTACATTAATTGAATACTATACAGCTGCATAAAATACAGAAAATAGCTTTATAATAGCTTTATTTTAAAATATAAAAATAAACAGCTGCTTTTCTGTTTGGTATTTGAAACCCAGAGTTTGCTGGGGATAGTATAAGAAGATAGCATAAAAAAGTATCAGCAATCTGGGACTAACAAAGACAGAAAATCTTGAATTATGAGTTTAATTATGAAAATGCACGACTGAAATAACAGATATGGGAAGGACATTCTAACTCTCCATTGACCTAGATTTCCAAAGCTGTGTACAGAAAGCTAGAAATGTTTGGTTTCAAGAAAACAAAATACACATCGGCAATCATTCTAACTATCTTCCTCCATTATGGTTTATATTTTTTATTTAGAGCCTATTTTAATGTAAAATACTTAAAAATTTTTTTGAAACAATTATGCACTTAAGTCAGTATACTCATCCTAAAAATTCTTTGTAAATCTGTTCTTCCAAATTAATGTGGCTAAAATGACAAATATTGTTAATATAACATTTTTATGTCAATGATTAATTTATTGAATAAAAATCAATTTCTCCTTTTAAATATGCATTTAAAAAAATATCCGCCTTGGTGCTAATCTGACTTAACTGAAACCAACCCAAATATCCAACAATAGGGACTACAATACATCAACTCAATACAGGAGGATAAAACCATTAAATATAACAGTTACAAAGCCTAGGCTAATATATGGGAAATACTTCTGACTATATTAAGCAAAATTTTATGCATAGTATAAACTTAGCCATGTAAAACTACATGTGAAAAAATTTGAGGGAAATTCAACAAAATATTATCTGTGGGCTGGTGCTGAGTGATGTGATTATTGGCAATGTTAATTTTCTACTTTCTTCTTTTTGCAAATTTTCTGCAATGAACATGTATTACGTTTATAATTAGAAAGTAAAAACTATTTAATTGTAAACCAAGGGAATTTCATTACAACCAGAAAAGCAACCTTTATTTCAGAGGTATCCTGTTTACATGTGTATATAGCCACAGATGGCCTGAGATTTTATTATTACAAAAAATCCCACAAGAACACCCAGCTCAACCCTCCAAAACCACCAATTGAAAATGTATACCAAACACATACAATTGATTTCTGAAGCTGTCCGTTCAGCTCTGGCATTCCGGTTTGTAGATCTAATGGTATGACGAATGACTGCATGGGGCTGTGAATATAAACATAATATATACACTTAAAAGAATTTCTGGGACAAAGTTAGAAGGTCAAACTTTCTCTTTTTAATTAAATTCTTATTTATTGACAGACATGACTACCTACTAATAAAGCAAATTGAAGGATAAATTTTTTAAAAAATGAATATGAGATACTTAAAAGTTAATTCATTTATTCCACACACATTTATACTGTATACCCTAACCCTAGGGTATAGGGTATATACACTGAAGAGATGCAAGGAAAATCAGACGCAAATCTTATCCTCAAAAGAGCTTATAGTCTAGGAAGATAACATACACAAATACTTAAAACACTAGAAAAGAATAAGTGGCAGTCATTAAAATCACTATTAATGCCCAGGGGAAGGAGAGATGACTGCCATTGGAAGGGGTAAAGAAATTCTTCATGACAGAGTTGTAATCTAATGTGAAACCTTGAAGGACAAGTAGGCATTGAATGCGCAGCAAGGTGGGAAAAGCATTTCAGACAGCACAAACAATATGAACAAAGTGATGCAAGAAAAAAAGGAAATTGTGAGTGTTTAGAGGAATTGAAGTTGGTTATTTGAATGTGGTGAACATTAAGTGAAGAGATGACAAGCTGGAAAGACATTTGAGGGAGGATAAGCCAGATCATTGGAGAAGGCAATGGCACCCGACTCCAGTACTCTTGCCTGGAAAATCCCATGGACAGAGGAGCCTGGTAGGCTGCAGTCCATGGGGTCTCGAAGAGTCGGACACGACTGAGCAACTTCACTTTCACTTTTCACTTTCATGCGTTGGAGAAGGAAATGGCAACCCACTCCAGTGTTCTTGCCTGGAGAATCCCAGGGACGGGGGAGCCTGGTGGGCTGCCATCTATGGGGTCGCATAGAGTCGGACACGACTGAAGCAACTTAGCAGCAGCAAGCCAGATCATGAAAGGTTCTGAATGTCAGGCTAGAGCTCTCAATTTTATTTTCTTGGCAAAAGAATTTTTTGGAGATTTTACAGAAAGGGAATGCTATCACAAGAGTCAGTTTTAAGAGTAACCTGATTAAGTATGTAAAAGGGTATGGACAGCAGAAATACAGTACGGAGAGGGATTGATTTGTAGTAAACCAAGTGAGAAAGCTTACTATTCCACCCTTTTGAATAAGCTCCTGATATTTTGAAACAATGTGTTCAGTTCAACCTCTATTTATTAAATTTCTGATGACTCACTCTCATTCACTAATGATTCAGACAATGGTCATATGTCTTTTTCTCTACTTTAAGACCCACTATCATACCAAAGGACTCAAAAGCCCATTGCGCTGGATTAGAGTTTACTGACCTTATCTCTCAAAACATTCTACCACACTTCAATGGACTCTATACTATTAAGATCATACCCTGGAATCTGTCATCAGGTCTGATATATGAATTCATATCATACTCCAAACTTCTCATCCTTTGAGCTTACTCTCTCATTACTCCAATAATTTTTAAATATTCACACCGAATCTCAAGTCCATCAATCCATTACTTTCTCATTCCCCTTATGCATTTCTTCTATCTTCACTTTTCTTCCTATCCACTTTAGATGTAGTGGTCCATAATTTCAAGCGATCTCTTGCATATATCCTAAATTTGATTCTCACTCCCTGCCATCCTTTTCTACACTGGCATACCAAAATGACAACCCTGGAGGAATTTAACTGGTTTATATCTGGGTACCAATGACTGCTGGAGGAAAATTACACATTGAAAATTAATCTTTGCTGAGGCTTCAGTGTTACCCTCAAACATTTCTCTAGTCATTTAACCCATCCATTCTCCTCAATGGGCTTCCCTGGTGGTTCAGCTGGTAAAGAATCCACCTGCAATGTGGGAGACCTGGGTTGGATCCCTGGGTTGGGAAGATCCCCTGGAGAAGAGAAATTAGTATTTCTTTTCTTTTTTTGTTAAGTTTAAATATTAATTAATGCACAATACTATGTTAGCTTCTGATGTACTACAGAATTTTTTGACATTTGTATACTTTAAGAAGTTAATCACCATTATAAGTGTAGTAACCATCTGTTCCCATATAAAATTAATGTTATTGACCAGATGCTTTTTATGCTGTGTAAAATAACCCTAATATATATATTTATTATATAACTGGATATTTGTACATCTTAATCCCCTTCACCTATTTTGTCCACACTCAACAGCCTCCCTTCTGGCAAACATTTGTTTCTTCTCTGTATCTGAGTCCGTTTTCATTTTATTTTGTTTTGCTTCTTCGAGTCCACATATAAATGAGATCATGTGGTATTCGCCTTTTTCTCTGACTTATTTCATTAGCGTAATAGCTTCTAGAGCCATCCATGGTGTCAAAAATGGGAAGATATTATTTTTAATGGGCGAGTAATATTCTGGGGCTTCCCTGGTGGCTCAGTGGTAAAGAATCCACCTGCAAATGCAGTAGATGTGGATTTGATCTCTGGGTTGGTAAGATCCCCTGGAGAAGCAAAGTGAAAGTTGCTCAGTTGTGTCCAACTCTTTACAGATTCTATACAGTCCATGGAATTCTCCAGGCCAGAATACTGAAGTGGGTAGCCATTTCCCTCTCCAAGGGATCTTCCCAACCCAGGGATCAAACCCAGGTCTTCCATAATGCATGTGGATTCTTTACTGTCTGAGCCACCAGGGAAACTCTGGAGAAGTAAATGGCACCAATCTAGTATTCTTGCCCGGGAAATCCTACAGACAGAAGAGCCTGATGGGATACAGGCCATGGGGTTGCAAAAGAGTTGGATACAACTTAGTGACTAAACAGCAACAACAAAGTAATATTCCACTGAATATGTATATATCCTTTTTATCCATTAGTCCATCAGTGGACACTGAGGTTGCTTCCATACGTTGGCCTTTTCTCTTTTTTTCTTCTGGGATCCCTAGAATGTGAATGTTAGTATACTTGATATTGTTTCAAAGGTCTCTTAAACCACCCTCATTAAAAAAAAACCTCTCTTCTCTTTTTCCTCTTCAGCTTAGGTGATTTCCACTATTCAGTCTTCTAGTTTACTGATCTGTTCCATATAACCAAATCTACTAGATCAGTAAACTACTAAGCTGAAGAGGAAAAAGAGAAGAGAGGTTTTTTTTTAATGAGGGTGGTTTAAGAGACCTTTGAAACAATATCAAGTATACTAACATTCACATTCTAGGGATCCCAGAAGAAAAAAAGAGAAAGGCCAGCGTATGGAAGCAACCTCAGTGTCCACTGATGGACTAATGGATAAAAAGGATATATACATATTCAGTGGAATATTACTTTGTTGTTGCTGTTTACTAAGTTGTCCCTAAGAGCGCAGGCAGCTGCGATGGCGCACAGAGCGCGGCCGAGAGGAGCTACCCCACGTCCGAGGTCAGGGGCAGAAGCTGGGAGGACCCCATGCCCGAGGGGCGGCGGCCAAGAGGAGTTACCCCACGACCGAGGTCAGGGGTAGCGGCCGAGAGTGCCAGGCTGTGACGGTGCAGGAAGGCCGAGAGGAGCAACCCCACGTATGAGGTCAGGAGCGGCGGCCGGGAGAAGCTACTGCACGTCCAAGGTCAGGGGTGGCAGGGCGGCGGCCGAGAGGAGCTACCCCGCATCCGAGGTCAGGGGCAGCGGCCGAGAGCGCCAGGCTGCGACAGCGCAGGAACAGCCGAGAGGACCTACCCTACGTCCGAGGTCAGGGGCGGCGGCCGGGAGGAGAAACCCCACCTCCAAGGAGTGGTGGCTGCGCGGGCGCAGGAGGGCCTAGAGGAGCTATTCCATGTCAAGGTCAGAGGGGCGGCGGTGAGGAGATACCCCTCATCAAAAGTAAGGAGCAGCGACTGCGCTTTGCTGGAGCAGCCGTGAAGAGATACCCCACGTCCAAGGTAAGAGAAACCCAAGCAAGATGGTAGGTGTTGCAAGAGGGCATCAGAGGGCAGACACACTGAAACCATAATCACAGAAAACTAGTCAATCTAATCACAGTAGGAACACAGCTTTGTCTAACTCAATGAAACTAAGCCATGCCCATGAGGCCATCCAAGACGGGAGGGTCATGGTGGAGAGGTCGGACAGAATGTGGTCCATTGGAGAAGGGAATGGCAAACGACTTCAGTGTTCTTGCCTTGAGAACCCCATTAAGTGTATGAAAAGGCAAAATGATAGGATACTGAAAGAGGAACTCCCCAGGTCAGTAGGTGCCCAATATGCTACTGGAGATCAGTGGAGAAGTAACTCCAGAAAGAATGAAGGGATGGAGCCAAAGCAAAAACAATACCCAGTTGTGGATGTGACTGGTGATAGAAGCAAGGTCCAATGCTGTAAAGAAAAATATTGCATAGGAACCTAGAATGTCAGGTCCATGAATCAAGGCAAATTGGAAGTGGTCAAACTGGAGATGGCAACAGTGAATGTTGACATTCTAGGAATCAGCGAGCTAAAATGGACTGGATCGGGTGAATTTAACTCAGATGACCCATTACATCTACTACTGCGGGCAGGAATCCCTTAGAAGAAATGGAGTAGCCATCATGGTCAACAAAAGAGTCCAAAATGCAGTGCTTGGATGCAATCTCAAAAATGACAGAATGATCTCTGTTCGTTTCCAAGGCAAACCATTCAATATCACAGTAATCCAAATCTATGTCCCAACCAGTAACGCTGAAGAAGCTGAACGGTTCTATGAAGACCTACAAGACCTTTTAGAACACCCAAAAAAGATGTGCTTTTCATTATAGGGGACTGGAATCCAAAAGTAGGAAGTCAAAAAACACCTAGAGTAACAGGCAAATTTGGCCTTGGAATACGGAATGAAGCAGAGCAAAGGCTAATAGAGTTTTGCCAAGAGAATGCACTGGTCATAGCAAACACCTTCTTCCAACAACACAAGACAAGACTCTACATCTACTCATGGACATCACCAGATGGTCAACACCGAAATCAGACTGATTATATTCTTTGCAGCCAAAGATGGAGAAGCTCTACACAGTCAACAAAAACAAGACAAAGAGCTGACTGTGGCTCAGATCATGAACTCCTTATTGCCAAATTCAGACTGAAATTGAAGAAAGAAGGGAAAACCACTAGACCATTCAGGTATGACCTAAATCAAATTCCTTATGATTATACAGTGGAAGTGAGAAATAGATTTAAGGGACTAGATCTGATAGACAGAGTGCCTGATGAACTATGGTCGGAGGTTTGTGACATTGTATAGGAGACAGGGATCAAGACCATCCCCATGGAAAAGAGATGCAAAAAAGCAAAATGGCTGTCTGAGGAGGCCTTACAAATAGCTGTGAAAAGAAGAGAAGCAAAAAGCAAAGGAAAAAAGAAAAGATATAAGTATCTGAATGCAGAATTCCAAAGAATAGCAAGAAGAGAGAAGAAAGCCTTCCTCAGTGATCAATGCAAAGAAATAGAGGAAAACAACAGAATGGGAAAGACTAAAGATCTCTTCAAGAAAACTAGAGATACCAAGGGAACATTTCACGCAAAGATGGGCTCGATAAAGGACAGAAATGGTATGGACCTAACAGAAGCAGAAGATATTAAGAAGAGGTGGCAAGAATACACAGAAGAACTGTACAAAAAAGATCTTCATGATCAAGATAATCACGATGGTGTGCACTCACCTAGAGCCAGACATCCTGGAATGTGAAGTCAAGTGGGCCTTAGAAAGCATAACTATGAACAAAGCTAGTGGAGGTGATGGAATTCCAGTTGAGCTTTTCAAATCTTGAAAGATGATGCTGTGAAAGTGCTGCACTCAATATGCCAGCAAATTTGGAAAACTAAGCAGTGGCCACAGGACTACAAAAGGTCAGTTTTCATTCCAGTCCCAAAGAAAGGCAATGCCAAAGAATGCTCAAACTACCACACAATTGCACTCATTTCACACGCTAGGAAAGTAATGCTCAAAATTCTCTAAGCCAGGCTTCCTAATATGTGAACTGTGAACTTCCTGATGTTCAAGCTGGTTTTAGAAAAGGCAGAGGAACCAGAGATCAAATTGCCAACATCCGCTGGATCATGGAAAAGCAAGAGAGTTCCAGAAAAACATCTATTTCTGCTTTATTGACTACGCCAAAGCCTTTGACTGTGGATCACAATAAACTGTGGAAAATTCTGAAAGAGATGTGAATACCAGATCACTTGACCTGCCTCTGAGAAACCTATGTGCAGGTCAGGAAGCAACAGTTAGAACTGGACATGGAACAACAGCCTGGTTCCAAATAGGAAAAGGAGTACGTCAAGGCTATATATTGTCACCCTGCTTAATTAACTTCTATGCAGAGTACATTATGAGAAATGCTGGGCTGGAAGAAGCACAAGCTGGAATCAAGATCGCCGGGAGAAATATCAAGAACTTCAGATATGCAGATGATACCACCCTTATGGCAGAAAGTGAAGAGGAACTAAAAAGCTTCTTGATGAAAGTGAAAGTGGAGAGTGAAAAATTTGGCTTAAAGCTCAACATTCAGAAAACGAAGATCATGGCATCCGGTCCCATCACTTCATGGGAAATAGATGGGGAAACAGTGGAAACAATGTCAGACTTAATTTTTTGGGGGCTCCAAAATCACTGCAGATGGTGACTGCAGCCATGAAATTAAAAGATGCTCACTCCTTGGAAGGAAAGTTACGACCAACCTAGATAGCATATTCAAAAGCAGAGACATTACTTTGCCAACAAAGGTCTGTCTAGTCAAGGCTATGGTTTTTCCAGTGGTCATGTATGGATGTGAGAGTTAGACTGTGAAGAATGCTGAGCGCTGAAGAATTGATGCTTTTGAACTGGTGTGGAGAAGACTCTTGTGAGTCCCTTGGACTGCAAGGAGATCCAACCAGTCCATTCTGAAGGAGATCAGCCCTGGGATTTCTTTGGAAGGAATGATGCTAAAGCTGAAACTCCAGTACTTTGGCCACCTCATGTGAAGAGTTGGCTCGTTGGAAAAACTCTGATGCTGGGAGGGATTGGGGGCAGGAGAAGAAGGGGATGACAGAGGATGAGATGGCTGGATGGCATCACCAACTTGATGGACGTGCGTTTGAGTGAACTCCGGGAGTTGGTGATGGACAGGGAGGCCTGGCGTGCTGCGATTCATGGGGTCCCAAAGAGTCGGACAAGACTGAGCGACTGAACTGAACTGAACTGATTGTATTCTTCAGCTCTATTTGGTTCCCCTTTATATTTTCTAATTCTTTGTTAACATTCTTACTATGTTCTTCCATCTCTCTCTTACATTCATTGAGTATCTTTATGATTATTACCTGAAACTCTTTACCAGGCAGATTGTGTATCTTTTCTTTGTTTAATTCTTCTCCTGAGGTTGTCTTGTTCCTTTGTTTGGACCATAGTCCTCTGTTTCTATTTGCCTAGTTCTCTGTGTTTATTTCTAAGTATTAAGTAGATTGGCTATGTTTCTTGAATTTGGGAGGAGTGGCATTATGTAAGTGTTATCTTATGCAACCCAGCAGCACACCCCTCTGGACAGCAGTGCTCTATACTCTAAGCATGCCCTGTATATGGCCTGTTTGGGCCCTTCTATTGTGGCAAGGCTGACCACTGGGCGTGCTGGTAGGTAGGCCTGGCCCCTGGCCCAGTCAGCTGCTATGACCTTCCTGGGGCAGGGTCCCAGAGCTTATGCTACACTACTGATGGCAGGGCCAGGTTCAAGGGTGGCTAGCTATGGAGACAGGGAAGCTGGGGGTTGGCGCCAGTCTGCCAGTGGCTGGGTAAGCCTCCAGCACTAGTAGGGTAGAGGGAGGGCTCCACAATGATGCCTGTCAGCATCAGTGTCCTAGTGGTAGAAAAAACTCCTACATTCAGCTGTCACCAGCATCTGTATCTTCAGGGGGACTACTAGTTGTCTCCTGCTACTCCAAGAGGTTCTCCAAGATCTGCAGGTGGGTTCCTTTCAAATTACTGACTCTGTGCATCTGAGATTTTACACACGCCCTATAAGAGCAGAGTCTGTTTCCTACAGTCCTCTAGTTCTCCTGCACACAAGTCCTTTGAAGGATGACCTTCAAAGCCAGATTTTTAAGGGGCCCATCTTCCCTGTGCAGGACACTCCAGATGGGGAGCCCAATATAGGTTTTGGATGCTTCACTCCTCGGGGAGAATTCTGCAAATGTAATTATCCTCCTGTTTGTGGGCTGCCTATCGAGGGAGGTGGGTCTTGACTATATTATGTCTCTGCCTCTCCTACCCATCTCACTGTGGTTCATTTTTCGTATCTTCAGTTGTAGAAAATCTTTTATGCTCGTCTTCAGGCCATTATCATAGATACTTGCAATTGGTGTGCCCACTGGAGAAGGGGAGCTCAAGGATGGGAGGAGGTAAGCTCAAGGTCTTTCTACTCCACTCTCTAGACAACACTTCCCAAGAAAGCCTTTCAAGAAGTGTTTCTTCAAGATTAAGTCCTTCATTATAATCGAGATCTCACTTTCTCCTTCCTTTTCAGGGACTGTGCCTATTCATCTTGCTTCTCTAGATTCTTCTATCTCTAACCATTGGATCCTTTTCATAAAGATGCTGTTTAAACTTTTTTAGCCCCACATAAAAAACAATCAATCAATAGCCAAAAAACAGCGAGGTAGAAGACAGGTAGGAGAAATATCAATAACCTCAGATATACAGATGACACCACTCTTATGGCAAAAAGTGAGGAAGAACTAAAGAGCCTCTTGATGAAAGTGAAAGAGGAGAGTGGAAATGTTGGCTTAAAGCTCAACATTCAGAAAACTAAGATCATGGCATCTGCTCCCATCACTTCATGGCAAATAGATGGAGAAACAGTGGAAACAGTGTCAGACTTAATTTTTTGGGGCTCCAAAATCACTGCAGATGGTAACTGCAGTCACGAAATGAAAAGATGCTCACTGCTTGGAAGGAAAGTTATGACCAACCTAGATAGCATAATAAAAAGCAGAGACATTGTCAACAAAGTTCCGTCTAGTCAAGGGTACAGTTTTTCCAGTGGTCATGTATCGATGTGAGAGTTGGACTATAAAGAAAGCTGAGCACCAAAGAATTGATGCTTTTGGACTGTGGTACTGGAGAAGAATACCTAACTCCAATACCTGGTATTGGAGAAGAGTCCCTTGGACTGCAAGGAGATCCAACCAGTCCATCCTAAAAGAAATCAGCCCTGAATATTCACTGGAAGAACTGAGGTTGAAGCTGAAACACCAATCCTTTGGCCACCTGATGTGAAGAAATGACTCGTTTGAAAAGACCCTGATGCTGGGAAAGATTGAAAGTGGGAGGAGAAGGGGATGACAGAGGATGAGATGGTTGGATGGCATCACCGACTCAATGGACATGAGTTTGAGTGAACTCCAGGAGTTGGTAATGGACAGGGAGGCCTGGCGTGCTGCAGTCCATGCTGTTGCAAAGTGTCGGACATGACTGAGCAACTGAACTGAACTGAGAAGACAGACAAATCCACCATCAACTCATTTTCTTTTATCTACTGTTCTATCTTACTCTCCTCTTTCACAACTAAATTTCATAAATAAATTTATCTTTCAAACCACTCCAATCTGGCTTCACCTCTAGTATTTTTAAATTATCCTTTTAAAGTAGTCAAACACACCTAATTCCAAAGATTTCTTTAATGTAACTTCTAGGCAGTATTCTTTCTGAAACTTTCCTTCTGTCTCTTAATGCTCTTTATTATTCCTTTGCCATTTCTCTTAGGATACTAGATTTTTTAATTTAAGGGAGAAATCTCAGGAAGCTGTCCTAGGCCTTCCTCCCACTTGGAAATCTGTGCAATATAAAAATTACCATATATAAAACTGAACTCACCTTTCTTCCCAAATTTGATCTTACTCTAGTATTTCAATCTCAACAAGTGGCACTTTTATATCTATTCAGCTGTTCAAGTAAAAATTTGGGAGTAATCCTTTTATCAGGCTCCACCCTCAAGTCTACATTTGGTCACCAGTCTCTCATATAATTCTTGAATTACTTCATTTTTTTCCATCCTTGCCCTACCACCCTACTATAAAATATCAGTATCTCTATCCTGGATAACTTCAAAAGTCTCTTATGAGGACCTGAGGAATGAAACCATCAATCTAAAGTCAGAGATCTTAAAAAAACAAAAACAAAAACAAAAACGCATATCTGATTATATCACTCCCTTACCCTTTAATGGCTTCTATTGCCCTTAGATTAAAGCTCTCATTTACTTTTACTTGAAATATCTAGTTTATAATCTCATCTCCCACCAAATTTCTTCCTTTTTCTCTGCTCTAACAGACTAACTTTTCTTTAGTTCCTAAAGCATACCATGTCTCTTATCAAGGCTTTCAAACATGCTATTATTCCTTCTGTTCAGAACACTTCTGATCAGTCTCTTAATTACTATCTCTGTATTTAATCCTTCAGGTTTTCAGCTTACACACTGCTTCCTCAATGAGTCCTTTCCTGTCTCAAAAATATGCCTGCATATCACCCTGTATTTCCATTCCATAACAGTTATTACACTTATCAACTGTTTGCTGGTAATTTCTAAATTTCCATGGAAACCATTCTGTAAGCTCTTTGAAGACAGGGATTATGTCAATGTCATCCACTGTTGTTTCTTCAATTGCCTGGAGCAAGGTTTTGCATTTCAAGGACTAAACAGCATGGTGATATCATTACAGTTCCAAAGTAAGAGTAGATTTAGAAAACCTGGCAAAATATCGTGGGGAATGAAAGTGGAGTTTGGTTGTTTTCATAACCAGTAAAACATTAATTGAGGAATCAAGTAATATGCTATATTTAAGCAAAACAATTTTGATTTTTAAGAGATTAAATTCATTAATTATTACAAGTCTGCGAATGATGGTTTAAATTTTAAAATATCTTTATGACTGGGTTATTTAATATTTTCAATTGTTCATTTAACATTCAATAAAATATTTACAGGGTACCTTACTACATGACAAGATTATGTTATATACTAGAAAATGACTAGTTGGTAAGGACTGTTTAATGACTATTTCTATTTATATAAAAAGTACATATATAAAAGTGACGGTATATTAACTAAGAGTAGGTTCTAAAGTTGGTTTGCCTGAATCCAAATCCTGGTTCCACTACTTGCTAGGCATATGATCTTGGGGAAATGAAATTACTTGTATTCTTTCTTCTTTTCTTATTTGTAAAATGGGAATAGTAATAGTACTTATTGCAAAGGACTGTTCTGAGTATTAGATGAGTTAACATGGAAATTATTTAGCCTAATACTTGGTGCATAAAGACTACCCAATGACTGTTAGTAGTTATCACGATACTTAATAATTTAAAACTTAAGTTCA
Organism: Bos mutus; assembly: GCF_027580195.1. Classification (NCBI taxonomy): domain Eukaryota; kingdom Metazoa; phylum Chordata; class Mammalia; order Artiodactyla; family Bovidae; genus Bos; species Bos mutus. The sequence continues at coordinate 64,851,088 of NC_091626.1, read as the reverse complement.
TGAAGTAGAAGATTTCCTTCAGTAAGTAACAACATATAAAGCTTAGTTCTATAGTCTTACCAGAATTGAAGATAGAGGTATAAAGGGAAATAAAAGCATAAGAAAGAATGAAGAGACAGAAATAAAACAGAATATAAAAGGACAAAAAGATACTGGTAAATAAATACATTTGTATTATATATAGAGAGGCATAAACCTGACAATGGGCAGGAAGTCCCTCATTCCTGATTTAGAACTTGTGTTGTTAAATATAATATATTCAAATAATTCTACAATATTTTCAGAGAAGAAAGCATAGTTATGAATATGTAATTATATAAGAAATAATAATTTTTAATACTTATTGGAAAACATCTTCTATGGGAACTTCAGCTTAATTTAAAAAAATTATTTGTATCCTGTTAATGATCTGTATTGGAGAAGGAAATGGCAACCCACTCCAGTATTCTTGCCTGAAAAGTCCCATGGACAGAGGAACCTGGTGGGCTACAGTTCATGGGGTTGCAAAAGTCAGAAATGACTGAGCGACTAAACTACCACCAATCATCTGTAAACAGAGAAACTAAAAAAATGACCACATGGCTTTCTAAGGAGTCTCTTTAGTGAAAAATAATATGGTACAAGTGCTCTGGCTAAATTTTCATTCTCTTAGTCCAAAGCAATACTCCTAGAACCTGTATTTACATGGAAATAGATGTCCTTTTTCTTTAGAGAAGATCAAACTCTCACTACAGAAGCTGAGGTCTAAAGAGAAGAGAAAACACTTGTGGATTTCTGGGAAGATAAAGGCACAGATCTGATTCTAATTGTACCTACCGCTTAATAACCTTAAGCAAACCAACTAAGTAAATAAAATGATATCGTGCAAGGAAGAATCATAATCTTAGTTCCTTCCCAGAACTAGGATTAAGAGAAGTTATCAATTGGTAATTATATGCAGGACAAGTAAAGTCTTCATTGCTAATTGATCTGTCACTAAATCTATTTTAACTAACTTAAAAGAGTGAATTAAAAAACAAACTCTAAGGCCACATTAAACATTTATTTTCAATTATTAGATTGCAAACATTCTTTACCTCAAAGTCATCATCGTCTCCTTCGGTGTAATGTGTGTGGTTGTCTGGATTATTCACTTTGTCCAACAGTTCAACTGCCAGGGCCCTAGAGAGACCTGGCTGCCCTACAAATGTATGCTAAATAAAAATAAAACAAAACTTCATGAGTATGCATTTATATCTATGGCTTATAGAAACTGTTATTTGTTCTTTTCCATTTAGTAACTATCAGAGATAAGCATATGGAAGCCTACCAGTGCTAATAGAGAATGTATTATAAAAATATTAATCAGAATCCATAATTAAATATTATAATGCTAAAGAATTATTGTGAGGTAAGTTTATAATATGAATAATTTCTCTATGTAAAGTTAACTAATCTATATTAGGCTGCCAAATTACAACCTTGGCTATAACAATGACATTTATTACACATGTCATTATGCACATGCAAATAAATATTGTGGTACAGTCCATATCACAATAAGAAAAAAACATGTATAGTCTATGCTTACATATATTTAATTCAATAAAATTGTTAGTATAGAAAGACATAATTTTTATAACATTTAAACAAAGTTTTCTTAGATTGTTATAATCAACTTTTCCTAATATAAAAGTATTTTATAAACGCATACACAGGAGCATTCTATAAATTTACATAAGAAACCAAAACAGAGAAAATCAATTAGTTTTAGATGAAAGCAAAATTTTAAAGACTTTTCTCCAAGGCTGCTGCTACTGCTGCTGTGTCACTTCAGTCGTGTCTGACTCTGTGTGACCCCATAGACGGCAGCCCACCAGGCTCCCCCGTCTCTGGGATTCTCCAGGCAAGAACACTGGAGTGGGTTGCCATTTCCTTCTCCAACGCAGGAAAGTGAAAAGTGAAAGTGAAGTTGCTCAGTCGTGTCCGATCCTCAGTGACCCCATGGACTGCAGCCCAACAGGCTCCTCTGTCCATGGGTTTCTCCAGGCAAGAGTACTGGAGTGGGGTGCCATTGCCTTCTCCATTCTCCAAGGCAGGGGTGGGCAAACTACAGACCATGAGCAAAATCTGGTGCACCGCCTCCTTCTGTGAATAAAATTTTATTGGGTATTAAAGCCATACCCTTCTTGGCTGCTTGGCTACGGCTGCTTTTGTGCTACCGTGGCAAAACTGAGGTGACACAACAGACTATATGTCTCACAAAGCTTATAATACACACGTTTATATTAAAAGACGTTTATATTAAAAACCTAAATGCTGTTGTTCTAGTGATATGCCTAACTAATGCATGACTATAGAAAATACTTCTATAAATTCAATGACTTACAGTCAGAAGTCTTTCAGCGGTTGGTCTTTTTTTGGGGTTTTTGGTTAGTGCTATTTTGACAAAATTATGGAATGTTGATGACCTTCAAATAAAAAGAGACATGTACAAATATATTTCACTAATATTAGTTCTTTTGTGTTACTAAATAAAATTAACTTACAAGCAGTTAGAAAGACTAAAACATATGATTTTTTTCTTAGGCCTCTTAGCTCTATGTAAATAAAAAAACTAAACCCAAAACAGAGTATTTCCTTGGAAAATATATCAGGTTCAGCTGTTAAGTAAAATACAATTAGTGAACAGAATACTAATATATATAACCTCTAAAATGTACACTAAAAGCTAGAAATGGGTAGGTGTGTCATCTATAAGGTTAATAACCTTGTGTTATAACCACTTAGGAATCAAAATGACCTTTTCTCACTGCTTAATTTATATGATATATAAATGTTTTGCTACACGCAAATTGTTAGGTGGCATCAAGGTAGGGTGGGTAATTAAACAGACTGTTTATACCTTTAAAAAGTCACTGAATTTCTTAGGAACAAGGGAAAAGAAGAGGGAGTGATCTTAGTAACCCAGAGTTTTCCTGCCACCTATACTGATGAAATGGGGAAAAGAAGATATATAGGAATCTGGGAATTCCCTGCCAGTACAGTACAGTGGCTAGGACTTGGCACTTTCATTGCCATGGGCCTTGGTTTGGTCCCTGGTGGGGGAACTAAGATCCTGCAAGTTGTGTGGCATGGACAAAAAATGAACTAATAAAAAATTAATTACTTAATTAAAGGAACTGCATTTTGATTATGAATTACTGACAAAGAGAGGTATTGTACCATTGCCAAGATTTCACAGGAGCAAAGACTGGGCAAGAACCAAAAAGAATAACCTTAGTCATTACCAATGACAGTAATGACAAAGCAGTTCTCTTTAGGGAAATCAAATCCCTACATAACATTGGTAGTTTGTGGTCCTCATATCATGGAGTGAGAAAGTACCTAAGACTGGCAAAGGTACTTCAATGGTAATAACTGTTTTGGAATCTCACTATGAATGTAGCTATTTTAGCTAACAGTCATTCATCCTTGAATGAATATTCAGTCATTCCTGCCATAAAGTCCTCCAGTTCTAGTTGCTTAGGAACTTAGGCTTACAAGGAACAAGAGAAAACAAAACAAAACAGTGTCAATACAAAGGAATACAGCTAGCAGCAGGATATAAACTCCTTAACTTCTACAGTGTGATTTGCCTTTCATTCCTGGTACTATCCCCAGAATGGCCTGGCTCCTAAATAATACTATGCACAGGCAGGCCAATGAAGCATTAAAAAAGTAGTTTAGAACTTGTTTTGGGGACAGGCCTTTTAGAATCTGAAATAAAATATGGATTGTCCCTCCAGAAGAAAATGAATACACATAAATAATTCCAGGGGCTCATATATCTCCCGAGATTTCCCAAGAGATCCATGTATAATAGATAAAGAATCACTAAATTTAAGAATTTGGAAACTTTAATTTGTACAATAAGTTTCTCTTATTAAATGTATGGGAAGACATTACCAGAAAAATAATTTTCAGTGTTTATCATCTAATTGAAGACATCCTTATGGACTATAAGAATTGGCAAGTTGTTTTACTTTGTATGAGAAAACATTAGGATGCAAATGAGTAATAACCGTTTTAATGTTAGGGAAAATAGGTAGAGAAAAGCCAATGATGATTGATTTTAAGTGTCACTGTATCTGGGAAACTGTGTCCTATTACTTCTCATGAAAGTCAACATGAAATTACTGGAAGTAAAGGAATACAGGCAAAATGAATCTCCAAAATCTTACTGTACTCATTTGAAATCATTTCCCCATTACATCTCCTATTCAAGCTGCCAAAGCAGTACATTATAATGGAATACTGACCAGGAAATAAACCTAGATCCTTGTTATAGCTCTGCCAAGTAAATTAGATATGTAACTTTAGGGAAACTGTTTAATGCTCTGAGCTTCAGCTTTAGCATCTTTAAAATAAGGGAATTAAACCTCTGTCTCTTTCAGCCATAAAATTCTATAAATCTACATATCTATAACTCACCATTTTGTTTTGTCTTTTAGTTTTGGAGGTTGAAAATTACTTTTTGACATTAAGAAGAGGGCCCTGGAATAAAAATTTCAGTTAAAGAGCAATACAAAACACTTTTATTATTACATACAATAATCAGAATCAATTCTGCAATGAATTTATGCAAGATTATTACATATGTAGGTACTCAAGATTTAACTGATATGGAATATGGAAATTAATGTTTTATATTTTGGATACCTTACGGAAAATTTCTCCTGGCTCTAGAGAAGATATTTAAATTTCCAATAAGCTCTTATTCACAAGGCAAAGCAACTAAACATTTGAGAAGGTTTTTTTCTGTCATACTGTTACATATATAACTAGTATTATATCTTAAGCATAAGTCTATATAATTGTGTATCATTGTGTTAACACACGGAGATGATATACTACTCTAACATTAGGTTGTATGTTTAGCCTCTACAATTATTTTGGGAGAATAGGCAAATCATATCCACTTCTTTATCTGTTTCCCCTTTTGAATGAAACAGAAATCAACCTACAAGAGGACCTTCCTTCTCCACGAATTAACCTTTGACCAATCTTTTTAATGGACTGTGGGGGTAGAAGACTGAAGGATTTTAAAAGGAAGTTTTATTTCAGTATTTCCTACAAAACTCCAATGTTTTCAAGCAAACTTCTTAGTCTTTTTTATTAAATACCAAAGATCTTTTCTTTTTAAAAATCAAATGATTCATATATAAAAGAAAATTGAAGAGAAAAAAGTCTATATTCCTCTCACCCTAAGACATTATTTTAAATCTTCTGCTTTTCTTTTCAGTCTTTATCTAAATATTAACCAATTACTAAATTATTATAATAGGTAACATTATGTTCTGCTTTTTTTCCTGATAATCAATTTTCCATGCTGCTTTGGTTTATATATATGTATTAGCTGCCCTTATGACTGCACATTGAGATTTCCCCCCTGCAAGCCTGAAGCAGATTCTTAGACTTTTCCTGAATTATTTCCTAAGTATAATTTTCACAAGTATAGAATCAATGCAACATTTGTACTGTTCATAACAAATAACATCCAAATTATTTTCCTAAAGGTCTGTACTTATCAGCATTCCAGCTAAAAGCAGGTATCTTTTAACTTATATATCTTTTTTTTGGTGTTGTTGTTATTAGTTTTTTAATTGGAGGCTAATTACTTTACAATAATGTGGTGGTTTTTGCCATACAGTCACATGAATCAGCCATGGGTGTACATGTGTTCCCCACCCTGAACTAACTTATTTATCTTTAGGTACTTGTGAGGTTAAATAGTTTTCCATGTTTCTCTAGTATCTGATACTTGCTCATAAACAATTTATCTTTTGCTCTTAGAGTCTTTGAATGAGTTACCTATGTAATAAATATCAATAATTAATATTATATGTTGGGAGAATACTTTCCCCTATTCTGCTGATTTTCTTTTTAACCTTTACTATTTACATTAAAAATTTAAATTTTGGCCCAATTTATCTTCTCCTTCAAAATATTAAAAACCCCTTCACAGTCTCTCAAATATTTTTTCTAAGATAATATACTCTAAAATATAAATGATTTAGTAAGCATCTACCTCTTCATCATTCCTAGACAAAGTATAAAGAAACAAAATCAAATGAGAACAGAAATTAAAACCTCATCTGCATTCTATCATTTGTTTATAGTTCTACTTAGGACAAAAAAAGAAATGTTTTTAATCAATGGAAGAGTAAAAAAAAGACTTAAAACTTTTAAAATGATAACTGCTATATCCTAGTATGTTTATTAAAGGAAATCTGTTTTAAAGAAAAGTTTCAGACAGACTCTATGCTGTGTTAGAAAGAGCAACAGGTTTTAGACGAGATTATTCCTAAGTCTCTCAGAATACTTTTATTATTTCAATATACTTTGAAATGAGCTTGGAATACCCAAGTTGTTCGTACTTCACTCTCCCTGAAGACCTTACTACTAACTGCATAATTGTAAATACTGAGAACACCTCATGGGATGAAGATCAAACATAGGTGGTTGAAGTTCTCCAAGTTCAATTGCTGTTATTCCTACTGCCCAGATATCACAGAGTTGGTTGTAGCCACCATTCTTTTCCACTGCTGCAACTTCAGGGGCCATCCTAGAAGGAATCAATAAATATAACATTTTTGTTTTTAAAAAATTATATGAAATTTGTTCTTTTGTTATATTCACTAGACTTCTTGGAGGGAAAGAGGCTTAGAGGCATTTACTAGAAAAGAAGAAACTTTACTATTAACAGAAAAAAACTTAATAAAGACCACATATACACACATACACATGCTTCTAAAACTTTGGTTCTCAAAATCTTGTGAATACTGTTTTATAGCATGGGAAAACAAAAAGACCACCTAAATCTCTGTGAAGGTCAGAGAAAGTTCCTCAAAGGAGGTGAGACTCACAGAATAAATTAGCAGGGAGTTGAGGGGGGTTGAGGAACCTGGACAATTTTGTTAGAGGAAACAAGTACGAATGCAGGGAAACAGGCCAGCACGGAACACAGAGAGGAGACAGGATGGTGCTACTCAATGTATGATCTATAGGTAGATACAGGGCCATAGGCAGTTTGCTATCCGCCTCCGATAAGTACAGAAACTGAAACTAAGTATTCTTATCCAGATAAATGGTCATTTTTTTTAGCAATTTATTTTAAATTTATTTTATAAAAGTATCAGTCTGTGGTGGACAAAATATGAAAAAAAAAAAAGTCATTCATCAGTTTGAGAGGGTCTAGAAAGTATTTGGAAAATAAACCTCAGAGACAGAGGCTAGATAATGAATGGTCTACTGATTATATGAGAAAGATTCGACTTTACTGTGAAAATGGAAAATTTAATTATGATATAAAACTCATGGCAACATGAAGGATGGTGTGAGAGGAAGTGAAATCAGAATCAGGCAGATGAATTAGAAGACTATCTGAAAAATACGAGGGGAAAAAAAAAGGACTTTTCAAAGGCAGTGGCAGGGAGGATAGAATCAAGGGGCTGACTGAAGAGACTGAGTATAAAATACCTGTGGATACTGAAGTAGTGCTATCACCAGACAACTGTTGAAAATATACAGGACTGAGGGTCAACTGAGTAGCTGAGTTGGAGTTATCTGTTTGGGAGTTGCTGTGTGTACTTAATCGCTCAGTCATGTACAACTCTTTGTGACCTCATGGACAGTAGCCTGCCAGGCTCCTCCATCCATGGGGTTTCTCCAGGCAAGAAGACTGGAGTGGGTTGCCATGACCACCTCCAGGGAATCTTCACAACCCAAGGACTGAACCCAGGTCTCCTGCATTGCAGGCAGATTCTTTACCATCTGAGCCACCAGTCAGTGGTATATGAAAATGGCATCTAAAGTTATAAAGCATAGATGATATTACTCAGGAGTTTTGAGTGTTTATTATTTTTAAATTAATTTATATTTATACTGAATATTCACAAGGTAGAGATCACTTTTATGTGCACTTAGGTACAGAAACATATGACACAGTGTCTCTCAACCTAAGTGTGTATAAGGATATAATGAAAGCAGTGTTTTAGAAAGATTATTTTGTCAGTAATTGGAAGGATGTAGTAGAAGCAGGAGGGCTGGTAAAAACTAATGGTAGGATAGGATGCATGATAAATTTTAACAACACGCAAATGAAATCCTAGATTAAAACAGATGCAATATCAAAAAAAAGGGTAATAAAATGACACAAGATTATAACACAATTTTCTTTTGAAAATCTCCCACCTATGAGATCTCCAAACACAGCATCTCAGGGACAGGAAGAATTATTGGCACTTTAACACAGGAAATGCTGGACAAGGAAAATGAGTATCAAAGTTCTGTAATCCATCAGATCTATGATAGTGTCAAGGAACCTGAATGTCTCCAGGCTTCAGTCAAGTACAAATTGTATTACTAAGCATCAATGTTGTTCACTAATCTTAAAGAGATGAAATGGACAAAACTCAATCATAATAATATCTTACCAATAAGGAGTGCCAATGAAAGATTTTCTCTTTGCAATAGTAGCTGTTATTTTTGCAGCTACACCAAAGTCAGCTGGTGGGGTAAAAACAGAACAGAAAATTTTAGTTTTCAATAAAATCACGAACATTTCTAAATTTCATCCTCAGAGACATCATTTTAATAATTCAGATAGCAATACTTACAGAAATGTATATAAATTGAATATAAATATAAATTGAATACCTAAATCCCTTCCTGTTTAGTTCAAAACATAATCATTGTAAGAAAATAACTTATTGGCCCTTTATTAGAATGAAAACATACTTTATTAAGAACAAAGTTATTAAAAAACTTTTCATCACAAGTAACTTAAATTGGGAAAAAAACAAACCTCTGGATTCCTTTTATTCTAACACAACTAGGTTAGTATTTCAGTTTTTCTGGAAAATAATTTTTAGGAATTTGAAATAACATACCTAATTTTACATCACCATGATCTGTCAATAAAATATTTGCACCCTAAAGCAAAAATACAAATGCTATTAAATTAGTATCATAAAATTCCTTTCAATAAAATTATCAATTTAAAGAGTTTATTTATTATTATTATGTTTTATTGAAGTAGTCGATTTACAATGTTGTACCAATCTCTGCTATACAGCAAAGTGACTGAATAATACACATACAGACATTTTAAAAAATATTCTTTTCCATTATGGTTTATCAACAATTCACTGTACTATATAGTAGGACCTATTGTTTATCCACCGTATATGTAAGAGTTTACACCTGTGAATCCCAAACTTCCAGTCCTTCCTCCCCCCAAACCACAAATCTGTTCCCTGTGACTGTGAGTCTTAAACATACTGAGTTTAAATTAAGTTAAACAGACTTACTTTGATATCTCTATGCATTTTGCCTTTAGTATGCAAATAGGCAAGACCCTGAAGTTTAAAAAAAAAAAGTATATATTAGCAAAACTGCAAACTTCACACCTAAATTTCTACTTAAATTTTTATTGAATAAGAAAAACCAGAATGTCCTTTTTTTGAGGGGAAAAAACCTAGATGTGTTTCTTTTTACTAATCAATGTTTACTCAATTTTAAGATTTTTGAATTCATTTTCTGATAAAAACAAGAAATAGTTTACTGTAACATCATCACCACAATCAAGATAATGAACATATTCATCACTCCCAAAAGTTCCTCTCATATATAAACACTGATACACTGTCGCTATAGATAATTTTAAAAGTTTCTAGAGTTTTATATAAATGGAATCATACAGAATATTCTTTTATCTTCTTTAATTCACAATATTAATTTGACATTCCTTGTTAGTGTGTTATCAATATTTCATTTTTTTATTACTGACCATTCCACCATACAGTTATTACAGAATTTATTTATTCACCTGTTGATAGATATTTGGGTTATGAGTTGTTTCCAGATTTTGGTTATTATATAGAAACCCACTCTAAAGATTTATGTCAAGTATTTGTATGATTCTTCCCTCTTGGGTAAATAACTTAGATATGACTGGGTCATATGGTGGTACAAGTTTAAATTTCTAGGCAACTGCCAAATGGTTTTCCAAAGCAGCTGTACAATTTTGCATTGAAACTAGCTGTGTATGAGAGTTCCAATTAACTCACATACTCACCAACTTTATGAGGGTCAGTCTTTTTAATTTTAGCCATTCTAACTGGTGTGTAGTGGTATCTCATTGTGGTTTTAATGCATATTTTTCTAATAACTAATGATATCGAGCATATTTCTCATATCCTTATTTGCCATCTATACAGCTTTCGGTGAAACATCTGTTCAAATCTTTTGTCCATTTGTTTAATTTGTGCTTTTCCTATTATTTATTTAGTTTTGAGTTCTTTATATACTCTAGAGACAAGCCCTTTATCAGATTTATACTTTGCAAATACCTTTTTTGTCTTTTTATTCTCTTAATAGTACGTCTTGAAAAGCAGAAGTTTTAAATTTTAACAAAGTCAAATTTGTCAAATTTTTCTTTTATGGATCATGATTTTTATGTCTGAAAGGCTTTTATTAACTCAAGATTGCAAAATTTTCTTCTATGTTTTCTTCTATAAGTTCTAGTTTGAGATTTTATATTTAGACCTAAGTGATTAGGGTTAATTTTTATATATGTCACAAAATGTGGTTCAAAGTTCATGTGTTTGACTTGGGTTTGATCCCTGGGTTGGAAAGATCCCCTGGAGGAGGGCATGGCAACCACTCCAGTATTCTTGCCTGCAGAATCCCCAAGGTCAGACAGAAGAGCCTGGTAGGCTACAGTCTGTAGGGGCACAAAGAGGCAGACATGACTGAGTGACTAAGCACAGTTCAATTATTCCATAACCATTTACTGGAAAACCTATCCCTTCTCTTTTGAATTGTCTCTTCACCTTTGTCGGGGAAGGCAATGGCACCCCACTCCAGTACTCTTGCCTGGAAAATCCCATGGACGGAGGAGCCTGGTAGGCTGCAGTCCATGGGGTCGCGAAGAGTTGGACATGACTGAGCGACTTCACTTTCACTTCACACTTTCATGCACTGGAAAAGGAAATGGCAACCCACTCCAGTGTTCTTGCCTGGAGAGTCCCAGGGACGGGGGAGCCTGGTGGGCTGCCGTCTATGGGGTCGCACAGAGTCGGACATGACTGAAGTGCCTTAGCAGCAGCAGCAGCTTCACCTTTGTCAAAAAATAGCCATATATGTGTGGAATTATTTCTAGTTTTTCTAGATTTCTATAATCTTTTGGCATAATCTACTCTTATGCCAGTGCTTACTACTATGTTTCATTTAGTGTAGTTTTATAGGTCTTGAAATTGCTACTGTTGGTCCTCAAATTTTTTTGTTCTTTTCCACAGTTGTTTTGACTATTCCAGGTCCTTTGTGTTTCTGTAGGAATTTTAGAATCAGCTCATCAATTTCTAGAGGGAAAAAAAAAAGCCTCCTTTGATTTTGATTGCAATTGCATTGAATCTACAGTCAGTTTGGGAAGAAATGGTATCTTAATTGCATTGAAATGTTCTGACCCATGAATACAAGAATACTACAGAAGGTAAAGTTCTCAGTTTATGTAGGTCTTCTTTAACTTCTCTAAGTCATTTTATAGTTTTTAGTATACAGGTGTTTATGCCTCTTTGTTACATATATTCCAAAGAACGTCATATTTTAGTTATTATAAATTGTATTGTTGCTAATCTATGGAAACCCAACTGATTCTGTATATTAATCTTGAACCCTGCAACCTCCCTATTCACACTCATTAGTTCCACTAGCTACTTTGTAGACTCTATTCCATTTTCTACAAAGATGTAGTTATGCAGTCTGTGAATACAGACAGCTTGAATTCTTACTTTCTAGTCCAGGTGCCTTTTATTTCACTGCTTTTGCTTTTTGTCCTGTGCAAACGTCTAGAATCTGTTAAAAAGAAGTGGTGAGAGCAGACATCTTTGCCTTGTTTGACTGACATTGGTGGGAAAGCACCTAGTCTTTACCATTAAGTATGATTTAGTTGTAGGTTTTTCACAGGTGCTCTTTATCAGGCTGAGTTAGTTTCTTTCTATTTGAAGTATGCTAAGAATTTTTATCAGAAATGAGCACTGGATTTAGTTAATGCTTTTTCTGTGTCTATTTAGATGATCCCATGGTTTTGCTTCTTTTTGTTTGCTAATGTAATCACTTACTTGAAATGATTTTGAATGTTACATCAACACTGCCTTCTATGATAAACCCTACTTGTATATGATGTATTATCTTTTTATATATTGTTGGATTACCTAAACCATGCCTTTTTATCCAGTCACCTGTCAACAGACACTAGATGAGGAATTTTGTCAGCATAACACAGTTTTAAAATTCAAACTAGTATCTTGGAAATCATCCCTTCCACAGCCTCATTTTATACTTAGGGAACTAAAACCACAGACGAGATAATGGTCATATACCAGGGCCAGAACGGAAATGCAAATTTCTGTTTTGCTTTCTACTTCCATTTAGTACTCTGTCCATTACTTAAAGAAGCAAGGAACTTTGGAAATTAAAATATTAACAACAGTAATCTGTCAACAATTCTCTGCTATGAGTGCATGATTAGTGTTTTATGTGAATACAAAAAAGCAGATTTTTAATGTGACTGTTATAGAAATATATGTAAATTATTTATATATATAAATTTACTTTTATATATCTAACAATAAAATTTTAAAGCATGTGGAAACCAACTCTTTCAGAAATGACTAGAGCTTTCCCTTAATTTAGGTTAAATTCCCAATTTCTAAAATATGGAAGGATAACATATAGAATATCAATTTCTCTCCTAAACAAACTACACAATCCAGGAAATGTAGAGACAGAAGCATCAATTAATAAGTATCAGTTGTGAACTGAAAAAATAAATAACACAACCACTACTACTTCATCCTGCTTCCTAACTTAGATGCCTTAAAGCATTTGAACAAAATTAGCTGCTAATTTTTTCAATGAGTAATCTTTCAAGGAACTAAAAAAATAAACTGGAAGAAAAACTGTATACTCTGTATACCTACTGAAGACTCATAACCTATTTTAACATACTAAAAGCTCTCACAGGATCTGAAATAAAGAAGGAAAGAAATCTCTACTTAATACAATGTTTACTGAGCTTATAAAAAGGGATTCTGATATTAATAATATCTATTAATATCACATAGATCAAACGTTTCCAGATAACATTCTGGGTTACTGCCATGAAACTTTACTCTCATTTTGGGAGAAATGGTAAAAGACCTCATGTCTTATGCAAAAAGATTCCTTTTGTGGCCATAAAACTCGAAGGGAAAGCTTGGACTTGTTATAATTGAGAGGTCTGATGATTCATTCATGAAAACCAATTCATACCTATGACTTTCCTTAGCTTTGCAGCAATTGAGGGACAAGCACTACAAAGCAGAACACCAAACAACACCCCTGTGTATACTACTATTCGCTTAAATGAATTTCCAGGACTCATTCACAAAAGAAATAACGAGGCTTACAGAATTACAGTATGAGAGGTTAACAGAAAAATTTGGTTTACTCTTTCTCTTTTGGGCAGATCACCATTTTACTGTTTTCAACTGTGAAACTAGAACTGCATTTCTATCTACATAAGCAAATATAGTACCTGTAAAGTTTCTCTGCATACATAGGCTATTTGCAGTTCTGATAACGGTCCAGTAACTAGAAATTAAAAAAGAGATCACATCATTATACATTTGAACACAACAGACTAAAAACACTTTAACAATGACAAGCAATTATAAAACTTCTCTCTCTCTCTCTCTCTCTATATATATATCACTGGGTGGCTTATCATGAGCATATATTATTCTTAGAATCAGGAAACAAAAAAAAGTAAAGTAGAAAAATTTTCAATGCAATTTAAAAATGGAAGATTTGCTTCATAACGACTTTGGTCAGTGAAACTAATTAGCCCCTGTTATGAGCAAAGCACAGTACCAGATATCACAAGATGTTCTATACAAAGCAATGGACATGATCTCAATCCTGAACAACTAAAGATAAATAAATAAATAAAGCCCCCAAATGAGAAAAACATATATAATTACAGTTATATACACATGTTAAGGGCTTTCCTGGTGGCTCAGACAGTAAAGAATGTGCCTGCAATGCAGGAGACCTGGGTTCGATCCCTGGGGTGGGAAGATCCTCTGATGAAGGGAATGGCAACCCACTCTAGTATTCTTGCCTAGAGAATTCCACGGATACAGAAGGAGCCTGGTGGGTTACAGTTCATGGGGTTGCAAAGAGTCAGACATGACTGAACAACTAACACTTTCACACTTTCATACATGTTATAGGACCATAAAGAGAAATCGATTGTTGAAAAGGCATACTTTTTTAAAAAAAGTCACGATGTTATTCCCTTAGCATTATTCTTTACTATATCCATCAAAACAAGGACCTTGATCCAATACCTTACCTAAGAATCCAAAAAGTAATCAGGTCACTTGTGACAACCAGATCTTTCCCTAATGAAATATAAAATCCTTCTGCAAGTACCTAACTAGATGCTTTGGAAATAATGCCTTCCAATACCATGAGAAAATATTTGAAGTCGGGGGTGGCATTTGCTGATAGTGAGGTCAAAATCAGATACTTTTATGCAATCTTTATTTAAAATATTTTACAACATATTTTAATCACTGGTAATCTATACCTACTTTTAGGAACATAAAATTTTGACTCTTAGTAACTTGATGAAATAGTAGTAAAAGAAGGGAAACAATTTCATTAAAAGTTATTATAGGTATAGTTGTTCTTGATTACTATGCTATCTAATATATTATTTACAGGGATGAATACTTTTTAGATTCAATTTAATTCAATAAATAGCAGGTTTAATAATGGAAAGCAGCAATTTCACAAAGAAATAAAATTAATGTCTCAAAACCATTATTTCAGCTTAAAAGGGGAAGTAGTAAAAAAAAAAAAGGTCTGCTGCATAGTTTTATTAATCCATAATCCTGAGTTCTCATTCTGTGAAAATGTAGATAAAAATTATAAATATTAGATAAAAAGTCTTCACATAAAAGATCATAATTCTTCATAAAATCACAGAAAAGAATTTTAAACTGAGTGACACAGAGCCGTTTCCTACCAATAATTTTTAAAAAATCAACAACAGGGGTAAAATAAAAGAGAACAGTCATTATAGTATAATAATGTAAAGGAAAATTCAATTCAATTCGGAAAGTTGACTAAATTAACATAATGAAATGGCAACCCACTCCAGTATTCTTGTCTGGGAAATTCCATGGGCAGAAGAGCCTGGAGGGCTATAGTCCACAGGGTCACAAGACAGTCAGACAAGACTTGCAACTAAACAACAAATAAAATATTCCAAATTCTTAAAATTATATATTTTAATACAAAATATTATAGCAATAATTAAGTTGTTTTCCCAGTCAGCACGTTATCATTAAGAGGTAAACAGATAATTTGCTTTATGTGAGAGTCACCTTTTGCATTTCAATTTTAATTTACAAGGAAGTTTAGGCCGTTTTGTTTGTAGATAAAATACTTCCCTATATACTACTTAAGATTTCCTAGAGACTACATCTGAAAAGTAAAATCTAGATTCTTCAAGTACTCTTGGATTTCTTCATCAGGCTCCAGCAGTTTAACTGAATACCAAAAAAATATAAAATTTAGATTTCTTTTATGCAATACTCCAGAGTATTGCATAAAAGAATGTAAAACTCCAGAATGTAAAACAGTAAATCTACATGTTAGTATCTCTTGTTGACTAGAAACATAAAATAAAAATCATTAAAGTAAAAGTTTTAAAACGTAGAGAGAAATTAACAGTACCATGGTAAATATCTTGAAGTGATCCGCCACCACAATATTCCATACAAATCCACAGTTTTTCCCGACTAATATGAAAGAGAAAGAAAATTATATTAGCTAGTAATTCTCAACCACTGACATACTTTGAAGATTGTCACTCTTCAGCATAGCAAGGTTTAGGATAGATTACAACAGGAAATTGTCCTGACATTTTTCTTCAGGATACAGAAAAGCATATTAATTTTAGCTCTGTTCCCACCTTAAATAGTTTAGAATGTGATCAGTATTACAAGCTAAAACACTTACTTGTAACCGTTCATAGTATTTCATTAAGGCTGCCAGATAAGGTAAAAATGCATAAATGAACCTGTCATTATTAATATAACAGAGAAGCCAATAAGAAGATCTGAGAAATTTTAGAACTTTAGACAAGCAATTTTAAAAATTTAAATACAAAACAGCATTTACATAAAAGGGAGGGGATATGGGGCAAAGAAGTATGAAACACAGAGAGATTAGACGTTTTGTGTTTTTCACCTGAGATAGCTCCCAAAGTAGGCAACAATGTTGCAGTGTTTACATTCTTTAACCATAAATATCTCTTGCTGAATCAAAGAAAAATCATCTCCTGAAAAACAAAATGATAATAACTTGGTCAACATGTTACATTTTGTGTTTCTATGTATAGGAAGAAGGAAGGAAACCTTCACAACAAGTATCAAAAATGAGGAATTAGATATTCTTAATACTTTAATGAGAACGTACATTTGCAGTTTCTTTCTACAAAGTCAGAAGCCATAAAAATGCATGAAGTCCTAAAACTCATAATTTCACTTCAATATTTACTTTCTTGAGATATGCACAGACAATATTCTCTACAGTACTATTTATTGATGAAAGAATGGT
Organism: Bos mutus; assembly: GCF_027580195.1. Taxonomy (NCBI): domain Eukaryota; kingdom Metazoa; phylum Chordata; class Mammalia; order Artiodactyla; family Bovidae; genus Bos; species Bos mutus. The sequence continues at coordinate 64,834,393 of NC_091626.1, read as the reverse complement.
CAAACGACTTATGGTAAAATCATAGATATTACAACACAGTTATAACATGTTTAGCTATGAAAACATGCTCACGACACATTAAGTGAAAAAGATATTATGTAAGTACATATGCAAAAAAAAAGTCTCAAGAAATATACATAAGTAAAATTTTAAGTAATTTGGTTCTCTTCTTTTTATTTATATTTTTCCAATTTGTCTACCAAAATCTATTTGGGTTAATTAGAAAAAGCTATATTAAAATAAAATATTTATTATATATGGGAATTTTATGGTCATTATGGGCTGCTTAGAATGACACTGTCACTATCAAACTTCATTTTGCACAGAAATAGTGTTTTATTTCAGTAAAAGGAGTATGCTGCTGTTAAGTTGCTTCAGTCATGTCCGACTCTGCGACCCCATAGACGGCTGCCCACCAGGCTTCCCCATCCCTGGGATTCTCCAGGCAAGAACACTGGAGTGGGTTGCCATTTCCTTCTCCAATGCATGAAAGGGAAAAGTGAAAGTGAAGTCGCTCAGTCGTGTCAGACTGTAGCGACCCCATGGACTGCAGCCCACCAGGCTCCTCCACTGTGGGATTCTCCAGCCAAGAGTACTGGAGTGGGTTGCCATTGCCTTCTCCGGAGTTCATAAATGAGTACATTTATATTATGTAAATGTAATATAATGTACAAGATCTCAAGGTCTGGATTAACACACCTGGATTTAAGTCTGGACTCAGCCATTCACTGGCAATGTAACCTTGGGCAACCTAACTCTTCTGAATCACACCTGAATCCATTACCTACTATTTAAATTCATTCCTTATCTACTATTTTGGCTTCCTTATCTTCCACTTCCCTAAATATTCCCTGCTGCAGTTGCTGGCCATTTTTGTAACAGATTCTTATGTCCCGAAGTTTCTGTTACTGCAAGTCTCTCAGGTGTGAAAGTTGTGAGGAAGAGGATAGAGTGCATTTAGTACAATATCTGACACAGAATAAATGCAATAGCAGTATTATATGTTGGAGACAAGAAAGATACAAACAAACATGTTCCTCATTAAGATATCACCTTAAGATATTTTTATTAGATAGTGTTTGGAAATATTCTTTTGCAAAACAACATCAGGTTTAAAACCTGAGCCTTCCTGCATTGTAGGTGTATTCTTCTACCACTGTGCCACCATGAAAGCCCTAGCTCTAACTTAGTTGTCTTAGAATAACATACAAGGATCAAGAAGGAAAAACTTAGAAATGAGGTCTTAGATAAATAAATAAAATTCACACGAATCAGAGATATTTCCCCTTTATACAGCAACTTTCAACTGAAAGCCAAAACAAAATAATATTTTTGCCATGTCATAAAATACTTTTCAAAAAAAATCAAACATTACTGATGTGGTTTATATACACATTTAAGTATGAAACACCAAATTTATTTATAATCATGAAAACACTCTTTTCAACAGTCCCTTCATGTAAACATTAATTGATATTTCAGTTAACAATTTTAAAGAACTAGATAAATCAAAAAGGACACAGTCTTGAAACAATCAAAATCTAAGCGAAAATCTTTACAGAAAATTTAGCTTTTACTTGTAAAAGTGAGAAAACACGTACCACATGAATGGTTACATATACCCTAAACATAAGAGTCTGCAAAGAGAAGGGGATCAGTGAAGATAATCCAAAATAGACAATAATCTCACATTCCCCATTATCAACAGAGGCAGCAAGAGGGAGCAATTCTTGAAGAGTATCGTAAAAACCTGCCCATGTGGAGGCTTTGCCTGTCCACTTATGGATACAAAGAATTGTCTCTCCTTCCTCCTCCCTCTGAGCCCTCTCATTAGAGTAGTTCTCACCCATCTGCCTGAAACTTTTCCATTATATACTAAATTTTATTATTTATACAGGGTAATTTCAACAAGCAGGCTAGATTCCAGTCCATCCTTCATTTTATCAAGAAGCCCTGAATTACAAAGGAAAGAAAAATAAAGAATCACTCTTTGTTACTATATGCTTTGGATATCTACCTACTCACTTCTATGTGTTTCTTTTCAAATTATTTATTTTTAATTGGAGGATAATTGCTTTACAATATTGTTTTGGTTTCTGCCATATATCAACATGAATCAGCCATAGGTATAGGTATATCCCCTTCCTCTTCAACTTTCTTCCCACCTCCCTCCCCATCCCAACTCTCTATGTGTTTCTGATGGTTTTTGGCTGTGTAATCTGGCTTCTGGGATCTTAGTTTCCTGACCAGGGATAGAATCAGTGTGCTCTGCAATGAAGGCACAGAGTTTTAATCACTGGACCACCAGGGAATTCCCTACCCACTAACTTTTCTTTTTAATTGAAGTATAGTTGACATCTACCCACTTCTAAGTGATCACCAAAGTCTCATCCATTGGATCACTGAAAAAGCAAGAAAAGTAATGACCAACCTAGATAGCATATTGAAAAGCAGAGATATTACTTTGCCAACAAAGGTCCATCTAGTCAAGGCTATGGTTTTTCCAGTGGTCATGTATGGATGTGAGAGTCGGACTATGAAGAAAGCTGAGCGCCGAAGAATTGATGCTTTTGAGCTATGGTGTTGGAGAAGACTCTTGAGAGTCCCCTGGACTGCAAGAAGATCCAACCAGTCCATTCTAAAGGAGATCAGCCCTGGGTGTTCTTTGGAAGGAATGCTGCTAAAGCTGAAACTCTAGTACTTTGGCAAAGAGTTGACTCATTGGAAAAGACTCTGATGCTGGGAGGGATTGGGGGCAGGAGGAAAAGGGGATGACAGAGGATGAGATGGCTGAATGGAATCACTGACTTGATGGACGTGAGTCTGAGTGAACTCCAGGAGTTGGTGATGGACAGGGAGGCCTGGGTGCTGCGATTCATGGGGTCGCAAAGAGTCGGACATGACTGAGCGACTGAACTGAACTGATACCTACCCACTTTTAAGTGATCACCAAATTCTCATCCGTTGGATCATTGAAAAAGCAAGAGAATGCAAGAAAAACATCTACTTCTGCTTTATTGACTATGCCAAAGCCTTTGACTGTGTAGATCACAATAAACTGGAAAATTCTTAAAGAGATGGGAATACCAGACTACTTGACCTGCCTCCTGAGAAATCTGTATGCAGGTCAGGAAGCAACAGTCAGAACTGGACATAGAACAACACAGACTGGTTCCAAATCAGGAAAGGAGTACGTCAAGGCTATATATTGTCACCCTGAACATTTAACTTCTATGCAGAATACATCATGAGAAATGCTGGGCTGGATGAAGCATAGCTGGAATCAAGATGGCTGGGAGGAATATCAATAATCTCAGATATGCAGATGACACCACCCTTATGCCTGAAAGCGAAGAACTAAAGAGCCTCTTCATGAAAGTCAAAGAGGAGAGTTTAAAAAGTTGGCTTAAAACTCAACATTCAGAAAACTAAGATCATGGCATCCAGTCCCATCACTTCATGGCAAATAGATGGGGAAACAATGGAAACAGTGAGAGACTTTATTTTTGTGGGCTCCAAAATCACTGCAGTGGTGACTGCAGCCATGAAACTAAAAGACGCTTACTCGTTGGAAGAAAAGCTATGACCAACCTAGACAGCATACTAAAAAGCAGAGACATTATTTTGCCAACAGAGGTCCATCTAGTCAAAGCTATGGTTTTTCCAGTAGTCAACGTATGGAAGTGAGAGTAGGAACGATAAAGAATGCTGAGTGCCGAAGAATTGATGCTTTTGAACTGTGGTGTTGGAGAAGACTCTTGAGAGTCCCTTGGACTGCAAGGAGATCCAACCAGTGCATCCTAAAGGACATCAGTCCTGAATATTCATTGGAAGGACTGATGCTGAAGGTGAAACTCCAATACTTTGGCCACCTGATGTGAGGAACTGACTCACTGGAAAAAACCCTGATGCTGGGAAAGATTGAAAGCGGGAGGAGAAAGGGACAACAGAGGATGAGATGGTTGGATGGCATAACCAACACAATGGACATGAATTTGAGTAGGCTCCAGGAGTTGGTGATGCACAGGGAATCCTGGCGTGCTGCAGTCCAGGGTGTTGCAGAGTTGGACACAACTGAGCGACTGAACTGAACAAGTATCTTCATTCCAATTTTATCCTGTGTTAAGAAACTGGAATCTAAGTGAGACAGAATACTCTAGCATTCCATGTGGTTTTTACCTATTAAATGGCAGAAAATGTCTACTTACCCTTTATTAGTTTTCTGCATGTATTATTTAAAACTAATAAAATTTTGGTGTGACCTCAAAATCAACATCTTCTACTAATTCAGATTTGAACTTTTTAAATAGTGAAGATAGGGTTCCAATATCTAAATTTACAGATTATTTCTAAAAATAAAAAATATTAAGGTTTTTAAAATAGAAGTAAATACTGAAAAGCAGGAACATACCACTTAATCGGAATAGTTGACACTTCTCCTATTTGGCCAAACCTCCTACTTCGGGATTTCTTTCAAGAACATTAACAAGGCAAACTAATGGTTGTTTAAATCTTTATAAAATTTCTGACTTTTAAAAAATTTACTGTACATTTTCCATTTATATTTCCAGGAAACAAGATGAGATATCATAAAGCAAAACTAAAAAAAGTTTTAAACATCTATTTAAAGATATTTAAAGATTCCAATTCCAGTGCGTTCTCCAGTGCCAAGAGAACGCACTGGTCATAGCAAACACCCTCTTCCAACAACACAAGAGAAGACTCTACACATGGACATCACCAGAATGTCAACACCGAAATCAGACTGATTATATTCTTTGCAGCCAAAGATGGAGAAGCTCTATACAGTCAGAAAAACAAGATGGGGCGCTGATCGTGGCTCAGATCATGAACTCCTTATTGCCAAATTCAGACATAAATTTATAAGAAAGTAGGGAAAACCACTAGACCATTCAGGTATGACCTAAATCAAATCCCTTATAATTATACAGTGGAAGTGAGAAATAGATTTAAGGGACTAGATCTGATAGAGTGCCTGATGAACTATGGTCGGAGGTTTGTGACATTGTACAGGAGACAGGGATCAAGACCATCCCCATGGAAAAGAAATGCATAACAGCAAAATAGCTGTCTGGGGAGGCCTTACAAATAGCTGTGAAAAGAAGAGAAGCAAAAAGCAAAGGAGAAAAGGAAAGATATAAGCATCTGAATGCAGAGTTCCAAAGAATAGCAAGGAGAGATAAGAAAGCCTTCCTTAGTCATCAATGCAAAGAAATAGAAGAAAACAACAGAATGGGAAAGACTAGAGATCTCTTCAAGAAAACTAGAGATACCAAGGGAACATTTCACGCAAAGATGGGCTCGATAAAGGACAGAAATGGTATGGACCTAACAGAAGCAGAAGATGTTAAGAGGAGGTGGCAAGGATACACAGAAGAACTGTACAAAAAAGATCTTCATGATCAAGATAATCACGATGGTGTGATCACTCACCTAGAGCCAGACATACTGGAATGTGAAGTCAAGTGGGCCTTAGAAAGCATCACTACGAACAAACCTAGTGGAGGTGATGGAATTCCAGTTGAGCTATTTCAAATCCTGAAAGATGATGCTGTGAAAGTGCTGTACTCAATATGGCAGCAAATTTGGAAAAGTCAGCAGTGGCCACACGACTGGAAAAGGTCAGTTTTCATTCCTTTCCTAAAGAAAGGCAATGCCAAAGAATGCTCAAACTACCACACAATTGGACTCATCTCACACACTAGTAAAGTAATGCTTAAAATTCTCCAAGCCAGGCTTCAGCAATATGTGAACCGTGAACTTCCTGATGTTCAAGCTGGTTTTAGAAAAGGCAGAGGAACCAGAGATCAAATTGCCAACATCTAGTGGATCATCAAAAAAGCAAGAGAGTTCCAGAAAAACATCTATTTCTGCTTTATTGACTATGCCAAAGCCTTTGACTGTGTGGATCACCACAAACTGTGGAAAATTCTGAAAGAGATAGGAATACCAGAGCACCTGACCTACCTCTTGAGAAACCTATATGCAGGTCAGGAAGCAACAGTTAGAACTGGACATGGAACAACAGACTGGTTTCAAATAGGAAAAGGAGTACATCAAGGCTGTATATTGTCACCCTGCTTATTTAACTTATATGCAGAGCACATCATGAGAAACGCTGGGCTGGAAGAAGCCCAAGCTGGAATCAAGATTGCAGGGAGAAATATCAATAACCTCAGATATGCAGATGACATCACCCTTATGGCAGAAAGTGAAGAGGAACTAAAAAGTCTCTTGATGAAAGTGAAAGAGGAGAGTTTAAAAAGTTGGCTTAAAGCTCAACATTCAGGAAATGAAGATCATGGCAACTGGTCCCATCACTTCATGGCAAATAGATGGGGGAACAGTAGAAACAGTGAGAGACTTTATTTTGGGGGGCTCTAAAATCACTGCAGATGGTGATTACAGCCATGAAATTAAAAGACACTTACTCCTTGGAAGAAAAGTTATGACCAACCTAGATAGCATATTACTTTGCCAACAAAGGTCCGTGTAGTCAAGGCTATGGTTTTTCCAGTAGTCATGTATGGATGTGAGAGTTGGACTGTGAAGAAAGCTGAGTGCCGAAGAATTGATGCTTTTGAACTGTGGTGTTGGAGAAGACTCTTGAGAGTCCCTTGGACTGCAAGGAGATCCAACCAGTCCATTCTAGAGGAGATCAGCCCTGGGTGTTCTTTGGAAGGAATTCTGCTGAAGCTGAAACTCCAGTACTTTGGCCACCTCATGCAAAGAGTTGACTCACTGGAAAAGACTCTGATGCTGGGAGGGATTGGGGGCAGGAGGTAAAAAGAGGATGAGACGGCTGGATGGCATCACTGAGTCTATGAACGTGAGTTTGAGTGAACTCCGGGAGTTGGTGATGGACAAGGAGGCCTGGCGTGCTGCGATTCATGGGATTGCAAAGAGTCGGACACGACTGAGCAACTGAACTGAACTGAAAGATTCCAACATATCTGAAAACTGTCTAATCTAGTAAAATACATCTAATTCACCATTTTATTTATAAATATTGGATTATTTCACAAAGATTTCCAATTTAGCATTTTAAAAAACAAGTAAACAAAGTATACTGCATTAGCACCCTGGGTAATGATTTCATGAAATTCCATGCCTCTATGCAAGGCTCACAGTTTTAAACAAATGATAATTTGGAAAATTTTAAAGTACCATCATGTAGTTCTACCATAATAAGGGGATAATGTGAGCAGAGAAGACTTGAGAAGGCAAATGAGGAATATGATGATCACCTTTCTCAAACTCGGATTGTTCTGGCTATTGGCTGGCACTAACTACAGATTTGTTGAGCAAAATGAGCATCTGTAAAATGAGTTAGAGGGTAGGCTGAAATTCAGACACAAACAGGAAAATAGGGTGACATGCACAATTGTAATATCTGCCTGCTTTTCTAGAGCAACCCTGATGCCTCACCAAACAGATGATAAAACTCAAAATGGTATCATTGGTAGTGTTTATTTTAAATACCTAAGTCACCATTTGTAAAATGGTGCTTCTATTTAAAAAGTATAGACTATAAAAATGATAGAGAAATTTCTATCTATAAAAAAGATAGAGAAATGCTTAAATCACTCTTAAAAATAATCATTTGCTTTCATATGTATACAAAGGGCAACAAAAATATAGGGGAAAATGCTCATTCATCTTATCAATTATTTCTGTGGCCAATTAAAAAAATAGTTTTCTGTGCTAATCTATTTTTGCTCTTAACCCTAAGATTCACTTTAGGATTAGTACTAGAAGAGTCTCAAAAGTCATTTATTTTAGTGAAATTTTAAATATAATATTATACAATTAAATTACCAGGAACAAGTCAGTAAATCTGTAATAACATTCAAGACTTTAAAATGATTATAAATTTCAATAATCTATTTTTAACTGGGGTGAAAAGTATAATTGAGTTACAGCTGAGATTTCATTTACTTAAAAAAAAAAAAACTGTTTATCTTTTACCAGATGCAGGCTTTTTTCTAAGTCAGATTGGCAAATAATTATTTTTTCATGTCTAAATAAAATTCTAAACCAGCTCATCTGTTAAATAAATACAAGGAAGCACTTTTGCATTATACTGGCTTTGATGCGATTTTTTTTTTTTAAGTTGCATAGTACAGTCAAAAATTCATTTTTGAAATACAGCTGTCTCCAGAAATTATTTGAGGCATCGGAAACAAATGTTGGGAAAATTCAATACTATAACATCGTATTTGTCACATAAAACTCCCCTAACTCTGTTTGCAAAATGTGAAAAACACATCTACTTTGGCTTTTCTGAAAATGCTAAAAAAAAAAAAAAAGGTATAAAAGTCTATGATTAACATAGAAATTATTTTTTTAAAGGCAAAAACAAAAGAAAACAAAACCACAAATAAAACATATAATAATGAAATAACCCAAATGAATAAAATCACTGTCACAAACAGAAGACCAATTTCTCAGATTCTAAAACACAGATTATGAAAATAAATGAAACTATTCACTAAAAGTATGTATATTTAAACTGTAAGAAAAACATTTCTCAGGTGACTAATTTTATAGGTATTTACTATTAATAAATTTAATGAATTTACTGAAATCACAATTACTGTTAATAATGAATTGAAATCTAAATAATAAGACCTGAACATCACAGATTAGACAAGATATGTAGTATTAGTGCCACAGACAATTGAGCAGCAACTTCAGCAAGAAGCAGCAAGTTACCTACAAGAGGAAAAATAATCAGGCAAGCCTTATAGCTTTATTCTAATAATATTCAAAGCAGAGAATGTCTATATATTTTCTGAGGGCAGGAGAAGAATGTATGATGTAATAATTCTATATCTAGTCAACTGGTCATTCTCATTTAAAAGACAACAGAAAGTCATTTATAATATTCCCCTGTACAAAGGTATTTATTGAATGTCCTCTATGTGCCTACACTATTTCTGGTGCTGAACTATAACAGTAAAGACAGATCACTAGTCTCATGCCTCTTAACATGCCAGGAGAGACAAACATTAAACAAACAAATACAAAGAAATAAGAAAAATGTTACGCAGGCACATGTCCTAGACATGTGAGAACTAAAATAACAAAGATCTGAGTGACTACTTTAACTTATGTAGTCAGAACTGGGTCTTTACGAGGCTACAACATTTAAGCTGAAATCTGAATGACCAGGAGGGCTTCTGGAAAAAGACCATGAAAACTAATACTTCACGCAGAAAAGAAGAGTCAGTTTAATTTTGGACTGACTACATAAAAAAGAAAAAAATAAGAGGGGAATAGGGAAGGGAAAAAGATACATGATGAGCTCAGAGAAGTAGACAGGGCCAATCACATAAGCAAGGTTGAAAGTTTGAATATTATTTATTCTAAGTGCAATTTTGAAGCTCCAGGAAGGTTTTAAGGAGGAGAGCATTATGATGTATGATATGTATTTTAAAAGGACCATTCTGGTGGCACTGTGGGAACTAGATGGCGATAGATGGGAGGTCTGGGAGAGGAAACAGAGAGACTAGAGGGGAAAGATGGCAATAAGAAGTAGATGGATTCAGTATATGTTTTGAAGGTTGAGTTGAAAAAACTTGCTGACAGACTGACCCTGAAGTACAAAAGAAAGAGAAATCAAGGACAATGCCTATTTTTTTGGCTTGGCTAGTGGCTTAGCAAAATGGGGAAGACTGAGGGAAGAGAAAGCTTGAGAAGAACAATTAATTTGTGAATCAAAATTATGTTATTCTTGATAGTCACAGGAAAATCAATGTGATGATACGATTCAACTTGGCAACAACTGATACAAAAAAAAAAAGCAACAAGGACATGGAATGAAAGGATGGTGAGGACTGAATCTATTTAATTATAAAACTAAGCCTAAATAATTGGTATCTCTTAATTTTAAAAAAAGATATAAAAGATATGCAGGCTAATACACATGCATGCCCTAGTATAATCAAAAAATTCTAAGACGAAAATCCTCAAATAAATTAACAAGCATCTGAAAACTGGGAGATGAAGAGGCAGAAGGACTATGAAGTTCAACATCTTTAAACCTATACAGCTAATGACTGTTTCATTTCTTAAGTTGATAAATTAAAAACCTAAATTTAAGTATATTATTTAAAGTCTTATGTATATATAAATAAGTATATTATTTATACTTATAAATAAGTATATTATTTAAAGTATTATGCAAAGAAATAGAGGAAAACAATAGAATGGGAAAGACTAGAGAGCTCCTCAAGAAAATCAGATACCAAAGGAACGTTTCATGGAAAGATGGGCTCGATAAAGGACAGAAATGGTATGGAACTAAGAGAAGCAGAAGATATTAAGAAGAGATGGCAAGAAGAACTGTACAAAAAACATTTTCACGACCCAGATAATCACGATGGTGTGATCACTCACCTAGAGCCAGACATACTGGAATGTGAAGTCAAGTGGGCCTTAGAAAGCATCACTACGAACAAACCTAGTGGAGGTGATGGAATTCCAGTTGAGCTATTTCAAATCCTGAAAGATGATGCTGTGAAAGTGCTGCACTCAATATGCCAGCAAATTTGGAAAACTCAGCAGTGGCCACATGACTGGAAAAGGTCAGTTTTCATTCCAATCCCTAAGAAAGGCAATGCCAAAGAATGCTCAAACTACCACACAATTGCACTCATCTCACACGCTAGTAAAGTAATGCTTAAAATTCTCCAAGCCAGGCTTCAGCAATATGTGAACCGTGAACTTCCTGATGTTCAAGCTGGTTTTAGAAAAGGCAGAGGAACCAGAGATCAAATTGCCAACATCCGCTGGATCATGGAAAAGCAAGAGAGTTCCAGAAAAACATCTATTTCTGCTTTATTGACTATGCCAAAGCCTTTGACTGTGTGAATCACAATAAACTGTGGAAAATTCTGAAAGAGATGGGAATACCAGACCATCTGATCTGCCTCTTGAGAAATTTGTATGCAGGTCACGAAGCAACAGTTAGAACTGGACATGGAACAACAGACTGGTTTCAAATAGGAAAAGGAGTTCGTCAAGGCTGTATATTGTCACCCTGTTTATTTAACTTTTATGCAGAGTACATCATGAGAAACGCTGGGCTGGAAGAAGCACAAGCTGGAATCAAGATTGCCGGGAGAAATATCAAGAACTTCAGATATGCAGATGACACCACTCTTATGGCAGAAAGTGAAGAGGAACTCAAAAGCCTCTTGATGAAGGTGAAAGTGGAGAGTGAAAAAGTTGCCTTAAAGCTGAACATTCAGAAAACGAAGATCATGGCATCCAGTCCCATCACTTCATGGGAAATAGATGGGGAAACAGTGGAAACAGTGTCAGACTTTATTTTTCTGGGCTCCAAAATCACTGCAGATGGTGACTGCAGCCATGAAATTAAAAGATGCTTACTCCTTGGAAGGAAAGTTATGACCAACCTAGATAGCATATTCAAAAGCAGAGACATTACTTTGCCAACAAAGGTCCGTCTAGTCAAGGCTATGGTTTTTCCTGTGGTCATGTATGGATGTGAGAGTTGGAACTATAAAGAAAGCTTAATCGTCGAAGAACCAATGCTTTTGAACTGTGGTGTTGGAGAAGATTCTTGAGAGTCCCTTGGACTGCAAGGAGATCCAACCAGTCCATTCTGAAGGAGATCAGCTCTGGGATTTCTTTGGAAGGAATAATGCTAAAGCTGAAACTCCAGTACTTTGGCCACCTCATGAGAAGAGTTGACTCATTTGAAAAGACCCTGATCTGATTTAAAGTCTTAGATGTCATCCTCTGATAAAACTGCAAACTGTTTACTTTTCAACTTATCAGCAATAAAAGTAAAAGAAACCTCTAGCTATATTTTGTTTAAAATCTTCAAAAAACATTAAATACAAAACCCACTGTAACAGAAGATCAATCATCTCACTAAATTTTAAAATGACTGACCTAGAAAGAGCAAGATTCAGATTCGGTTATAAAATAAAATTTAAAGATAATTACAAGACAAACACCTAAAAACCAATGATCCAAAAAGAAAGTAAAATGATAGGCCTAAATTTAACAGCATTATTCTGTTGTTATATGATACATAAATACAAACAAGAAAGAAGGGTTGGCATTACAATGTTTGACACAGTTATAATCAAAGCAAAAAGAGCATCAAAAAGCACTAAAATTGACAATTCTATTGAAAAATATTAATTAATGGCACCCCACTCCAGTACTCTTGCCTAGAAAATCCCATGGACGGAGGAGCCTGGTAGGCTGCAGTCCATGGGTCGCTACAGTCAGACAACAGAGCAACTTCACTTTCACTTTTCACTTTCATGCATTGGAGAAGGAAATGGCAACCCACTCCAGTATTCTTGCCTGGAGAATCCCAGGGATGGGGGAGCCTGGTGGGCTGCCATCTATGGGGTCGCACAGAGTCGGACACGACTGAAGTGACTTAGCAGCAGCAAGACTGTCACAGACTAAATAAATCCAATATAATGACTCACATAAATATCAACAGTAACCAAAATAGAAAGCAAAAGAGAAGAAAAAACTGTTATTCATGATAGCAAGAATTACCATAAATTTGAAGGCCTATGTGGCAAGAGCCTTTTGATGAAAGTGAAAGAGGAGAGTGAAAAAGTTGGCTTAAAGCTCAACATTCAGAAAATGAAGATCATGGCATCTGGTCCCATCACTACATGGGAAATAGATGGGGAAACAGTGGAAACAGTGTCAGACTTTATTTTTCTGGGCTCCAAAATCACTGCAGATAGTGACTGCAGCGATGAAATTAAAAGACACTTACTCCTTGGAAGAAAAGTTATGACCAACCTAGATAGCATATTCAAAAGCAGAGACATTACTTTGCCCATAAAGGTCTGTCTAGTCAAGGCTATGGGTTTTTCCAGTGGTCATGTATGGATGCGACAGTTGGACTGTGAAGAAAGCTGAGTGCCGAAGAATTGATGCTTTTGAGCTATGGTGTTGGAGAAGACTCTTGAGAGTCCCTTGGACTGCAAGGAGATCCAACCAGTCCATTCTAAAGGAGATCAGCCCTGGGTGTTCTTTGGAAGGAATGATGCTGAAGCTGAAACTCCAGTACTTTGGTCACCTCATGCGAAGAGCTGATTCATTGGAAAAGACTCTGATGCTGGAGGGGATTGGGGGCAGGAGGAAAAGCGGACGACAGAGGATGAGATGGCTGGATGGCATCACCGACTCAATGGACATGAGTTTGAGTGAACTCTGGGAGTTGGTGATGGACAGGGAGGCCTGGCGTGCTGCAATTCATGGGGTTGCAAAGAGTCAGACACGACTGAGCAACTGAACTGAACTGATGTGGCAAGAACTATAATATTTTCCTGAAGAGCTGAATAAGAAAAATTCTTATCATTGTCAAATGTTAAGTCTTCTAAATTATTCTCACAGGCTTTTTTACCCTTGGATAAAAATGATCTTGAATCTTTCCTGGGGAAAAAATTATGAAAACAGATGGGAAATAACTGAAAAATAAAAGCAATGAAGATTATAAAATACAATGAAAAGTCAGGGTAATCAAAAGCAGGATATTCCTGAACTACAAATAGGAGGGGGAGTGGTTGGGAATCACTGAAATAGATAATAAAACTCATGCTTAAATGGAAATTCAGTTCATGACAAGCGAGGCATTTCAAACATGCAAATAAAAGACAGAATTTGTAGTAAACAGCTTTGGAAAACTGTCTAGCCATTATATTCTTTGCAGCGGAAGATGGAGAAGCTCTATACAATCAGCAAAAACAAGACCGGGAGCTGACTATGGTACAGATCATGAACTCTTTACTGCAAAATTCAGAAAAGTAGGGAAAACCACTAGACCATTCAGGTATGACCTAAATCAAATCCCTTACAATTATATAGTGAAAGTGGCAAATAGATTCAAGGGATTAAATCTGATAGAGTGCCTAATAACTATGGACGGAGGTTCATAACACCATACAGGAGGCAGTGATCAAGATCATCCCCAAGAAAAACAAATACAAAAAGGCAAAAGCGTTGTCTGAGGAGGCCTTACAAACAGCTGTGAAAAGAAGAGAAGTTAAAGGCACAGGAAAAAAGGAAAGATATACCCATCTGAATGCAGAGTTCCAAAGAATAGCAAGGATAGAAAGCCTTCCTCAGTGATCAATGCAAAGGAAGAGAGGAAAACAATAGAATAGGAAAGACTAGAGATCTCTTCAAGAAAATTAGAGATACCAAGGGAACATTTCATGCAAAGATGGGCAAAATAAAGGACAGAAATGGTAGGGACCTAACAGAAGCAGAAGATATTAGGAAGAGGTGGCAAGAATACACAGAAGACCTGTACAAAAAAGATCTTCATGACCCAGATAACCATGATGGTGTGATCACTCACCTAAAGCCAGGCATCCTGGAATGTGAAGTCAAGTGGGCCTTAGGAAGCACCACTACAAACAAAGCTAGTGGAGGTGACAGAATTCCAGTTGAGCTATTTCAAATCCTAAAAGTTGATGCTGTCAAAGTCTTGCACTCAATATACCAGCAAATTTGGAAAACTCAGCAGTGGCCATAGGACTGGAAAAGGTCAGTTTTCATTCCAATCCCAAAGAAAGGCAATGCCAAAGAATGTTCAAACTACTGCACAATTCTACTCGTCTCATATGCTGGCAAAGTAATGCTCAAAATTCTCCAAACCAGGCTTCAACAGTATGTGAACCGTGAACTCCCAGATGTTCAAGTTGGATTTAGAAAAGGCAGAGGACCCAGAGATCAAACTGCCAACATCCACTGGATCATTGAAAAGACAAGAGAATTCCAGAAAAACATCTATTTCTGCTTTATTGACTATGTCAAAGCCTTTGACTGTGTGGGTCACAATAAACTGTGGAAAAATCTTAAAGAGATGGGAATACCAGACCACCTGACCTGCCTCCTGAGAAATCTGTATGCAGGTCAAGAAGCAACAGTTAGAACCGGACGTGTAACAACAGACTGATTCCAAATTGGGAAAGGAGTATGTCAAGGCTATATATTGTCACCCTGAACATTTAACTTCTATGCAGAGTACATCATGTGAAATGCTGGGCTGGATGAAGCTAGTTGGAATCAAGATTGCTGGGAGAAATATCAGTAACCTCAGATACGCAGATGACACCACCCTTATGCCTGAAAGCGAAGAACTAAAGAGCCTCTTCATGAAAGTCAAAGAGGAGAGTTTAAAAAGTTGGCTTAAAACTCAACATTCAGAAAACTAAGATCACGGCAACTGGTCCCATCACTTCATGGCAAATAGATGGGGAAACAATGGAAACAGTGAGAAACTTTTTTTTTTGTGGGCTCCAAAATCACTGCAGTGGTGACTGCAGCCATGAAACTAAAAGATGCTTACTCGTTGGAAGAAAAGCTATGACCAACCTAGACAGCATACTAAAAAGCAGAGACATTATTTTGCCAACAGAGGTCCGTCTAGTCAAAGCTATGGCTTTTCCAGTAGTCATGTATGGATGTGAGAGTTGGAACTATAAAGAAAGCTTGATTGTCAAAGAACCAATGCTTTTGAACTGTGGTGTTGGAGAAGACTCTTGAGAGTCCCTTGGACTGCAAGGAGATCCAACCAGTCCATCCTAAAGGACATCAGTCCTGAATATTCATTGGAAGGACTGATGCTGAAGCTGAAACGCCAATACTTTGGTCACCTGATGCAAAGAACTGACTCACTGGAAAAGACCCTGATGCCGGGAAAGATTGAAGGTGGGAGGAAAAGGGGACGAAAGAGGATGAGATGGTTGGATGGCATCACCGACTCAATGGACATGAGTTTGAGTAAGCTCTGGGAGTTAGTGATGGACAGGGAGGCCTGGAGTGCTGCAGTTCATGGCGTCGCAGAGAGCTGGACATGAATGAGTGACTGAAGTGTACTTAAAGCTCTTCTTCACACCTTAGGACAAAACTGTCCCTGATGCAGCAAACATTTAAATGTTGGAGGGTGTAGGAGAAAGGAAAAAACTAGAAGAAACTGTGTGAAATAGCTCTAGAGCCGACTAGTAGAAAAAGCCTATATATGAGAAAAAGAGGAATAAAGGAGAACTGCCAAATTTACCTAAAAGGAAAAAAAAACTTCCACACAGAAAAGTACCATAAACAGAGTACAAAGATAGTAGACAAATTGAAGAAAACTTTTAAAACATTTGAAAAGTCAATATTTTTAAAGAGTAAACAGCATCCTCTTAGACATGCTTCTGCTCTATTCCATAGGTTTGGATCACCCTGTTTTCATTTTTGTCGGTAGGTAATTTTTAATTTCCTCTTTGGTTTCTTCAGTAGTCCACTGGCTGTTTTAGTAGCATGCTGTTTAGCTTCCATGTGTCCCTGCTTTTGCAGTTGTTTTTTTTTCCCCATACAGTTGATTTCTAGTCTCATAGTGTTGGAAAAGATGCTTGATACTTTTTTAATTTTCTGAAATTTACCAAGGCATGTTTTGCAGCCATGCACGTGCTCTATCCTGGGGGATGTTCCATGTGCACCACAATGTGTATTCTGTAGCTTTCAGATGAAATGCTCTCTATATGTCAATTAAGACCATTTGGTCTAATGTGTCATTGAAGGCCTGTTTGATTTTCTATATGGATGATCTTTCCATTGATGAAAGTTGGCAGGGGGGAAGGTAAAGTCTCCTACTATTACTGTGTCACTGTTGATTTTTCCTTTTATGTCTGCTAATATTTAACTTATATATTTAAGTGCTTCTGTGGTGGGTGAATGGATATTTACAATTATTATATCTTCTTATATTTATACCTTGATCATTATGTAGTATCCTTCTTCGTCTCCTGGAACAGTCTTTAAAGTCTATTTTGTATGACATAAATATTGCTCCTCTGGCTTTCTTTCTTTTTTTTTTTTTGATCTTTGGTTAGCTTTTATTTATTTTTTTAAATTTTATTTTATTTTTAAACTTTACATAATTGTATTAGTTTTGCCAAATATCAAAATGAATCCATCACAGGTATACATGTGCTCCCCTCCTGAACCCTCCTCCTCCTCCCTCCCCCCCCATACCATCCCTCTGGGTCGTCCCAGTGCACTAGCCCCAAGCATCCAGTATTGTGCATTGAACCTGGACTGGCATCTCGTTTCATACATGATATTTTACATGTTTCAATGCCATTCTCCCAAATCTTCCCACCCTCTCCCTCTCCCACAGAGTCCATAAGACTGTTCCATACATCAGTGTCTCTTTTGCTGTCTCGTACACAGGGTTATTGTTATCATCTTTCTAAATTCCATATATATGCGTTAGTATACTGTATTGGTGTTTGTCCTTCTGGCTTACTTCACTCTGTATAATAGGCTCCAGTTTCATCCACCTCATTAGAACTGATTCAAATGAATTCTTTTTAATGGCTGAGTAATACTCCATTGTGTATATGTACCACAGCTTTCTTAGCCATTCATCTGCTGATGGACATCTAGGTTGCTTCCATGTCCTGGCTATTATAAACAGTGCTGCGATGAACATTGGGGTACACGTGTCTCTTTCCCTTCTGGTTTCCTCAGTGTGTATGCCCAGCAGTGGGATTGCTGGATCATAAGGCAGTTCTACTTCCAGTTTTTTAAGGAATCTCCACACTGTTCTCTATAGTGGCTGTACTAGTTTGCATTCCCACCAACAGTGTAAGAGGGTTCCTTTTTCTCCACACCCTCTCCAACATTTATTATTTGTAGACTTTTGAATCGCAGCCATTCTGACTGGTGTGAAATGGTACCTCATAGTGGTCTTGATTTGCATTTCTCTGATAATGAGTGATGTTGAGCATCTTTTCATGTGTTTGTTAGCCATCTGTATGTCTTCTTTGGAGAAATGTCTATTTAGTTCTTTGGCCCATTTTTTGATTGGGTCATTTATTTTTCTGGAGTTGAGCTGTAGGAGTTGCTTGTATATTTTTGAGATTAGTTGTTTGTCAGTTGCTTCATTTGCTATTATTTTCTCCCATTCTGAAGGCTGTCTTTTCACCTTGCTGATAGTTTCCTTTGATGTGCAGAAGCTTTTAAGGTTAATTAGGTCCCATTTGTTTATTTTTGCTTTTATTTCCGATATTCTGGGAGGTGGGTCATAGAGGATCCTGCTGTGATGTATGTCAGAGAGTGTTTTGCCTATTGGATTTGGATTTGCATGGAATAACTTTTTCTATCCTCCCATTTTCAGTCTTTATGTATCTTTACATCTAAAGTGAGTCTCTCATAGGAGTCTTATTTTATATGTGGGTCTTGTTTTATACCCATTCAGCCAGTCAATGTCTTTTGGTTGGAGAATTTAGTCTGTTTACATTTAAGGTAATTATTGATATATGTGTTCTTAATGCCATTTTGCTAATTGTTTTAGATTTAATTTTGTAGGTCATTTCCGCCTCCCCTTCTTCTTCTTTCCTCTTGTGCTTTGAAGACTATTTCAGTGTTGTGTTTCAATTCCTTTTTCTTTTTTTGTGTGTATATCTATAAAAGATTTTTGGTTTGAGGTTACCATGAGGCTTTTGTATAGCAATCTATGCATATACATGATTGTTTTAAGTTGTTCATCTCTTAGTTTCAAATGCAATTTAAAAACCCTGCACTTGACTCTCCTCCCTTCATGATTACTGTCTTTGATATCACATTTTACATCTGTTTCATGAATCCCTTAACTGCTTATTGTGGATATGGATGATTTTACTACTTTTGTCTTCTAACTTTCCTACTAGTTTTGTGTATGGATGATTTCCTACCTTTACTATGTGTTTGCCTTTACTGGTGAGCTTTCCAAATAATTTTTTGTTCCTAGTTGTGTCCTTTTTTTTTTTTTTAAACCTAGATAAGTTCCTTTACCATTCGTTGCAAGGCTGGTTTGGTGGTGCTGAACTCTTAGCTTCTGCTTGCCTGTAAGTCTTCCCAGGTGGCACAGTGGTAAACAATCTGCCTGCCAGTGCAGGAGACTTAGGAGATGTGGGTTTGATCCTGGGTCAGGAAGATCCCCTCCAGTATTCTTGCCTGGAAAATTCCATGGACAGAGGAGCCTGGCAGGCTATAGTCCATGGGGTCACAAAGAGTTGGACATGACTGAACACACATGCGAAGCTTTGACTTCTCCATCAAATGTGAATGAAAGACTTGCTAAATATAGTATTCTTGGTTGTACATTTTTCTTATTCATTACCTTAAATAAACCATGTTACTACCTTCTGGTCTGCAGAGTTTCTGCCGAAAAATTAGCTGATAGCCTTATGGGAGTTCCCTTGTATGTTATTTGTTGCTTTTCCCTTGCTGTTTTTAATAGTCTCTTCTCTGAAAGTGAAAGTTGCTCAGTCTTGTCCGACTCTTTGCAACCCCACAGACCATACAGTCCATGGAATTCTCCTGGCCAGAATACCAGAGTGGGTAGCTATTCCCTTCTCCAGGGGATCTTTCCAACCCAGGGATTGAACCCAGGTCTCCCAAACTGCAGGCTTACCAGCTAGCCACCAGGGAAGCCCAAGAATACTGGAGTGGGTAGCTTATCCCTTCTCCAGGGGATCTTCCTGACCCAGGAATCAAACCGGGGTCTCCTGCATTGCAGGTGAATTCTTTACCAGCTGAGCTACCAGGGAAGCCCATTCTCTTCTCTATTTACCTTTAATTTCTGCCATTTAAATTACAATGTGTCTTGGCGTGTTCCTCTCTGGGTAAATTCTGTATGGGACTCTGTGCTTCCTGGACTTAGGTGACTGTTTCCTTCCCCAGGTTAGGAAGCTTTTAACTTTAATGCCTCCAATAATTTGGGATTCCTACAGTGCAAATATTACTGCACTTGATGTTGTCCCATAGGTTTCCTGTGTGTGTGCTAAGTTCCTTCAGTGTGTCCAAGTCTTTGTGACCCTATGGACTGTAATTCACCAAGCTGGTCCTCATTTCCTTTCATTCTTTTTTCTTTCAGCAGTAGTGATTTCCAATACTCTGTCTTCCAGCTCACTGATCCATTCCTCTGTATCATTTAACCTACTGTTTATTCTTTCTACTTTTCTACTCTTTATTACTTCCAGCGATTTTTTCATTCAGTTACTGTATTCTTCATCTCTGGCTGTTCTTTATACTTTCTGACTCTTTGTTAAATACTTTTAACCTTCATTATATGCATCTATTCTTTTCCCTAATTAAACATAAAAGCTTTTGAATAGGAAAGGAAACCAATGACAAAATGAAAAGACAACCTACTGAATAGGAGAAAATATATGCAAATGATATGACCAATGAGGGATCAATACCCAACATATATGAACAGCACATACAAGTCAACATCAAAAAAGCAAACAACCCAATTAAAAGATGGGAAGAAGAACTGAACAGACATTTTTCCAAAGAGGATATGCAGACGGACAATAAACACATGAAAAGATGCTCAATATCAATAATCATCAGGGAGGTACAAATCAAAACCACTTGAGATATCACTGCACACCTCTTAGAACAGCTATCATAAAAAAGAATGCAAATAACAAATGTTGGCAAGGATGTGAACAAAAGGAACCCCATACACTGTTGGTGGAAATGTAAACTGGTGCAGCCACTATGGAAAACAGGTTTCTCAAAAAACTAAAAATACAGCTACTATGTAACTCAGCAATTCCACTCCTGGATATATCTCCAAAAAACTAAAACACTAATTTGAAGAGATACATGTACCCCAACGTTCATAGTAGTCAAGATATGGAAGCAACCTAAGTGTCCACCAACAGATGAATGGATAAAGAAGATATAGGGTATGTGTATAAACACATACACACAAGAATACTATTCAGTTATGAAAAAGAATGAAATCTTGCCATTTGCAGCAACATTGATGGACTGGAGGGCATTAGGCTAAGTGCAATAAGTCAGACAGAGAAAGCCCAATACTGTACATCACATATATGTGGAATCTAAAATATAAAACAAACTATTGAATATAACAAAAAAGAAGCAGACACACAGATACAGAGGACAAACTAATGGTTACCAAAGGGGGGTGGCAATATAGGGGTGGTTGAGTGGGAGGTATAAACTGCTGGGTATAAAAGTGAAGTGAAGTCATTCAGTTGTGTCTGACTCTTTGTAACCCCACGGACTATAGCCCACCAGGCTCCTCCACCCATGGAATTTTCCAGGCAAGGAATACTGGAGTGGGTTGCCATATCCTTTTCCAGAGGATCTTCTCAACTCAGGGATAGAACCCGGGTCTCCCGCATTGTGGGCAGACACTTTACCACTGAGCCACCAGGGAAGCCCACTGGGTATAAGTTAGGCTACAAAGGTGTATTGTATAGCATGGGGAATATAGCCAATATTTTGCAATAATTGTAAATGTGGTGTAATCTTTAAAAATTGCATTAAAAATAAAAAATTTTAAATAAATAAAAAAGACAACCTGATAGAACTGAACAAAGCATAAGTAAGTAATTAAAAGAATATTAAAATGGCCAAACATTGAAATCACATCAAGAATTTACTGGACTTCTATGTTATTCTTTTTGGGGGCGAGAATTTAAACATTAGTCAGTCTCTGTATATGAGTGAACCTGAACACAAAGGCAGCAACTTTAAAGCCAAGAAGTAAGAAATTCCAATCTTTCAAAGCCTTAATTTATGAACCCAGCAACTAATCCTTATGTGTTAAATAACTACATCACATAATGGTATGCTTTCTTTTTCAAGGTTTGTTGAGAAGTCAGAATTATAGGATTTTAAAAACATACTCATTAATTCATGACCTGAATTATAATCAAAAGTAGGATATACCCCTAAGTCAAATAAGTGAAACTGCGCTATGAGCTCAGTCTACTTGTTCAAGGCAGAGAAGGGATAAACATCTTTGTTTCCTCTGCAAATTCAGCCCATTCATTATCTGGACTGTAAATGTTTCGTGAATGCAACTTGAATATTTATTTGCTCAAGTAACCCAAGAAGAGGCAAATGCATGCATAATTCTGTTATATTCTCTTCTAATGTGTACTAATGACATTTTGGAGATTATTTTACACTTATTAGGTGGAACTTAGTAAGAGGACTCTAAAAGAGTATTATTATAGATTATTATTCTCCAGGGAAAAAAGGATACTGTGTCCTATCTGAAACTTTGTTTTTAAAGTGATGCCGCATGTTACCTCAGTAATTTCTCCATAATGAACCATAGACACAATGATCAAAATACTGTATTTGAAATGTAAAACCATTTTAATTGTGCAAATTAAGAAACTGGTTGGCGTAATTATGGTCACACCATTATTCTACAATGTTTAACTTTATGAAGCAGCAAGTGAATGCCCACCTGGTCAAAAAGCATTACTCCTCATTACAATAAACTTTTTTGTCAAAATAGAAAAACCCACCCCAAAATTTATATGGAATCTCAGGGGACCTTGAAGAGCCAAAATAATATTAAAGAAGTACAAAACTGATGACTCACACGTCCTGATTTCAAAACTTACTACAAAGCTACTAAAATCAAAATCGTGTAATACAGGCACTCTAAAGACATACAGACCAACTGAATAGAACAGTCAGTCCAGAAACAAACTTTCACATATACAGTCAAATGACTTTTGACAAGGTTGCTAATAAGACCATTCAATGGGGAAGGACAGCTTTTTCAACAAATGATACTAGGGAAAAGTGGATATCCATAGCCAAAAGAATGAAGCTGGACCCTTACCTAACACTGTACACAGAAATAAACTCAAAATGGATCAAAGATCTAAGACTATAAAGACCCAAGACTGTTTCTTTCATCAAAGAAAACATAGGGCAAAAGCTTCATGTATTGGATTTGTCAACAATTTCTTGAGTATGACACCAAAGGCTAAGGCAACTAAAGAAAAAATACACAAACTGGACTTCATGAAAATTTATACTGTTTTGTGCATCTACAGACACCATCAACAGAGTAAAAAGGCAACCCACAGAATGACAGAAAATATTTACAAACCATTTTTCTGATAAAGGATTAATTAGAATGTACAGAGAACTTCTAAAAGTCAACAACAACAGAAAACAACTTGATTAAAAAATGCACAAAGGATTTGAGTAGGTATTTCTCTAAAGCAGATATACAAGTGGTCAATATGCACATGAAAAGATGCTCAACATGAATAATCCTTAGGGAAATGCAAAAAAACAAAAAAACCTACAATGAAATAGCCCTCACATCCATTAGGGTGGCTGCTATAAAAATAAAGAAGAAAAATTACAAATATTAGAAAGCAGGTGGAGAAACTGGAACACTTGTGTATTATGGATAGGAATATAAATTGTACAGCCACTATGGAAAACAGTATGATGGTCCTTCAAAAAGAATAAAAACATAATTACCATATGATCTAACAATACCACTTCTGGGTATATACTGAAAACACTGAAAGCAGGGTCTTGAAGAAATATTTATATGCTCACATTCATAGCAGCATTACTTACGACAGCTAAAATGTAGAAGCAGCCCAAGTGTCCCATCAAAAGGTGAATGAATAAGTAAAATGTGGTATACACACACAATACAATATTCAGACTTGAAAAGGATGAAAACTCTGACATATGAGACAACATGGATGAACTTTGAGGACTGTTTCACTTGGTTAAGGTCTTCCCTGGTGGCTCAGTTGGTAAAGAGTCTGCCTGCAATGTAGGAGACCTGGGTTCACTTGGTTAAGTGAAGTAAACCAGGAACAAAAATACAAATACTGTTATTTCACTTATAGGGAATGCCCAGAATAATCAAAGTCACAGAGACAAAAAAAAAAGTATAATGTCGGCTGCCAGGGGCTGCTGGAAAGATGGGAATGGGAGGTTATTTTTTAATGAGTATAGAATTTCAGTTTTAGCAGATGAAAAGCATTCTGGAATGAGTATAATATTGGCTGCCAGGGGCTGCCAAAAAGATGGGAATGGGAAGTTATTTTTTAATGAGTATAGAATTTCCGTTTTAGCAGATGAAAAGCATTCTGGAATGAATAATTGTTTTGGTAACACAACATAATGAATGTATTTTATACACTTAAAAATGGTTTGAATGGCAAATTTTATGTTACGTGTACCTTACCACAGTATAGAAAAAAAAAAGAAACTGGAGAGAAAAAGAAAGTTACTAATGCTCTCATTAGAAATGTTTAGGAGATTCCATGGTGGTCCAGGGGTTAAGAAACTGCCTTGCAATGCAAGGGACACAGGTCTGATCCATGGTCTGGGAAGACGCCACATGTCTTGGAGCAACTAAGCCTGTACTCCACAACTACTGAGCCCGTGCTCTGGAGCCCAGGAGCCACAACAACTGAGCCTGCTGGCCACAACTACTTAAGCCCGTGCACACTAGAGCCTGTGCTCAGCAACGTGAGAAGTCACCATAAGAAGCCTGAACACCGCAACTAGAGAGCAGTCCATGCTCTCTGCAACTAGAAAAAGCCTGCACACAGCAACAAAGACCCGGCATAGCCAATAAATACATAACATTTTTAAAAAAGAGAAAATTTTAGGATATCAAAATAAAAAATTGCTTCAAGTTTTATATAGTAGTTTTATTTTCAAAGCAAATTACTCAATACATTTTAAAACAAACAGCCTTTTGACAGAAATATTAAAAAAAAAAAAAGCATTATGCTAAGGCCAGAATTATTAAACCTATATCAACGAGTGAGGGAATGGCTGACATATAAAATATAATTATCCTGAATTTCACCAAATATTTCCCCCAAATCAATGAATACTTTATTAATCAAATTATCATAAAAGCTAAAACTGAAGTTAAAATTTTCACTACAATCTTAAAAAGCAAATTACCTTAAGATTGTCAAGGTGTCTTTCAATTTTTGAATGTGCATATTACAAATTTTATTTAGTAACAAAACTACTGCATCAAATTTGTCTTTCATGAACAACCTCCAATGGAATTTCATACAACCATACTGGAGATACCCTACTGCCCTGACAACATAAAAAGACTCTTTTGGAAGAAGGGAAACAAGGAAGGATATCCGGGAAAAGTGTTCAAAAATTATTTTGAGAGTTTTAATACATACCAGGCTCCAATTTGATAATTTTTACTGCAGCCAACTCTCCCGTATGTATATTTCTGGCCTAAAAAAAAACGAAAATAAAAATTTTAAAAAGTCTGTCAACTATATAAGTTACTTGGTACTTTGTTAACTAGCTACTTATGAATCAGGCTTTTAACAAAGCTGAAAAATAAAGTCTTTATTTCCAATGAAATGAGAATAATAATTTTCCCAGTAAGGAAAAATATAGAAAAAATACACATACACACACACACACACACACACAACTACCTTTAATCCCACCACTGAAGGACAACTACTGTTTAAAATTTTGGTTTCCTTCCAAGTCTTTTCTTACACTTAACTTTTCTCAATTAAAAAAAATACTCATGGTTTTTATATATTTTATAAATACAGTCATAGGTCATTAAAAAATAAAAATATCAAATTGTGTATCTTACTATCCAGAGGAAAAAAGCTAACATTTAGTCTACGTGTTTCCTTTTTTGCCCTGTGTGTGTGTGCTCAAATGTGAATGTATTGTACCAGATGTGTCATCACAGTCTTCTACAATATGGTTTGCAGTTCAGTTCAGTCATTCAGTCATGTCCAACTCTTTGTGACCCCATGGACTGCAGCACCCTAGGCCTCCCTGTCCACCACCAACTCCTGGAATTTACTCAAACTCATGTCCATTGAGTCAGTGATGCCATCCAACCATCTCATCCTGTCGGCCCCTTCTCCTCCCACCTTCAATCTTTCCCAGCATCAGGTTCTTTTCCAGTGAGTCAGCTCTTCACATCAGGTGGCCAAAGGATTGGAGTTTCAGCTTCAACATCAGTCCTTACAATGAATATTCAGGACTGATTTCCTTTAGGATGGACTGGTTGGATCTCCTTGCAGTCCAAGGGACTCTCAAGAGTCTTCTCCAACACCACAGTTCAAAAGCATCAATTCTTCGGTGCTCAGCTTTCTTTATATTGTGCAACGCTGACTAACTTTCCATTGATGGTACATATAATTTAACTCATCTGCTATTAATGGACTTTTAATAGGATTAGGATTTAATAGGACTTAGGATTTAAATATTATTTTGGAATTAGAAATATATACATATCTTATAGCTTTATATCTATCCATAGCCTTGATTATTTCCCTCAAATAAATTCCTAGAAGAGAAAATATTTACCACTTAACAAAATATCATGGACAGACTTAGTATAAATAATACTTCAGTGATTATCACAGCAAATATTTTAGCACATATCAAAGTCTATCAGTAAGGCAACCTATAAGCATAATTGTTACGTCAAAAGGTATGTGGATTTAAAATGGACATATTGCCATATTGCTCTGAAAAAAAAATTATTGGGATTTATACTCATGCCTTAGAGAAGGAAATGGCAACCCACTCCAGTATTCTTGCCTGGAGAATCCCAGGGACAGAGGAGCCTAGTGGGCTGCCGTCTATGGAGTCTCATAGAGTCGGACACCACTGAAGCAACTTAGCAGCAGCAGCAGCATACTCATGCCTAGCTTAGATGTTAAATCTGTGTCTGCCAAGTTCTATTATAGGTACAGATTTGTATTAGTTTTAAAAAATTATGTATTTTCTCAGTGCAATATATAATTTTAAGTGGTTCATAAAACCATTCTTACTGCTAGATATTAAGGATATTATACATAGTTTTTTCATTATTTAAGATTTTTTTTAATGGATTTTAATGAAATGACTAGGTCTAAGGGTATAAATATGAACGTTTAAGGCATCAACACATACTGCCAAAATGGTCTAAAAACATTGTACTGACATACTGTCGTGTATATTCACTCAATCGTGTCTGACTCTTTGCAACTCCATGGACTATATAGCCCACCAGCCTCCTCTATTCACGAATTCTCCAGGCAAGAAGTGGATTGCTATTTCCTTCTTCAGGGGATCTTCCCTACCCAGGGATCAAACGCAGGGCGCCGGGTCTACAGGCGGATTCTTTACCATCTGAGCCACCAAGGAACATATTAGATGATGCTAATATGAGTGTTCATTTTATTACACCCAGTGGCACACCATATGTGGAAATGCAATTTAATAATCTAGAACATTTTTCACTTCAGTGTATTAGATTTGAATGTGAATTTTCATACACATAAAAAATAAGGAGCATTTGATAAAACAGGACAGTATGATTACACTTTTTTTGCTAGATTAAGTAGGTCATATTACCAAAGGAGAAAGGGAAAGAAAAGGGAAGGGAACAGAACAATGACAAAGACTTCAGGAAAGATAGTGTCAGAAGGGATATTTTTAGAAATGACATATAGATGGTGAGAAAAATAAAAGCATGGGGACAGTGATGCAGAGGCAGTCACAAACAGAAAGGTAGAAGAAAAAAAGGATTTTTTTCTAGAGAAAGGTAGAAGAAAAAAAAGGATTATTTCTACAGTAGCAGTCTCAAATATTTTGTGATAAGTTCATATATTTTCCTCATCTCTCATGGTAAACAGGGTAAGGAGAAGTCTCAGGAAGAGAAAACATTTGACCTCACCCCTATCAATGGCTACCCTTCCCCCAACTGCAAACACATTTAGAAAAATGGGAAGAGGACAGCCAGAAGCCTCACAACCATTCCTACCTCTCTTCCTCCCTGTCCTTACCAAAAGAATCATCTTGTCTTTTTCCAGTTCCTAAGGTCTTCCAGCATTTTATATCCATATAGTAGAATATTATTCAGTGATAAAAAGAAATGGAGGGAGTAGGAGGGAGTTTCAAGAGGGAGGGGGTATATGTGTGCTTACATGGCTTATTCATGTTGTTGTACGGCAAAAATCAACACAACACTGTAAAGCAATTATCCTCCAATTAAAAATTTAAAAAAAGGAATGAGCCATAGAATGGACACATGCATATGTATGTATGAATCTCTTCGCTGAGTCCCTAACAATCACAACATTGTTAATCAGCTATACTTCAATATAAAAAAATTTTTTTAAACAAAAACCCCCAAAACAAAACAACAACAAAAAAGAAATGAGTCGTCAAGCCATGAAAAGATATGGCAGAACTTTAAATGCATATTAAATGAGAAAAATCAGTCTGAAAAAGCTGTATACTATAAGAGTCCAACTATACGATATTCTAGAAAAGACAAACAATAGAAAAAGGAAAAAGAACAATGGTTGCCAGGGGTTTGGGTGAAGAGTGATGAACAGGTGAAGTGCAGAAAATTTTCAGAATGGTGAAACTAGTCTCAGTATGAAACTGTAATGGATACATGTCATTATGTATCTGTCAAAATCCACAGAACTGTACAACATAAAGAACAAACCTTCATGTAAACTACAAACTATAATAATATATCAATACTGGTTGAATAATTGTAATAAATATACCACACTTAATGCAAGATGTTAATAAAAGGGGAAACTGTGTGGGTGGGTGGGTGAGGTGTGGATACGTATAACTACGTATCTGCTCAACAAGTCTATAAATAGAAAACTGTACTAAAATTAAGCCTACTATTTTTAAAAGAATACATATAAAATTATATTAAGTATATTCATATTTTCAGACATATTGAGCCAATATTTATTATTAGAAACAATATAAATATGTTGTATTTCAATTTAACAGACCCAAAATGAAGATGCAGGAACCAAGGACACCGTTTCCAAGAGATTCTAAGAGACTCTGAAAGGAACAGATCATTGAAAAGTTTGAACAATCACAGAATCACATAAAATAAAGATGGTATTTTAAAATTCAGCTACACCATGTATAAGCCAAAATATATTTGTCATTACAGAAAAAAAAGTAAAGAATAAAAGCTAAAGGTTCCACTGACAGGATAAACACTTAAGTGTCAGTCTCCATTTTGAAGACATATTTCTGTTTTCTCCAAATGAAGACCCGATGGGCAAAAGTTCATACTCTGTAATTTTCCAGCTGGATTTTTAAAACAGAAAGCAGTACCAGGCTCTTTTATAATGAAAGGCAAAGAGGCTTTCAAAAAAAAAAAAAAAAGATCTTCTAAACAGAGACTTTACAGATTCAATTTACTAAAGAGATCTTTCAGAAAATTAACTATACAATTTCACACTTTGATCCAGTGGAGTCATACGTAGTACTAGTTTTTGAAACCCAACATTTCCTTTTGACAAATTGTCAATACACCTAAAGAAACTAGATATTCTCAAGTATTTTTGTTTCTTAACTTTAACACACAGGAATTTGAAGATTCTGTGCTGCATTTCTAAGAGGAGCTAATAAATAACACAACACCTCTACAAGAAGATCTAAATTATTTCTGATTCCCACTTATCTTAGAGGTTACTGCTATACACTAACACTTAAACTTAAGGGTATACTAAACACCCAAAAGTCTAATAAAGTATTTCACTATAGTTTATTTAACTCTTTATTAATCAGGAATTAAAATTATTAGATGAAAAAGATAATAATAAATGGGATCAGTGTCACTATACAATCCATAGAAGAGCCTTCCTATTTAAATTTATTTTCTATCCTCTTTGCCAGGGTACTTCCCTTATCTCTTAATATTTCCAAGTCAATTTACTACCAGAGAAGTACTTTTACTCAAACTCTTCCGTCTCGGATTTTTAATGCATAGTGAAACATTAAATTTCTGCTTGTACCAAGAAGCTGTTTGTCCTCCTAACTAAACCATTTCTATTTTAACAGTACTATGCAGTTGTCAATTTTGTAAACCATGAACTTTCCCACATGCTGTAAGATTTTTAATGTGACTAAAAAATAATTAAACTTTTGAGTTATCAACAAAGAATATAAAGATATGATTTAAGGCATAGTCTATACCGAAATCAGATTGATTATATTCTTTGCAGCCAAAGATGGAGAAGCTCTATACAGTCAGCAAAAACAAGACCAGGAGCTGACTGTGGCTCAGACCATGAACTCCTTATTGCCAAATTCAGACTTAAATTGAAGAAAGTAGGGAAAACCACTAGACCATTCAGGTATGACCTAAATCAAATCCCTTATGATTATACAGTGGAAGTGAGAAATAGATTTAAGGGCCTAGATCTGATAAATAGAGTGCCTGATGACTATGGAATGAGGTTCGTGACACCGTACAGGAGACAGGGATCAAGACCATTCCCATAGAAAAGAAATGCAAAAAAACGAAATGGCTGTCTGGGGAGGCCTTACAAATAGCTGTGAAAAGAAGAGAAGCGAAAACAAAGGAGAAAAGGAAAGATATAAACATCTGAATGCAGAGTTCCAAAGAATAGCAAGAAGAGATAAGAAAGCCTTCTTCAGCGATCAATGCAAAGAAATAGAGGAAAACAACAGAATGGGAAAGACTAGGGATCTCTTCAAGAAAATCAGAGATACCAAGGGAACATTTCATGCAAAGATGGGCTCGATAAAAGACAGAAATGGTATGGATCTAACAGAAGCAGAAGATATTACGAAGAGATGGCAAGAATACACAGAATTGTACAAAAAAGATCTTCACGACCCAGATAATCACGATGGTGTGATCACTGACCTAGAGCCAGACATCCTGGAATGTGAAGTCAAGTGGGCCTTAGAAAGCATCACTACGAACAAAGCTAGTGGAGGTGATGGAATTCCAGTTGAGCTATTCCAAATCCTGAAAGATGATGCTGTGAAAGTGCTGCACTCAATATGCCAGCAAATTTGGAAAACTCAGCAGTGGCCACACGACTGAAAAAGGTCAGTTTTCATTCCTATCCCAAACAAAGGCAATGCCGAAGAATGCTCAAACTACCACACAATTGCACTCATCTCACACGCTAGTAAAGTAATGCTCAAAATTCTCCAAGCCAGGCTTCAGCAATATGTGAACCGTGAACTTCCTGATGTTCAAGCTGGTTTTAGAAAAGGCAGAGGAACCAGAGATCAAATTGCCAATATCCACTGGATCATGGAAAAGCAAGAGAGTTCCAGAAAAACATCTATTTCTGCTTTACTGACTATGCCAAAGCCTTTGACTGTGTGAATCACAATAAACTGTGGAAAATTCTGAAAGAGATGGGAATACCAGACCACCTGATCTGCCTCTTGAGAAATTTGTATGCAGGTCAGGAAGCAACAGTTAGAACTGGACATGGAACAACAGACTGGTTCCAAATAGGAAAAGGAGTTTGTCAAGGCTGTATATTGTCACCCTGTTTATTTAACTTATATGCAGAGTACATCATGAGAAACGCTGGGCTGGAAGAAGCACAAGCTGGGATCAAGATTGCCAGGAGAAATATCAATAACCTCAGATATGCAGATGACACCACGCTTATGGCAGAAAGTGAAGAGGAACTCAAAAGCCTCTTGATGAAAGTGAAAGTGGAGAGTGAAAAAGCTGGCTTAAAGCTCAACATTCAGAAAACGAAGATCATGGCATCCCGTCCCACCAGTTCACGGGAAATAGATGGGAAACAGTGGAAACAGTGTCAGATTTTATTTTTCTGGGCTCCAGAATCACTACAGATGGTGACTGCAGCCATGAAATTAAAAGACGCTTACTCCTTGGAAGGAAAGTTATGACCAACCTAGATAGCATATTCAAAAGCAGAGACATTACTTTGCGAACAAAGGTCGGTCTAGTCAAGGCTATGGTTTTTCCTGTGGTCATGTATGGATGTGAGAGTTGGACTGTGAAGAAGGCTGAGCACCGAAGAATTGATGCTTTTGAACTATGGTGTTGGAGAAGACTCTTGAGAGTCCCTTGGACTGCAAGGAGATCCAACCAGTCCATTCTGAAGGAGATCAGCTCTGGGATTTCTTTGGAAGGAATGATGCTAAAGCTGAAACTCCAGTACTTTGGCCACCTCATGCGAAGAGTTGACTCATTGGAAAAGACTCTGATGCTGGGAGGGATTGGGGGCAGGAGGAGAAGGAGACGACAGAGGATGAGATGGCTGGATGGCATCACTGACTAGATGGACGTGAGTCTGAGTGAACTCCGGGAGTTGGTGAGGGACAGGGAGGCCTGGCGTGCTGGGGTTCATGGGGTCGCAAAGAGTCAGACACGACTGAGCAACCGATCTGATCTGATCTATCTCATTAGTGAGGAAGATGAAAGTCCTCCCATTCCAGTGATCCTTCCCCCTCACCAATCTAGTGCATTCCCTTGACTACCAATTACATCTTTCAAGTTCTCTCATCTTAATTGTCAGGGTTCCATGGTCCACCACTCCATTTATAATCTCTCCCTTACAAACATCCTTAAATTCCTTCTCTTCTTATCCTCTATCATGCTAGTCTAGCAAAATCCTTATCTGATTAAACTTGATTATCACTAGTTCCATACTGATATTGAACAGCTAAATGTTATTGGGAAAAAAAATTATAAAATCACACTAACGGGCCTTACTTTCAAATCATTACACAAACCTCAAACTACAACTTCTCCACTAGGTTTGATTTTCTACTCTTCGTAAAAAAATACTTTATACTTCTCTCTTGAAGCCATTAACCTAAGCCTCTGTTACTCACTCCTCTGTTACCTATCCATTAGGATACTCTATTTACTGAATTTAAGTCCCTATGAACAGAGTCTCATCTTTTCTTTATCTAACATTCTACTATGTAGTCCTATGGCTTTAACAACCATCTCCAGGATTAATCTCTCCTCACACAGCTCCAGACTCCTAAATCCATGGAAACCTGACACACATGCCAACCCTAACATATAACATTCAATTATCCCTGCTCCACACTTTCATCCTCACAAATTCCCAAGTAAAATAAAATTTACTGCAGCCAGTCAGTTGCTTAAGCACAAAACCCAAGGTCATTCTTCATTTCTTTCCTTCACATTCCTCACATCCAATAACTCAGAAAACACTGGTATTTTAAAAATATAAAGCAAATTCATTAACTTCTGTCTACCTCCTCTGCTATACTCCACTCCAGCTTGTCTCCATTAGGAATCAGCAAACTATTTAATGTGAAATGCAAAGGAACAGCAAATCGAGGATAATTCCTACTTTCTGGATTGTACAAGTGAATAAACACTGTGATTCCATTCACTAAGATGACAAACACACAAGATGGACACATTTCACAGGTGAAGGGGAAGGACAGTGAAGGTACATAGATGAGGGGCTCAGATACGAACATATTTACATTTCAGGTTCCTAAAGATGAGCCAAT
Organism: Bos mutus; assembly: GCF_027580195.1. Lineage (NCBI taxonomy): Eukaryota > Metazoa > Chordata > Mammalia > Artiodactyla > Bovidae > Bos > Bos mutus. The sequence continues at coordinate 64,801,213 of NC_091626.1, read as the reverse complement.
TCATTGGAAAAGACTCTGATGTTGGGAAAGATTAAGGGCAAGAGGAGAAGGGGGAGAAGAGGATGAGATGGTTGGATGGCATCACCAACTCTATGGACATGAGTTTCAGCAAACTCTGGGAGACAATGAAGGACAGGGAAGCCTGGCTACAGTACATGGGGTAGCAGAGTCAAACATGACTGAGCCACTGAACAACAACAATAGAAAACTAACTGCATATAATATGGAATATCCTGTAAGCCACTTAATAGCTCGTGAAGCTCAAGAACTAACATGGATTGGAGGCAGTCTGGGCATCATCAACAATACTGAATCCAGGCCAGTAGATGAGATAACCTAGGAAGAGTACACAGAGGAAAAAAAAATTCAAGAACAGAAATCCTAAAATATTACTGACATGTACAGGATAGTGAAACCAAAGTCTCCAGGATAGATTAGATGTTAGCCCACAAAACAAATCTCGATAAACTTCAGTTCAGTTGCTCAGTCATGAAGAACAAAATCATAGCAAGCATCTTTTCCAATGACATTAGATTAGAAATGAACTACAAGGGGAAAAAGCTGCAAAAAATACAAACACATAGAGGCTAAACAATATGCTGCTGCTGCTGCTAAGTCGCGTCAGTCGTGTCCGACTCTGTGCGACCCCATAGACGGCAGCCCACCAGGCTCCCCCATCCCTGGGATTCTCCAGGCAAGAGTACTGGAGTGGGCTGCCATTGCCTTCTCATATGCTACTAACCAGTGAAGAAACCAAAAAGGAAATTTAAAAAGTACCTGGAGACAAATGAAAATGGAAACACAGCCATCCAAAATCTACAGGATGCAACAAAAGTAATTCTAAAAAGAGTTTATACAGATACAAGCCTACCTCAAGAAACAAGAAAAATCTCAAACATCTAACCATACACCTAAAGAAACTAGAAAAATAAGAACAAACAAACCAAAAGTTTGAAAAGGAAAAGAAATAATAAAAATGAGAGCAGAAGTAAGTGAAATAGAAAAAAAATTTAAATGTGAAAGATCAATAAAACTAAGAGCTGGTTCCTTGAAAATATGAAGAAAACGGATAAACCTTTAGCCAGACTTATCAAGAAAAAAAAAAATAAAAGACACAAAATCAGAAAAGAAAGAGAAGTTACAACTGACACCACACATATCCAAGGATCATAAGAAAATATTACAAACAATTATACACCAATAAAATGGACTACCCGGAAAAAAGCACAAATTCCTAGAAGCATACAAACTCTTACTGAATCAGGAAGAAACATAAAATACCAGCAGATCAATTACCAATAATGAAATTAAATCAGTAATAAAATTTTTCCCAACAAAATTCTAGGATCAGACAGCTTAAAAAGTAATTCTACTAAGTATTTAAAGAAGATTTAACACCAACCTTTGCAAATTATTCAAAAAAAATAAAAAAGAAAGAATACTTCTGAACCGATTCTATGAGGCAAGCACCATCCTCATACCAAAATCAGACAAAGACACAACAACAACAAAAAAGAAAATTAAAGAATATCACTGATGAACATAGATACAAAAATCCTCAACAAAATATGAGCACACTGAATTTAATAATATATTAAAAGGATTATACACCATAAACAAATGATATTATCCCAGGGATAAAGGATGGTTCAATAGCTTCAAATTGATCAATGTGATATATCACATGAACAAACTAAAGAATAAAAATCATACAATCATCTCAAGAGATACAGAAACAGTTTTTGACAAAGTTCAACATCCATTTATGATAAAGACTCTACAACAAAGCGAGTATAAAGGGAACATACCTCAGCACAATAAAAGCCATATATGACCAATCTACAGTGAACATCATACTTAACAGTGAAAAGCTAAAAGCATTTCCTGTGAAATCAAGACAAAGATGCCCATTCTTACCACTTATATTCAACACAGTTTTGGAAGTCCTAGCCACAGCAATCAGAGAACAAAAATAATAAAAGGAATCCAAATTGGAAAGGAAACATAAAACTATCAATACTTGTAGACGACATATTATATATAGAGAAAATTCTTAAGATGCCACCAAAAAACTATTAAAACTAATAAATGAATTCAGTAAAGCTGCAAAATAAAATCATCATACTACCTACAGACTCAATGCAATCCTTATAAAAATACCAATGGCACTTTTCACAGAACCGGAACAAATAATTCTGAAATATATATGGAAGCACTGCTGCTACTGCTGCTGCTAAGTCACTTCAGTCGTGTGCGACTCTGTGTGACCCCATAGACGGCAGCCCACCAGGCTCCCCCATCCCTGGGATTCTCCAGGCAAGAACACTGGAGTGGGTTGCCATTTCCTTCTCCAATGCATGAAAGTGAAAAGTGAAAGTGAAGTCACTCAGTTGTGTCCGACTCTTCGAGACCCCGTGGACTGCAGCCTACCAGGCTCCTCCGCCCATGGGATTTTCCAGGCAAGAGTACTGGAGTGGGGTGCCATCGCCTTCTCCAATATGGAAGCACAAAACACTCCAAATAACTAAAACAATCTTGATAAAGTAGAAGAAAGCTGGGGGTATCACACTTCCTGATTTATTTATATTATAAAACTACAGTAATCAAAACAGTATGGTACTGGCACATAGGTCAATGGAATAAAATAGAGAGTCCAAATATCCACACTTACATGGTTAATTATTGCAAAGGAGGCAAGAATATCAAATTGGGAAAAGACACCCTCTTCAAGAAATAATGCTCAGAAAACTGGACAGCTACATGCAAAAGAATCACACAAGACTACTTTCTCACACCATCTACATATATCTTAAACTCAAAATGGATTAAAGACATAAATGTAAGACCTAAAAACATAACACTTAAGAAAACACAGGCAGTACACATTTGACATTGATCTCAACAATATTTTTTTAATATTTTTTATAATTTTTAATATTCTCAAGCAAGAGAAAATCAAAAATTAAAAAAAAAAAAAGCAGACTGTATCAAACTAAGAAGCTTTTGCACAGCAAAGGAAACTACCGACAAGACAAAAATGTTACCTACTGACTAGGAAAATATACTTGCAAATAATATATCCCATAAGAGGTTAACCGGAGAAGGCAATGGCAACCCACTCCAGTACTCTTGCCTGGAAAATCCCATGGATGGAGGAGCCTTGGTAGGCTGCAGTCCATGGGGTTGCTAAGAGTCCGGCAGGACTGAGCGACTTCACTTTCACTTTCGTGAACTGGAGAAGGAAATGGCAACCCACTCCAGTATTCTTGCCTGGAGAATCCCAGGGACGGAGGAGCCTGGTGGGCTGCCGTCTATAGGGTCACACAGAGTTGGACACGACTGAAGCGACTTAGCAGCAGCAGTAGCAAGAGGTTAACATCCAAAATACATAAACAGCTCATACAACTCAAGATTAAAAAAAAAAACAAACCTCAATTTAAAAAATGGGCAGAGGACCCGAATACTTTTCAAAAGACATATAGATGGCTAACAGGCATATGAAAAAATACTTAGTACCACTAATCAGTGAAATGCAAATCAAAACCACAATGTCACAGCTGTCAGAATAGCTATTACCAAATAGATAACAAATAAAAAGAGCTGGCAAGGGTGTGCAAAAAAGGGAACCCTCGTGCACTGCTGGTGGGATGTAACTTGGAGCAGCCACTGTGGAAAACAGTATGACGGATTCTCAAAAATGCAAAAATATTGAATAGAACTGACACATGACAAAGGAATATCACTGCCGGGAATCTATGTGAAGATAACAAGAACACTGACTCAAAAATTTACACACTGCATGCCACTATTCACTGCAGATTTATTTACAATAGCCAAGATATGAAAGTAACCCAAGTAGAGATACACACACACACACACAACACAAAAGCGCACACACGTGCACACACATGCACAAGTATATTACTTAGCCATAAAAAATGAAATCTTCTCATTTGCAACAATGTAAATAATCTTGTGGATACTGTGCTAAGTGAGGTAAGTCAGACAAACACTTTAATTTCTCCTATATGTGGAATCTAAAGCACAAAACAAAACAGAAACAGACTCGCAGATCAAACTGGTGGGTTGCCAGAGGGGAGGGGGATGAGAGATGAGTAAAATAAGCAAGGGAGATTAAAAGATATAAACTTCCAGTCACAAAATAAGTAAGTCACAGCGATGTAAAGTACAGCATAGGGAATACAGTCAATAATAGTGTGTAATAAATTTGTATGGCAACAGATAACTAGACTTACTGCTGTGATCATTTTGTAATGTATAAAAATATCGAATCACTCTGCAGTACATCTGAAACTAATATTGTAAATCAATTGTTGTTGCTGTTGCTGTTCAGTCTCTAAGTCATATCTGACTCATTGTGACCCCATGGACTATAGCCGCCTGACAGGCTCTTCTGTTCACAGGATTTCCCAGCCAGGCAAGAATACTGGTGTGGGTTGCCATTTCCTTCTCCAGGGATCTCCAGGGACGAGGGATCAAACCTGTCTCCTGCTTGGCGGGCAGATCCTTTACACTGAGCCACTGGGGAAGACTTGTAAGTCAATTACTCCTCAACAAAAACAAATAAGTAGGTAGGGAGGTTAAAAAAAAAAAAACTACTCTAGAGATACTGTTCTATGAGAATCTTAGTTTGGAGGAAATTTTGGAAATCATCTAATTCAAAGTCTATGGAAGTCATTGGTCAATTTGATACATTCATCTTTAGAATAAATTTAGTTGTATAAAGGCTTTTTATGATAAGCAAAATTGCGACTTTATTAATTTCTCTTCAGTGTCCCTGGTGGCCTAGTGGTGAGGATTTGGTGCTCTCTCCTCAGTGGTCCCAGTTTTGCTTTATTCTATTCCTCCTATGAAAAATTTCAGATATCTAGATTCATTGATTTATTCAGTAAATATGTGTTGAGTTCCTATGGCGCTCAGGGGGCCTAGTTCTAATTTTAACACGGCTCAGATAGAAATAGAAAAACTCCCTTCTATCTATGGATGAAACATGCTAATTTTCCCAACATGCTACATACAGATTCCAGACCCTTACCACTATTTTGATTGCTATATGCTTTGACCATGAACTCAAACTTTGATGCCCAACAAAAATGATAGTAGTTAAAATATTAGATTCATTACAAAAGTCATGGTATAGATGACTTAGATTCTTTCTTCAAATCTCTATAAAGGTATGATATTTTTTAAATTCAAAAATAAATGTTGAAAGTGATATATTCAAAACACAATGCAGTACTTCGGCCTGTGGCAAGAATAAAGTAAAGTGCTTCATTTTACTTCTATTATAAATCTTTTTAGGAAAAAGGGAGGTCATAAATACATACTGTAGACTACATAAGTTGCATAAATTTCAAGGAAACCACTTCCAATAAGATCATCAAATGTATGTGAACAAAATATCATAAAAAAGGGAGCCACTTATATAGCATATTCGCCAGATGAAAATCTAATATAAAGATAAGTCATTAATTATTTTAACATTTATTCACTCAGCGCCCCTTATGCATTGTATACTTTAGGTATGAGGGTAGTATTTGGTGGGGTAATAGCAAAGAATTAAAGATTTACCCGCTTGCTTTGAGTTTCAATGGGACAGATTTCAGATCCATACAGGAAAGTTTTTTATAGTACTTAAGTAGGAACCAACTGCTTCTAAAAATAGCATGTCTTTACTATTTAAATGTTAAACGATCCCTTATAAAAGGGTAAGGGACATATGTACTGTGCAAGAGGTTCCTGCCAGCTCCCAAATCACTTAATTTTTGTGGAGTAAGTTACTTCCAAGCTGCCTTCCAAATCTAGACAGGTGCTCCCTCTCTGCTGAAGGAGGCTGTATTGCAGGCTTTGCCCCACTACCAGGCAGACATATTCAGAGTCTAAGGCCTGACTGTTAGGGTGACCCCAAATCTGTCCAAATGACTTTTATCTCAGGATACACTAGAGCCTTAGTCTGTCAGGATACTTACTTGTGTCTGAAAAGAAGTCCTTTCCTAATACAGACTGATTTTATCAAAGGGAGCATTTCTTCTAGAGGATTGTTTAAACTGAATTAAGTATCCTTTGTCATTAAGGAGGCCTTAGTGGCAAAGGAAAAGGGAGAAAGGGGATTAAGATTTTAAAAGGTAGGCAAAAAAGAAACATAAAAATATAAGTGTAGAATAAGGTGGCAGGAATACATTAATTATTAATAATAAAAAAAGAGGTAGGGAATATATAAATACTTAATCACTGTTAGTGGGTGCAACTTTGGGGGGAAATAATTGGTCAAATTCACTAAAAGCTTAACATAAATCAGAAAACTTATTTCTAGACATTTACTTAAAGAAATAATTAAGGATATGCGAAAAGAATTTGTTCAAGGGTATGGATCACAGTATGCTTAATAAGGAAACACTGGAGATGATTTACTTGTTCAGCAATAATGAATTAAACATTGTACAGATACAAGGAAATAATACAAATATTAAATGTATATAGTTACATGAAAAGTTGTGACACACTGTTAAATGAAAAAGTATATTATCAAATATATAGTCCACATAATATTCTATATATAATGTTTACATATAATACATATTATGATGTATGTGTATGGGTGTGTGCTCAGTCGCTATGTCCAACTCTTTGTGACTTTGTAGACTATAGCCCACAAGGCTCCTCTGACCATGGGATCTCCAGGCAAGCACACTGAGGGCAGGAGAAGGGGTTGCCATGCCCACCTCCAGGGGATCTACCAAATTTGGGGATAGAATTCGTGTTATGTCTGTGTCTCTGCGATGAAGGCGGATTCTTTACCCACTGAACCACCTGTGAAGCCCTGATTTATGTATGTGTCCTTAATATGACTTTTTAAAAGTTTTGAAAGATATATAAAAATTTTCATCTTTCAGTAAAAGTACATGTAATTTTTCATTTATTCCTATATCATAGTTTTCTAAAATAAACACCTATTACTTAAAATTTATTTTTTGAAAAATGTAGGAAAGAAGGCTATCAATTCTGAGGCAAGGAAGAAAGAGGCAAACAGGAAGGCAAGTCCTACCCATGAATCTACAGAATGAATAGGGAATTATTCCTGGGGAAAAAAAATTATAGGGAACCCAAGCATCTCCATTGTCTATTACATTTAGGAGCCAAAAAGCCTAAAATGCAAAAGTTGTTAATAATTTATTCCAAGTTCTGTCTAGTAAAATATATTGTCATGCCCACACTGGATTCCTCCTGATACTGATAAGGGGCAGGGTTAAAAAAAGAAGGGAGGGGCCAAAAAGGCACAAGGCACCTAAAAAAGAGGATGCATGTATGTGAGAGGTAACACATTGGTTTACAAGATATCCTTCTAAGGATATGACTTAAATTAGAGGCAACTAGAAGTAACTAGCTAATGCTACAAAAAGCAGGCTGTTCTACTGCATGAAATAATTAGCATTTTATTTAACTTAGCTTACCAAATCTAGTCTATGGGACCCAGTTAATCCAGGTAACAATAAGTCTAAGTTTCCAACAAAATGAGCACAAGAGAAGGCACATCAGGAAGGTTGTCTAACAACCAAGAACAAGAATCGTTTCTCTTTTACTTATTAATATGTAGGATGGCTATGAGCTAAGTTAATCTCCACAGTAAAAGCAAACCAAGCCTGAGCTCCAATTTGGAAAATTTAAGGGTAAGAGTAATGACCAGGTGGGTAATCAGAAAAAAGTACTTCTGAAAGTTGATGTTGAGACCTGAAGATTATATGCATATTCAATCCAAAAAGTCTCTCACCTCTTAGCAGAGAGATAAGGCTGCCAAGTCTCATCTGACCATCTGCCCATAATTTGTTTAGAGCTTTTTACACGCTGGGCAATGTGTTAAGGGCTATGTATACAGCAATGAATTTAAAGATGTAGTCCTGAGGCAGTTTGCTTTAGTAGAAAGAACAGAAATACGGAGTCAGAAGATCCGGATTCACGTCCTCACAGTGCCACCTATTAACTGTAACACCTAGAGCAAAAAGTAAGTTTCTTTTTGGGTAAATCAGAGATGACAATACATCTGTCCCACCTATCTCATAGGACTATTGTGAGGAACAAGTAATATACTGATTTTGAAAGAGCTAAACAAACATTAGTCACTCTTAGTCATTTTAATCCTATTTTATTTTTATAAAAATGTTAGAAGGTGGGGGCCAGTATGAGTCATGGGCCCAAACACCTCCAAGGATAGACTGGGCTATCAGCCGGCTTCCCACATCATCTTTTCAAACTCTCAGTGGGAGACTATGACCTTTAACAGAAGTGGGGTTATATTAGACCTAAATTCAACTTGCCTTTTTCAAAGAGTTATCTACACTCTCAAACATAATTAGTACTTCACGTAATTGAAAAGCAACAGCCTCCTAATGACGTTCAAACATGTCAAATACTCAAAAGTAGTCCAATGCAGCCAAGTGAAAGTGACTGCTCCAATTTATCTGATTTAGAACTAAATTCTCAAATTGAAAACAAAGCCCTGAAAACAAAACTATCACTTGTTAATAAGATAATAAATATCACATTTCTCTTCCTACATATTTGATCTGAAGCCACAATTTAAAGCTTAGAGTGAAACTTAAATTCTGAAAGCAAAAGTAAAATCAGTTCAGTTCAGTTGCTCAGTCATGTCTGACTCCTTGCGACCCCATGGACTGTAGCACGCTAGGCCTCCCTGTCCATCACCAACTCCAGAGTTTACTCAAATTCATGTCCATCGAGTCGGTGATGCCATCCAACCATCTCATCCTCCGTCATCCCCTTCTCCTCCCACCTTCAATCTTTCCCAGCATCAGAGTCTTTGCAAACGAGTCAGTTCTTTGCATCAGGTGGCCAAAGTATTAGAGTTTCAGCTTCAACATCAGTCCTTCCAATGAATATTCAGGACCGATTTCCTTTAGGATGGACTGGTTGGAACTCCTTGCAGTCCAAGGGACTCTCAAGAGTCTTCTCCAACACCACAGTTCAAAAGCATCAATTCTTTGGTGCTCAGCTTTCTTCACAGTCCAACTCTCACATCCATACATGACTACTGGAAAAACCATAGCCTTGACTAGACGAACCTTTGTTGGCAAAGTAATGTCTCTGCTTTTTAATATGAGGTCTAGGTTGGTCATAACTTTTCTGTCAAGGATCAGCGTCTTTTAATTTCATGGCTGCAGTCACCATCTGCAGTGATTTTGGAGCCCAAAAAAATAAAGTCTGACACTGTTTCCACTGTTTCCTCATCTATTTGCCATGAAGTGATGGGACCAGATGCCATGATATTTGTTTTCTGAATGTTGAGCTTTAAGCCAACTTTTTCAACTCTCCTCTTTCACTTTCATCAAGAGGCTCTTTAGTTCTTCTTCACTTTCTGCCATAAGGGTAGTGTCATCTGCATATCTGAGGTTATTGATATTTCTCCCGGCAATCTTGATCCCAGCTTGTGCTTCTTCCAGCCCAGCGTTTCTCATGATGTACTCTGCATATAAGTTAAATAAGCAGGGTGACAGTATACAGCCTTGATGTACTCCTTTCCCTCTTTGGAACCAGTCTGTTGTTCCATGTCCATTTCTAAGTGTTGCTTCCTGACCTGCCTACAGATTTCTCAGGAGGCAGGTCAGGTGGTCTGGTATTCCCATCTCTTTCAGAATTTTCCACAGTTTGTGGTGATCCACACAGTCAAAGGCTTTGGCATAGTCAATAAAGCAGAAATACATGTTTTTTTGGAATTCTCTTGCTTTTTCTATAATCCAACAGATGCTGGCAATTTGACCTCTGGTTCCTCTGCCTTTTCTAAATTCAGCTTGAACATCTGGAAGTTCACAGTTCATGTACTGTTGAGTCCTGGCTTGGAGAATTTTGAGCATTACTTTGCTAGTGTGTGAGATAAGTGCAATTGTGTGGTAGTTTGAGCATTCTTTGGCATTGCTTTTCTTTGGGATTGGAATGAAAACTGACCTTTTCCACTCCTGTGGCCACTGCTGAGTTTTCCAGATTTGGTGGCACATTGAGTGCAGCACTTTCACAACATCATCTTTCAGGATTTGAAATAGCTCAACTGGAATTCCGTCACCTCCATTAGCTTTGTTCATAGTGATGCTTTCTAAGGCCTACTTGACTTCGCGTTCCAGGATGTCTGGCTCTAGGTGAGAGATCACACCATTGTGATTATCTGGGTCGTTAAGACCTGTTTTGTATAGTTCTGTGTATTCTTGCCACCTCTTCTTAACATCTTCTGCTTCTGTTAGGTTCATACCATTTCTGTCCTTTATGAGCCCACCTTTGCATGAAATGTTCCCTTGGTATTTCTAATTTTCTTGAAGAGATCTCTAGTCTTTCCCATTCTATTGTTTTCCTCTGTTTCTTTGCACTAAGAATCTACTAATAAGTTGATCTATATTCTATCACATTTGTCTTCATCAAAAACACTGGAAATGATGGTTAAAATGAAAATATTGAACCTATGAAATAAAAATAATAAGAACACTAGATGCATTATAAGCCTAAGGCTTAGGCTCTATCTAAATGTTAATTTTGGAACTGAAATTTATATACCTGCACCACTGATAGCACTGTTTTATGTCTATTTTCACAATGTTGAAAGTATTTTAAAGACTTTTATTGTTTTTGCAACATTTCTATGAAAGTAGAAAGGAATTTTAAAATCATTTGCCTCTAACCATGATCCTAACCTTCACATCCACCATCAGAACCATGATCTTTTTTAGGCAGTCATAACATAAATCTACTTCTACACAGTAAGAAAAATAAATACAAAATAAAGAGTTTAACTAAATCATTTACAAAACAGTAAACATCCATAATAGAACACTTCATCTGAATAAAACATGTTATTTTAATAGTAACCTTACACAGTATTTAAAATAACATCAAATTAAGTAACTTTTAATAAGATATCCACTAGCTTAATAAAAAACATCATTTTAAATAGATTCTCATTTCCTGCTGTTAACCTATTTTTGCAAGTTATTCAATGTCTCTCACCCTAACATAACAACCCAACAATCTCTTATGTCAGATTACCAGGTTACAGAAAGGATAGTATATTCACATGTACTGTTAGTTTTTTTTTTTTAAGTGAGTGATTGTTTTGATAGCAAATGTCAGAGAAATAACAGGCAGAATATATTAATATGTCCATCCTCTATCACCTTCAGATTTGGAGCCATCAGCCATGTCTATTTTATTAGCATTTAAAGATTAGAGAACACCAGTGGGGAAAGATAGTAGGAGCAGACACACATCTTTTATTTTCAAAATCACGCATTAAAAAATGACCAGGGAAGATAAGAAATGGGTAAGTTATATACAACTGCTGAACTTAATTAAAATCACAATGACTTGTATTCCTGCACCCGCCAATGAGATGCAATGATGGCAATGATGGTGTCTCAGTTCTAACTCCTAACACTAAGCTTACAATTTAGCTGTAAGAGATAGGGTTAGGTGATTCAGTAAGATAGAGAGATATTTAAGGCTTCCTCTGATTACCCAGATATCAGTTTGGCCAACTCCTTATTTGCCTAAAGTCTTTTACTCAAACCTAACCTTGTGATTGCAGCCATGAAATTAAAAGATGCTTACTCCTTGGAAGGAAAGTTATGACCAACCTAGATAGCATATTGAAAAGCAGAGACATTACTTTGCCAACAAAGGTCCGTCTAGTCAAGGCTATGGTTTTGCCAGTGGTCATGTATGGATGTGAGAGTTGGACTGTGAAGAAAGCTGAGCACCATAGAATTGATGCTTTTGAACTGTGGTGTTGGAGAAGACTCTTGAGAGTCCCTTGGACTGCAAGGAGATCCAACCAGTCCATTCTAAAGGAGATCGGTCCTGGGTATTCTTTGGAAGGAATGATGCTAAAGCTGAAAACTCCAGTACTTTGGCCACCTCATGTGAAGAGTTGACTCACTGGAAAAGACTCTGATGCTGGGAGGGACTGGGGGCAGGAGGAGAAGGGGACGACAGAGGATGAGATGGCTGGATGGCATCACCAACTCGATGGACGTGAGTTTGAGTGAACTCCGGGAGTTGGTGATGGACAGGGAGGCCTGGTGTGCTGCAATTCATGGGGTCACAAAGAGTCAGACAAGACTGAGCGACTGAACTGAACTGAACTGAACTGACTGAACCTTCTCAATGTGGCCCACAATGCTCATCCTAATATCATTTCTCAACCTACCTTCCTGATCTCACCCTGGCAACCCTGAACCCCTTAACTTGTTCAGCTTTTTCTTCTTTCCACATCTTTAGCCACCTTCTCACATCCTACACAACTTATTTATTATGCTTATAGTTTATTCACTCTCTCTTTCCCCTACAATGTAACTTCCATGAAGGCAACAATCTTTGTCTGCACTGCTCACTGGTATATTCCAAGACCCCAGAACAGTGTCTGGCACATAAGAGGCCCTCTATAAACACTGGTTGAATCTTTACCCTTTTCCACCCTGTCATTTTCCAGCTCCATTCTAGCTCCCCATTCATCAATGTGCCTCATCCTACCATACCCATAGGGAACAACTGGGACAATCAAGGGAGACTCTATTTCAGAGAAGAGAAGAAAAGAGGAAGGAAAAAGAAAGGTAGAGAAGGAGGTTTAAAATTTTCCCCTACCTTTTGATCCCCAACAATTTCAACCTAAGTTTTCGCATGTAATCTTTCTAAATTTTCAATTCCTCCCAAATTCTGTCTTGACTGCCTTCTTAGTCAAATTCCTTCTCTAAACTCACAACACTCCTGGGTCAATTGGGTGATAAGAGAAGTTTAAAGAATAATAACTAAAAAACTGTAATCAGACTCAATGGAAGGAAAAAAAAAAAACAGAAACAGTGGAAGAAACATCTGCATCTCATTTCCTTTTCCCTTCATAGCTAAGCTGCTTCAAAAAGTTTTCTACATCCCCCTACTTCCTTACTGACCATTCACATCTCAACTCTTCCGCTCTGAATGAACCTTTCTGATTCCTTACTCAAATGACCACTATGTCGCTCACACCTTCAAAACATTTTTATTGAGCACTTACATATATGCTAAGCACTATGTCAGGTTAGCTGATTCAGTGGTAAACACAATTTCTAGACTTGCACTTTGAGCAGAAGAGGAACACTGACAGCAACAAAGATGAGTGACAAATGATAAGTATTATTTAAGAAGTTACTGCAGACAGATATGACTTTATCTAAGGGACAGAAAAGGCCTCCCTGAAATGCAATGTTTAAAGAGAAACGCAAACAGTAGAAGATAGAGAGATGAAAGACAAGAGGAAGGATGTTTTAGGAAAAGGAAATAGTACCTGCAAAAACTGATGGACAGAGTAGAGTGCATATAAAGAATGGAAGGAAATTCAGTGTCAGGAGAGACAGTCCTTAAAAGCCATATTATTCTAAAACTTTAATCTGTGGACAAGGAGAATAAAAAGAAATGACACAAAACCTCAGATTTAAATTTTCTGGAAGATGAAAACATTTGCCTTATCACAATTAGAGTTGAAAGAAACAAGAATAGACTCAGGATGATAGAGATGAGTTCTTGAAACTCCTTGATTTCTATGGAAAGAACTTTCTTATAACTTTTTGTTTCTTCTCAGACACCTTCAACATATTATTTTCTTCTAATTCTAAGACTACTGCCTTTCCTCAGCTCTCTTACAAATGTAATCTTCTAGATAAACTCACCTGTACTACACAGGTACCATCCCATAAAGTGACAGTGACTCCCAAACCTGTATCCCCGATTCAGCTCTCTTAAGGCCAGAGCTGCATTTTCTACCATCTGTTGGACATAATCACCTATGTACCGTCATACGTCCAAAACCAAACACAAGATCCAGAACCCACAAATCTGGTATTTCCTAATTTTATTGGTGATACCAATGCAGTCATCCAAGCAGAAATTCTAAATGTGACTGGCTACCTGTTTTTCCCTCACTGATCACCAGGTAATTTTGATCATCTAAATACAATGCAAATCTATCATTTCCTTTCATCTCTAATACCAGTGCCTAAATTTCATCTTGCATAAACTTTAATCTAGATTATTCAGTAACTGGTCTCTATACTTTCAGAAACTTTGTCTAATCCAGCCTCTACACTATGAGAGCTTCCCTCCTCAAGTGTTTCTTCAGTTTACAGGAAGAAGTCCAAATTCTTTGCTATGACATACAAGGTCCATTATCTGGTCCTTGTCTGCCAGTGAATGACTGAGTGAAGTCATTCAGTCAACTCTGCGACCCCATGGACTGAGCCTACCAGGCTTCATCCATGTAATTTTCCAGGCAAGAGTACTAGAGTGGGTTGCCATTTCCTTCTCCAGGGGATCTTCCCGACCCAGAGATCAAACCCAGGTCTTCCATATTGCAGGCAGACACTTTACCATCTGAGCCACCAGGGAAGCCCTGTCTGCTAGTAAATAGCTTGCACTCCCCATCTATGGAGTCTCTGCCAGGTTTGGTCAAACCAAACTTGGAAAGCAGATGCAGATCCCTTGAGATTTATCATGGTTTTCAAGCCACTAGGCATTTGCACACACTGTTTCCACAGCCTACAATTTCTTTCCCATTTGTTCACCTAGAAATCACCCTGAATTCTTTTAAAATCCAGTTAACGTCCCCACTCTTTTTAATCTTCCCTGGTTCACATCATAGCTCTCTATCCTCTTCTCCTTTCCCTAGTCCCCACAGAAAAAAACACAAAGTTGAGCATTTCTCCCACTTCACTTCTATTCTGGCATTTACCAAATTATGACTGCTTACATGTCTGCTTTCCTGACTAAATTATGAGTTACTGTTGATAGTGTACTTTTTCATGTGTGCATCCCCATACCATACCATACAGTTGGCACTCAACAGAAAAAAAAAACAAATATTTCCTAAATAAACAGAAAGAAGTATTTCTTGAATAAATGAATATCTACAGAAGGGTTGTGATGTATCAAGCTTTGTTTTTATAAAATGAGATCCTGGGGTAAGCTTTAAAGTATCTAAAGTCACTCTAGAATTGTGACTTCTGGCTTGGGGAAGACAGAGGGAGGGTATATATAAAAGAGGGATTCATTACAGCGGACCCAGTTCATCCAGCACCCAGAGAACACACAAAAGTAATGTGACAAAGATTTCTACACAAATTATAACATTTTAAGTTGTAAAAATTAAAAACAACAATGAGAAACTTACAATCATTAACTAAAGGATTTTTTACATGGATCTTTTAAAGGGGTATTTTTGAAGACTATTTAAAAGCCAGGGCTCATTTAGTCCACCTGTCAATGCAGGAGATGTGATTTCAATCCCTGGGTTGGGAAGATCCCCTGGAGAAGGAAATGGCAACTCACTCCAGCATTCTTGCCTGGGAAATCCCATGCACAGAGGAGCCTGGTGGTCTACAGTCCATGGGGTTGCAAAAGTGTGGGACACAACTTGGTGGTTAAATAACAACAATTTAAAGATCAGGGAAAATGCTGGCTATTCCAATCAAGTAGAAAAAAAAATACATCATGATATCAATTTTATAAAAGCCATGTTTAAAACATATTGGTTTGAAAACTTTTAGGAAAAATGCCTGAAATAAACTATTAATATTAAATTATCAACTACTTATCTCCAGTTAATTTATACAACTAATATCATTCAACAAATATTTATTGAGCATCTGTCTGTCTGCTACTGTACAGTAATGAGCAGAAGACATTTGTTCCTGTCCTCCTGGAGCTAAATATATCACACTTTTATAATCAATCAGAAAAAGCAATACAGGTTAGAAAAGAATACATGAGATCAACCCACTCTAAATTTATAACCCATAAAAAAGATTACTAACACTTCTCTGTAACCTAGGTTGGGAACAACTTTCATACAAATATTTGGATAAAGGCAACCTACCCAAATGACTTGTACTGTTAGTTGTAAACTGTATCATGACAATTGTCTAGATCACTATGGACAGAAGGTAGCAGAGACACTATCTCTCCAGGCTTCCTCCTTCTGTTGGAAGATTTTAAAATTAATGTTAATTATAAATAAAATTTGCTTACTTGAAATTTAATCTCTCATACATCTTCCACCACATTTCTTTTCTCCTTGTGTTTCTTTCCCCTCCACTATTTCCTGCTTTCACCTTCAATAATCTAACCCATTTATTTAAAAGAATCTTTGTAATAGTCTTCTTTCAACCCAGGAATAGCCAGTTTGAGTTCTGCCCTCCTGGGGATTCTCAAGAAAGACAGGAGCTTCAGAGGGGATCTGTGCCTCTGAAGAACAAAAATAATTCACCAAAAAATCTCAAAGCTGTGGTACTTTCAAAGCTCCAGGTCCATAAGATAGAAAAAGAAATAAAGAACTTTCCTGGAGGTCCAGTGGTTTAAGACTCTGCACTTCCAGTGCTTCACTGTAATTATTTTGCTAGTTTACATCACAGACTGAAATTCTTCTAAAACTTCCTAGGATTTTCAGCTCATCCTAAACACAGTGATAAATAATAAAATTAAATGCTCTGAGTTAAAAACTTCAATGCTACAGTTTGAATGTTACATGTTTTTAGGCATATCAAGGAGTAAATACACAGACTTAAAATTCTGTAGGTTTTAAAATATTGACAATGGATATGCTATGAAATAGTTTTCCAGAAATATTTTTCCTAGGGAACTCAAGTAATTGAAATTTGTAATAAAAATACATATGCAGGATACAATTGGCATTACAAGAATATATAGAGTATTGAATGTTAACTTAAGTGTTGTGATGTCAAAAGCATAAGCCCAAAGAAGTAGGGGACAGAATTATTGATAGTCATTCGTTCATCAGTTTCAGAAAGTACTTATTCTGTGCCAGGCACAATTCTAGGTACTATTAGAGACAGAGCAGTGAGTAAAACAGATAAAATTCCTGCCCTCAGGGAGTATGTTCGTGGATTGAGATAGATAACAAACAAGGAAAAAATAAGTAAAACATTAGAGTAATAAGTGCAAAGAGAAAAGAAGTAGGAAAAAAAGATTGAGAGGGTATAAAAGCAAGGAGGGAAGGGAGCAAGCCATGCGGCTATCTGAGGAAAGCCATTCTGAGCAGCAGGGATAGCCAGAACAAAGGCACAAAGGTAGGAAGATGTACATTCTGTTTAAGAAAGAGCAAGCAGGCCGGTGTTGCTAGAAGACAATGAAGGAGGGGGAAGAGTAATAAATGAGGCCAGAGAGATAGTGGGGAAGGTCTGTCTAGGGCCTCCTGGAAGAGCATTGGAGTAAGGCTTTCCTGGACAGTTAGGATAATAACAGTTGGAAATTTAGGAGGGAGGTGATCCCGGGTAATTAGAACAAAGGAAAACAAAAGACATGGAACCAGGATTTTGAGGATGTTTAGGAATCAGCAACTGGCTTGCTGTGGCATGAATGTACACATAAAATGAGGGAGCATGAATATGAGAGAAGGGGATCATGTGTGAGGTGGGAGGTTGAAGGTGCTGTATGATAAATATTCAGTCTTTGATCCTCTGTTTAGGAACTGTAGAAGAGAGATAGGGCAGGGAGGCACCAGGGTAAAAAGTAATCTTAGCTGCCCCTTTAATATAACCTTTTGCTTTCCCTGGCAAGGATAAAACCCCGCTCCAGATAACTGCTTTAGTTGTTATATTTATAAAGAAAAATGGTGAAAGTCTTGGGATTTCTGTGGGGAACACTTTAAATGTTCTTGTAGTAGGAAGGAGAGAAAATATACAAGAACTGGAATTCAGATTACTGTATTATTAACATGAACTGAATTGATGGTGAACAACTGTATGATTAACATTAACTAGTAATACATAGTGAATCATAAAAAGAAGATGACTAAAATGCGGGACTGAGAAAGCAAATAGGAATTTCAAGTTTTTAAAGATCATTCCATAAAATGGCTAATCATGAATAAACATGAGTTAACTTGTTTATTATATATCTAATTCTATATAAAGAGGATTCTGGATTCTATTATAATTATCCACTTTGAATTAAAATTATTCACAAGGCAAAAGCTGGAACCTTCCTTTCAATTCAACATCCCATACAGAACAGTACCTAGTACAGAAGATGCAAATGCTTGTTTAAATAAAAATCCTACCCTTTACTTTTCATCTCAATAGAATCAAAATGTTAGAGCTTCTTAACACAACCTCAGATTGTTACTATTAATAGGGAGGATATTAACAAAAACAGAAGTTAGGAAGAAAAGATGATTTTCTTCCATATTACCACCTGTGCAAAACAACATACCCCAGAGGATTCTACTGGTTAATTAACCGTATAACACAAGGCCAGTTTCAAGTACAAGCAGGAGTGTTACTTGGAATAATGGCATACATAATATGATTAAATCCAATAAACAAAGCTGTTCCAAATCCAAGAAAATTTCCCTCAATATATCCACATGAGTTGCAGTAGAGATCCCTTTTTGAAACAGAAAACAAAAAGCATAGACAATCTGAAACAATCTCTTTCATCTTGATCCTTCACGAACTCAGTGAACTTAGGGAACTGGGTTTGCGTCTCTATGTTTTTTCAGATCTCAAATTGAGAGTAACATCCTCATCTTTCCTTCCAAATAAAGCAAACAAGTACAATTAAAAGGACAGCAGCTCTTAACCACTCTTGGTCATGGGATGTTATAAATTCCAAAGAGAGGAACTGCTAAAGTAGAAAAAGGAATCACCTGATACAAATAATGAAACTTCTGCCGGGAAAAGCATTGTTCTACACATGATAATGTCTGTGCCCAAGCCACTTTTTAGACTGCTTGCAGATAAAACTGAGAGGAGGGATTTCACAGGACTTTTTAAACCACGATTATCCATCAAAAAGTTTTCTTATGCAAATGTCGGAATGTCAATATACTTTCTGGTCTCCCGACTTCCAGGAAGCATTTTTCCACGCTAAGACAAGAACATTTTCAAGTGCAACTCCGTAAGCAGATTCGAATTCCCCTGGATACCATAAATAAGCATGAAAAAAGCCTTTATACCACAAAAACAGTACAAAGGTAGTTTGCAAAGGTGTGATTAGTTCTGCTTGTTGGAGCGATTAGAGCAAGCAGTGAATAGAAGGTGCCCTGAAACCGAGGACACGGAACCACGGCCGCGGCATCTCCGAAATGCAACAATAAAAGCATCCTGCCCCCTCCTCATACTCCCCAGAAAGTGGCCTATTCCAGGAAGCCAGCTGACCGCAGGAAAAGAGTCCGGCCTGCCTCACCTTATAGACGTCCCCGTAGGTGCCGCTGCCGACCCTCTGAACGAGCTCGTAGTCCTGCTGCGGGTTACGCCTCAGGATGTCGGCCCCAGGCCGAAGAGGGGCCTCCATCTTCACTCAGGGCCCGGCCCCCGCCGGCTCTGCCCGCGGCGCCCCGATTCCCGCTAACGAGGACGAGAGGCGCCGCTTCCCAACATGGAGCCTCTGCCCGCAACTCCGCCTGCACGAGGGACAAGCAGAGGCTACAATCCCGAGCGGCCCAACCCCTTCCCTTCCGCCCGTCCGGGGACCGCGGACCAGCCGGCCTGGAAGAGTCCCTGGCGCCCCGCCGCCGCGTTCCGGCCGCGGCCCTTCCCCCTCCCAGGCCGCCCGCGAACTGCCGGACCGGGTCTGCCAGCCCGCCGGCGCTCGGGGTCGGCAGGATACCTCAGGGGGGCGGCCCCGCTCTTTGTTGAGCGCCGCGCCCAGGACCTACTTCCTCGCCCGCGCCTGCGTCCTGCTTCCCGGCTCCCGCCGGCCGCTCCAGGTCCCCCGCCGCCACCGCCGTCGCCTCCCGCAGCACCGCACGTCCTCTCGCGGGCGGCTGAGGCGCGTACCGTCGCCGCCGCCGCCGCACCACGTTCCCCACCCGGGGCTGCGTCACCGGGAGACACGTTCCCGGCCAGCTTGGGTCGGGCGCCCAGAGGCCCGCCCGAGCGCGCCGGCCGCGGGGCCAGAGTGCCGCCCTGAGGCCTGCTCGGGACACGACACTCTCCCGGCCGGGCCGCCGCGCCCCCTCGCCTGGCGCGTCCCTCCGGGCCCAGGCTCTTCTCCCCACCCGCGGGTGTTAGGGACGCCCCCGGTGCATTCGTGGGCGGACGCGCCTCGGCTAAACCGCCCCCTTCTTTGTCAGGTAAACTTAGAGAGTGACGGGTGGCGGGAGAAGGGTGGGCACGAGGCAGACGGGAACGCGGCCCCCGCCCAGTTCAGGGAAGGTACGTTGAGGGCACTGGGCCAGGAGTCAGCTGGCAGTGGGGCGCCAGGGAAGGAGGTGGGGAAGTGCCAGGTTAACTAAATCGCGGCACACCCTACTGCACCGTCCTGTTCTGCAAATCATTCCCAGTGGTACCAGTTTGAGGCTTCCCTACACACCTGTGCAACCTGTCTTCTATGAGTTTTCCCAAGACATTTCTGAAAGTCTGAATTCTTAGGAAGTCTCAGTGCCAGTATCCCAGTTGGGCACACGCGGTGTCTCAATGCGGATGTTGCTCCTTTATTTGAGTCAGGAGCTTTGCAGAAGCTGAGACAGAATTAGGGACCACAACCTGGTTCTCGTTCTACCACTTCCTCAGTATGTGACCCGGGACAAGAAAGACATCGTATTTGGCAATGTCTCTCTATCTGCAGCTTGAAGAGGATAGGATTTTGCATCTGACACCCAAGAAAGTGTTTATAAAGCATCTTACAGGATTATAAAGAGGGTTATCAAAATATAAGAGGTTTAAAAATACTTCACAATGTACAAAATATGGAACAGGAGTTTAGGGAAGTAATTTGGCTGATATTTCACAGGCTGTTTTGCGGTTCCAGTTCTAGTCTTGTTCTGAAGGTAGAAATAACCGTACCAGTTTGTATACTGGCAAAGTTATTTCTAGAGCCCTGTGAAGGTTTGAACAAAAAAGCCAGTTTAACACTTGGCCAATGCATTTAGTGACTGAAAAATCACAAAAGAGCAAGTTGTAGATGTTGCCTTGTGGCTTTGAATATCCAATTCAATTCCATTCTTAGCAGTGTACTCCTTGTTGTTGGTCATTGTAATCAATTGCATAATGTAGAAATTAAATTCACACCTTAACAGGACAGGGAAGATATGTATTTTCTCGTGCTCTCTGCACAAAGGGCACTTATTTAGGGAGCATAAGTAAGCTCAGACTTACATGTTCTATGGACAAAGCCTATGTGTTTGCTGCATTGAAAAAATTGTTGAAGAACAGTTCCTTCTTTCAAAGCTTCTTGGCACTTGTTTTGGTGGGCAAATACTTTTGGCTTCAATAACTTAAAATCTTTTCAAATGTTCTATTGGTATCCTAGTACTTATTTACTGTCGTAGATTCTTATTTTCTCCTTTGACCCTATAAGCATTAATCCTTTTTCTAGTCTATAATTTATTAATACTTGCATTACTCCTCAGAGAATTTGAGGCAGAATACAGAAAATGCATACTATAACATAAGATAAAAATGAGGAAATAGGTATGATGTTAAAGGAAAAATGGGATACCAGAACAACACAGCAAATTGGCCGAAGCAGAAAGTTTTATAGTGTTTTTGAGATCACAGTAAACCAGTTGATCGAGATGAGAGGTGCATCTTTTCCTGTTACCAAGAGTTCAAGAAAACTTATCTCATGGGCCTTCCTAAAGTGGAAACTCTGAATTCCCTGTTTGAAACAAATATCTTTCTGACAATCTTTTAGGCATGTTATTCTTGAAACACAGTGTTTGATATGAATTAGGCAATAAAAAGTTTGAGGTCATAGGCTTCACCAAGATCCTGGAGTGCAGATACTTTATGTTGCCAGAAATGGCAGAGACATACGCTTTAACCATCAACCCAGAGCTGGATAGTATGGAAAAAGTCAAGGTTCTATGTGGTGATTCAGAAATGTCTGCCATAATCATTATTTTACTCATAACACAACCGTTCCAAGGAAAAAACATCTGCTTTATACTACAAGAGAATTTTAAAAATTTTAAATAGTTAATTTTATCAAGGTCAGTGAAGTCATAGCTTGTGTGTTAAATATTACATGGTTAGTAAAGAAATTCACATTAAATTTCCATAAAATAAACATAGTGCATAAATTTAATTTTACATCCTAAACAAGCACATGGTTTCAAAATGGAAGGTTACATAACAATAAAAAGATTTAGCTTACACAAAAGTTTCTTACAGACCACCAGTTTTTACAATGCCAGGATATTGAATAAGAATAAATATAACTTGATATGATTGTCATGTATTCTTTGGGTCTTAATATCTGACGTGTAAATATCTTCCATGTTTTACTGTTACCTACCTTATATGGTTTGCTCTATGCTTTTTAGTGTTTTTCCCTTCTTTCAGAGTTTTTTAGTAAAATGCTAATTATAATCTTTGGCCTCTGGTTTCAATTTTAGCCAAGGATGAATTTTTTAAATTGGGGGACATAGGGACTTCCCTGACTAGGTTAAGACATCACACCTCCATTGCAGGAGGCACAGGTTAGATTACTGGTCAGCGAACTAAGTTCCTGCATGCTGCACAGTGCAGCCAAAATATAGGGGGAAAAAAAAATCAGGGGACATAAAATTTTTTAACTTCTACCTAGGTAAGTTTCACAATTTACTAACCAAGAAAGAATGGTTAAGCAAAATCCTCAAGTGTGACAAAAAAAAGCATACGGACAGTAATTTAATATGGAACATATAGACTTAAGCATTATAATCTGATGAATCTTCCAACATAAGCTAGTTGCAAAATGTAACTTGATGTAGTTAAGCTTTATAGGTTCATTAACTATAAATCAATTAAATATTGGAAGACATGGGCCACCGTCATGATTTGTATTTTCAAATAAACTATTCTTTCTGTTACTAATGAGGTTCAGTTGTCTGTTGAGGCCAAAACTGTGTTTTCAAAGTATAGGAGAATTTCCTTTTGTTCTAGAGAGCAGTAGAACATGTATCTCTTTCAGAATCAGTATCTGGTCATTATGATGGGAGTTTTAAAAAGAGTTGAGGAACCCAGTTCACATCTTTTTTTAAAAATCTAGTTTGATTATCTGATGTGTAACCTTGATCCCCAGGCTGGTTTTTAAGTTTATATGAGAATTGATAGCTACTGCTGCTGCTGCTGCTAAGTCGCTTCAGTCATGTCCGACTCTGTGCGACCCCATAGATGGCAGCCCACCAGGCTCCCCTGTCCCTGGGATTCTCCAGGCAAGAGTACTGGAATGAGGTGCCATCGCCTTCTCCCGAAAAATAGAGATGAAGAGAAATTTTTCCAGAGGGCACAGTTTTGAATAGAACATCTGGTTGTCCTCTGTGTTAGGAATGAAAGATAGCCTGAGGTATGGCTCTATACTCATTTATGCAGAATAATTAAAAAGTTGGCAATAACTTGGAGAGATCAGAAATAAGGAAGTCAGTGGGAGATACATTATGAATGGAATATCAAAATTGGTTCATAGTGTGAAAATATCTTGGGAACCATTTGACTGCCCACAAGAGGGCGTCCATCCCAATAATCAGATATAAAAGATAATCTGTCCTATGAATGTCAGTCAGCCTCTACCCAGTCACCCTAGTTCAGTGGGGCCATGTGGCAATAGGAATGGAGGCTAAAGGGAATTCAGTGGCATGGACTTCCACTTGCCAAGGGTAATAAGGTTACTGCCACTATGCAGTATTTAACTTGCTTATAGCAGAGTCACTTGCCTTTGCAGTGACCCTTGCTGTGCTGTGCATAGTCATTCAGTCATGTCTGACTCTTTGCAGCCCCATCGACAGAAGAGCCTGGCGGGCTACAGTTCATGGGGATTCTCCAGGCAAGAATACTGAGTGGGTTGCCATGCCCTTCTCCAGGGGATCTTCCCAACCCAGGGATTGAACCCAGGTCTCCCACATTATAGGTGGATTCTTGACCATCTGAGCCATGAGGAAAGCCCAAGGATACTGGAGTGGGTAGCCTATCCCTTCTCCAGGGGATCTTTCTGACCCAGGAATCCAACTGGGGTTTCCTGCATTGCAGGCGGATTCTTTACCAGCTGAGCTATCAGGGAAGCTCCTCAGTGACCCTTAGTAAGATACTATTCCCTGGACAGACCAGTCAGTCACCTGGTGGCAATTTAATTAAACCACATCCTTTTGATTATGGAGGAATGAGCTATTTGTCCTCATGGGGTAGCTATGTATGTATGTACATACCTATAGTATATACATACATAGTCCAGATCCAGGCTTACCGACCCTTTAGGTACTGGCTGTTATGGTTTTTGAACCCAAAGATATGGTTCAAAAAAAAGGTGGCAAAGAAGTAGGAGCAGGTACAATGAAAGTTAGTCTATGTACTTTATTTGAGCCTTCCAGACCAGCTCAGGCCACCCCAGTATATACCTTTCCATTTGACAATGGAATTCTGCCCCTGTTCAATTTGTGAGTCATCAGATAACACCCAGTACCTATAGCCGTATGTGTACATAGTCCAGATATAGGCTTACTGTCCCTGCTTGGGAAACTTCTACTAGTACCACAATTCATGGACTATTTCATCACCATGTATCACAAACAACATTAAATTTAAGCAGGAAACTCATGGGAAGTATGGTAATGGAGTCATGCCCGTGAAGTGAACTGATCTTACCTCAAACCCATCACTTAGAAGCAGCTAGTATGATACCACAGTGGAAAGTCGTGCTGAAGGATCAGTTGGCCGAGAGATAACCCTTATGAGGATATGATACAGGATTTAAGTCAGTATCCAATATATATTGCCATCTACCCCATATTCAGAATACACAGGCCTAGGAACCCAAGACATGGAAATTCTATGGACATGAGTTTGAGTAAGCTCCAGGAGGTGATGATGGACAAGGAAGCTTGGTGTGCTGCAGTCCATGGGGTCGCAGAGTCGGATACAATCGAGTGACTGAACTGAACTGAGGAATCAAGGGGTACAAGTAAGTAATTATTAGGAATTATTATTATTCCTAATAATTCAGTTGAAGAATTTTTGTCTATACAACTTTGACTCTAAAACATTGGGTGTGATGGATCTGAAGGCCCTAGTGTCCAAGGGACAGATACTTTCCCCAGGTAACCCAGTCGCAGTTCCATTAAATAGGAAGCTTTTTTTTGGCTAAGTAATATTCCATTGTATGGATATACCACATTTTGTTTATCCATTGATAGTTACTGGCATTTAGGTTGATTCTACCTTTTGGCTACTTAAAGCAATGCTCTTAGAACATTCCTGTGCAAGTTTTTGCATGAACATATACTTTCATTTCTTTGGGATTGGAATGAAAAACTGACCTTTTCCAGTCCTGTGGCCACTGCAGAAAACTAAGATCATGGCACCTGGTCCCATCACTTCATGGTAAATAGATGGGGAAACAGTGGCTGACTTTATTTTTGGGGGCTCCAAAATCACTGCAGATGATGATTGCAGCCATGAAATTAAAAGATGCTTACTCCTTGGAAGGACAGTTATGACCAATCTAGATAGCATATTCAAAAGCAGAGACATTACTTTGCCAACAAAGGTCCATCTAGTCAAGGCTATGGTTTTTCCAGTGGTCATGTGTGGATGTGAGAGTTGGACTGTGAAGAAAGCTGAGCACTGAAGAATTGATGCTTTTGAACTGTGGTGTTGGAGAAGACTCTTGAGAGTCCCTTGGACTGCAAGGAGATCCAACCAGTCCATCCTAAAGGAGATCAGTCTGGGTGTTTATTGGAAGGACTGATGTTGAAGCTGAAACTCCAATACTTTGGCCACCTCATGCGAAGAGTTGACTCATTGGAAAAGACCCTGATGCTGGGAGGGATTGGGGGCAGGAGGAGAAGGGGATGACAGAGGATGAGATGGTTGGTAGGAAGGCATCACTGACTCAATGGACATGAGTTTGAGTGAACTCTGGGAGTTGGTGATGGACAGGGAGGCCTGGCATGCTGCGATTCATGGGGTCGCAAAGAGTCAGATACAACTGAGCGACTGAACTGATACTTTCATTTGTGGGAGGGGGGGGGAATTTATCTAAGAGTGGAATTGCTGGGTCATATGGTAACTCTAAATTTTGCCAGACTGTTTTCCAAAGTGGCTATATTCCCACCAGCAGTGTCAGTTTCACCAACACTTTTTGTTGTCTTTCTTTCTGATTACTGTCATCCTGGTCGGTCTGAAGTGATGTCTCGTTGTAGTTGTTTAAATTTTGATTTGCATTTCCCTAGTGACTAAAAATCACATCTGATCTGATCTGATCTGATCTCTGAGTGACTAAAAATGTTAAATCGTCTTTTCATGTGTTTCTTGGCCATTTATATGTCCTCTGTGAAGAAATGTCTATTTAGAGCCTCTGCCCATTTTTTAAAAATTCTGTTATTTGTATTTTTACTGTATCATACTGATACCTCAGATTCCAATTCAACACCATAGGGTTCATTCTTCCTTCTCCTTTCCTTATTATAACTTCATCTCCAAAAGCAAGAAATCTGGCTCTGATTATGCACCATGTATTGACTCAATTCTAGAGAATACACGAATAACTTCAGAATTGCTAACCTATGTATGTCCTAGAAGAAAAATTAATTGTGAACTAAAGAACAATGCTTGTGTACAGTTTTTGTCTTCAGTCTTGTAGCATACCATCAAAATACTATTTTCTATAGCTCCTTGGGTTTAGAAAATGCGTCAGTGTAGTTATGTTATTCACCTGTAATATAGTTAGGTTCACTTTTTGTTTTTTAACTATTTGTAATTCCACTTTGAGTTCCTTCCACTCCTCTGCCCATATCCTGATTGATTTTAGTTATTTATTTTGGAGAATGTGAACCATTACCATGGTTCTAACAGTGTGGGTGGGCTACATAAAAAGGTTACACTTAGAGAAGTATCAGCCCTCCTAATCCTTTCCACCCTATTCCCATTCTCCCATTGCTTCCATCCTATTCCCACCTGTCTCCTATAGATAACTGATCTCATTGGTTTCTGGTTTGCCCTGAATTTCTTTTGCATAGATGAGCAGATATATTTTTTTAATATCCTTTTCTTTCTTATATGGGAGGTAGAATATTTGTGCTTTGTTTTTTTTTTTCCATTTTATAGTGTATTATTCTGGAAATCAATATGTATCAATTCATAAAGATCTGTGATTTTTCTTTTAAGATTTATTTATTTTTTGATGTACTGGGTCTTTGTTGCTGTGCCTGGGCTTTTGTCTAATTGCAGCATGCAGGGGCTATGCTCTCATTGTGATGCACGGGCTTCTCATTTCAGTGGCTTCTCTTGTTGTGGAGTATCGGCTCTAGGCTTGAGGGCTTCAGTAGTTGCAGCTCATGGACTCAGTAGTTGTGGTGCTAGGGCCTAACTGCTCTAAGGCTTGTGGGATCTCCCTGGACCAGGGATTAAACCTGTGTCCCCTGCTTTGGCAGATGAATTCCTAACCACTGGAACACTAGGGAAGCCCCAGTATTCTTTGCTGTCGGTTCAGTTCAGTCGCTCAGTTGTGTCCGACTCTGCAACCCCATGAACCACAGCACGCCAGGCCTCCCTGGCATGACTCCGTCACCAACTCCCAGAGTCCACCCAAACTCATGTCCATCGAGTCGGTGATGCCATCCAACCATCTCATCCTCTGTCATCCCCTTTTCCTCCTGCCCTCAATCCCTCCCAGCATCAGTGTCTTTTCCAATGAGTCAACTCTTCACATGAGGTGGCCAAAGTATTGGAGTTTGAATTTCATCATCAGTCCTTCCAATGAACACCCAGACTGATCTCCTTTAGAATGGACTGGTTGGATCTCCTTGCAGTCCAAGGGACTCTCAAGAGTCTTCAAAAGTTCAAAAGCATCAATTCTTCTGCGCTCAGCTTTCTTTATAGTCCAACTCTCACATCCATACATGACCACTGGAAAAATCATAGCCTTGACTAGACAGACCTTTGTTGGCAAAGTAATGTCTGCTTTTTAATATGCTGTCTAGGTTGGTCATAACTTTCCTTCCAAGGAGTAAGCGTCTTTTAATTTCATGGCTGCAATCACCATCTGCAGTGATTTTGGAGCCCAGAAAAATAAAATCAGCCACTGTTTCAGCTGCAACTGAGACTCAGGGAAGTCCCTACTGTACTCCTTTCTAATGGGATTCACCTGAAAGGCTGGAATATGAGCTGAGAATTATAATAAAGAAATATAAGAAAAGCAGAACATGCTTGTTTTTGTTCAGTGCATTTGGTTTGTAGGTATGGAGTGAGATAATTTCTATCATCCTATATTGGCTCATTAGTGTTTATGGAATGCAACTCTATTGAAGACAGTCCCCTTTGGCTCAGATGGTAAAGCGTCTGCCTGCAACGCGGGAGACCCAGGTTTGATCCCTGAGTCAGAAAGATCCCCTGGAGAAGGAAATGGCAACCCACTTCAGTACTCTTGCCTGGAAAATTCCATGGACAGAGGAGCCTTGTAGGCTACACTCCATGGGATCGTAAAGAGTCGGACACAACTGAGCGACTTCACTCACTCAAACTTGGTTTACAGTGTTCTGAGGTCATAGAACAATTAACTGAAATAGGATTGCATAAGATTTGGCAATGGTGAGTGAGAGAGTTTGGTTTTTGACATATTGATTTTGAAGTGTCAGTAGGAAAACAAAATGAAGATGGCCTTAGGCAATTACAGACTCAGCCTTGGAATGATGATTTTCTTTTCTCAAGAAAGCTTAAGACTAGATGAATAGATTTGGGAATCAATAGCATCGATGGCGGAGAAGGTGATGGCACCCCTCTCCAGTACTCTTGCCTGGAAAATCCCATGGATGGAGGAGCCTGGAAGGCTGCAGTCCATGGGGTCGCTGAGGGTCGAACACGACTGAGCAACTTCACTTTCACTTTTCACTTTCATGCATTGGAGAAGGAAATGGCAACCCACTCCAGTGTTCTTGCCTGGAGAATCCCAGGGACAGGGGAGCCTGGTGGGCTGCCGTCTATGGGGTCGCACAGAGTCGGACACTTCGCAGCAGCAGTAGCAGCAGCATAGATGGAGATCCTGTCTGAAACCATCATATAGTAAATTACATTGAGGGAACACAGTGAAGAATTGCTTATAATGAGGGAATAAACAGAGATCTAGGATCTGATAATTACGAAGCTAGCGGTAATCTCCCACGCAGAACTGATCTGTGTAGAGTATAGTCAACAGCCAGATTCAGGAGAAAAGTGAGTGAGGAGGTGAGGAATGGGATGACAGTATCTTGAGGGTCAGGTAGCATGAAGGAACAGTGTTTCTAGGACGCTGAAAATGAAATTGATAGGTAAAGAGGAAGGAACTCGTGAAAATAGAGTGATTGAGAATATTTATTAAAATATTTATTGCCTTTTGATTTCTATTCAAAATTGTTTGCAACTTTATTGCCAAGGCTCTGTCATAATATGATGTTATGACTTAGAATATTTGTTAATGTAACTCCATATGATAGCTCTGTAAAACGAGTGGAAATTTTGCCCATTATACATGGAGTTAGTTACAGATTATGATAAATCTCCAACTTATATTTGTCTTCATCTTTTTTGTTTGTTTGTTTGTTTGTTTGTTTGTTTTTGGCTTCACTGTGCAGCATGTGGGACCTTTGTTCCCTAACCAAGGATCGAACCTATACTCCCTGCCTTGGAGGCATAGGTCTTAACCACTAGACTGCCAGGGAAGTCCAACTTGAGAGGTTTTAACATGGTGGTTTAGTCACTAAGTCATGTCCGACTCCTGTTGACTCCATGGACTGTAGCCTGCCAGGCTCCTCTGTCCATGAGATTTTCCAGGCAAGAATACTGGAGTGGGTTTCCATTTCCTTCTCCAAGTCTTGATCTTCTTAATCTAAGTATGCTATCCCAATTTTAAAAGACAGGCCTGTTCAGTATACAGGTACAAAAATGCATGATACCCTATTTACTATCATGACCTTGCTTTTAAATTAGGGAGGAAATGGTGCCTGATAGATAAATTCAGATTATTTTAATTTTTCAGCTCTGTAAATGTTGCCAGCATATTTCTACTCATATGTAACTGGTGGAGGAAACTGGTTTTTGAACATGCAGAATCATGCAGTATCTTGGTCTGTGTAGTTCTGACTGTATAATGCTGTAAGTTTTTTGAGAGTGTGTAAGGGGGTGCTGTTTATTTGTATGTGTTTTCCATCGAAAATGTTGCAGTACATCGTCTGTCACTGTCTTCAGGCTCTGGGGGTGGGCCAAGGTAGGGAGGGTGTGACGCTGGTTTTTGTGTGAACTCCGGCTTGTGATGCTGAGCTTGGTTCATCCGCTTTCTCCTCCCTTTTCCTCCCCACTCCTTCCCACCAGCGCCACAGCAACATCCTCAGAGTCTGAGGGAACTGCGCCCAGCGAGGGCATAGAACCTCCCACCGCCAGCAACCTGCAGCCGGGAGAGGAGCGAAAGCACTGACAGCGCCTCACCGCCACCAGTCCCCGGACCACCATGGCCAAGAACCGCAGGGACAGAAACAGTTGGGGTGAGTAGCATATGGTGACTTCTGCAGCCCGCACAGGGACTGGCCCTCCGCTTTCGGCTTCTGGAAATGAAGAGGGCTGAGGGCTGCTTGGCGCCAGCGTCTAGGGCTGGGAGATGGCCACAGCCGAGCCGCTCCCTGTTGGGCGGGAGGAACCGTGGCCAAGCGGTACCCATGGAAGCAGCATCTCTCTCACTGTGGGGCGAAGGGCGAAGGCTGCAGCTACATGCAGGCCGCAGACGCCAGCCTTTCCCCCACCCCCATCCCCCATCCTCCTCCCAGCATTTGGACAGCACCCACCCGGTCGCCTCAGGGGACTCGATGGTTTGGCTTTAGCTAAAGGAGGTTGGCAGGAAGGGGTGAGGCCGGGCAGGGGACTGTGGTGAGGGGCGTGGAGTGGAGAGCCCCCACCCCTTCCCCACGAGCTGCGAACTCGCTGGCCTCGCAGGGCTTGGACTCCTGGCAGGCGGGCAGCTTTGGAACAATGAAGCGGAGCGCGCCGGGACCAGGTCCCGGCGTTGCAGACACGAGCAACGCGGCGGGAGAAGGGGCGCCGCTTGGGAATCCCATAGCACCGCAGCACTCCTTTTAATCGGGGGCTGTGTAGGGAATTTGGGAGAAAGGGGGTCAAAGTTGTGGTTTCCAGCCTTCTGCCCCACCCCAACCTGGTGCCCCATTCAGGCCAGCGCTAAGGGTGGCATTGTTCTTAGGTTTTACCTTTTGGAGATATCGGGCTCATGATTCAGCACCAGGCCGAGGGGAGGGGGAAGGAGAGACTAGGCCCAGGGGGTTCACGCTGCCGCGAGTGGGTGGGCGGCGCTCACGCAGGCGGAGAAGAGAGAGTGCAGTGATTCAGGAGAAATCGCAGCCCCGCCCGCTCTGCTGCTCCAGACTCCGTAGTGTGGGCAGGTTGGGCTTCTTTTTCCTCTCTGGGCTCCCGACTTCTTCCAGTCACAGTGCCAAACTCACTGCCATCTTCGGGCATTTTATTATCAGCACCAGAGCAGACTTCAGACCAATGTGGCATAGTGGATAGAGGAATAGTGTTTCTTCATTAGCTTGAATTGTTATTGGGAAAGTTAACATCCACTAGGAGTTCAGAGCTCTTTCATTGACTTTCTTCAGTGTCTCTGACAGCTCTTCTATAACTGTCCATCAGATTGTGAGGTATAAATTTACATTTTAATTAGTTATTTTGGTTACCTTTTATGAAAATTGTATATCTTTCATCAAAAGATCCTATTTTCTCTTGCCTCTGATTGGTCACAGGACCAATTTAACTCCCAAATAAGCGAAGTCTACATTTGAGGGATTATCAGAGGTTTACGGTAGATGTGGGGGGCTGGAGCAGGGATATCTGTCTTTAGTTGTCTGAGTTTAAGAGAAAGCAGTTCCATTTTCTGATATCTGATACCACCAAATCCCAGTTTTAGTAGCCATGACTGTTGCAATGGCAGCTTTTGTTTGCTTCTTCTGAAATATGGGTAAACTTTTTCAGAATACTCCTTCTCCTCCCTTTCCCTTGGCCTCCAAAATAGGAATTTTTTGAACACTCACAGTTAAGGTGTGTATGTTCAAGTCAATTTTGGCCTTAATCTCTGTACACTCTTGACTCAACTGTATTAAGAGACAGGCATGTGAAAATTTATTCTGATGACTAAAATTTTTCTTCTTCAAGAAGCTTTGGATCATAA
This sequence comes from Bos mutus, assembly GCF_027580195.1. Lineage (NCBI taxonomy): Eukaryota > Metazoa > Chordata > Mammalia > Artiodactyla > Bovidae > Bos > Bos mutus. Next base: position 64,769,029 of record NC_091626.1, on the reverse strand, counting down.
TTTTTCAGTGTTTCCTTTGGTTACAAATTTCTCACATAGTGTTTTTTTCTTTCTTAGGGAATGTGGTTCTCAAATGGGATTTGCATAAAAATCACATTGGAAACTTATTAGAAATGCAGATTCCCACATCTTCCAGCCAGAGCTTTTGAATCTGTGTCTGAAATAAGGTCTAGAAATCTGCCTTTTAATTAGCATTTTAGGTTATTGAGAAGCAGATCATCTTTGGATATTAACTTTGAGAAACACTGTCGTATTTACATTTGATTGAAATGTATTCCAGATAGTTTATCCAGAAGTCATCTGAAGAGTTTTGAGTCAAGTGATGAATTAAAAATAGAAATACCACAGTCACTATGTGTTCACCAGAAATTTCATAAAAAGAGATAGTGGAATTGTGGACTCTTATCTTTCTTATGTGGAAATGCTTTACTACTCAGATATTTCTTTGCTGTAAAGTGTACATGGCATGACTTAGAAAATGTAGCATATGGAGTAAGAGATGTAAGTTTTTGGCAAATATGTTGGCCATGTCTGCCTTGATTCCATTTTATCACCCGCATCTAGTACAATGCCTAACATAATAGGCATTTAATAATAATAATAATAACTAACATCTTTGAGCTAATATGTGAAGTAGGTATTATAGTCCTCATTTACATATTAAAAGGCAAATAATAGAGCTAGGACTCCAGCTCTGGCAGTTTGACTTGGAATCCTTTGTCACTACCAGTATTTTGCTGAATGGATAATATTTTCTGCCATTTCTATACAATATTGTATAGAATTGTAGTTTTCAAGATACATTCATCTGCATCATTGTATTTGATCTTTAGCCTCTTAAGTTGTCAAGATATAGTCCCTGTTTACAGATTAAAAAACTGAGTCTTAGGTAGGTTAAATAACTTGGTGAAAGTGATATAATATTTACTATGTTTAAAAACTGAGATTAAAACTTAGAGTTGTCTTATATATTCTATATCATAATGCTTTGGAATGTTTTTATATATAATGGGGCATGGTGTGAAGGCAATAGAGAAGACAGGCCCTCATAGAAGGCAGAGGTCTCCGATGAGAAAAAAACACAGGTGATAGTTTAGAAAAGAAGACAGTAAACTGATCTTATCATCTAGCTAAATAATATTTTTCAGACAAATTAGAAATCACGGGGCAGAGGGGAAAGGTCAACTATCCAGAATTGGAAAATACAGGATTTCCAAGAAAAGTATAAGAGCGATACTTGCAAAATGTGTACAAGGGACCTAAAATTCAGATAAGGACCCTGTCGAACCAGTAACAGATACTATTTTTGTCTGAGTGATCAGAGACCTGTTAGGTGCTTATAAGGGTCATGGAGGCTAGAAAACAGAAACGCGTCTCTGCTGACACCCAGAGTAGGGTGGTGGTTGAGAATCATACCCATACGTATAAGGGAAGCAAGTCTCTGCTTCCAAAACTGAGAATCCCACCACCTGTACCTGACTCTATACTGAACTAAAAGGTTGTATAAATTTAAGCATTTAAAAGTCAGTTCGTAAAACATAGACATTATTATCCTTATCTTGATATATAAGTAATCTGAGATTCAGAGAGCATAACTTACCAGAGGTTGAATAATTTATGTTACAGATCTAGGATTTAAATTTAGGGTTGTTTGTTTACCTGGTCTGTGTGATAAAGACAAGGAATTAAAATAGAAAGCCAGCAGGTGCTACAACAAACCTGCGTAGGCTTAAGCTAGTATAAGAAATCAATGCTGTATAAACTTGATCTCCCTGAACTAGAAAAGAAGGCAAAGAATATGCTAGTGTGGAAGATAAAGGAGACAGATGACTATCAGAAACAGTAGCCCAGAAAGCAGCCTTTCGGGTTGGATTTAGAGTTTATGTACTCTCAGAAACAAAACAGAAGCATATTCGTTGTTTATTTGTTTTTGTTAATTACAGCTGCTTAAAAATTTGAGATGCCACATGGAAATTTGAGTTTTCTGTATTTAACAAACTGTCAGTGCAATATTACTTTAGAAGAAGAATATTTGCAATAAAGTGTTAGCTAGTGTCAGCTTTTCCTGCCTCTTTAAATAAACTCAGCCTCACATTAAGTATGTTGGTGGTGGTTTAGTCGCAAAGTTATGTCCACCTCTTGTGACCTCATGAACTGCAGCCTGCCAGGCTCCTCTGTCCATGGGATTCTCTAGGCAAGAATACTGGAGTGCGTTGCCATTTCCTTCTCCACACACTAAGTATAGGAAATGTCTATTTGTTGAAAATTAATTTTTAGGTTTTTGTTATTTAAGGAAAGGTTAAAAAAAATCTTGATTATAATAATTTCCAGATCTTTCTTTTCCAATTGGCTGTATTCTATTTTCCTTGAAATGAGACTGTCACTGTGTACTTACCTCATTTTCTATATACTTGTTCCTCCTGAAACAAAATAAAATTTCTATTGGATCATACATGTTCTTCTCCTACAGATTCTCCCTTCCACATTATTCTGACTTAATTTGCCTTCCCTATATCTTTTTTCATATACATTTATATAGAGTTATACTTTACTTTTTATATATAAAAGTATATACTTTTTAATATACATATTATACTTTATATCTGCTTATCTTGTCTTGATAGCTCTTGGGTTATATCTTTGCTCCATTTCAAACTCTGCAGACTGTATCTTCAGAAACCAGTGACTAGACTGTAAGTATAACCTGTGATCATCAGGAAAAAGATTGTGAGAAATTTTAGTAAAAAAAAAAAAAAAAAAAGTTGGATATTTTAAAATTTAGAGGCTCTTTTACATAAAAATTATTCTATTAAAATATCTGTATATACAAAAGAAAAATGAAACATAGATGTTCAGTTTTAAAAAAGTGTAACAGTGAATCCCCCTCCCAAGCTGAAAAAAAATAGAACTTTATCAGTATTTTCACACTACATGTCAGCTGCTCCTTAATGGCAATATCTCCTTATAAATACTTTCATAAATTTGGTGTTTCTATTTCCTGATCATTTTATATCAGGAATTAATATATATCATTAATATATATATATGTATATTTTATATATATATAAATTAATATTATTTTGTATATATATAAATTACTATGATATAATATATATCATTAATATATATATGTATATTTTGTGTAAATATTTGTATATATAACAATCTATCACTAAATAATATATTAGCTTTACATTTTTAAGAACCTAAAATAAATAAAATTTAGAGTATATTTTTTTCCACAAAGTATTTTGTTTACTTATAATCCCCATACTTAGTATTATAATAGATGTGAAATTATATCTCACTATCTTTTCACTTTCATGCATTGGAAAAGGAAATGGCAACCCACTCCAGTGTTCTTGCCTGGGGAACCCCAGGGAAGGACGGGGGAGCCTGGTAGGCTGCCGTCTATGGGGTCACACAGAGTCGGACGTGACTGAAGCGACTTAGTAGTAGTAGTAGTAGTATGGTTTGAATCTGTGTTCTGATTATCAATGAGGTGTGAGTATATTTTCATACATTTATTAACCATTAGTATTTCCTTCTCTCGGAGAAGGCAATGGCACCCCACTCCAGTACTCTTGCCTGAAAAATCCCATGGACGGAGGAGCCTGGTAGGCTGCAATCCATGGGGTCGCTAAGAGTCGGACATGACTGAGCGACTTCACTTTTACTTTTCACTTTCCTGCATTGGGGAAGGAAATGGCAACCCACTCCAGTGTTCTTGCCTGGAGAATCCCAGGGACAGGGGAGCCTGGTGGGTTGCCGTCTATGGGGTCGCACAGAGTCGGACATGACTGAAGTGACTTATCATAGCATAGCATAGCATTTCCTTCTCTGTACCTGTTTGCCCTTTGCCGATCTTTTGTCAGGTTATCTTTTTTTCCTTTTTCTTTGTCCTTTGCTACCTTGTGATGTGACTTTGCTCTCTTGATGTTATGTTTAGTAAATAAGTTTCATATTAAAAATAGTCAAGTTAATATTTTCCTCTTTATGGTTTGTGCTCTTTGTATTTTAAGAAATCTTTCTCTATCTCAAAGTTATATAGTTTTCTCTTATTTGGTTTTAAATTTTTGCATGTCTCTTTTTCATTTTTTAAATTGTGGTAAAATGCACATAACATAAAATTTACTATCTTAACCATTTTCAAGTATACAGTTCAGTGGTACTAAGTTGTTATACCACCTCCACCACCATCCATCTCCAGAGTTCTTTTCATCTTGCAAACATCTGTATCCATTAAATACTAACTTCTCATTCCTTCTCTTCCCAGCTCCTGACAACCACCATTCTACTTTCTGCCTCTATGATTGTTGACTACTCTGAGTATCTTAAGTGAAATCAAGTATCTATCTTTTTATGACTGGATTATTTCACTTAGCATAGTGTCCTCAAGTTTTATCCATGTTGTAGCATATGTCAGAATTTTCTTCCTTTTTAAAACTGAATAATGTTTCATTTGGGACTTCCCTGGTAGGGAATCAGCCTGCAATGCAGGAGACCCCAGTTCGATTTCATTGACTATATATATATCACATTTTGATTATCCATTCATTTGTTAGGAAGCATTTGTGTTGCTTCCCCATTTTATCATTTGCAAATAATGCTATTGTGAGCATGGGTGTTTATATATCTCTTTGTGACCCTGCTTTCAGTTCTTCAGATATGTATCTGGAACTAGAACTGCTGAATCATATAGTAGTTAATAGTTTTAATTTCTTTGTGGAACTACCGTACTGTATTCCACAATGGCTGTACCACATTCCTATTACCAGTGCACAAGGATTTACTTCCTCTACATCCTCATTAACACTTGTTCTTTTCTGGTTTTTTTGAATAGTAGCCATCCTGATAGGTGTGAGGTGGTATCTCATTGTGGTTTTTATTTGCATTTCATTTCCTAATTTCTCTTATTTCTCCTTTCATTCATTGGGTGTTTATGAGTATGCTGCTTAATTTCCACAGATTTGTGAATTTTCTAATTTTACTTCTGTTACTTATCTCTAGCTTCATTCTACTGTGGATTGGGGAAAATATTTTATATGATATCTATCTTTTAAAAATCTGCCAAGATTTAATTTGTGGTCTAATATATGATCTATCCTAGAGAATGTCCTATATGTATTTGAAAAGAATGTCTATTCTGTTGTTTGGTAGAATGTTCTCTATAAGTCTGTTGGATCTAGCTGATTTACTGTGTTGTTCAAATTCTCTTTTCTGTTGCTTATCTTCTGTCTGATTGTTCAATCCATTATGAGTATGGGGTATTGAAATCTCCAGCTTAACACTTCACATATTTTTTTTTTTTAATTTTCTTTCAGCTTTATTTTTTTTCATATATATATTTTTTTTTTTTTTAAATTTACAATATTATATTGGTTTTGCCATATATCAAAATGATGGCCTGTTATTAGATGTATATGTTTTTATAATTGTTATATCTTCTTACCATAATGAACCTTTTATTAATGGATACAGTCCTTCTTTGTTTCTTTAAAACTTTTTCAGTTAAACTCTATTTTGTCTGTATATTAATATAGTCACCCCTGTTCTCCTTTGCTTACTGGAAACACTAAATATCTTTTTCCATCCTTTCACTTTCAACCTATCTATGTCTTTGGATTTAAAGTGAATCTCTTGTAGACAATGCAGAGTTGGATCATGTTTTTTAATCCATTATACCACTGTCTTTTGATTAGAGAGCGTAATCCATATATATTTAACATTACAAGTGGGGAAAACCGCCTAACCACTCAAGTATGACCTAAATCAAATCCCTTATAATTATACAGTGGAACTGAGAAATAGATTGAAGGGACTAGATCCGATAGACAGAGTGCCTGATAAACTATGGACGGGGATTCATGACATTGTACAGGAGACAGGGATCAAGACCATCCCCAAGAAAGAGAAATGCAAAAAAGCAAAATGGCTGTCTGGGGAGGCCTTACAAATAGCTGCGAAGAGAAGAGAAGCAAAAAGCAAAGGAGAAAAGCAAAGATATATCCATTTGAATTCAGATTCCAAAGAATAGCAAGGAGAGATAAGAAAGCCTTTCTCAGTGATCAGTGCAAAGAACTAGAGGAAAACAATAGAATGGGAAAGACTAGAGATCTCTTCAAGAAAATTAGAGATACCAAGGGAACATTTCATGCAAAGATGGGCTCAATAAAGGACAGAAATGGTATGAACCTAATAGAAGCAGAAGATATTAAGAAGAGGTGGCAAGAATACACAGAAGAACTGTACAGAAAAGATCTTCATGACCCAGATAATCACAATGATATGATCACTCACCTAGAGCCAGACATCCTGGAATGTGAAATCAAGTGGGCCTTAGGAAGTATCACTATAAACAAAGCTAGTGGAGGTGATGGAATTCCAATTGAACTATTTCAAATCCTAAAAGATGATGCTGTGAAAGTGCTGCACTCAATATGTCAGCAAATTTGGAAAAATCAGCAGTGGCCACAAGACTGGAAAAGGTCAGTTTTCATTCCAATCCCAAAGAAAGGCGATGCCAAAGAATGCTCAAACTACTGCACAATTGCACTCATCTCACACGCTAGTAAAGTAATGCTCAAAATTCTCCAAGTCAGGCTTCAGTAATACGTGAACTGTGAACTTCCAGATGTTCAAGCTGGATTTGGAAAAGGCAGAGGAACCAGAGATCAAATTGCTAACATCCGCTGAATCATCGAAAAAGCGAGAGAGTTCCAGAAAAACATCTGTTTCTGCTTTATTGACTATGCCAAAGCCTTGGACTGTGTGGATCACAATAAACTGTGGAAAATTCTGAAAGAGATAGGAATACCAGACCACCTGGCCTGCGTTTTGAGAAAACTGTATGCAGGTCAGGAAGCAACAGTTAGAATTGGACATGGAATAGACTGGTTCCAAATAGGAAAAGGAGTACGTCAAGGCTGTATATTGTCATCCTGTTTATTTAACTTCTGTGCAGAGTACATCATGTGAAACGCTGGGCTGGAAGAAGCACAAGTTGGAATCAAGATTGCCAGGAGAAATATCAATAACCTCAGATATGCAGATGACACCACCCTTATGGCAGAAATTGAAGAAGAACTAAAGAGCCTCTTGATGTAAGTGAAAGAGGAAAGTGAAAAAGTTGGCTTAAAACTCAACATTCAGAAAACCAACATCATGGGATCCAGTCCCTTCACTTCATGGCAAATAAATGGGGAAGCAATGGAAATAGTGACAGACTATTTTTCTGGGCTCCAAAATCACTGCAGATGGTGACTGCAGCCATGAAATTAAAAGACGCTTACTCCTTGGAAGGAAAGTTATGACCAACCTAGACAACATATTAAAAAGCAGAGACATTACTTTGTCAACAAAGGTCCGTCTAGTCAAGGCTATGGTTTTTCCAGTGGTCATGTATGAATGTGAGAGTTGGACTGTAAAGAAAGCTGAGCGTCAAAGAACTGATGCTTTTGAACTGTGGTGTTGGCGAAGACCCTTGAGAGTCCCTTGGACTGCAAGGAGATCCAACCAGTCCATCCTAAAGGAGATCAGTCTGGGTGTTCATTGGAAGGACTGATGTTGAAGCTGAAACTCCAATACTTTGGCCACCTGATGCAAAGAGCTGACTCATTTGAAAAGATCCTGATGTTCGGAAAGATTGAGGGCAGGAGGAGAAGGGGACGACAGAGGATGAGATGGTTAGATAGCATCACCAACTCAATGGACATGAGTTTGGGTAAATTCCGGAAGTTGGTGATGGACAGGGAGGCCTGGTGTGCTGCAGTTCATGGGGTCGCAAGGGGTCGGACAGAACTGAGTGACTGAACTGAACTGAAATGATAAGGAGGGATTTACTTCTATCATATTGCTATTTGGTTTCTATATGCCTGATATCATTTTTTGTTCTTTATTTTTAGCTTTTGGTGTTCAAGTTCTTTGGAAAGCCCCATTGGAATTTTTTACATGTAGATTAATTTGATAGAATCAAGTTTTTTTACTATATTAAATATTCCCATCCATGCCATATTTCTTCATTTATTTAACTTTTGTTTCTTAATGTATTGTAGTAGTTTTAAAACTTTACTTGAAGGGCTTGTTTGTCATTTGTTATTATAGTTTTATTCTTTTATTTTTTGTCATTATGAATTTCCCCCTACTATAATCATCACTCAGTATCTGTGGCAGATTGGTTCCAGGAGCTTCTGCAGAAGCCAAAATCCACAGATGCTCAAGTCCCATAGTCTGCCTTTCATATTTGTGGGTTCTGCTTAGACACAGTCAGCCACCCTGAATTGTAAACATAGCACATGATTCACAGTTGGTTGAATCCATGGATGCAGAACTTCCCAGTATGGAGAGCCAACTGTGTACTCATTGAAAAAAAACACATGTAAAAGTAGACTTGCACAGTTCAAACCTGTATTGTTCAAGTATCAATTGCGTGTATATATATATATGTATATATCAGAGAAGGCGATGGCACCCCACTCCAGTACTCTTGCCTGGAAAATCCCATGAATGGAGGAGCCTGGTGGGCTACGTCCATGGGGTCGCTAAGAGTCGGACACAACTGAGCGACTTCACTTTCACTTTTCACTTTCATGCATTGGAGAAGGAAATGGCAACCCACTCCAGTGTTCTTGCCTGGAGAATCCCAGGGACAGGGGAGCCTGGTGGGCTATCGTCTATGGGATCGCACAGAGTCGGACACGACTGAAGTGACTTAGCAGCAGCAGCAGCATATATATATATATGGCTATTAACAGTGTATAAGATGCAATCGATCTTTACATATTCATCTCATATCTAGCAATCTTGCTAAACTTTCATATTAGTTCAACTAAATTGCCATTTGATATTTTAGGATTTTGTACATAAAAAACCTATCATTTGCAGTTGTTATTCCATCATTCATTCCTTTTAATCTTTGCCTTTTATGTATTTTTATTGTCTTAATCAGATTAAGAGTGCTCTCCTTTGTTCCTAAGGAATATTTTTAAGAAATCATCACTGGATATTGAATTATAATCACTACTTTTCTGTAATTATTGAGCTAATCATATTACTTTTATTCTTTAATTTTTTAATATGTTTAATTATATTAAAAGATCTTTGTTGAACTGATCTTGCATTCCTGGAATAAACCCAAGCTAGGCATATTGTGTTACCTTTTTTAATACATTGCTGGATTTGCTAATCTTTTAATGGTATTTCCAAACATGTTTACAACTAATTTTCTTTTTTTATTCTTTCTTTGTCTGCTTTGGTATCAAGGTTATAGTAACTTTATAAAATGAGAGGGGGAAATTTTTTCCTTTTCTTTTTGATTCTCTGGAAGTATTTATATGAGATTGGTGGTTTAGAGTGGTGGTTTAGTCGCTAAGTTGTGTCCAACTCTTACAACCCCATGGACTGTAGCCTGCAAGGTTCCTCTTGTCCATGGGATTTCCCCAGCAAGAATAGTGGAGTTGATTGCCCTTTCCTTCTCCATAGGATCTTCCCGATTGAACCCTGGTCTCCTGTATTGCAGGCAGATTCTTTACAGACTAAGCCACCAGGAAAGCCTGTATGAGATTAGAATGATCCAGTTTAGGAAAACTAGTCTATTAAACCATCTGGACCTGCTGTCTTCTTTAGAGTAAGATTTTGAACTATTGATTTAACTTCCAGTATTGGTTATAAAACAAATAAAACTTTCTGTTTGTTCTTGAGTCAGATTTAATAATTTACATTTTTCTTGGAATCTGTCCATTTTGGCAACTTGCATGAGATTGTTTTTAATTCTCTGTTATTTTCCCTGCTTAATTTTAATCTGTTATCTTCCTTATTGTATTTTTTGTTGTTAGTCTCTCCTTTTTTCTTTTTATATTTACCTAGCTTTTGTGCATCTCTCTCAATTCCTTCTTGTACTTTCTTTGATTTCATTCTGTATTCTCTTTTTAGCTTAACAAGTTGGATACTAAGCTCATTTATTTTGAGCTTGTCTTCTTTTTCTAATGCATGCATTTAGGGCTATAGATTTTCTCTAAATATAAATTTTGCTGTATCCTACATGTATTGAGATACAGTAGATTCATTCTCAATCAGTTTGAAGTATTTTAAATGTTCACAGTGATTTCTTTCTTTACCTATGAATATATAGAAAGTACATTTTTGTTATTAATGTCAAACTTAATTTTATTCTAGTCAGAGTATATGTTGTACAGTAGCACCGCTTTCTATGGTGATAGAAACATTCTGTTGGGTTTGCCCAAAAGTTCCTTCAGTTTAAAGTAAAAATAAAAGACAAAATTTTCATTTTCACCAAGAACTTTATTGAAGTTTTGTTCCACTGCCTTCTGCCATTTTTCAGGCAACTTCATAATTCTCTCTTCCCAAAACTTTTTATCTTTTTGAGCAAAGAGCCAATCTAGGTGATTTTTATGGTCTTCCTGGAAATTGAACTTTTTTCCACAAAGAGAATTTTGTAAAGACCAAAATAAATGGACATCCACAGGTTCAATGTCTGATGAATATGGTGGACGAATCAAAACTTCCCAGCCAAGCTGTAACAGCTTTTGCCTGGTCATCAAAGAAATATGTGATCTTACATTATCCTGATGGAAGATTATGTGTTTTTTGTTGACTAATTCCAGATACTTTTCATCAGGTGCTGTTTTCAGTGGGTCTAAATGAGAGCAGTCCTTGTTGGAATTAATCTTTTGGTTTTCCAGAAGGTCCGTATAGTAAGACTATGGTCTTTCCAGTAGTCATGTATGGTTGGAAGAGCTGGACCATAAAGAAGGCAGAGTGCCAAAGCATTGATGCTTTCAAACTGTGGTGCTGGAGAAGACTCTTTGTGAGTCCCTTGGACAGCAATGAGATCAAACCAGTCAATCTTAAAGGAAATCAACCCTGAATACTCATTGGAAGGACTGGAGCTGGAGCTCCAGTACTTTGGCCACCTGATGAGAACAGTTGACTCATTGGAAAAGACCTGGTTGCTGGGAAAGATTGAAGACAGAAGGAGAAGAGGGTGACAGAGGGTGAGATGGTTGGATGACATCACTGATGCAATGGACATGAACTTGGGCAAACTCTAGGAGATGGTGAGGGACAGGGAAGCTTGGCGTACTGCAGTCCATGGGATCGCAAAAGTCAGACGTGACTTGGCAACTGAACAACAACAGTAAAGAGCTCATGATAGAGGACTCCCTTCCAATTCCACCGTATACACAACATCACCTTTGGATGAAGACTGGCCTTTTCTGTGGGTGGTGGTAGTTCATTTCACTTGCCCCACAATCTCTTCCATTCCACATGATTGTTCAGTATCCACTTTTCATTGCATGTCACAGTTTAAGAACAGAACTTTTCATTATGTTTTAGTAGAGAATTACATGAGGCAATATGGTCAAGAAGGTTTTTGCTTAACTCATGTGGAACCCAAACATCAAAGTGAGTAACATAACATAACCAGGCTGGTGCAAATGGTTTTCAGCACTTGGTTTGGGTATTTTGAGTGTGTCAGCTATCTCCCAAGTGGTATAATTGATTGTTCTCAATTTATATCTTGATTCATCTATTGTCAAATTGTTGATGCCCATCTAAAGAGAAATCTCCAGCACAAAACTTCACAAACCACTTTTGACATATTTGATCAGTCACAGCACCTTCTCCATATACTGCACCAATCTTTTTTTGCATTTCAGTTTTGTTTTTACCTTTCTTGTAACAATAAAGCATGATATGCTGAAAAAACTGCTTTTTTCTTCCATCTTCAGTAGTAAAATGGCTACACAAAAATTCATCAATTTTGATTTTTTTAAATGCACACTGTTGTGACTACTATCATAATACAGTCTAACAAAATTGTCTTGAATGAAGTTAAAGCAAGTGCTACTCGAGCTCTCTTACAGAAAAAAACCAAACAGATCTTTTGGCCAGCCCAATGTATCTGTACTATCCAATGTGGTAACTTCTAGCCATGTGTGTCTTTTGAGCATTTGAAGTATGGCCAGTGAGAATAATAAGCAAACACTTTGTTTTATTTAATTTTGATTAATTTAATTTAAACAGTCATATGTGATTAGTGGCTGCAATATTGGGCATTTTGGGTTCATAGAATAGCTGGTTGTGAACTTTGTTGAAACTTGTTTTTTGTCCTACTACATGTTTCATTTTTAGAAATATTCCTTGTAAGTGTGAATAGCACTTTTTGTTTACTAATTGTTGATGCAGTGTGCTATGTATGTTGATTAGCTCAGGCTTGCTTATATCTTTCAAACTCTTAACTGATTTCTGGACTGCTTGATCTACCAGATACTGATATCTGATAGGTACTTTAAAATTATGAAAGATGTTTTAATCTGTGACAGTAGATTTGTCAATTTTCTCTTAATATTCCCTTAAGATTTGTTTATGGATCTTGAGCTAAGTTGTTGCTGCTGCTGCTGCTAAGTCACTTCAGTCGTGTCCAACTCTGTGCGACCCCATAGACAGCAGCCCACCAGGCTCCCCCGTCCCTGGGATTCTCAAGGCAAGAACACTGGAGTGGGTTGCCATTTCTTTCCCCAATGCATGAAAGTGAAAAGTGAAAGTGAAGTCGCTCAGTCGTGTCTGACTCTTAGCGACCCCATGGACGTAGCCCACCAGGCTCCTCCGTCCATGGGATTTTCCAGGCAAGAGTACTGGAGTGGGGTGCCATTGTTAGGTGCACACAAATGTGGAGTTGTTACATCTTCCTGATGAACTGAGCCTTTTGCTTTTGTATAGTGAACTTCTTTCTTCTGAGTAATACATTTTGCCCAAAGGCTATTTTGTCTGATATTAATATAGATCTTCATATGTGTTTTGCTGATTTAGTTTATGGGCCTACTGAGCAGGAGTGGCTGAAGTAGGAGGCTGACTGACATGCACAAAATGAGTCAGTCACTTTGTCCATCTGACTTTTGAGAACCTCCTCTAACAGTAAATGCCCTTTGTTGAGCATTCACATGGGACCCAATATTCTTATACTCCATCCCCATTCCAAAGGTCCAGGCATATATTTCTTCAAAGTACCTTCAAAATGTTGGCTGCTCTCTGTGTGAATTGGTGCAGTTCTGTTCCTTTGACATATGCTGCAAGCCTCATAGGTACTATCTGCTCATATATCTGTCCACTCTGTTAGAAGATAGTAAAAGGTTTCTTCTTCACTCTTGCCTCTAAATGTCATGAGTGCCTTTCATGGGCAAAATCTAAACCAGAATCCGGCTAAGAAGGAATTGTAAGAATTGTACTATAGTTTCCACACTTCCAGTTTCTGCCATATAGAGAAGAGCTTAGAATGGTGGAGATAGATCTGAGCATGACACGGATGATGTTCAGCAGAAGGAGTAGCCACCCATTTTCAAAATAGCTGACTCAGAGATGATTAAAGGGTGAGACAGTTCCTTAGAAACCACACAGTATAACTGCATGTGGATTTGTTTGTTTTCTTTCATTGGAATTAACACTTCCCATCTGGTTTTTTCCTTAAAATATGTGAACATATTTTCTCATGATTAGGTATTTTTCTATAACATGCTTTCAGATGGCTCCATATTCTGCAGAGTATAGCTGTGACATAATTTATTTACAATACCCTAGAGTTAGAGATTTAGATTGTTTCCAATTTTTTGTTAAATAAATAATGCTGTAATGAACCTTTATGTAAATAAATACATATGCACAATCCTGACATTAATTTCCTTAGGATAAATTCCTAGAAATTGAACTGTTTCATTAAAGGGTATGTATAGTTTTTAGTGTTTTTTTAATGCTCTTAATTCTGAGCATATATATTTTTTAACCATTGCAAGTTATAAAGGCAAAATGCTTATCTCTTTTTATTTTTTAGATTCTCCTTTTAATTAGCATTTCTTCAGTTACTGAGAAGACTGAACTTTTCCCCCTATGTCTATTAACCATTCATTTTTCTTCTTTTTTGTTGTCATTCAGTTGCTAAGTCATGTCCGACTCTGCAATCCCATGAACTGCAGCATGCCAGGCTTCTCTGTCCTTCACTATCTCCTGGAGTTTGCTCAAACTTATGTCTACTGAGTCAGTGAGGCCATCCAACTATCTCATCCTCTTTTGCCCCCTTCTCCTTTTGCCTTCAATCTTTCCCATCATCAGGGTCTTTTCCAATGAGTTGGTTCTTCACATCAGGTGGCCAAAGTATTGAAGCTTCGGCTTCAGCACCAGTCCTTCCAATAAATATTCAGGGTTGATTTCCTTTAGGATTGAAGTCTTTTCATGTACACACATGAATATATGAAATATATGTGTATATATACTTTATATGTATATATACATAAAATGCCCTAATGATGATGACATTGTTCTTCTAGAGACGTTACTGTTTATGGAATGCTTTTGGATTCAGTAAAAATAAACAGCCTGCTAAATAATTTGTTTCATCGAAGCTCTCAAGTTTCAGGAGCTGCATTATTCCTTGTAACCCTCATCCTCAAAGGTGTTGTTAATAGCAGAACAATTTGAGAATCTACATAGTAGTGTTTTGTGGTCTGTTATGTGTAATCATCTCATTGTAACTTAAATGTCTACTCTTACTGAAACAATCTTAAAATTCATTTTATGAATTAATACTTTTTTTTGTTTGTTTCTTCAACTCCATTTGTCCCTTTCTGAGTAAATATCCTTTGGCTATATTTTTGAAAGTCAGTCTCAGGTGCTCATTCAAATGTTTTCTCTGTCGTTCTTCAACTTCTACTGTTAGAAAAGATTTAATAGTTTAAGAAGAAATAATATTTCCTTTTAATTTCAGTTGCCAAGAGACAGTTTCCTAGGTGCTATGTCTTTTGTCTATAAAAGCTTCAGTATACTCAGAGTTAGTCATCTTTCGGGGTTTGATTTTTGCTGGAGAGATGAAGTATAGAGTTTACAATTAAAGTTAGAAATACACACCACAGCATTTTCAGTATATTGAAATGATTATTCTCTATAAGTTTTTGAAGTTCCTTTTCAACATATCTTAGTTCAGTAGCTGAGTGGCCAGCTTCCATTAATTTAAAACATCACATAGAACAGAAAAGTCCCTAAAACCCCTTTACTGAATATAAGATTCAATATGTAAAAAGGTGAAATGATATATACTTTTTGGTTCTCTCCTTGTAAGCTGTACATTTGTATTACTCATAGTAAATGCTGAGTCCCATCTGATTTGCTTCTGACCTGTTTCCTGCCTTTTAAAGATTTACATAGTACTCTGAATTGAAACTAAGCTTAGTTCAGCAAAACATATTTAAGAGGGTTGAAATCTGGTGCTAAAGAGACTTGGCATATATTCCAGAGGACTTTTGAATTCTTTCAGAACAAGGATAATATTTATTGCTTAGATAAAATATAGTTGTGAATAATAAATCAAGTGTAAAACTGTTGTTCTTGCTTATACTATATATTCTAATATCTTTTGGTTATTTTCTATCAAATTCATAAAAATGTTTATTGAGTACCTACTGTGTAAGCTTCTGTTACAAGTTTTTACGAAACTGTAAGACAATCTCTGCTGTCTAGATAATTCAATCTGTTTTCAATTTTGACCTCTTTTTTTCTTTCACAGAAACCTAAGTTTTTCTAAATAGTTTTTAAAATATTTCCAGACATAATTCATATGCCATAAAATTCACTTGTTTAAAGATGTGTAATTCAGTGGTTTTTTAGTGTATTCAGAGCTGTGCCTTCATTACCACAATTTTAGAACATTTCATTAGCCCCCAAAAGAAAATTTGTACCTCTTAGACATGACCCCCTAATCTGCTTCCACTCCCTAGGCAACGGCTAAACCACTTTCTGCCTCTATAGACTTGCCTCTTCTGGACAGTTCATATAAATGGAATAATAGAGTATGTGGTCCTTTGTGACTGGCTTCCTTCATTTAACATTGTGTATTCAAGGTTCATCCATGTTTTAGCCTTTTTTATTGCTGGATAATATTTCATTGTGTGGTATCCACACTTTTTGGATCCATTTATCAGTTGGTAGACATCTGGGTTGTAGCCTATCTGAATAGTTTTATATGTAGATGTTGATTACCATTAATATATATATATAGATTATACAGTAGATTTCAGCTAGGAAGTCTTTCTTAACTTTAGATGAGATACAAACTAATGATTATATGTTTATGACTACACAGATTCATTTCTATTAATAACAAAATATTTCTATATTTTTAAAAGTTTCCTAACCAAAAAGGAATATTTAATATGGCAATTGGCTTACATTGTAATGAGACATTTTCCCATAAACTGCCTCATTATTTTAAAGTCACAACTCAGACATTTATTTTATTTTACAGCATGCTTACATCATACTTAATATATAATCTCCTTCCTCTTCAGTAAGCCTACTGGTAGCTCTTCAAAGACCTTGGACATCTAAACTACAAGTTCAAAGTTATATATCACATCCATACCTACACGTTGGAGAGGATAATTACATACAAACATCCACTGATGCCTTTTCTCTTTCTCTCTCCCCAATATCCACTCTGTCCAAGATCCTTTCAGATCTTATGCTATGCTATGCTAAGTCACTTCAGTCGTGTCCGATTCTGTGCGACCCCGATAAATGGCAGCCCACCAGGCTCCCCGTCCCTGGGATTCTCCAGGCAAGAACACTGGAGTGGGTTGCCATTTCCTTCTCTAGTGCATGAAAGTGGAAAGTGAAAGTGAAGTCGCTCAGTCATGTCCGACTCCTAGCGACCCCATGGACTGCAGCCTACCAGGCTCCTCCGTCCATGGGATTTTCCAGACAAGAGTACTGGAGTGGGGTGCCATTGCCTGTCTTATTTTGCATAATCTGGCCCTTCATACCCTTGCCAAGTTGCTGCCGATACCTATACACCCTTTGCTGTTCCTCAAACATGCCAAACACACTCTCCTGCACTTTTTTCCCCAAATGATACCATACTATATAATACACACTGTTTTATACCTTGAATTGTTTTTTCATAAAATACATTGGCAATTGTTTCAAATGAGGTTCTTTATTCTTTATGAAGTGAAGTGAAGTCACTCAGTCATGTCCGACTCTTTGTGACCCCATGGACTGTAGTCTACCAGGCTCCTTAGTCCACAGAATTTTCCAGGCAAGAGTACTGGAGTGGGTTGCCGTTTCCTTCTCCATTATTCTTTATAACTACCTTATACTTCATAGACGAATGGATCATAGTTTATTAATTAGTCCCATGTTGATGGGGATTAACATTGCTTCTGGTATTTTGAATATGTATGAGTCTGTCTGCAGGATGAACTCTGAAATGGCATTGCTGGGTCAATAAGAATGTATATTTGTATTTTTTGTAATTATGTGCCAAATTGCTGCCTGAAGATGCTATGTCCATTAAAATTCCCACCTGCAGTATCTGAGAATATAGATTCACATCCCAGCTAATGAAAGGAGTTATCTCTGAACTTTATAAATCTATTATATAAAAATGTATCAATATATTTTTCACTTTTCATTTGCAAGATTCATCAAGAGAATGAATCTCACGATGAAAGTGAAAGAGGAGAGTGAAAAAGTTGGCTTAAAGCTCAACATTCAGAAAACTAAGATCAGAGAAAGAAGAAAAAAAAAAAAAAAAAAAACTAAGATCATGGCATCAGGTCCCATCACTTCATGGCAGATAGATGGGGAAACAGTGGACACACAGTGGCTGACTTTATTTTTCTGGGCTCCAAAATCACTGCAGATGGTGATTGCAGCCATGAAATTAAAAGACACTTGTTCCTTGGAAGGAAAGTTATGACCAACCTAGACAGCATAATAAAAAGCAGAGACATTACTTTGCCAACAAAGGTCCGTCTAGTCAAGGCTACGGTTTTTCCAGTGGTCATATATGGATGTGAGAGTTGGACTATAAAGAAGGCTGAGCACCAAAGAATTGATGCTTTTGAACTGTGGTGTTGGAGAAGACTCTTAAGAGTCTCTTGGACTGCAAGGAGATTCAACCAGTCCATTCGAAAGGAGATCAGTCTTGGGTGTTTGCTGGAGGGACTCATGTTGAAGCTGGAACTCTAATACTTTGGCCACCTGATGCGAAGAGCTGACTCACTGGAAAAGACCCTGATGCTGGGAAAGATTGAGGACAGGAGGAAAAGGGGACGACAGAGGATGAGATGGTTAGATGACATCACTGACTCGATGGACATGGGTTTGTGTAGACTCCGGGAGTTGGTGGTGGACAGGGAGGCCTGGCATGCTGTGATTCATGGGGTCGCAAAGAGTCGGACATGACTGAGTAACTGAACTGAACTGAACTGAATATCTTTTAATATGTGTGAAATCATTTGATATTGTGGTTTTTGTTATTTGCTTGTTTGTATCCTTTGTCTGATTTTCCAATTTCACATTTAAATCTAAGATTTATTTGGAATTAATTTTTATTTATGGTGAGAGCTAGAGTTGAAGGTTCATTTTTCCCCCCTTATATGAATATCCAGTTGAATTAGCATCATTTATTGAAGATCATACTTTCTTCATTTATTGCAGTTGCACATTGTTTTAAGTCAGCTGCTTGTGTATTTGTGGGTCGTTTCTGAAATCTCTGGTCTTCTCTATTTGTTTACTTATTTATCCTTGTCACAATATCACTCTGCCTTGATTATTGTAAGTTTTAAGTATCTGTTGGTGTCTCTTAGTGTAAATCCCCCAACTTTGTCTTTAAGGTTGTCTTTGTGTTTTTGGCTCTTAGCCTTTCCATATGAGCTAGTTAATCTTCATAAACAGGATTTGTACAAGAAAGAAATAAGCTTGTTAAACAACTAGAAAGATTGCTGAGAATTTGATCAGTATTATAACCAGTCAAAGAATCCAGGGGAGCATTGATACATTTATTACGGAGACCCTTCTAATCTGAGAACACATACATACCTCTTTCAGTAATGTTTTGTATTTTTCTGTACAAGCCTTAAATATCTTTCATTAGATTTCAGTGGTACATTACAGTCGGCTCATACTAGATTTTAAGAGCTGACCAGGTGCATCTTTTCCCAGATCCACACTCAGTGAGTCACTCTGGTAGATTGAATTGGGTCATAGTGGTAGTATTTATAGCACAGAAATTGGCAAATGCTACAAATCAGGACTTTTCCACACCCACCTACCTCTAAGAGCTGATTGTTAAATATTTACCAGCACATATATTACTAGATGTATCAGGTTTAATAATGATATGTAAATGGAATTTGATTGTTTAAAAAATTATAATATACAGTAAAATTCAAGGTATAATGTACAATACAATTTATTCATATATTTTCCTTAGTTAAGTGTTAGTTCAAGTCCATTTCCTATTTTTAATTGGGTATTTCTTCATTATCCTTGAGTTTTGAAAGTTCTTTATGAATTCTATAAGTTTTCTTAATCAGATATATGATATGCAAATATTTTTTCCAAGTCCATGGCTTGTCTTTTCATTTTCCAAATAATATCTTTTGAAAGCAGACATTCTTAATTAATGAAGTCTAGTTTATAATTTTTTCTTTTATGGATGCTACGGTCCGGATATTTGTCAGTTCAGTTCAGTTCAGTCGCTCAGTCGTGTCCCACTCTTTGCGACCCCATGAATCGCAGCATGCCAGGCCTCCCTGTCCATCACCAACTCCCGGAGTTCACCCAGACTAGTGATGCCATCCAGCCATCTCATCCTCTGTCGTCCCCTTCTCCTTCTGCCCCCAATCCCTCCCAGCATCAGAGTCTTTTCCAATGAGTCAGTTCTTCACATGAGGTGGCCAAAGTACTGGAGTTTCAGCTTTAGCATCATTCCTTCCAAAGAAATCCCAGGGCTGATCTTCAGAATGGACTGGTTGGATCTCCTTGCAGTCCAAGGGACTCTCAAGAGTCTTCTCCAACACCACAGTTCAAAAGCATCAATTCTTTAGCGCTCAGCCTTCTTCACAGTCCAACTCTCACATCCATACATGACCACAGGAAAAACCATAGCCTTGACTAGATGAATCTTTGTTGGCAAAGTAATGTCTCTGCTTTTGAATATGCTATCTGGGTTGGTCATACGTACATACTTACTTCCAAGAAGTAAGCATCTTTTAATTTCATGGTTGCAGTCACCATCTGCAGTGATTTTGGAGCCCCAAAAATAAAGTCTGACATGGTTTCTACTGTTTCCCCATCTATTTCCCATGAAGTGATGGGACCTAATGCCATGATCTTCGTTTTCTGAATGTTGAGCTTTAAGCCAACTTTTTCACTCTCCACTTTCACTTTCATCAAGAGGCTTTTTAGTTCCTCTTCCCTTTCTGCCATAAGGGTGGTGTCATCTGCATATCTTAGGTTATTGATATTTCTCCCGGCAATCTTGATTCCAGCTTGTGCTTCTTCCAGCCCAGCGTTTCTCATGATATACTCTGCATAGAAGTTAAATAAGCAGGGTGACAATGTACAGCCTTGACGTACTCCTTTTCCTATTTGGAACCAGTCTGTTGTTCCATGTCCAGTTCTTTTTTTTTTTTTTTTCCATGTCCAGTTCTAACTGTTGCTTCCTGACCTGCATACAGATTTCTCAAGAGGCAGGTCAGGTGGTCTGGTATTCCCATCTCTTTCAGAATTTTTCACAGTTTATTGTGATCCACACAGTCCAAGGCTTTGGCATAGTCAATAAAGCAGAAATAGATGTTTTTCTGAAACTCTCTTGCTTTTTCCATGATCCAGTGGATGTTGGCAATTTGATCTCTGGTTCCTCTGCCTTTTCTAAAACCAGCTTGAACATCAGGAAGTTCATGGTTCACATATTGCTGAAGCCTGGCTTGGAGAATTTTGAGCATTACTTTACTAGTGTGTGACAGGAGTGCAATTGTGCGGTAGTTTGAGCATTCTTTGGTATTGCCTTTCTTTGGGATTGGAATGAAAACTGACCTTTTCCAGTCGTGTGGCCACTGCTGAGTTTTCCAAATTTGCTGGCATATTGAGTGCAGCACTTTCACAGCATCATCTTTCAGGATTTGAAATAGCTCAACTGGAATTCCATCACCTCCCCTAGCTTTGTTCGTAGTGATGCTTCCTAAGGCCCACTTGACTTCACATTCCAGGATGTCTGGCTCTAGGTCACTGATCACACAATTGTGATTATCTGGGTCATGAAGATCTTTTTTGTATAGTTCTTCTGTGTATTCTTGCCATCTCTTCTTAATATCTTCTGCTTCTGTTAGGTCCATACCATTTCATCTCTCCAAAATTCATATGTTGAAAACCTGAAGCCCAGTGAAATGGTATTAGAAAGTAGGGCCTTTGAGAGGTGATGAGGAAATGAGGGTGGAACCTTATGAATGGATGTAATGCTCTTAGAAAAGAGATCCCACAGAACTCTGCAGTCTTTCCCACCCTGTGAGGATACAATGAGAAATATGTAACTTGGTAAAAGGTCCTTATCTGACCACGCTGGCACCCTAATCTCGGACTTCCACCCTCCAGAACTATGAAAAAAAATTGTTATACATAAGCTAGCCAGTCTGTGGTGGTTTGTTGTAGCAGCCTAAAGAGACTAAAACTATGGGTCATGCTTTGGGAATCGTATCTAAGAAATCATTGCCAAATACAAGGTCATAAATCTTTTCTTTTACATTTTCTTCCAAAAATTTAATAGTTTTGGATTTACCTTAAGGTTAGTGATCCATTTTGAGTTAATATTTTGTGTAGAGTGTAATATATCTAGGTTTACTTTCTGCATTTAGATATCCTGTTGCAGTACCATTTGTTGTGAAAACTGTTCTTTCTCCATTGAATTACCTTAGCATCTTTGTCACAAATCAATTGAACATCCTAGAGAAATTAAAACATGTGTACACATACCAACTTGTACATAAAGTTTATAACAGCATTATTCATTGTAGCCAAAAGTGGAAACAACCTAAATGATTATCAACTGAATGGATAAACAAAATATAGTATATTCACACAATGGAATATTATTTGACCATAAAAAATGAAGTACTGACATGTACTGGATAAACCTTGAAAACATTATGCTAAATCAAGAAAAGTCACCAAAAGATCACATCACCTACTGTATGATTCCATTTATATGAAATGTCCAAAATAGGCAAATCTTTGATACACTAATGGTTGCCTAGGGCTGGAGGTAGGTAAGGAAGAATGGGGATGACTGCTAAGGATGTGGGTATTTTGGGAGGTGACCACAACGTTATAAAACTAATCATGGTGATAGTTTGCACAATTATTAAAAACCATCAAATCGATTATTTCCTTTAAATTGATAAATTATATGTTATGCAAATTATATTCCAGTTAAACTATTACAAAAATTAATTGACCAAGAACAAGTCAACTGATTATATATTTGTGAGGGCTTTTCTAAATTTCATTTTGTAACTTTTTGCTGCAAGTATATAACATATAAGAAATCAACTTCATATCCAGAAACTTTGCTAAATTTATTAATTATCTATATATTCTTTTGGATTCTCTGCATACCTAATCATGTCATCTGTAGATAATGATATTTGATTTCTTGTTCTCCCGCCCTTTTATCTTTGGTGAATTATCTCACCTGTTGCACTGGCTAGTACTTTCAGTGTAATGCTAATTAGAAGTAGTCATCCATGTCAGATCCCTAATTTCAGAGAAATCTTCATTATTACAAAACTAAGTATAATATTAGCTATACCTGTAGATACCATTGATCAGATTAGAGAATTTTCCTTCTATTCCTAATTTGTTGAGTTTCTTTTCAATCAGAAATAAGTGTTACATTTTTATACCTGTTTTTATGAATCTGTTGAAATTATTTTCCCTTTTACTTAATATAGCCAATTGCTTGCCTTTGAATATTAAGCTAACCTTGAATTTCTTTAATAAATAAATACCATGTAGTTGTGATATATTCGATTTTTTATTGTCTCTGGAGTTGAATTGCTATGTATTTTTAGAACTTTTTGAGTTTAAGAGACACTGGCTTATAATTTTCCTTTTTAAAATATTCTTGACACGTTTTGGTATGATAGTTTTGCTGAAAACACAAAACAAGTTGAGAATGGTGCCTTATTTTTGTTCTCTGGAAGAGTTTGTGTAAAATGCCCATTATTTTTTTTTCTAAATATTTGGAAAAATTTACCATGGAATCTCACCAACTGAGCCTGGAGTTTTATTTTGTTTTGTTTTTGCATGAAGATTTTAAAATACGAATTTAGCTAATTTTCCAGATATAAGATTATTTCTATTTTGTATTTATTCTTGTGTAGTTTTTAAAATAAATGATGTTATTTTTTATTTATCTATTTCATTAAAATTATCAAATTTATTAACAAAAATTATTCATAATGTTCTCATTATTTTTAAATATAATGTAAGATCTGTGTGATACCTTTTTTAATATCTGATAGTGATAATCTGTGGGAATTTTTCTTTTTTCTTAGGTCTTAGATTATTGAATTAATCTTGATCTTCTAGTTTATTGATTTGTGATACTATCTTTATTATTTCTTACCTTTTCTTTGCATTTAGTTTGCCATTCTTTTTCATCTTGAGATGGATGTTAGATTATGATTTTTCAAACATTTTTCTATTAAATGCATTCCAGTATAAATTTCCTCTAAGCAAGATTCTAACATGTCATATTTTCTCTACTTCTATATAAATAAGATACTACACACTAACATATTGATTTTAATATTCATATGGAAAGGATCAAAATAGCCGCTGAAGAATTGATGCTTTTGAACTGTGGTGTTGGAGAAGACTCTTGAGAGTCCCTTGGACTGTAAAGAGATCCAACCAGTCCATTCTGAAGGAGATCAGCCCTGGGATTTCTTTGGGAGGAATGATGCTAAAGCTGAAACTCCAGTACTTTGGCCACCTCATGTGAAGAGTTGACTCATTGGAAAAGACTCTGATGCTGGGAGGGATTGGGGGCAGGAGGAGAAGGGGATGACAGAGGATGAGATGGCTGGATGGCATCACTGACTTGACGGACGTGAGTCTGGGTGAACTCCGGGAGTTGGTGATGGACAGGGAGGCCTGGCGTGCTGCGATTCATGGGGTCGCAAAGAGTCGGACACGACTGAGCGACTGATCTGATCTGATCTGAGGAAGGGTTTGCCCACTATTTATAGTGACTTTTCATAAAGCTGTTTTGATTAAGATAAGGTAGGATTGCTGCATCAGTTTGTAGATAGACGAATTGATAAATGGATTAGAACAGTCATTAGATCATTTAGTGTACAACATTTTCTAATTTATTATGATTTCTTCTTTTATTCATAGGTTATTTAGAAATTTACTGCTGATTTCCAGACATTTAGGAATTTTCTAAATATCCTCTTGTTACTGATTTCTATTTTAATTTCTCTATTGTCAGAAAACATATATTATTTTAATACTTTCAAGCTTGCTGAGATCTGATTTATGAACTGGTACATGGTCTATTTGGTAAATTCCCCATATGAACTTTAAAAAATGCATGATTCTGCAATTATTAGATGTTAAATTTGGTCAGGTTGGCTAATGATACAGTTCACATCTTTGACTTTTTTGATATAATGTCTGAACTTTTAGACAATGGAGAAAAATTCCTAGAAGTATATAATGTACCAAAAGTTTCTCAAGAAGAAATAAAAAGCTTTATTACTACTAATATAATTATAGCATCATAAGTATTAATGAAATTGAGATAGTAGTTACAAATTAATCTCACAAAGAAAATGCTAGACCCAGATAGTTTTATAGGCAAGTCCTATCAAAATGTCATAAAACTATTTAATCCTTTACTACTCTTTCTGAAGATAGAAAAGGAAGAATTTGCTAATTCATTTGGTAAAGCCAATGTAACTTTGTTAATAAACCAGTCAAAAACAAAATGAGAAAGGAAAGTTATAGACTCAACTCATTTATGAATCAGTTCAGTTCAGTCACGTCTGACTCTTCACAACCCCATGGACTGCAGCATGCCAGGCTTCCCTGTCCATCACTAACTCCCAGAGTTTGCTCAAATTCATTTATAAATATAGCTGTATAAATCCTAAACAAATTTAGCAACCTGTATCTAATAGTGTGTAATTAATATTCTGCACCCTGAAAATATTAGATTTATACAAAAGTGAAAAGTTATATTACTCACTACATGGCAACCTGCTCCAGTATTCTTACCTGGAGAATTCCATGGACAGAGGAGCCTGGTGGGCCACAGTCTATGGGACCACAAAGAGTCAGACACGACCAAGCGACTTAGGAAGGTAATAGATTAAAGAGGAAAAACCATATGGTCATCTCAATAGCTTTAGAGAAGACAGTTAATAAAATTCATTTTTCCATTTATGATTTTTAAAAATCAACAGTAAACTAGAAGTAGAAGAGAACTTCCTTAACCTGATAGCATAAAATGTATCTATCAGACCACATCAATTAGAACAAATGTGACCTCAAATATTGGAGACACTTGCATTAAAATCAGAAGTTGTGCCCACTAAAATCAATCTGGGATCTAATCCCAAATTGACAATTACTGTGTGAACGCTAGTATGTATGATCTTGAAAAAGTTACTTAAGCCAACTCCTAATTTCCTTGTATATCAAAAATACAGATAATAATAAATAACTTGGTGGAGTATTGAAATAAATAAATAACACAAGAAAGCATCTGTGGTAGATTGCCTGATACAGAAATTTTTACCTGTTTTTCTTGGGCAAGGCCAGTTACATATTTGGCTCTAGTTTGCTAAGTCTGTAATAATACTTACACATATACCAGCCAGGGTTCTAAGTGTATTACATGTGTATGTTAATTCACAACAACTTTATGAGGTAGACACAAAGAGGTCAAACAACTTGCCTAAGGTTACTCAGCTAAGAAATGAGGAAGTCTTGATTGGAATCTCGGCCATCTGGTTCCAGAGCCTGTGTTTTTAACCACTACACTATACTGCCTTTCTAAAGAAAGGGGTTGTAGGTTGTATCAGTTAATTATTGCCTGTTATGTTGTATAATAAGTGGTCATAAAACCTCAGGGGCATAGAAGAATGGCATTTATTGATCACATGTTGAAATTGTTGTTAGGCAAATCTGTTCGTCTTGACTGGGCTTCCTCATGTGGCTGGGGGTTGGCTTGCTGGGGGCCCTGGCTGGAACTGGGCAGTATGCCTCTGCTTCAGGTGTCTCTCATCCTGCAGCAGACTAGTCTAGGGATACTCTCAGGATGAACAGCAGAGGTGAAAGAGCAAAATGGAAACACAAGTACTCTTTCAAGCCTCTGCTGCGTCATGTCTCACATCCTCTGCTGTGTCATAAAACAAATCACTTAGCTAACCCCAGAGTCAAAGTGGGAGGACATTATGAAGGTACATTAAAAAGGCTACGGATCTAAGAATACATCACTTGACACATTGAAGTTGTTTTATAATATACTACAAATGCCAAAGTCTAGGGTTCAGAAATCCTTATATATTAGGGATGATTTCTAAAATAGGGCCTTTGTCAGCAATAGCATTTTGACAATTAAATACAAAACTTTGAAAACACACATGCACGCACACACATACACAAACACACATAAATTTATAGAAAATAGGCAGAAACTTCTTCCAGGAATATTTAGTTCAATTTGTAATCCCAAGGTAGTGGTAGTGATGATGATCACAGCTGACCTTTATGAATTTTCTGTGTGCCCAGCCTTGTTCTCAACACTTTACATGTAGTAACTCCCTTCATCTTTCCAACAACTCTTAAATAGATACTATTAATAGTACCTGTTCTGTTTTACGGATGAAGAAACTAAGAGATTTAGTCATTTCCCAGAGTCACCCACCTTGTTTATAAGATCTCCACATAAAGTTAACTTTCAAAAGCTTTTTATTTTTTGATTGAATTATATCCAGACCACTTTGCCATGGATTTGAAGGGCTTCTATAATCTGGCCCTACCCAATTTAATTATCTGTAACTTCCATTGCTACAAAGTATAATTTTAGAATATGTGATTCTGAGTCCCTCTGTGTATTTCTTCCTACACATGTTCAGCTTTAAAAAGTGTTACAAGAATCCTTAATGTGAATAATTAAACTTATTTCTAAGGGATGAAGTGTAAACTAAAGCTATTTTATTCTTTTGCTCCAAAAGTGGAGGCCTTTGCTTTGATTTTTTTTTTCTCACTCAATAAACAGAGATCTCTGCACTGATTTAGAGCTTTCTTAAAAATAAAATTCTATTTAATTTGGCCACTTGATGAGAAAGACGAGCTGTAAGTGTTTCTGAGATACAATGTAAGCGACAGCATATATGTCCATAAAAGGAGCATTTCTAATTCCACTGTAGAAAGTGAAGAGGAACTGAAGAGCCTCTTGATGAGGGTGAAAGAGGAGACTGAAAAAGCTGGCTTGAAATTCAGCCTTTAAAAAACTGAGATCATGGCATCCAGTCTCATCACTTCATGGCAGATAGAAGGGTGAAAAATGGAAACAGTGACAGATTTTATTTTCTTGGTATCCACAATCACTGTGAACAGTGACTGAAGTCATGAAATTAAAAGATATGCCTTGCAAGGAAAGCTATGACAAACCTCAACAGCATATTAAAAAGCAAAGAGATCACTTTGCCAACAACGGTCCATATAGTAAAAACTATGGTGTTTCTGGTAGTCATGTACAGATGTGAGGCTGAGCACCACAGTTTGATACTTTCATACTGTGCTGGAGAAGACTCTTGAGAGTCCTTTGGACAGCAGGGAGATCAAACCAGTCTATCCTAAAGAAAATCAATGTTGAATATTCATTGGAAGGACTGATGTTGAAGCTGAAGCTCCAGTACTTTGGCCACCTGATGCAAAGAACCGACCCACTGGAAAAGACCCTGATGCTGGGAAAGATTGAAGGCCAAGGGAGAAGAGGGCAGTAGAGGATGAGATGGTCAGATAGCATCACTGACTCAGTGGACATAAATTTGAGCAAACCCTGGGAGATAGTGGAGGACAGAGGAGCCTGGCATGCTACATTCCATGAGGTCTCATAGATTTGGACACAACTTAGCGACAGAACAACAACAAATTCCACTGTGCTCCTGTTTCAGATGTTTGAGAATCAAGAGGTACATACACATTTCCTGTGTTCTGGGACGATTTCTGAATAAATTCTTATCTTATTCAACAGGTGGGTTTTCAGAAAAGACATATGAATGGAGCTCCGAGGAGGAGGAGCCAGTGAAAAAGGCAGGACCGGTCCAAGTCCTCATTGTCAAAGATGACCATTCCTTTGAATTAGATGAAACTGCTCTAAATCGGATCCTTCTCTCAGAGGCTGTCAGGGACAAGGAAGTCGTCGCTGTATCTGTGGCTGGAGCATTTAGAAAAGGAAAATCCTTCCTAATGGACTTCATGTTGAGATACATGTATAACCAGGTAGGGAAGAAGTTTAAAAAGTTTTCTGATTTCTGTGCTTCTATCCGTTTGTGTTTTTATTTATAGTAGTGTCCAATGTTTCCATTATTATGTTCCCTAAAGATGAACTAGTTTAAAAATGCTATCGTGTAACCATTCCAACTCTGGTGCTTTGGGGACCAAACTATATAGGCCACTTTGTCTGAAGCCACTTTGCTACATTTCCCTTAGAACGTAACACATTTTAAAAAATTCTTCTGCAAATAGACAAGTACAGTGATACAGTTATAAACTTTACATGTTAGTGTTTAAAATGCCGAATAACTTTTGTCATAATTTTTATTATAATTATTTTGTGCCCAACATTTACTATGACATTTTTCATACATGCAGCAAAGCTAAAAGAACCTTGCAGTGAATACCTGGATGTGCACTGCTTAGATTGTACCAATAACATTAATAATCTTGCTTTACTACTTTTGTTGTATCCAGCTATTCTTCCCTGTTTCAGTCTATTGCTCTATCTTATTTTTGATTCATTTCAAAGTAAATTGTTGACTTCAGTATTCTTCCCTATAAATATTTCAATATACATCATTATTATGTATTTCAGTATTTATTTAGTTTTTTTCTTTTGTTGTAACATTTACATGTAGTTACATCTGAAGTGTATATCTGTTTTGTGGGGGGAAATGTAAATACCTGGGTAGCCCCAAATCCTATCAAGTGTATCTTGCTGTTAACCTCACAAAGTTCTGTTATCTTTTCCCACTCAGTTCTCACCTTTAACCCACCCCCAAAGGCAACCAACACCGTGGTTACATTTGAAATAATAGTGTGGCATAGAAAAGAGGCTTTAGGGGGCATGCAACCAACCAAAAGCAGAAGGATAAATAGGAGATTAGAGTGGGGGAACAGAAAGAAGTTGAGAGAATACCAGTATTTTTGTCTACCCTTTTACCCATAGCAATTCAGATACAAATATGGATGTTGAGGCAGAATAGACATACTACCCAAAGAAACTTTGTGTTATGCATTTATATAATAATTAACCATTTTGGATTAATCTTTTATATAGGTGAGATATTTTTGAACAGCTTTGTAATGTTAACTTTAACATCTTCTATCTCTAGCCTCCAAACAAACCAATAACAGAATGACCAAAATACATTCAGGCTTTTAAAACAAACAAAATTCTTGCCATTTTCTATTTCTGTCATACCAACATTAGTACACTGCTTAACACAGGTAGGAAAACTGAATGAACAAAATTAGAATACTTTCCATTCTTTCAGGTTATGTAGTTTCAGGCATAACCATAATTTTAATTGTGAAATAAACATTGAAATACTTGATAATGCTTCTCACGTTGCTTATGTTAAATAGTATTTGCTCAAATTAAAGTGTAACAGATTTGATTTTGTTGTTCTACACCTATTGCTAGGTACTTATCCTCCTGCCATTTGTTCCCTCCTTCCCCAATCTGGAGAAGCATTTGTGTATATTCTTATTGTGTATATCTTGACATAATATTCTCTCTCATACCTTTATTTCTTTGTTTCTGGAATGCCCTTGCTGAGTTTGCTCACCTGGGAAATGCCTAAACATCATTCAAGTCTTAGCTCTAATATCACTTCTCCTGTGATGTCTTAACTAAGAGTTAGTTGTTTCTTTCTATATGTTTCCAGTTATGTCTAAAATACACACCCATTTTGGCATACATGTATCGCATCATAATGCTTTGTTAGCATGTCTGTCCCCCCTATTAGGCTGTGAGCTTCCTCTTATCTGGAATGATATCTTTGTATCCGCAGGATGTAGCATACCATGTGACATATGATTGCTCTTCCATATTAATTTTTTGAATGTGTAAATAAAGCAATTGTATCAGTATAATAGATGTGTATATGTTGTTTTCCTTTTGTCTGGAGTTGAAGAGGAATACTAACTGGTACAGGTGAGTAGAAGAACCTGTACTATATATCTAGTTTAGTATCATAGACTTTCTTAATTTACAGGAATCAGTTGATTGGGTTGGAGATCACAATGAACCATTGACCGGTTTTTCGTGGAGAGGCGGGTCTGAACGAGAGACCACCGGAATCCAGATATGGAGTGAAATCTTCCTTATCAATAAACCTGATGGTAAAAAGGTATGATGCAAGCTTCTTAAAGAAAATTGAATTTTCACTTACCAGCGGTTACCACTTTTCAGGATCCTCAAAAATGCTCTTTTAAAAACTAATTTTGACCATTTGACATGAAGTTTAAAAGGGAAGTGGGTAGCATCTTATTTCATGTTCCCAGCTTCCTTGCTGTTGATCACAGTAGGCAAAATCATAGGGACAGTAGAACAGCAGATCAATTAGCAATGCTGTTTCTGTTTTGTTGGATTGCCAGTGAAAATTAATCATTACAGTATTCAGCAGCAAATTAATATTTCTGTTTTCAGTGGCATTCATGGCACGTGTGAAAAATTACCTATTAAATATTCATTGCCGATGGTTTGCTTTAGTCCTTATGGTATTAACTTTGTGGTAACCCTAATGCCCTGCATGTTCTATAAGATATCAATAATGTACTCTACTTGCCTACAGGTTGCAGTGCTATTGATGGATACTCAGGGAACCTTTGATAGTCAGTCAACTTTGAGAGATTCTGCCACAGTATTTGCCCTTAGCACAATGATCAGCTCAATTCAGGTATGGAATAAAATAAATCCATTTTGATGGATATTTCTTTAAATAAAATTATGAATATATATATTTGTATGTAAATGTGGTAGTGAGACAAACAACAGAAATGTATATTATATGTATATTATTTGACTCAATTAGCATACTAGTTCTTATTATTTCTATAAGAGTAGAATTGTTTTTAATTACTGTAATCTAATTTCTGATCAGTTTTCAAATTGCCTGCTTTAACCAGAAAACATTATCTTATTGGTAATTTTTTCTATTTAAAGTCTACAATTCCCTGGTGGCTCAGACAGTAAAGTGTCTGCCCGCAATGCAAGAGACCCAGGTTCGATCCCTGGGTCGGGAAGATCCCCTGGAGAAGGAAATGGCAACCCACTCCAGTACTCTTGCCTAGAAAATTCCATGGATGCAGGAGCCTGGTGGGCTATAGTCCATAGAGTCACAAAGAGTTGGACATGACTGAGTGGCTTCCATCACTTCAAACTCAGTAATTTTAATGTATGTAGTTACATTGTAACCACCTATTCTAAGTTTTATTTAATGAAACAAAATTTATAGATGTAAAAATATATATATATATATATATATATATACACACACACACACACACAACTTTTTATAGTACCTTAAGGTACATTTCCTAGAGAAGGAGATGGCAACCCACTCCAGTATTCTTGCCTGGAGAATTCCATGGACAGAGAAGCCTGGCAGGCTACAGTCCATGGGGTCGCAAAGAGTCAGACATTACCAAGTGACTAACACACAAAGTACATTTAGGAAAGTAAATGTCTTTCTCTCCTTTTCTCGCTCTCTATTTTTTTTAAGTATTGTTTTTGAAGTTACTGTACACTTTATAATTGTCCTAAAAGCCCTTAAGGCTTTTACTATGATCATAGCACACACAGCATAAACATTTTAAGACAATTTTTAGATATTTTCTATTCACTAGAAAGAGCAAGAAGAGAAAGTGATCAAGAAACAGACCATTAAAGAAAGGTAAAATAATTTTAAAGGGTAGGAAAGGCAGAGTGGTTAGGATGAGTAAATCAAAGCTGAGATCATAAGCCTGTAGGGAGAATGGACCTAGTGAACAGGCAACCAGGGCATGTGTAGCTAGGACAATGAAAAGATGGATAGAAGGAAGACTGAACTTTTTTATAAAGAACTTTAAAATGAAAGTCATGATTATAACCTATGATTGACTAGTTTTTTTTAAAAAAGTATAAGTTTCAGGTGTATAATATTATAGTTCACTTTTTAAAATTTAAATTTATTTATTTTAATTGGAGGCTAGTTACTTTACAATATTGTATTGGTTTTGCCATACATCAACATGAATCCGCCCTGGGTATACACGGGAACACCCCATCCTGAATACAGTGATCGCACCATAAGTCTCGTATCCATCTATCGCCACATAGTTACCCCTTTTTATCCATTTTGCCCAGCCCTCACCCCTCTTGTCCCCAGGTAACCAGTAATCTGATCTCTGTGAGTTCACTTTTATTTTATTCATTCACTTATTCCACATGAGTAAAATAACATATTTGTTTTTATCCATCTGACCCATTTCACTTAGCATAATATCATCAAAGTCCATCCATGTTGTCACAAAGGCTGTATTTCCTTCTTTTTATGGCTGAGTAGTAATCCAGTGTGTGCATGTATGTGTTATATCTTTATCCATTCATCCTTTGGACACATAAGGACTTTCTGTATCTTGGCTACTGTAAATAGTGATATATTGAACATAAGGGTGCATATATCTTTTTAAATAGTATTTTCATGTTCTTCAGATAAATACCATTACTGGGTCATATGGTAGTTCTGTTCTTAACTTTTTTAAGAATCTACATACTGTTTTCCCTAGTGGCTGCACAAATTTACAATCCTACTAATAGTATATGAAGGTTCCCTTTTCTCCACATCCTCTCCAACATGTAACTGTTCCTTATCTTTTCAATAATAGCCAGTCTAACAGGTAGGAGGTAGTATCTCATTGTGGTTTGTTTAGTCTTTTAATGTATTGTTGGATTCAGTTTGCTGATATTTTGCTGAGGATTTTTGCATTTATATTCATCAGGGAATTGGCGTAGTTTTCTTTTTTTGTGGTGTCCATCTCTGGTTTTGGTATCAGGATAATGCTGGCTTCATAAAAAGGATTTGAAAAAGTTTTAGGAATGTTTTTAGAAAGATAGATATTAAATCTTCTTTGAATGTTTTATAGAATTTGCCATTGAAGCCATCTGGTCCTGTGTTTATATTTGTTGGGAGTTTTTTGATTCCTGTTTAAGTCTCTTTTTAGTAATCAGTTTATTCAGATTTTTCTTTTTTAATGATTCAGTTTTTGGAGATTGCATGTTTCTAGAAATTTATCCATTTCTTCTAGGTCATCCAATTTGTTGACATATAACTGTTCATAGTAGTCTCTTATAATCTTTTGTATTTCTGTGATATCAGTTGTAATTTCTCCTCTTTCATTTCTGATTTTATTTATTTGAGCCCTCTTTCTTTTTCTCTTGGTGAGTCTAGCTAATAACTTGTTGAATTTATTTATCTTTTCAACTAGCTTTTAGTTACATTGATATTTTTATTTTTTAATCTCTATTTTCTTTATTTCTGCTCTCATCTATTATTTCCTTCCTTCTACAAACTTTGGGCTTTGTTCTTTTTTTCTAGTCTCTTTAGGTGTAAAATTAGATTGTTTATTTGGGAATTTTCTTGTTTTTTGAGGTAGGCCCATATTGCTATGAACTTCTTCTCAGAAGCATTTTTGCTACATCTCATGGATTTTGATGTGTGGTATTTCTGCTCGCATTTATCTTTAGGTATTTTTAAATTTCTCTTTTTATTTCTTTCATGATCCATTGGTTATTCAGTAGCACATTATTTAATCTCCACATTTTCCTGTTTTTTTCCCCATTTTTTTTCTTGTGAATGATTTCTGGTCTCATACTATTGTGGTTGGAGAAGCTGCTTTGATATGATTTCATTCTTCTTTGAATTTATTAAGGTTTTTTTTGTGACCTGACATGTCCTTGAGAATGGTTCATGTTCACTTGTGAAGTGTGTATATTCTGTGCTTTTTGACAGAATGATCTTTATGTATCTGTTCAGTCAGTGTGATCTAGTGTGTTGTTAAGTCCGATGTTTCCTTGCTGATACTCTGTCTGAATGATCTATTCACTGAGGTAGCCGTAAGATTGACTAACTTTTAAAAATATACTTCTTAATTTAATTAGCCTTTAAAATACTGACTTAATATCTAACTTCTAACAAGTCAATTAAAAATGGATTATTTTTGCCTTTTAAATAATTTTTATTTATATTTTTCCTGTAGACATTAAATATTTTCACTGAAAAATCTGCTAAGTCCTTAGTAATGACTATTATTATCTGAGAAGTAATCTGTTATTGAAAAAAGTACACAAAGTATACTGTTTGTATCAGTACATAAACAAACATCATTAACTTTTCTTTGAAGTTACTGATATTTATCCTCTTTCTCAGGAAAAAAAAGAGTTTTACTTTAATCTATTCATGAAGCAATAAAGCATGTGTCTGAGGATGTAAGCAACATATTCAGAACTTCCTTGTGATGAAATTTTCTATAGACTTAAATAATTGATTGTAAAGAAGCCAATATAATTTTTCAAGACAAAATTTTATATATGGGTTATTAAGATCCAGATTGCTATTATTTTGGTAAGCTTATAAGAATGATTATTTTAATACTAATTGATGAATTAGGTTCATGAAATAATTTTAACATTCTGCCTCCAAAACAGGTGGCTACTATATTTCTGGAACAGTTTTATGATCATTGTATTAATGCATTGTTTACTGTCTCTCAGGCTTTCTTTTCTTCTCTCTCAAGGTCTTATAAATATCATTATAGAAGAATATACATGAGAGAGTTTGATTTTATGATAATTGATATTTCAAAAATAGAGAATAGCAAAATAAGTGCTTAGTTTGTTGCTTATTATTTTCTCATTTTGATTTTATTTCTTAATCAAGGTTTATAATTTATCTCAAAATGTCCAAGAGGATGATCTTCAGCACCTTCAGGTAACAGTATTTATAGTCTGTTTTATATATCTGGTAATCTTTTGGGCATGGATAGCAGAACTTTAAGATTTTGTCAGGCCTTCTTGTACTTGTAAAAGGTAACAGTCAGAAAGATTTAAAAACATAACCAAATGGAAGTTGTCACATTTCCAGGTTTCTTGTTCTAACCCTGTATGCTTATGTTCTTTCTAGTTCAGTTTTCAAAGTCCTTTGTTTCAGTAAAGCTACTTGCTTGTCGACCCTGTATACGGGAAAATATATGGCACGTTAGAGTGGAAAAAGAACTTTTGGTTTAAAAATGGCCCAAAATGTGAAGTTGAAGTCTTATGGTCAAGGATTTAATAATTGTTAGTATAATATCAGTTATATGCTAGATTTTTTTCCTGTGGGCCACTTTATAGCTATGGGTGAACACCTGATGGTAACTCATAGAATTCTATTTTAGATCTGAAAGAAACCTCAGGAACACCTAACTTATCCTTAATATTTTATGAATGAGAAATTGTTTCTGAAAAAGAATGAGTTGCCAGTTAGTGACAGAGTGGGAATAGAAATCTCATCATCTGATTGGACTCGGTGTTTCTTTCACTCTCCAGGCCGCATTTAAATCTCAAATTAGTAGAAGATTAGATATTTCCTAAAGGTAGTTCTCATCTCTGTCACACGCTCTTCTCTCTTTCAATTCATGTTATTAATAGCTACATATTAATAGAAAAACCTATTGTTTCTCTGATAGTTTCCCTCTGCTTATTTTACAGAAAATTTTGCTTTTAATATATTATCTTGGCAATAAGGGCCCTACGCAGTGTAACAGATAACAAAGGATAATAGCACAGGGTGATCTGTGAGGCTGGGACTATTATTTGGAGTTCACATCTAGCGTTACTCCCAAATATGTTTCTGGTACATCACACTGATCAGTTATGAAAAATAGACGATATGCTGAATAATTGTTAGATGTTTCTTTGAGTGAGTACAACTGCTTCTTTAGGTGTGTGTCATAACCTAGCCAGTTAATGACATGGCACTGTCCAGTACCTGTTTAAGATTTCTAAAAAAGGACTGATTTTGGACTGTGATATTGAGTAAGTAATCAATCTCTTTTTGAGATCATTTAAAATTTTTTCCTGTAAATGACATCACCTCATTCTTTCTCAGAAAAGACTGTGAGTTCAAATTATGTTAGTATATGATTCTGATGAAAATGAGTAATGATTCTGGTCCCCAGACCAGCTTTTAAACATAATATTCCAGACTTTCATTTAATTACTATAATCAGATACCTAGGTACTATCATTTGCTTTCTAGATTCCCACAGTTTTCACAGGAGAGGCAATGTAGTTCTTTGGGGGCAATTCTAAAAGGCCAAAGGAGGGAAGTCCCCTGTGTCAGCACCCTTCCCCAACTCTGAGGTGCCTCTGAAGCTTGCTACTCTTGTGTGATAAAGTGGCATTTCCTTTGTACATATCGGAAAACCCACTTGGCCAGTCTGAACAGAACTCTCTCCAGAGGCCCAATCACAGGGACCACCTCAAGTCTGTGTTCTCTAAAACCTTACATTTCTGGTGAAACAAAATGATACGGTACATCTCAATTGGGAGCAATAAAAAATAAAAGGTGGTTTATTTGATTCTTCACTTTTAAACCAAATGTCTGTTGTTATTGTTGTTCAGTCGCTAAGTCGTGTCCTACTCTTGGCGACCCCATGAACTTCCATGCCAGGCTTTGCATGCCAGGTTTCCTGGCCCTTCACTATCTCCCAGAGCTTGCTCAAACACCTGTATGCCTTTGTAATAATCGAGGCCATTGTGCCATTAAATTTCCTCAGGCAACAATTTTTGTAAATTATCCTACTTAGTTTATAGCTCTCTGGTCTAATCTATGCAAGTTTTGCTTTGAAACGTCATTTCACATGTTTCTTTGTCTCTTATCTTCCCCACAAAAAAATTGTCCTACATTCTAGATATAAAGGTGTTATCTTTAAAATGGAAACTTCATTTTAAAATGTACTCTATGTCCTTAATTTTAAAATATCTGATTACGGTAGCTCTACTTAATCTAATACTTAGTTACTTACAATGATTATTGCAGTCTTAATAATATAATATTATGTTACAGCTAAAGAAAAAAATTAGTGAAAGAAAGCCAAGAAGATACTGAAGTTTTCTCTCTTTGTGTGTGTGGGTGCATGTGTGTGTGTGTGCGGATGTGTGATTTTCCTTGTAGCTTTTCACTGAATATGGCAGGCTGGCAATGGAAGAAACATTTCTGAAGCCATTTCAGGTGAGTGGGTATTAAATGATAATAAATTCTTATAAGAGTTTCCTGAAGACTATAACCAGGTATATTAATTGAGAGAGTCATGTTTCTTTCTCCATTCACAATAGCAAAAAAAAAAGAAAGAAAAGAAAAGAAAAAACGTTGATAGTTAAGTAGAAAAATCCAAAATATAAAAACCTTTATGGAGAAAATATTTTCAAAATTTCATTAAAGATCATAAAGAAAAATTTTTATAAGCCAGAGAGATATAGTATGATTCCATGATTTAATGTTGTGGAGAATCTAGTTTTCCTCAAATTAACCAATAAACTCAGTGCAATTCCAATTAAAACTATAACAGAATTTTTTGAGAAATGCAACACATTTTTCTATAACTTATCTGGGAAAATTAAGTTCTCTTTTAAGTCAGTTTTTAAAAAGAAAATCCAAATTGGGGGATTGAATACATACTAGAGAACCATAGCAATGAAAATGGTGCAATTCTGCACAGATATGAGGGGAAAAACCTGATGAAACTAAACAGCATTCAGAAATATCTCTCTCTGTATGGAAACCTTGCATTCATTAGTGGTCACATCATAAATCAGTGGGAAATGAGGGTTTGGAAAAACTAACTCACTTTTTGAAGAAAAAAATTGAATTTCTACTGAACACCATATATGGAAGGGATTCCCCAATTGTATTAAAAAACTAAATAAGGAATTTAAAAGTATAAAGTTAATAGAATAAAATATTGGAGAATATCGTCCTGAACCAGTGTGAAGAAACATTTATTCACTAAGACTCCCCCAGCAAAAAATGTGGTGAAAAATTGATGGATATTACTATATCAGAATAGAGTATTTCTGTTTATCGGAAGACTCTAAACAAAGTGACTCGATTGGTAGAAGGTACTAACAGTGTCAAAAGTCAACAACGGATTAATGTATAGAATGTGCAAGGAAGTACTGCAGTTAAGAATTGGATGACCATCAAAAACTGGCAAAGGAACCAATACACACCTATGCTGCTGCTGCTGCTGCTAAGTCGATTCAGTCGTGTCCAACTCTGTGCGACCCCATAGATGGCAGCCCACCAGGTTCCCCAGTCCCTGGGATTCTCCAGGCAAGAACACTGGAGTGGGTTGCCATTTCCTTCTCCAATGCATGAAAGTGAAAAGTGAAAGTGAAGTCATTCAGTAGTGTCGACTCTTCACGACCCCATGGACTGTAGCCCACCAGGCTCCTCTGTCCATGGGATTGTCCAGGCAAGAGTACTGGAGTGGGTTGCCATTGCCTTCTCCAGAGATGGACTATTCCTATGGGTTTGCAAACAGTCAGACACGACTGAGCAACTTTCACTTTCAAATAAGCCATGGACTTTGAGTGATTATGATAGCAGTGTAGTTTTATTCTTGGTTAAAAAAAAAAGATACTATTCTGGTGAATAATGTTTATAGTAGGAGAGGCTATGCATGTGTCAGGGCAGGTGGTATATTTATGGCAAATCTTTGTACCTTTCTCTCAGTTTTACTATTCTAAAAAAAGTCTTAAAAAATCCCAAACAATTAAAAAGTGATAAACTGAACTTAATTTAAAAGTTAGGCTGTTAAAGGAAACCTGAATGACTAACACATTTTCTAAGGAATATTAAGTCTTATTGATAATCAGTTAAAAATTAAAATGAGATACCACTTTTACACTCATTAGATAGGCAAAATGTGGAATATGGGGATAAATACCAAATGATTGCTAGAATTTGGATAAACGGGAACACTCAGACCCTATTGGTTAATAAGTGCAGCTTGTAGCAGCCATTCTGTGGAACAGGGCAAATATATAAGGATACTCATTGTAGCATTCATAGATCCTTAGTAGCAGGAAGTTGTAGCCAGCACAGGTGTCCATCACTTGAAGAACGGATACATAAAATAGGTTGAAAGACATACTCTGAAATATTTTTCAACATCCAAAGGCAATGAACCTGAAGTATAAGTAACATGACTAAAGTATTAAAATTTATATTAAATTAGTAGAGGGAAAGTTCGAGTTCTATAACATGATACTATTTGTGATTATTTAAAACTTCTTCATATGCAAAATAATTTATGTTAGAGTGAGTGTGGTTGAGAGCAGACAGTTGATGGGAGTGGGAATCTGGGGAAAATATGATAAAGTAAAACAAAAAAAGGGACCTTTGTATGGAAAGATGTTGGTATGCTGTGAGTGAAGGAGGGTGAGTCTCTCCTCTGAGATCTGGAGAAGCAGGTGGGGAGAGGAGTTGAGATAGAATGAAATGAATCTCTGCTTACAGTCTCCTGTGTGGTTTATAATACCTATTAGACTCTGTTGTCTTTTTAAAAATAATTTTTCACGTTAATAGTTGAAGTATTGTATAATAATTGGGCTATTTGCTTTCATTTTTCTCTTCTCTGAACTTGCTACCTCAGAACTCATTGGCATATATTGGGTAGTTCAGTTCAGTTCAGTTCAGTCGCTCAGTCGTGTCCGACTCTTTGCGACCCCATGAATCGCAGCACGCCAGGCCTCCCTGTCCATCACCAACTCCCGGAGTTCACTCAGACTCACGTCCATCAAGTCGGTGATGCCATCCAGCCATTTCATCCTCTGTCGTCCCTTTTTCCTCCTGCCCCCAATCCCTCCCAGCATCAGAGTCTTTTCCAATGAGTCAACTCTTCGCATGAGGTGGCCAAAGTACTGTAGTTTCAGCTTTAGCATCATTCCTTCCAAAGAAATCCCAGGACTGATCTCCTTTAGAATGGACTGGTTGGATCTCCTTGCAGTCCATGGGACTCTCAAGAGTCTTCTCCAGCACCACAGTTCAAAAGCATCAATTCTTCAGTGCTCAGCCTGCTTCACGGTCCAACTCTCACATCCATACACGACCACTGGAAAAACCATAGCCTTGACTAGACGGACCTTTGTTGGCAAAGTAAGGTCTCTGCTTTTCAATATGCTATCTAGGTTGGTCATAACTTTCCTTCCAAGGAGTAAGCGTCTTTTAATTTCATGGCTGCAGTCACCATCTGCAGTGATTTTGGAGCCCCAAAAAATAAAGTCTGACACTGTTTCCACTGTTTCCCCATCTATTTCCCATGAAGTGATGGGACCGGATGCCATGATCTTCGTTTTCTGAATGTTGAGCTTTAAGCCAACTTTTTCACTCCGCTTTCACTTTCTTCAAGAGGCTTTTTAGTTCCTCTTCACTTTCTGCCATAAGGGTGGTGTCTTATATTGGGTAACTCCATAGTAATTCTGGAATGGAGTTTTCAGTCTTACCAGCAGGTGTCACTGCTTCTTATGCTTGGCTAGATAAACTGAAACCAAAAGAAACCAGCCAGTGCTCTGTTGATGGACAGATGGGTGGATAGATCGATAGGCAAACAGGCCTTTGGTAAAACAAAACTAACAAAAAACAATGAATTGAAAACAAACAATAGAAAAAACTTTGAGATTACTACTTGTTTGTAAACTGTTGGCATTACAAAAGAAAAAATTATGATTGAGTCAACATTGACTTCTGAACAGGTTTTGACTTATAAATCTAAGTATCTGAAATTGAAATGAGAAACTCATTAAATAGTAAAAGTGGCTTCCAAAGCTATTTAATAATTTAAGATTAAAGCAACCAAATTCAAACAAAAATATTTATCTCATGAAATTAAAATACAAAATGTAAATATACTCGAATCACAGAACAACATTTAAGATATCAGCAAAATGATTCACAGTTAAATTAGAAAAAACATAGAAAAAATTCTGAAATAAAATAACTTTTAAATAAAAGTTTAATTCAGCAGTTTTTTTAGCTGGTCACTGTTCCTATCCTCTTCCTCTGAGAAAATAGCAGTTTTACTTGTTTGGATAAAACTGTGGAGAAATTTTAAATACTGCCTGATAAAATAACAGAGAAGGCAATGGCACCCCACTCCAGTACTTTTGCCTGGAAAATCCCATGGACGGGGGAGCCTGGTAGGCTGCAGTCCATGGGGTCGCTACAGTCGGACACGACTGAGCGACTTCACTTTCACTTTTCACTTTCATGCATTGGAGAAAGAAATGGCAACCCACTCCAGTGTTCTTGCCTGGAGAATCCCAGAGACGGAGAAGCCTGGTGGGCTGTCATCTGTGGGGTCGCACAGAGTCGGACACGACTGCAGCGACTTAGCAGCAGCATCAGCAGATAAAATAAAGTGATGGGCAGTGATATTTTTAAAATAATAATTTATATTAACTAAATTTGACAAATTTAAAATAGAATTCTTAACTCTGAAACAGAATGAAGCTGTAAATAATAAATAAGATCTGTCTTAGGCAGCAATAGAGAGGGCAATTAGCCAATGAAATGAATAGCTGAATTAACAGATTAACTTGATTTTTAAACCAAAAGTCAATTTATACCAAACAAACAAAATATCTATAATTGTATTTTAAAACTATGTTTTTAGAAAGAGAACTAAAAGTGGATTCTGTTTAAAAGCAACTTTGAAATGTTAAGCTTAGCCAGTGGTGTGCTGGTTGTTTGTAACTGGCTAGAGAGAAGTGGAAGATGGGTCTGATTGTAGCATTTGCTGATTTCTGTGGTGTAAATACTTTTACTGTGACCAATTTCAGGCTACTGACATGCTGTCTCCTGACTTGTAAAATTCCTCAAATTTTAATAAGTCTTCCAAGGGAGCCTATAAAAGCCAGCTGTAGACTATTTAGCACAAGAAGTAAACTCATATTAAGACATAGCATTCTCTGACATGACTTACTTTCCCA
This sequence comes from Bos mutus, assembly GCF_027580195.1. Taxonomy (NCBI): domain Eukaryota; kingdom Metazoa; phylum Chordata; class Mammalia; order Artiodactyla; family Bovidae; genus Bos; species Bos mutus. The sequence continues at coordinate 64,726,863 of NC_091626.1, read as the reverse complement.
CTTGTCTTGCTCACTGTGAGCACTTGAATCTTAAGTATAACAGTCCAGCAAGAGCTACCTCATTAATGTAATTGTTCTTTAAAAATAATTAAAATAACTTGGTTCTTTAGCTCCTCTTCCTTAGGACTTCAAGAGGTTTGGTTGAGAATGAATACATTCCCATTAATTTAAACATGTAATACCCATAAATATTTGACAGGGACATTAGAAAATAATTTCCAGTTTTCTGTAAGGACCTGATAAAAAATACCTCATGAGGTGTGGGTAGGAAATTTGTCTGTACTTGGGCCTATGAATTTTTCTTCCTTGGTTATAGGGCACACCAGGTCCCATATAGCTCTACAACGAAATGATTACATCCTTGGGTCAAAATCTCTATTAGGAATTTTTCTGATTGTTAGACATTATTTGAAGTGCACATTAAATGAGCTGTTTACGGACTGTTTTTCAATACCAGGCATGACTGTCTTCCTCTAATGTTCTGTGCTCAGTGGTCAGCCATTAGTTATTTGTTACCCAAGGAAAGGCAGGTTTTCCATTTGTGTGGCTCTCCAGCTTTCTCTGTGTGCTTGTCACTCGTGCCCTCTCAAGTCTGCTGGACTGACATGGTGGAGAGGGTTTTCACTTGTTCTATAATGTCATGATAACAGGAAGTTTGATGTTAGGCCTAAGCTGAAAAGGATTCCCCCCCCAGGCTTCAACAAACAGTACATGAACCATGAACTTCCAGATGTTCAAGCTGGATTTAGAAAAAGGCAGAGGAATCAGAGATCAAATTGCCAACATCTATTGGATCTTCGTAAAAGCAAGAGAGTTGCAGGAAAACATCTACTTTTGCTTTATTGACTATGCAAAACCCTTTGACTGTGTGGATCACAAAAAACTGTGGAAAATTCTCAAAGAGATGGGAATACCAGAAGACCTGACCTGTCTCTTGAGAAATCTGTATGCAGGTCAGGAAGCAACAGTTAGAACTGGACATGGAACAACAGCCTGGTTCCAAATCGGGAAAGGAGTACATCAGGGCTGTATATTGTCACCCTGCTTATTTAACTTATATGCAGAGTACATCACGCGAAACACTGGGCTGGATGAAGCACAAGCTGGAATCAAGATTGCCAGGAGAAATATCAATAACCTCAGATATGCAGATGACACCACCATTATGCAGAAAGTGAAGAGGAACTAAAGAGACTCTTGATGAAAATGAAAGAGAAGAGTGAAAAAGTTGGCTTAAAACTCAACATTCAGAAAACCAAGATCATGGGATCCAGTCCCTTCACTTCATGGCAAATAAATGGGGAAGCAATGGAAATAGTTATAGACTATTTTTCTGGGCTCCAAAATCACTACAGATGGTGATTGCAACCATGAAATTAAAAGACATTTGCTCCTTGGAAGAAAAACTATGACCAACCTAGACAGCATATTAAAAAGCAGAGACGTTAGTTTGCCAACAAAGGTCCATCTAGTCAAGGCTGTGGTTTTTCCTGTGGTCATGTATGGATGTGAGTTGGACTGTGAAGAAAGCTGAGCACCGAAGAATTGATGCTTTTGAATTGTGGTGTTGAAGAAGACTCTTGAGAGTCCCTTGGACTGCAAGGAGATCCAACCAGTCCATTCTAAAGGAGATTGATCCTGGGTGTTCTTTGGAAGGACTGATGCTAAAGCTGAAACTCCAGTACTTTGGCCACCTCATGGGAAGAGTTGACTCATTGGAAAAGACTCTGATGCTGGAGGGGATTGGGGGCAGGAGGAGAAGGGGACAACAGAGGATGAGATGGCTGGATGGCATCGCCGACTCGATGGACGTGAATTTGAGTGAACTCCGGGAGTTGGTGATGGACAGGGAGGCCTGGCGTGCTGCGATTCATGAGGTCGCGAAGAGTTGGACGCGACTGAGCGACTGAACTGAACTGAACTGAATGTTATATTATTAAATGTGCCTGTTGGCTACAACAGCTTAGGAGTTTACTGTGTAACCATTTCATGTCCTCTAATTATATAGGCTACAAAGAAATGGAAACATCTCCCAGTTTACTAATGTGTAATCTCAAGGTTCTCTTGAGCCAGTTTTTTAGATACCAGTAAATTCCCAGTGGCATTTCTATGGTGGGTATCTTTGTAAGTAAGTCTACAGGAGCTGACTTTAATCAGTTTAATCTTCAGTAAGTTTAAATATTGATACAAGCCACAATATTCCTGAACCCTAGTCCCTTTAAGCTAAAGCCCTGAATATATCCAGTTATTCCTGAACCTCTCTAGGGCATGATGCCCTGAGATAGATTGGTAAGAGTGCTATCAGTATTTCGGTTGTGTGGCTAATACAGAAGAAATGGATTAATTCATCCCAATTTTCTCCCATAGCATTTTTATTAATCATTTTGGTATGCTTAGAGGCCCATCAATACCCTAAACCTTTGGAATAGATTTGACTCACCACATACCTGTATACACAGGTCATAACTAAGATGACAGAGGTGTTTGCTACCTCAGTTGTAGTAATCATTTCACAATATATATTTGTATTGAATAATCACATTGCAGACCTTAAATGTACACAGTGTGTTATATGTCAATTATATCTCACAAAAGCTGGGAAAAAAACAATTTGAATTCTCTTTGTGAAATAAGAGTGGAACTCAATTCTTAATGTTCCTTTCAGTGGAGTTGTAATTATTGGTGAGCAGATATCTCCATTCCAGTTTTAAACTGAAGATTGCTAGAAAATAACAGTAGAGGAAGCTTATGATAATGTACTATTATATTAGGATAAACCTTCTGTTTCTCACAGTTTTCCTGTCCAAATTGGTCCTACATATGGAAAATCAGGAATTATGCTACAATGGTTTACTTGATTATATTTAAGGACCCTTTATTCCCATGATTTGAGTGTTCCTCTCTGGAATAAAATTTGATAGTGATTTCAGCTACTTCAGATTTTCAAAACAAAACATCCTTGGTCAAATATCTATGATGACTGAAACTGCCAAGTGATACCAGAGAAATCCATGATTTCACTGAGAAAATGAGAAGCTATTATTTGGCTGCTTGGGCTGTAAATGAAAGGAAAAGACATTCTATTGGTGGGGCTGAGGAAAAGGACAGCAGTTTGAGAAAGGTGCCTTATCGCATGTTCTGTCCAGAGAGTGATTTAGGTAATCTGAGAATTGTATGAAATTAGAATAAAATATTCATCTGGCTACTCAGAATTAGGTCAGTGGTATAGAACAGGATTCCCCCAGTGTCCTTATGTAGATTCATAAAATGTCTGGAAGACCTACATAATAATATTTTATTGAACTCTTATTTTTGTGCCAGGCCCCATGGTCAGTATATTTCTTACATGATTCACATGAATGTTCATTATAGTTATATAAAATAAGTAATGTTGTTACTCCTTCTTTATTCCTTTCTATTTTTTTTTTTTAACTGATGGGGAAATACCGAGGCTTAGAGTAGTTAAGAAACTTGTCCTAGGCCACATGTACCTTTAAGTTGCAGAGCTGGCCTTCAACCTAGGCCACAGGCTCAAAGCCCTTGCATTTCACCACCACCCCTTAATGCCTCTCGTCCTCTTTCTGATGCTAGGTGCTTACTGAACTATAGCTTGTGGTCTTATAGTTGAATGTGCAAATCCCATCCCACTAGCTAAATTATAAATATGTTAAGAGCAGGACCTTTGCAGTTAACTTTGTTTAGTCTAGACCACCTACTTTATAGGCTTCCCAGGTGGCTCAGTGGTAAAGAATCTGACTCCTAATTCAAGAGACTCAGAAGAGACAGGTTCTATCCTTAAGTTGGGAAAATACCCTGGGGTAGGAAATGGCAACCCACTCTAATATTCTTGCCTGGAAAATTCCAGGGACAGAGGAGCCTAGCAAGCTACAGTCCATGGGGTACCAAAGTTTCAGACATGACTGAGTATATACACACCACCTACTTTATATACAGCAGACATTTAATTAATGCTTGCTAATTATGGCATTGGAAGGAAAGTTATGACCAACCTAGATAGCATATGCAAAAGCAGAGACATTACTTTGCCAACAAAGGTCCATCTAGTCAAGGCTATGGTTTTTCCTGTGGTCATGTATGGATGTGAGAGTTGGACTGTGAAGAAGGCTGAGCGCCAAAGAATTGATGCTTTTGAACTGTGGTATTGGAGAAGACTCTTGAGAGTCCCTTGGACTGCAAGGAGATCCAACCAGTCCATTCTGAAGGAGATCAGCCCTGGGATTTCTTTGGAAGGAATGATGCTAAAGCTGAAACTCCAGTACTTTGGCCACCTCATGTGAAGAGTTGACTCAATGGAAAAGACTCTGATGCTGGGACGGATTGGGGGCAGGAGGAGAAGGGGACGACAGAGGATGAGATGGCTGGATGGCATCACTAGTCTGGGTGAACTCTGGGAGTTGGTGATGGACAGGGAGGCCTGGTGTGCTGCAATTCATGGGGTCGCCAAGAGTCGGACACGACTGAGCTACTGAACTGAACTGAACTGAATTATGGCATTACATGCATATTTAGGATTGTATATAGTTTGCATACAAATAAACTTATTGGACCCAAAATTGGAAAACCTGGATTCAAGATTTGGTGTAGCTATTACATATCCTCCCTAGTATTACCTCTTTACATTTTTAAGATAAGACCCATGAACAAACAGTTTAAGTCAAAAATTGATATGAATGTGTCCAAAATGCTTATACTGGGTGTGGCCCCTTCTTGAACTGCAGAAACACAATCATAAAATTCTTTTTCAATGGAAAAAGGTAGTAGGATTTCTGAATTGAAAGTATTACATTGATGGTTTATAATTTAAAAGTCTTTACATTTAATTAGTGAAGACTAACAGAAAAAAGTGAGATGTTGTCAGTTAGCAACAGTTTGTATGTGGTATCATCGGATTTAAAGGTGGTCTTGGTGCATAATCTGTAGATGCTTCAAGTAGTTTAGACAAGACTGCAACTGCTCTGAGGCAGGGAGGATAAGCCATGACTATTGGATCAAGAAATAGGCCATAAAAGACATTGAGTCTTGGATGTTGACCATGTTGTTGATTTAATAACTGCCATGACCTAACCTTTTTATATGTATAAAAAATCAAGATTTATGATAATTTGGAAGGGGTTAATTTGGACTCAGGCTTCCCTGGTGGCTCAGTGATAAAGAACCCACCTGCCAATACAGGAAATGTGGGTTCAGTCCCTGGGCTGGGAAGATCCCCTGGAGAAGAAAATGGCAACCCACTCCAGTATTCTTACTTGGGAAATCCCATGGACAAAGGAATGTGACGGGGCTACAGTCCTTGGGATCACAAAAGACTCTGACAGGACTTAGCAACTAAACACCACCACCAACAATCTGGACTGTTACAGATTATTCTCTCATTTTTCTGTCTATATCCATGGAAACTTTTACTCAAAGAGATTCTTCAGTTTCTTTTTTAATCATGTACAGTGTAGGTATCTTTAGCTAATATGAAACTTTGGTTCTTTCGGCAGATTTTCTGCTTAAAGTATCTATAGGTGTCCCTATACAAAAGCCTGTCTGAAAAGCCAGCCATAAAGTGTAAATTTCTAAGTAGATGATTTCTCTTTCAAGTTTTTTTTTTTCTGATTCCTGTATTTTATGTCTGTTCAGTTCAGTCGCTCAGTCGTGTCCGACTCTTTGCAACCCCATGAACCGCAGCACGCCAGGCCTCCCTGTCCATCACCAGCTCCCGGAGTTCATCCAAACCCATTTCCATTGAGTTGGTGATGCCATCCAACCATCTCATCTGCTGTCATCCCGTTCTTCTCTGAGCCCATTTTAAAAAGGGAAGACAATGTTCCCTTTATTTTGGCTATTTAAGTACTGAGAGTATTGTTTGAAATTTTCCTGAAGTCTATTTTTAAAGTTTCCTATTGATTCATCCTTGTTTTGTTCACAATTTTTAGTTGATGTCCAATTCATCTCAGAGAAAGTCTTCTGAAATGGCCTTGCATTGTGTTTTTCTATACTTCTTGCCCTTGAAGGGCTATTAAAATTTTTATTCTTATTTTTTTATGATGAGCTGGGATATTTAAATGCTCTCCTGGTCTTTTTACTGCTTTTAACCAATGTTTTCTAACCTAACAATTTTTTTCCAACCTAACAAGAGGGACTAATAATTAAGTGAACTTAGTTGGAAAAATAACTGATAATAATTCAGGATACTAAGCAACAGGATCCTGAATTCTGCAGCAAATTTCTGTCTTCCTGTGCTAAAAGAAATTCCTTATAACTGAGGCCAGTGTTTAAATTCAACTTCTATACAATAGTCTTCAGATATAGTAGCTTTAAGCAGTTGGGGCAATATGACTACTTCTTTCCTGCAAAAATCACTAAGGAAATGAATGGTTCAGGAGGTCAGAGGAAGAAAAAGAATGTATTGAAGGAGTGAAGTGATTGGTGAAGATAAAACTGAGCAGAGAGAGATACACTGTCAGTAGGGTAAATTTCAGAAGGTTAGAGAGTGAAATTGAGTCTTCCGTAGTCAGCAGTTTGTTTTGAGGCCTCAGTTTACTCATTAAAGGAGCTGACTAATGAGTGTTTTTTATTTTATCTTCATTTTTATAGAACATTTTATTTTTATTATTTGTTTTGACATGTCTGAAGCTTAACTCAATGTTATTCTAAATTTTTAAGGGTAATTTATTACTGTAAATGCAAATATTAGGATTGTAATGCAATACAAATAGGAAGCAGAAATTCTTCCAGGAGAAGATTGCAGCTTTGATACACACAAGCCTGTAACAAACAAGTTGCTCAAATTGTGTGCTTATGAAAAGCACCTGGGTCCTCAAGCACGTGTTAGAACAGTGCTACGTACAGTCAATAATCTGATAGTCATTGATCCTACATTATGGACTAAACAAAGTAATTTGCAAATTGACAAGAATGAGAATGGCCTCTAAGTGTTGTAGAGAACCCAAGGCAAAACTTGACCGACTACTTTTGCATAAATTTGTTGCTGGTTTAACAGACCTCCAACCCTTAGTCTTTGGAGCATCCTGATTAATCTGGTTACTACTTAAGACAGGTCTTTGCCTGTGTTCTTTATAAAGCACTTCCTTATACATTCAGTGACACAAGACAATTCAAGATAAAATACAAGACAATACTTTGTATGAATTTTCAAACAAAAGGAAAAGCAAAAAAAAAAAAAAAAAACAGATTAATGGCAAAAATATTTACTGAATAATATACCTCTAAAACAAAAGTTCTAATAACATTATACAAAAGTTAGGTATAATTTTTTATTCAATGAGTGCACTTACCAAAAAAAAGGTTGAATTACCCTTTACAGAGACATAGAACTAATGACCCATATAAAGACCCACTGAGTCTTTATAACAAAAATTCTAGGATAACAAATTAATCAGCAGCAAGAGCTCAGTGAAACAAATTAGAACTCAGATTTATCATTGTTGAGGCAGATTCACCTCTAAGTAAATTTCAACAGATGGAATTTGGGAACAGGGAACATGGCAAGTACACATGTTAACCTGAGGTTCATAGGGAATACTGCCCAGGGAGGGCGTTCAGAACTATCTCAGTAGGACTTCAGAATTGTTGGAGGATGAGACCTTCACTCAAAACCTGATACGAAAACCAGAGCTGGGTTTATTGGTTAATTTAGTAAAAGAGTTATACTTGGGAGTTTCATTAAGCAAAACAAATGATTATTATGTAGAGTTGGGGGCTTTGTCTTGGATTTTCATGGTTTACAGAGACAAGAATGGGTGGACATCAGTTTTTTAATTATTTTGTTGTTGTTGAATACAGAAGCATGTTTTATGTCTGGTTATAGAGGTTAGCAATGGGTTGACATAGCCTCAGTTAGTTTTCTGAGGTGATTCTTCTAATTCTTGACTGACTTTTAAGGCATGAAGCTGTCACTGGTTGGCTTCCAGTGGGCTGTTGGTTGAAGTGAGGTGTTACTTACTTAGAAGGGTTTAAAATGAGTTCCAGTGTTTACTTACTACCTGAAGCTGAAATTAAAACTGAACTTGATTGATTAAATAGGTTAAACCAGTTCAGGTATTCACTGGCTACATTGATTCTAGAACAGTTTTTTCCTGGGAGTTTGGGAGTGTTTTCATGTATTTATAATGGATGTGCACATAAATTTAGCATTATAATTCAGATAACATTTTTTCATGTAAGCCTTTTTATACTGACTTAATACATGTATGGATACACTCCACACATTTGTAATATTAATAGCTATGTAATATATTAATATGCCATAATGTATATAACCATTCCCAGTTGTTGAGCATTTGAACTTTTTTCCATTTTTCACTAATAGTGGTGCTATAGCACTCCTTTTGAATGGTCTTCAAAGGAAAATAAACAAAAGTTTCAATGTTTTTCATAATTTTCATCCTATGATCACTTGAAGGATATGCAAAGTGTAGGTCCATCATTTTCCCCAGTTGCCTGACTGGATTTAATTTATTTTTTAAAAGTATGACTTCAGAAATTTTTATCTGAGAAAGTTAGAGTAATCTGTATTCTTGACTTTTTAAATCTCGACCTATATGTATGAACAAATCAAAATTCAGCAGTGTGGAACAATGGATGGATTTTGAAATAAGGACTGAAATTCATAGCATTCCATACAGGATAAACGTAAAGCATATGAATTATTTAGGGAGGGGATGGGGACAGTGGGTGTACTGTAGCTGGCTTATACCACTTTGAGAGCTAACTAGTAAATATTCAGGAGTTACATAAGCCAGTTATTAAACTGTTAGTAGCTTGAAATCAGCTATGGTAGGCACATTTGCACAGCAGAAATTGTCAAATGCCACAAATCAAGGCATGTTGATGTTGTTGGAGAGCCAGTTTATACCAGCGCAGCACTGGATGGGAGCATTAGGGAAGCAACTTAGAATTTGACACTAGAGGTAGGTAGGATATAGGGTACTTATTTAAGAAAATAAGACTTCATCTTTGATCCTATTCTACACATGGTCCTCATTTGATTGACTTGGGAAGATGCCCAGTGAAAAAGACCAAGAAAAGAGACTAAACTCTTCCAAGAAAAATGCAAAATATAGCCAAATCCACATAGTTGGTTTCATTTACACTGATTCATGAACCTCTATTTTGCAAAAGTTGCTTCTTATCTAACCTCTATTTTCAAAGTGCATGTTTTAGGTAGAAATGTTCTAAATACAAATTATCATATCTTGACAAAAATGTTGACAAGAATGAACATCTATCTAAAGATAGTGGACTATTTAAAGATAGTGTATATGGATATTTTTAAATGCTGTCCTCCACAGGAGTCTCTCCTTTCCCCACAAGAATCCACAGGACACACACATACACATGGGGGCGAGGGGGACTTACACTGTAATGAAACAAGAAATATCCATAATTCTAACTAAGACGTGTCCCTGCTTAAGGAAAGAAGATGTGAGCTAAGGATTTTATATCCAGCAAAATTGACTTTCACTTATCAAGGGCACAAAATGTTATTAGCATGTAAGAATACAAAGAATGTTGTTACTATGAGCCCTTAATGAGAAATCTCCTGAAGAATGAGCTTCAGTTAAGCAAAGGTAGCATAATGCCAAAGCCTTTGACTGTGTGGATCACAATAAACTGTGGAAAATTCTGAATGAGATGGGAATACCAGACCACCTGATCTGCCTCTTGAGAAATTTATATGCAGGTCAGGAAGCAACAGTTCGAACTGGACATGGAATAACAGACTGGTTCCAAATAAGAAAAGGAGTACATCAAGGCTGTATATTGTCACCCTGTTTATTTAACTTATATGCAGAGTACATCATGAGAAACGCTGGGCTGGAAGAAACACAAGCTGGAATCAAGATTGCCGGGAGACATATCAATAACCTCAGATATGCAGATGACACCACCCTTATGGCAGAAAGTGAAGAGGAACTCAAAAGCCTCTTGATGAAAGTGAAAGCGGAGAGTGAAAAAGTTGGCTTAAAGCTCAACATTCAGAAAACGAAGATCATGGCATCTGATCCCATCACTTCATGCGAAATAGATGGGGAAACAGTGGAAATAGTGTCAGACTTTATTTTTCTGGGCTCCAAAATCACTGCAGATGGTGACTGCAGCCATGAAATTAAAAGACGCTTACTCCTTGTAAGGAAAGTTATGACCAACCTAGATAGCATATTCAAAAGCAGAGACATTACTTTGTCAACAAAGATTTGTCTAGTCAAGGCTATGGTTTTTCCTGTGGTCATGTATGGATGTGAGAGTTGGACTGTGAAGAAGGCTGAGCGCCAAAGAATTGATGCTTTTGAACTGTGGTATTGGAGAAGACTCTTGAGAGTCCCTTGGACTGCAAGGAGATCCAACCAGTTCATTCTGAAGGAGATCAGCCCTGGGATTTCTTTGGAAGGAATGATGCTAAAGCTGAAACTCCAGTACTTTGGCCACCTCATGTGAAGAGTTGACTCATTGACAAAGACTGATGCTGGGAGGGATTGGGGGCAGGAGGAGAAGGAGACGACAGAGGATGAGATGGCTGGATGGCATCACTGACTCGATGGACGTGAGTCTGGGTGAACTCCGGGAGTTGGTGATGGACAGGGAGGCCTGGTGTGCTACGATTCATGGGGTCGCAAAGAGTCGGACACAACTGAGCGACTGATCTGATCTGATCTGATCTGAACGTAAGTTCACCAAAGGAGAAATAATCATATACTATGTGCCTCCTAATAAAAGAACACTCTGCTTCATAGAGTCTTGCCAAAAAGTAAAACCAGAGTCAGATCACAACTCTGTATCCAGTTGCCAATTTGTAGGAAATTCAGAGGACGAAAGAACATGTTGAACTGCCCTGTGACTATGCAGTCAGCAAGGTTCAGGTTATGGAAATCTCTCCAGGTCAGATTTGTAGGTTCTTCAACAGATAAACTGTAAAGGGAAAGAAAATGGAAAAGCTTAAAAGAGAGTTAAAAGCAATATCAATTTTAATGGGCAAGACTAAAAGGCTCAATTAGAAGCCCAGAGATGTTAACAATTAGACTTTTAAAGATAGCTAATTTCATTAAAATATTCTAATTTTTCCCTCAAGTTCCTGCATTTTTCCAGATACTAAAATTGAAGTATAAGTTAATCTAACTTATAAAAGAATGCTTTAATGTGTCAGATTGTAAACTATGTTTTCTATACTTAATTTTGAGGCAGTGCAGCAGGAATTTTCCCAAGTTTAAATGCCAGCTCTTCCACTCTGGCCTGTGGCTTTGGGAAAATTACTTGATTAACATCAGGTTGGGGGGGTGAAGGTGATTTTTATATATCTTTTTAAGACTAATAATAAATTGTAACCTCTCCTGGGGCAGCAGTGCATGAAATACATCATGTGTGTGATTCTGGTGTTGTGCTTGACTTACAATAGGCACTTGATAAAGGAAAGCTGCTCTTACCTTGGTTGCAGTAGGTGTGGAGGGGGGCCCAAGTATTCTGTACTTTTAAAAGCCCCTCAAATGATTCTAATGATTGTTCTAATTTGGGGAACACAGTCCCTGATAAAAATCCTTCTGGATATAAACAAATACTCAGCTTCAGGGATGTTTATCAATGCATTTCTTAGAATAGTACTTAGAAAAACTGGAAAACATCTAGGAGAATGCAAAATAAGTTAGTTCTGTCCATGTGCTAAAATACTATGTGGCCATTAAAATAAAATCAAGTAGCTAACATAGCATTTTGTTCCAGGTACTGTCTGAAATGTCTTCTGTATACTGTTTCATTTAGTAGTCCTGTGAGGCTGGCTCCCTTATTATCTCAATTTAACAGATGAAGAAATATGATATTATAAATAACAAGTTGTGAAGCTGAAATATTTCTAAACTACTAGCAATAAAAAACATTTTTACAATAAAAATTTTGGCCTTGTTAGAGGAAAGACTGAATTAGCTTTCTAACTGAAAATATTTCAAAATTGTCATGTGAAGAAGTGATCAAAAAAAAAAAGTGATCAAAGCATTTGCAGTCAAAAAGTAGGAGAAAAAAGTATTACAAAGCTATGTTAGTTATTTTTCTGGATTTTTACAAATGTGTTTGTGGTATTCGTGTTTTAAAATTTGTAATTTGTTATTTTTCTCATTGTAAATAAATATCAACTTTTTAGCCCATTTTTGTACCTTTTTCCTATTGAGCCCTCTCCCCTGCACAGATTGTATAACTTTCAGGCCCCACAAAACCTGGATTCCCGCCCCTCTGCCTACCAGGTATGCGTGATTAGAACCCCCAAAGAAGAGAAGGGGACAGAGGTAATAGAGGAAAAATATTTAGACGGATGGAAGGAGAAAACTTTCTTCAAATAAAACTTGAATCTTCATAAAAAGCTTCCTGAAAACTGACAGAGATGCCTCAAACTGGCTGAATGGCACTATGTAACTTTAGTCATTTTGGGGGCAGCTTTCTGTTCACATTCAATGGAAACAGGTAGGATGATCTCAGAGAGGAGTGAATGCTCAGAAACAATTTTCCTAGGTTTTATGTTTGCTTTTTAATTCCTTTATGTGGAGAAGAACACTATTCAGATGGCAATAATATCATTTAATATATTTCAGTAAAAAACAGATGGAGGCAATTTAGAGTTCCTTTATCAATCCTTTGTTCTTATTGTCTCTTAGAGTCTGATATTTCTCGTTCGAGACTGGAGCTTCCCATACGAATTTTCATATGGATCTGACGGTGGCTCCAAATTCTTGGAGAAACGCCTCAAGGTTTGTTAGCTGTCTAGATGCATGACATTTCCCCAACAGTGATCTAAAATTATTTTTGTTGAGTGACTTCTTGAATAGATACTCAATAGCCACAAACTCATTTGACCTTCATAGTATCTCTGTGAACAAACTAAGAGTGATACTTAATAAAATGTCAATTACAATTTTAAATATTATCGATAATTATGATTCAGAAAAAGAGTTCTTTTGTAGCTATCTATAAAACAATGATTTATTCCTAAAGATAAAATCTTTAATTTGAAGAGTTAAATCAGTTGGAGATTGACAGTACCAATATCTGGATTCATGTTTTAGTAGAGGCTTAAAGTCAATTTAAGAAAATATTTAAGTTTTAAGATCCCCAAAGTCAATCTTAGGACATTTTGCTAGTAGTTCACAGAATGTGATATTAGGAGGAGGCTATTAACTGTCTGTGTCATGACAATTCAATAGTTGAACAGATATCCAAAAAAAATACCTAATGAGTAATCAGGAAAAAAATGGAGATTAAAAAAAGAACTCTTGATAATCAGGATCTCTAAGCTTACTTTTTTAGGCTATGGTTATTTTTAGGATAATTTGTACTATTAACTGTCTAATACATAGGAAAAAAGGAGGCAGTTTAGCTTATATGTAAATACCCAACTATCCAGATGTCTTTCTAGAATTTAAATGTATACCTACCAAGTGACAAGAGGCTGTCTTTGAGTACCTCCTGAAAAGAAGGTAGGAATATCTTATGATCTATTCATGTCTTTGTGAATACTTTGAATTAAAATTTGAATTTGTAGGAACTAGCTGGAGTAAAATCCCACTAATTTGTACTAAAAAATTGGAAGGCTCTTCTGAGTAAGAGTAGACATTTGTTAATTATAGTAATAATGCCATATGTATACTATACTTAAATGTGGCTATGTAGCAATTGACCCAAAACTTTTAGTATCAGCCCTGGTCATGTCATTTTTTATCATTGTGACCAGACATAGAAAATATAAATGCCACAGAACTCTTTTGGAGTTCAGTTTGTGTTGAAAGTCATTAAACTTCAGAATGATTTACTACAGGTCTCAGGGAACCAGCATGAAGAACTACAGAATGTTCGAAAACATATCCATTCCTGTTTCACCAAAATTTCCTGTTTTCTGCTACCTCATCCTGGCCTAAAAGTAGCTACCAATCCAAACTTTGATGGAAAACTGAAAGGTTTGTCTGTCTTTTAGTGAATGTGTTTATGTCACTAAGTCTGATTTTATCCACTGGGCTTATAGCTGCTAGTTTAGTTTGTTCACTGATCTAGGTGTGCTGATTAGAAATTGTCAGGGGGATTGAGAATCCCCAGCTCATGCTAGAGCACCTCCTTGATCTGTGGGGTTCTATGGGTACCAAATATGTACACAGAGAAAATAGACTAAATCCTGCACTCACCTGGGAGCAGTAACCCTCACCCTTTCTCAGAGGTTCCTGCTCACCTCTGCATTGAGAAATGCTCCTTAATATCTTCCTTTTACATTTTCCTTATTTATATTAAAAGGGAAAATAGAAGTCTATATTATTGGAATGTTTGTATTGTTATATAATTAGAGATAGAAAAAAATATTGCATAATACTGAAGTGAAGCTCTTTCAAACTGCTGCTGAAAAATTTAATTATAAATCATTAAAAACTTCACTAATAATGAAAGCATCTTCTGGATGAGGACTAGTTTCTTAAAAAACCAAAAGCCCCAGAGTGTTTTTCAAAGTAATAGTATGTAATCATCTCTTAAACAGAGAGATATGACTAATGTTTTAAGATTCCAAAGCAATTCAAATCGTCTAAAAAAAGAGGGAAGGGGAGCAGCAGGAGGTGGAGGCAGGAGTCTGCAGAAGCAGAAGCTAATCCTTCCTAATAATCATTAGGTCTTTAGATATTTGCTTTGCAGTTAATCCAAGGTAGTACTGATCTCACATGGCCTCAGCCTGCAATGGTTTAGAGTGGGGCTTGGGTTCCCAGCCAGAGGTTGGGCTGGATTGCAGTGGTGAAAGCACCAAATCCTATCCACTAGACCAGTGGTCAGTGACAAAGGCCCTGGGAATTCCCACAAAGACAGAAAGTAGTGAAACGAGGAAAGTATTTATCAAGAAGGGAAAAAAAATACAGTATGTGTGGATGGACACACAAGCAGACTCAGAGGGAGAGTCCCTGAGTTGTACCCTCATGGCAATTTGAATTACTTTTATGGAGCGTTTCTTCCAAGTTTCCTTTGGCCAGTCATTTTGATTTGCCTAGTTCACAGTCCATCTTTCGGAGAAGGCAATGGCACCCCACTCCTGTACTCTTGCCTGGAAAATCCCACGGACAGAGGAGCCTGGTAGGCTGCAGTCCATGGGGTTGCGAACAGTCAGACACGACTGAGTGACTTCCCTTTCACTTTTCACTTTCATGCATTGGAGAAGGAAATGGCAACTCACTCCAGTGTTCTTGCCTGGAGAATCCCAGGGACTGGGGAGCCTGGTGGGCTGCCGTCTATGGGGTTGCACAGAGTCGGACACGACTGAATCGACTTAGCAGCAGCAGCAGCAGCAGTCCATCTTTGGTGTACCTCAGGATCCTTCCATATGTGCACACGCATCTCTTAGCCAAGATGGATCCTACTGCAGAGGCATCTGGGTAAAGCATCCCTTGACATGCTCCTCCTTTCGCCTGCAATTAGCCTTTTCTGCACATGTATGTTCAGGGAGGTCTCCTGACTTCACAAACAAGAAACACCTGGTCTGGGAAAGGCCCAACCTCTTCCCTTAATTGTCCTGCTATTCCTGACTTGGAGTTTCCATCAGTAGGGAATGAATCTCCATTTGCTTTTCCTGGGGGAGGCCTATTTACCTCCTGCTGCTGCTGCTGCTAAGTCGCTTCAGTCGTGTCCGACTCTGTGCGACCCCACAGACAGCAGCCCACCAGGCTCCCCGGTTCCTGGGATTCTCCAGGCAAGAGTACTGGACTGGGGTGCCATCGCTTTCTCCAATCCACCTCCTACCTCAGTACAAAGACATTTCTGACTTTTTTATTTGTAAGCCTAGCATTGAGTACACCACTAAATTCAAACATGTCCTTAATTTACTTTGGCCTTTCTGCATTGTGTCAGGGGTAATGAGACAGTGGCATAACAAGCCTTGCAGCACAGTTGTTCTCAAAGGACTTTAAAATTACTTTTAAAAATGACAGCTGAACAACTTGTGTTCAGTTTTGTGGAACTGGCAAATTCAAAAAGCAAACCAGTTTTTTTTCCCCATGTATCCATAGTGTTTTCTCTCAGATACCTTTTATTTTACCATTGTAGTTAATACAAATTTCTCAATTATCAGCAATTGTTTTTATACATGTTTTAAATTGTCTTTTCGTTATACAACAGAAAGACAACTGTAGGCAGGTACATATTAATGCATGGATTCCAAGATTGTATAATTTCACTGTCACTTATGAATTCCAACCCACCAGTGAGCACACAGACCTCTTAATACTGTGCAGTGACCTAATGGCTTCAATGTGTTTTGAATAAATTACATAAAGAGAGGGCTCCCACAAGGCCTTTCTTTCTTCTCTGGGGTTGGAGAGCCATAAGCAGGCAGAGCAGGAGCAGGCCTTCAACAACAGTCCTTTATTGGGACAAAAAAGTACCCTGCCTTGTTCTTTTCCTGTAGTACACAGCTATAGTTCTTAAATTAACAGATATATTTTGCAATGAAAGAATTCAGGGAAAGAGTTTAAGATAAATCATGCAGATATAAATCACAGTCTTAAATAGATTTGTTCCTCATCAAATTTTACTCATAATCTAAACATATATTGACTCACAATTGGTTTACAGTTACCCATGAGTTGCAAGTTTACCAAAGTGGCTAGCCTGAGGGAAAGAGAAATAAAAGGCAGCTTCAGTTGCCTGTCAAAAGTTCCATTTTAATGAGGCTACTGCTAAATCCCTCTGTGCGCCAAAATGCTCTAGTGTGCCTCAGTGTTTCCTTGGGCAGTTTTGAGTCTGCTGTCTACATCAGTTTTTCATCCCATCCTGAATCTTATAATATGGGGTTATTTCTATCCAGAATGTCTTGTCTTCTGGCCAAGCTGTTCTCCAGAGGGCTGTCATCTGAGTGGTTGCCTCCAGGGGAAAAAACATCTTGAATAAACAATTGTGCAGAAATTATTTGATGACAGTTTCTCACATACTCTTTCGATACACTTACAGAAATAATTTTCTAACTCATTTATCAATAGTAGTAATTGTTATAATTATCTTTTGTTCATGGTCCCTCACATTATCAAAATTGTTATCCTATCTTACTATTTCCAGTGTTATTTAAAACTTATTCTACTATGATTATATTTAATTGCTATTAGTTGAATCACTTCCCATTTAGGAAATCAAAGGACCGAAAGCACTGAATCACATTCATTCATGATGCATTTGACCAGTTCTTATCAAGTGCCTACTGAATATGTCCCCTCATATAGCAGATCCGATCTTGTAATTAACAAGGAGTTAACCTTTTTCTGAGGTGGTTCTGTGTTATAATACCACCTGTAGAATGACCAGGTAACCACATCATAAATTGGGGAGCTGCTTCCTTAACAGCTCCAGTTAGACTTCAGAAAGCATAGCCAAATCCCAGTGCAAGGTTATTATTTTTAAAGATGTATTTCTCATGACTTGTCAGAGTCAAATGATCCTGAAAAAATATCTTCCTTGGTTAGTTTCCACAGCAGCCCTACACCGTAGGTGCATCTGCCATGTGGAATTCTTATAAAGCATGTATCGTGTCCTCAATTGTTACAGATAACTTCTTTGACCTAGATCCTGAATTCCTAGCAAGGTTTTACTCTTGTGACAAAAATTCTTGAAGAAATGATGAAAACATAAATCATTATGAATAATCATCCACCCACACATATTATTGAACACTTGCAGTGAGCCAAGGCTGATGAGCACACCTCCACAAATTGATCTGAACTGGTCTGCAGATGTTCTGGGTCATGTATTTACTTTTCTTCCACTAATATTGTTAGCAAGAGCTCCCACTGGAGTGGGTCGCCATTTCCTTCTCCAAATACAGAGCACAGTTATCAGTAAAAACTGGTACAATGCAAACAAAAAAATAAATTTGAATAAACTCCTGTCCAAGTCCTCATAAAATATGGACACAAATTTCAAAGCTGTACAAAACATGAAGGAAAATATGTTGGAAGAATTTCCAACATCATGCTTATACATGTCATAAAACAGTAAGCAAAAGAAAAGAACCATAAATTCTTATGTAAACTGATATTTCAGTAACAAGCAGGGAACATGCAAAATACAATCATAAGGTTTGAGTATTTATCCTTAAGACCTTAGAAATCACCAATCCCAAAGCCTGAAAACTCAGTGACTCTGCTGAAATTCAGGTTTTTAAAAATCATGGTATCTTTGCTTAGATACCAAGTCTCTGGATCTACCAAGTCTCTGCTTTTTACATATGATTTAAAAAATTATTGCTGTGTTCAAGAGTCCTCTGAATATCTGTTTTCTGTATTACTTTGCTAAATTTGTAATGCTAAGCTTGAACCTAATACTATAAAATGGGTTATGTGTTACCAGTTCAGTTCAGTCGCTCAGTCGTGTCCGACTCTTTGCGACCCCATGAACTGCAGCACACCAGGCCTCCCTGTCCATCACCAACTGCCAGAGTCTACCCAAACCCATCTCCATTGAGTCAGTGATGCCATCCAACCATCTCATCCTCCTTTGTCCCCTTCTCCTGCCCTCAGTCTTTCCCAGCATCAGGGTCTTTTCCAATGAGTCAGTTCTTCACATCAGGTGGCCAAAGTATTGGAGTTTCAGCTTCAGCATCAGTCCTTCCAGTGAACACCCAGGACTGATCTCCTTTAGGATGGACTGGTTGGATCTCCTTGCAGTCCAAGGCACTCTCAAGAGTCTTATCCAACACCACAGTTCAAAAGCATCAATTCTTTGGTGCTCAGCTTTCTTTATAGTCCAACTCTCACATCCATACATGACTACTGGAAAAACCATAGCCTTGACTAGATGGACCTTTGTGGCAAAGTAATGTCTCTGCTTTTTAATATGCTGTCTAGGTTGGTCATAACTTTCCTTCCAAGGAATAAGCATCTTTTAATTTCATGGCTGCAATCACCATTAGCTGTATTAAATAACTCAGAATACTTCTGACCAGCTAGCTAAAAGGCCTCCATTGCTTTTCTTACAGTTTTGTGTTGTTGAGTTTCACTACTAGAGGAAGCCCTAATTTCACTTCTTTTTGAAGTTGAGTACTAGCTAACACACTTTACACAGTTCCATACATTTTTCATAAGATTGGCACAGTAAACACAGAAAACTTTTGGATATACTTTCTGGAGGGAATACATCTTATAAGACAGTAAATATCTGCCCTTCTTCCATTTATAACTCTCTGTATAAAACTGTGAACAAGACTTAAAGGCATCAGAATGCATGACATGGTTATGTGAATAGGGTGTGAAACATTTATGCATTGTTTAATATCAAGAAAGCTATTTTATAGGTGAAAGACAAAATAAATATGTAATTGGAGTGGAGACGAGAAAGACTAGCAATAGGAGTTGGGCAAGGAGTATAGTTCACCCTGAGAAAAGTGGGTTTCAGGAGTAATTTAGATGATCAGAAGGTGAGTGATAGCTTTATCACTGGGGAAAAAATAGAGGTAATTACCGGATGTTTTATGGTATCCCATGAAAGCCTTTAACAATTTTAAAATAATGATGAATTTTCTTCTACTTTAGAAATAGATGATGAATTCATCAAAAACTTGAAAATCCTCATTCCTTGGCTGCTTAGTCCTGAGAGCCTTGACATTAAAGAGATCAATGGGAACAAAATCACCTGCCGAGGTCTGGTAGAGTACTTCAAGGTATCATTCTTATTTCTAGAGCACTTGTGAGTATTTACATTTGACATGTTTGGGAATGCAGTTCCTACCTAAAACGACAGAAAATTATAGAAATATGGGGGGCAAAGGTATCAGGAATATATACAAATGATTTAAAAAATTATTAGACTCCCAAGAGGAGCTCGCTTTCTGAAATTATTTTTTGAGAAAATTCCTTGAGGTAACTTTACTGTCCACCTTTTATCTTGAGGGAAATTATTTCGAAACAGAAATGTATCTAGGAGTTGGAAAAGTCTTGCTTCTCTTTACGGGGAGGAGGTGTTTCCCAGGGTCACATAGTCTTCACTTATGACCTATACTGAATTTTACCTTCATTCTCAAGATTTTCCCTAATGGGTTATACTTTGCCTTCCTACTGGAGAAAATTCTTCTACATTTCCTGCTTTCTTCACCAAGAGCCAATTTGAAATGGAAATATTTTAAATTTGCATTTACCTGTTTACCTCAGATAGCCCCAAACACATTTTTTAAACCAATGCACATATATAGTAGATTTCAGTTATCAATCTGATTTTTGGATTGATGCTCCAAGGACTAAAATAACAAATTTTTAAATTGATGTTTTGTCATTTCAAATGTGGTTGTATACCTTCTTTGTGATTGTTTATCTTCACCACTCTCAGCAAGAAGTGACAGGTTGTCTAAAATTTGAATTCTTGCTGTGCATAAAACACCATGGAGGAGCATAGAATTTTAGTAGGAGACTCAGGGCCCTTGAACAGATCTGTTCCATAAAGCTTGAGGCAGCAGCAGGTACAGATTCCTGTGGGTAACTGAAAACGTTACTCCTAGCAGAGGGATCTGAGAAAGTTTTAAAGGAGGTGAGGTAGGTAAGCCTTTGCAAAGACTGAGATTGGCAAATGTGTGCAAAGGGCTTTTCAGGAAAAAGGAACAAGAACTAATAATAATAAGAAAGAGGGAATTAAAAGTATGAGAAAGATAATAGTTCTTGAAACTGTCAAGATCTAACTTTTTTTTGAACTGTCAAGGCGTTAGACCTCAGAATACAATTTAACATAGATATTGAATGGAATTACTTGAACATGAGTCTTTTTCTTTCCTATTTTTTTAGGCTTATATAAAGATCTATCAAGGTGAAGAACTACCACATCCCAAATCCATGTTACAGGTATTTATTCATCAGGAGTCTTGACATTCTAAAACATTCTGTCACTAAAGCTAAGTTAAAGATATGCTCCAATCTGGCTGTCAGAAATCACCATATAAAAATAATGGATGGAGTGATATATCAGATTATTTTTCTATTAACGACTCTCTTGTGCAAGTGATTCATCTAATCACTTTCAGATACACATATAGCACCCTCACTTATGCTGAGATACAAGAGAGTCTTCATTCTCTTTGTACTAAATTTGTTTAGAAAAGACTCACTGTGGTTTAGATTCATACATGTGACAAGAAAAGCAGGTCCATGTTTTAAACAAGTGGCCTCTACAAATAAACATTCAAGAAAGGAAAAACTTGCTTTTCCCATACTTTTTTAAAAATTTCTGAATCTTAATGCCTCCTTTATGTTATCAGTGATACACTGTTCTATCAGTAGTAATCTTTAAAGTTGACATAGTTTTATGTATGAGTACATGTGTGCAGTCGTTTCAGTCGTGTCCAACTCTGACCCTGTGGACTACAGCCTGCTGGGCTCCTCTGTCCATGAGATTCTCCAGGCAAGTGGGTTGCTATGCCCTCCTCAAGGGGGTCTCCTGACCCAGGGATCAAACCTGTGTTTCTTATGTCTACCTGCACTGGCAGGCAGGTTCTTTACCACTAGTGCTGCCTGGGAAGCCCATTAGTATATATAAAATGTATATATTATTTCCCATGTGTCTGGATTTATAGATTCTCCCACATACACACACATTTGGTGAAAGGCTTAATCATTTTTTAGATGAATAATCTTCCAAATGAAAATTCATTTTTGAACTATGGTTTATTGAGTAAGCTATAGTTTATACATTTTGAAATTTTAATTTTACTAATGTAGAAGATACACAAGTATTTCAGCACTTTTTAAATTATCTGATGACCTTGAGTTTTTGCATATTTCTTGCATGTTGTGTGTATATATGTGGAAGTCTAATAACATTTTACATCATACTTTGTACTTTGTCCAAAGGCCACAGCAGAAGCTAATAATTTAGCAGCCGTGGCAACTGCCAAGGATACATACAATAAAAAAATGGAAGAGGTAAGAATATTTTAAATCACGTTTTAAGTAAAATCAGTATTTCTTCCATGAACTCATTCTTCTTCCACGTCACACTGTATACACATGCAGAAGTGGCTCTGACTTATGCTTTCTCAGCCTATGTGTATCACATTTCTTTTTATTGTATTCCTCAAGTATTTTAAAAACAAATCAAGAGAACATGACATATGCAAAATTTAAATGTATTTTAAATGAATTCTCTCTATAACATATTTCTTTTTAAAGGGGTGGAGAAATACAGATTTTTCCAGTATTTGTAAGATCTAAAGAGCTAAAATAACATGCTACCCTCTCCACTATACCTCCCCGTATTCCACAAGTCCAATTTCTATCTTAAGTATAAAAAGTTGTTAGAAACAAATAAACCACAAGGGCCAACATTTCTAAGTACTATATTTCCTCTTTTTACTAGTAACATTCTAAATTAGGATGCATCTACTGATTATTGTGTATATCTATTAATGTGATGAGTTTTCTTTCCACTGAAAATGTTATAAAATCAAAACTGCACCCCAAATTGGTAGAGCCTTGGAATCAAGGGAAATATAGTATATGGTCTGGTGTTTATGACATAATTAAAGGGGAAATGGAGTGAGAGTCTCCTATGTATATTTAAATCTCACCCGTAGTTAACGGTATGGGTAATTGAGATTTCCCTTGTAACTTTTGAAAAAAAGTTGAAAAAGTGGTCCATGAACATTTAACATGTTTCCATTTAGTCTCTTGAAGAAAATACTGTATGGACTCCAAACAAAAATCAGTGAAACCTTTTCACCTTGAGGAAATTGGACTCAGTAATGGCTATTCCAATCTGTGTTGAAAAGAGAATAAAAATTAAGGCTTTAATATGTCGCCTATAAAGTTACCAGTCCCACTTATAGTCTCCCCTGATAGAAATGGAGTGTGGAAAGATATGGGTTGACAAAATAAAATGTTGGCTCCTTCTGATTATTAATGTGTTCTAACAGATTCAGCTAGCTAAGTGCAAAATTGTGATACAGTTGCTAGTTTTACTGTGCACTGCATAAATAATACTTCCTATTTGATACAGATCTGTGGCGGTGACAAACCATTTCTGGCCCCTAATGACCTGCAGACCAAACATCTGGAGCTTAAGGAAGAATCTGTGAAGCTATTTCGAGGGGTAAAGAAGATGGGTGGGGAGGAATTTAGCCGTCGTTACTTGCAACAGTTGGAGACTGAAATAGATGAACTCTACATCCAGTATATCAAGCACAATGATAGCAAAAATATCTTCCATGCAGCTCGTACCCCAGCCACACTGTTTGTTGTCATCTTTATCACATATGTGATTGCTGGTGTGACTGGATTCATTGGTTTGGACATCATAGCTAGCCTATGCAATATGATAATGGGACTGACCCTTATCACCCTGTGCACCTGGGCATACATCCGGTACTCTGGAGAATACCGAGAGCTGGGAGCTGTAATAGACCAAGTGGCTGCAGCCTTGTGGGACCAGGTATGAACACTGAATTCTCAACTAAATGCAGCACCTATTTGAATGCCATCTGTGTGCCAGACACTATGTTAGATATAGTAAAATATACAGGTAAACATGACTTTAAGAATTTTATATAGAGTTTGTCTAGATGGCCAGATACAAACTATAGAAATAGTTTTCCAGTCAATGTCTCACTATTTTTCAAAAATACATGGATTAGGTAGTGTTTTTCTTATCCCTAAAGTTGAGAGAAAACAGTTGAGTTTTTATTTAGCTGATTGTGACTCAAGTATTTGTTGATTACTTCATACTTAAAACCTATCATTTGACTAGCATTGGTTTTGTTGTGCTGTGCTTAGTTGCTCAGTCGTGTGCAACTCTTTGCAACCCCACAGACTGTAGTCCACCAGGCTCCTCTGTCCATGGGGATTCTCCAGGCAAGAATACTGGAGTGGTTTGCCATGCCCTCCTCCAGGGGATCTTCCTAACCCAGGGATTGAAGCCACATCTCTTTCACTGTAGGCAGATTCTTTACCATCTGAGCCACCAGGAAAGCCCAAGGATACTGGAGTGGGTAGCCTATCCCTTCTCCAGGGGATCTTTCTGACCAGGAATCAAACCAGGCTCTCCTGCATTGCAGGGGGATTCTTTACCAGCTGAGCTACCAGGAAAGCCCTTGGTTTCATTCAGTTCAGTTCAGTCGCTCAGTCATGTCCAACTCTTTGCAACCCCATGGACTTAGGCACTCTAGGCTTCCCTGTCCTTCACCAACTCCCAGAGCCTACTCAAACTCATGTCCATCATGTTGGTGATGCCATCCAACCATCTCATCCACTGTCATCACCTTCTCCTCCTGCCTTCAATCTTTCCCAGAATCAAGGTCTTTTCCAGTGAGTCAGTTCTTCGAATCAGGTGGCCAAAGTATTGGAGTTTCAGCTTCAGCATCAGTCCTTCCAATGAATATTCAGGACTGATTTCTTTTAGGATGGACTGGTTGGATCTCCTTGCAGTCCAAGGGACTCTGAAGTGTCTTCTGCAACACCACAGTTCAAAAGCATCACTTCTTCGGTGCTCAGCTTTCTTTATAGTCCAACTCTCACATCCATACATGACTACTGGAAAAACCATAGGTTTGACTAGATGGACCTTTGTTGGTAATGTCTCTGCTTTTTAATATGCTCTCTAGGTTGGTCATAACTTTTCTTCCAAGGAGCAAGTGTCTTTTAATTTCATGGCTGCAATCACCATTTGCAGTGATTTTGGACCCCCGAAAAATAAAGTCTGTCACTGTTTCCATTGCTTCCCCATTTATTTGCCATTAAGTGATGGGACCAGATGCCATGATCTTAGTTTTCTGAATGCTGAGTTTTAAGCCAAGTTTCACTGTCCTCTTTCACTTTCATCAAGAGGCGCTTTCTGCCATAGGGTGGTGTCATCTGCGTATCTGAGGTTATTGATATTTCTCCCAGCAATCTTGATTCCAGCTTGTGCTTCATTCAGCCTGCCTTTTCGCATGATGTACTCTGCATAGAAGTTAAATAAGCAGAGTGACAATATAACCCTGATGTACTCCTGTCCTGATTTGGAACCAGCCTGTTGTTCCATGTCCAGTTCTAACTGTTGCTTCCTGACCTGCATACAGATTTCTTAGGAGGCAGGTCAGGTGGTCTGGTAGTCCCATCTCTCAGAATTTCCAACAGTTTGTTGTGATACACACAGTCTAAGGCTTTGGTGTAGTCAATAAAGCAAAGGTAGGTGTTTTTCTGGAACTGTTGCTTTTTCGATGATCCAGTGGATGATGGCAATTTGATCTCTGGTTCCTCTGCCTTTTCTAAATCCAGTTTGAACATCAAGAAGTTCACAGTTCATGTACTGTTGTAGCCTGGCTTGGAGAATTTTGAGCATTACTTTGCTAGTGTGTGAGATGAGTACAATTGTGCAGTAGTTTGAACATTCTTTGGCATTGCCTTTCTTTGGGATTGGAATGAAAACTGACCTTTTCCAGTCCTGTGTCCACTGCTGAGTTTTCCAAATTTGCTAGCACATTGAGTGCAACACTTTCACAGCATCATCTTTTAGGTTCAAATAGCTCAACTGGAATTCCATCACCTCCACTAGCTTTGTTCACAGTGATGCTCCCTAAGGCCCACTTGATGTCGCATTCCAGGATGTCTAGCTCTAGGTGTGTGATCACACCATTGTGGTTATCTGGGTCATGAAAATCTTTTTTGCATAGTTCTTCTGTGAATTCTTGCCACCTCTTCTTAATATCTTCTGCTTCTGTTAGGTCCATATCATTTCTGTCCTTTATTGTGCTCATCTTTGCATGAAATGTTCCCTTGGTATCTCTAATTTTCTTGAAGAGATCTTTCCCATTCTATTGTTGTCTTCTCTTTCTTTGCACTGATCACTGAGGAAGGCTTTCTTATCTCTCCTTGCTATTCTTTGGAACTCTGCATTCAAATGGGTATATCTTTCCTTTTCTCCTTTGCCTTTCACTTCTTTTCTCAGCTATTTGTAAGGCCTCGTCAGACAACCATTTTGCCTTTTTGCATTTTTTCTTGATGGTCTTGATTACTGCCTCCTGTACAATGTCACGAACCTGTCCATAGTTCTTCAGGTACTCTACCAGATCTAATCCCTTGAATCTATTTCTCACTTCCACTGTATAATCGTAAGGGATTTGATTTAGGTCATACCTGACTGGTCTAGTGGTTTTCCCTACTTCAATTTACGTCTGAATTTGGCAATAAGGAGTTCATGATCTGAGTCACAGTCAGCTCCTGGTCTTGTTTTTGCTGACTGTATAGAGCTTCTCCCTCTTTGGCTACAAAGAATATAATCATTCTGATTTTGGTATTGACCATTTGGTGATGTCCATGTGTACAGTCTTCTCTTGTGTTGCTGGAAGAGGGTGTTTGCTATGACCAGTTCATTCTCTTGGCAAAACTCTGTTAGTCTATGACCTGCTTCGTTTTGTACTCCAAGGCCAAATTTGCCTGTAACTCTAGGAAGCTCTTGACTTCCTACTTTTTCATTCCAGTTCCTTATTATGAAGAGGATATCTTTTTTGGGTGTTAGTTCTAGAAGGTCTTGTAGGCCTTCATAGAACCATTGTTAGGAGCATATATAAATGACCATCTGAAGTTGTATCACTGTCTCTTTTAGTAAAACCTTTCAACACAGTATCTGATTACTTCAGATTGTCTCTTTAAACTATTCATTTGTACCAGGCCCTAAAATGAGTCCAGGTCAACTTCTGGATCAGCTGCTTCTGGGTCAGTTGTCCTCTATGGTCCAATTAACCAACCCAGGGTCACCATGGTCTGCTGTTCAAATAACTGATTATGGACAGGGGAAACAATTATAAACACACGAGAATAAAAATCATCTCACCTTTCATTCTGGAAGTATCAATTACCACATGAAAATTTCAATAAATTTAGTGAAACTAAAGTTGAGATTCTTCATAAAATTTTGGAGTTAAGACTTGTGAATATTTATGGTCTGCAGGTAGCAAGTGATAGCTACAATTATCTCAGCATTGAGTATGTTTATATTCTTTAAAACCAAATTGTAACTGATGGATATACTGTGTGTCTTTGAAGAATCTAATTGAGATATATACTGATAAATGGTAGCACTACTGGAAAAGAATTAATTAAAATTGGATCCTCTGAGCCACTGCCTCAAAAAGCCCCTCAACCTCAAAAGATGAAGAGGGGCTATTTAAGGTAAATCCCAAAGCCCTCCTAGAATATGATGCTGAAACCTGTGATAAATATAGAATTGGGCCCTTCAGAAGATTCAGATTAAATACGTAATCTAAATTGAAAAAATCTGCAGGGGTATATGGTCTAAATATTTTTAACTTGAAGTAACTGCTTTACTAAGTTGTGTTGGTTTCTGCCATACATCAACATGAATCAGCCATAGGTATACACATGTCCCCTCTCTCAAGGTGTATTTGTTCCTAAATGCTCTCAAATTACTAATGTAAATAAGGTTGATTATCATAGTGCTATTAATGAAGCAGGATATATACTTCTCTTTTCTCCCCTTTAATCTGCCTTTACCACAGGGAAGTACAAATGAGGTAAGTTAAATTTTTCTTAAATTAAGAACTATTTGTATATTTATAAACATTATGATTGTCTTATTTTATGAACCAACTAGTCATTAAAGGATGTCTCAATGTAGAGAGGTTTTAAAATATTTAATTTACTCTGAACATGATATATAATTTTATCTGCATATGAAACACAAGAATTGATTATCAGGAATATTTTACTTCTGAATGTTTAGAAATTTTCAAAAATCTTAAGCTCTAACATTGGGCATTTTGCTCTACTGCAGTGAAACAAGTAGTTATGAAAATCTGGAGGAAACTTAAGTAATGCAGAGTAAATAGAGCTACAACCTTTAGAACTGTGGCTTCTGAAAGAGATACTGTACCACTTTAAGCAGGTTTCAGGCCAGCATGTAGTGTAACTAACTTTCTTGGCATACCTTGGACCTGACCTGTAAATTAGTGTTCATTTCTCCCACTGCACATGTGCAGAAAGTCTGTATCTGAGGAATAATCTAAGTTTCTATGAAGGAATCATTTTCACATAAGAAAAGTTATTTCTGTGGACTCATTTAGGTCATTACTTTCAGAAAGCAATACTGATCTTCAGCAACTACAGTGACAGTACGTAATTCTTTCCTTGGTTTCTGCTGTTTTATATATAACTAGGTTATGTCTGCCAATCAGATACCAAGGATATATTTAATATTTATAAGTCAACAAGGAATTATTTTATGTAAAATTCAGTAAAATGAATCTACTAAAACAGTAACAATAAATTTCAACTTTGTAAATCAAATCTTAAGAAAAAATACGAACTTTTAAGAAAACATTGATTAAACTGCATGTATTAGAATCAGAATAGAACTAAGGTTGTGCCAGTATGCATTTGTAAATTGATGATGGTATAATTCAGAGTTAAGAAAATAGCCATATAGACTCAAAAAGATAAAAATGAATGGAATTTCCTGGAAATTCTATTTAAGGATATCAAGCTTTTATACAGCCTTTAAAAATATTCAGACTTTTTAAAGACTCTAGAATTACATCAGATAAATTGGTCTTAACTGAGTGTTCATTATGTGAAAGTCAGAGGAGGTAATGAATTTTAGAAACTAGGTGAGGGGTTAAAAAAAACATAAAAATATTTATGGACACTTCAGAAAGCAGTATGTAAACATTTCTATGATGCAAACACTGTTACACAGACAAATAACAACGACAGAGGTAGTTTTAATGAAGGAAGACTTTCTAAGGTAATGTTTCTGAATAAAGGTTTTGTAAGCTATGAACTGATTAGTGGAAGCAAGGGAAAAGAGCATATTTGAGAAAGCCCATCATATCAGGAAATTATGGAGAATAAAAAGTGGTCCCTTTCTGAAAAACCTATCAGGAAGGTCCAATAGCAAGTATTCTACCTGTGTATAATAAATTAGCTATTGGCAATCACAAGTTATGAGCTCCCACAATTATTCTAAAACTAATAATATTCACAATATGAGTTTTCCACATCCCTGGGATACAGTGGTTAGGAAGCTCTCCTCCAAAAGGTGGGAACGGTAAAAGAAAATGCAATCCGAGGATAGAACATTTACCATAGAGATCAACCTGCATAAGTAGTACTATCAACACACTGGAGAGTTGAAAATACTTTTGACTGCTGAGATACTAGTTATTAGTATATATGTTAGACAGATTACTAAGGATTCCAAATTTAGCATGCTAAATTTTATATAGTACCATAAATTACACTAAAAGGAAAAAATTTATATCTATGTATTTAATAAAATGTTTTATCATTTTTTAAAATAATCTTGATTATTTTATTTCTAGGCTTTATACAAGCTTTACAGTGCAGCAGCAACCCACAGACATCTGTATCATC
Source organism: Bos mutus (assembly GCF_027580195.1). Lineage (NCBI taxonomy): Eukaryota > Metazoa > Chordata > Mammalia > Artiodactyla > Bovidae > Bos > Bos mutus. The sequence continues at coordinate 64,697,503 of NC_091626.1, read as the reverse complement.
AAGCTTTTCCTGCACCAAAGTCAGAATCTACTGAACAATCAGAAAAGAAGAAAATGTAACCCCAAATTTAAAAAACACAGGTGCATGACCAAATTGTCAATTAAATATTGTTTTACGTTTCCATGCAAACATACAAAGTGCTTCCATCAGAACAGAGTAGAATGCCAAGCACCTCTGAAGACTGCACAACAGCTTAGTTCTTTTACTTCAGTGTTTAATAAGCAGATATATGTATGCATGGTTATATCATTTGTTAACATGTATAGTTTCTTGATTTTGTCTTCAAATATGCTATTATAATTTAAAGAATTTGTCTATTTATGATAATGGTACATGTGTTCTGCTTGAATTTACTCAATACTACTACTGGGTTATAGTTAAACCATGTAGTAATATTACTCCACATTTGGATATGCTCATTTAATTTCTACAGAAGAATTTTTAAATTATTTCACATAGGCATTTGTTAAAACATAGCTCAATAGGCTTGATTCAACCTATACCATCTTACATATACCATTAGCTTTTATTATAAAAGACATCTAAGAGAGCTTTTCAGTTGCTTTATCAGAAACTATATATTGCTTCTTTTATATTATTGTTTAATATAGAATATAAACCTCTTGATCAAAAATGCACAAAAAAATCACTTTGTATATGTATTTGAGTTTCACTGCATTGTATATTTTTTCATTTGGTACACAAAGATATGTATTCATCATAGGTTTATTCTTTTAACATGTGAACTATTATTAAAGTTTATTCTGGTTCCTAAGATTAAAAACAACTGAATTTGGAAATGTTTGGGAGGCGCTGATACAGAAGAGGAAAAGTTTCTATCTCTTTTTTAAATTCAAAATGCATTTTCTCTAATGTTGACACCATTACAGATTTAGCTTTTCATTTTAACATATGTATGCTGATCCCATTTAGGTACCTTCCAGTTCTTTTAAACCAGTGATTCTATATTGTATTTCTAATTACTAAAATCTGTAGTGGAATTTCATACTTTTTAGAGGATAAAAATGTGTAGTAATGAAAGAAAAAAAAAAGTAATGCCTCTTATCCAGGAGCTCTAAAACAGAGTAATTTATAACTTTCTTAGAAATAGCTAAGCTTTAGTTAAATGAAATGGTAATATTAAGTAAAGAGTAAAGATGGAAAAGTATGTGAGAGTTCATAAGATATATAAGCTCACATCTTAGCCAAGTTTGATCACATGGCCTGAGAAATAACTTTTCCCACTGATAAAATTCCACTGGCCTATTTTCATTTTTGGATACCCCTTTCATTCTGCTTCCTTTGCCTATGGGCCTGCTGAATGGAAAAGTAGACTCTTTGTAAGCATTATGCATAAAACATGGACTCAAATGCAACACATTTAGTTTCCACAAAAATATATTTAATAAGCTTGTTATATAAAACCAAACATTTAACATTTTCAACATTTTATCAATAATTCATATTCATCGATATCTAACTAGAACTTTATATTTTGAAAGATTACCTAAACTAAAAATTTATTTACATATTTACAACATGTGTAAATATAACTGAACAGCTATTTCAACAAGTGTTGAAATTCACAGAATTGTAGAGATTTATAGGCTAGCTGTGCCATAAATTTGCCTGCAGTCAAATGTACTGTGCTAGTTATGAACAGTGTCTTAATAACTACTAAACCAAAAGGCAAATAAGTTGGGAGGAAAATGCCAACTTTTAAACTTCTGTGACAAACTCTTAGAAGATTAAAAAATACATACAGTCAAATTTAATGACCGAGATTTCTTAATGAATCCCTGATTGTCATTTTTGGCAGCTCAACCCAGTCTTTTAGGATGGCAGCGTGCTATGCTGTTGGGAAGCGACCTCAGTCTTATCAGAACCATGTTACTAAATGCCGTAAGAGCCCTGGCCCAAAGGAAGGAAGTAACATTAGCAACTCTTGAGTACTGTACACAACTTTCCCACACAGGCTGGAGCCTTTTACCTAAATTTATCCCTGAAACATTACAGGTCCTTCACCCTTTCATACCAAAAAAATATTTTCCCAACATGTTTTAAAACAGTTCTTTACAGCTGGGGGCAGGGCAGAGTAACCCTATATATTATATATAAAAATGTATCACAATAAAGGTTCCAAGTCCTGTTTTGTTTTGAACTACACAATGGTAATACTTAAACCATCCAATTCCAGACAATATTCCATACTACAGCAGTAAACGCTTTTTAAATACTGCATACATTATCTCTTTCTCTGTTTTTTAAAGAAAGGTACTACTATTGTGATAGTCTACCAACTGATCATTTCCTATTTAATATCTGGTTAAATGACATTTGTCTCCATCAAGAATATGCAAAGCAGTTTTCAGATATACAGCATTTAGAGTGTCATTGTTGGCCCTTAAAGTGATAAACTCATTTTTTCTCAATAAAATAATATTTTTAATAACAAAATACATGTAAAATTAGAACTTTATAATTTCCAAAAAGTAAGCTGCCTTTATTAACCAAAGTATTTGCAGTTTTTTAATCTGTGAAAATATTTTAAAGCCCTTAAAAAACTTAAATTTTGTTTTTAAAAAATTAACTTAAAAATTCTTGCCATGTTGCTGGGCATACCACTGCTGTCTCTGCTTACGATTTTCCAACTCTGTGAGAAGAGCCTGTCTGTAGGCTTCATACATTTTAACGATCTGTTCCAGTTCTTTCATGAAAAGCAACTTTAGCATTCCCTGGTATGTGTCCAGGTCAGCCAGCTGAAAGAGTTCCCACTTCAGAATATGGTCGTATCTGTTTTAAAACACAATCAGACATATGTTCACACCATATACATAAATATATATTTATATTAGTAAATTGGTCTATTTTATAAGTACCAATTTTACTGTAATTAATAAACCACAAACTTCAATTAAAAATAACCAAGTTATTATCTGCTAGTTAAATACACTTTTTTAGGAAGAGGAAAAATCTGCTAATATTACTTCATTTCAATTTAAAAATACCTATTTTGTTCATCTTATGTATCAGTTATTCTAATATTAACACTAGGTAATAGTGAACACTGATTTCAAATCACTGTGGTTCTGTAATTTTGAAGAACACATTTCATGCTGTTCTTAAGTTCATCCAAAGTTAACTGTCAGGAAGGTAAGAATACTTTAGACCATACTGTCCCTCAAAGAACAGTACAAAAAAATAGGCAAGATCATTTGTGTCATTAGTGTTGATAAAGCTTTTTGAGGTATACTGTTCACTATAGCAAACAAGGAACTAAGCAGGTAAACAAATGAAAAGGAACCATCATTAGTGGGCTGCATAATCCTGAGGCTGCGTATACGCTATTACAAACAACAACAAAAAACAGAAAAACTCAAGCCAAAAGGAAAGAACAGCTCTTTTCAGAATGAGAATAAAGACTGTAGAAGACTGCATGATATGGGGATGGACTCATGTAAGTTTACATTTATATACATTTCAGAAGGCTTTTCGTCCCTTTTCAATGGGTAAGTACATCACATACTGCGACGAAGTATACAACAATCTACTAAAGTGGTAATTTACACTTTGCATTGAAAGGGACCTGAAGACAGCATTCTAATCCAATCATCTTATTTTATGGATGAAACCTATAGAGGTGTGTATGTATATACGTGTGTATATGTGTGTGTGTATATGTGTGTGTATATATATATATATAAATAAATAAAATTGTTCAGTGACTAAAAGATCAGAAAGGTAGAAAACAATAGGGACCAAGATGTATGAGAATAATAGTTCTGAATGATTAATACCTACTGAGACTAGAAAAAGAACTAGAGCAAAGCATATACCTATATATTATATTTCTCAAATCATACTGCAGAACAGACAGGAAAGAACTTTAACTGTAAATTCTAATAAATTTATTCTTAATAATTTATAACATTTCCTACCCAATGATTCTTTGGTAACTAATTTATCATCTTATTCCAAGGGGATCATATAATTTTTTTTTTAAAAAGGGAAACAGCAAACAAACATAAAGCAGCCACTATGAGCCACGTACTGTGCTTGGCATGTTGACATACCTTTCTATGCAACTTGGGTATGTGTACCAGAATACCAGAAGCACAAAATCACAAGGTAAATATAGTTTGGACCCCAAATTTATTAATTTAATTAATGAGCACAGCAAATTTACTAACAGATAAACTTAGCAGAAAGCTAAGTTTATAAAAAATAAGTTATATTCTCTTTAGACGGAAACTCCAATTGTTGGCCAAATTGGGAGTCATACTACAAAAAATACTGAGTCTCCATGAAGAAACTATTTGCCAACTATTTGCCAAATTGGAGAAATACTACAAAAAATACAAAGTCTCCATGAAGAAATAGTTGTAAGGTATTTCCTAGAACCTCTGCCATTCATGTAGCTTAAGATTTCACTTATTTGTTTGAAACAAATTCATAATTCCTAACAACAACAAAAACCCTTAATCTCCTTAAGTCTGAATTTCATAGCTAAGGGGCATTTCAGCAATGTCTACTGATTCAAGATGCTTAAATTTATGCCAGGTGAACTATAAGCATGTTAAAGCTCATTTATCATCTGGATACTTTATAGAAAGAAAAAGGAGGGAGAAGAATAAATATAGTAATATTAGAAAATATCAAACTTGTTTTTAAGACATGTTTGGGCTTCCCTCGTGGCTCAGTGGTAAAGGACCAACTTGCCAATGGAGGCAATGTGGGTTTGATCCCTGGGTTGGGAAGATCCCCTGGAGAAGGAAACAGCAACCCACTTAAATACTCTTGTCTAGGAAATCCAATGGACAGAAGAGCCTGGCGGGCTATAGTCTATGGAGTCGTAAAAGAGTCAGACCCAATTTTGCAAGTAAACAACATCATTCTGTATACACATTCAAGTTTTTATAAAGAAAAAAGCTTCAGATAACTTTCTGACTTCCCATCTCAGCATTTGGCATCAAGAATAGGATTTTGTGTAGAAGCAAGAAAATCAAGAGTATTTAGTGAAAATACTCTGGGAAGAAGAAAAAGCACTCTAAGGAAAACCATAAATAATAAAAGTATGCAATCTGTCAATTTCCATTCCAAATCCTTGCCCCTGCTGTTTCTGTATAGTGACTTCCCTCTGCCTATGCCTGCTATTTAATTTTTTAAAGAAAAAAAAATGTATGTAATTCCTATTCTTAATGAGCCAAATAACCTGCTTCAGTTTAACTTTTGGCCACTATACTCTGTACAGGTAAATCATTCAGAAAATAGGATGTAAACTACTCCAGTATCCTTTTCTTTTGCTATATTTTACCTACATCAGTATTCTATTCAAACGGTACTATAAATAGCCTATATACACAAATAGCAATTGCTGTAATGCTACCAAAAAACCTGGTTCACACGCCAATGGATGCTGCCTTCAGGAGCCCAGAAAGTACTGCTATTCCAGGCCCCAGGTATGGTATATAGCCCAAGTTCCCTGTGCCTGCCTTATGTAACAGAATGCCCACTCCCTTTCCTCCTATACCCAGAAGTGAGTCAACAGTGATACTGCAGGATCATAGACACAGGAATAAAATAGTCTGTGCCACAAACTATTGGGGACTGGGGTGGGGGCGTGTGAGGAATAACAAAGTAAACATGTTCCTGATGTTCTTTTTCCTGTTAAAGATTAAATCTTTTAATATTCTCCTATAGTTTAGCTTGCTGACAATTACGTAATACATTACAGACTTCTATGATCAAACTTAGAAACCTAACTTTACTAAACCAATAAATAATTAGAATATTATCTGTTCTAAGCCAGTTCTAGAAGTATATACAAACATTACTTTGGTAAGTTACTGCTAGAGATAGAATTAAAGCACTTTAGAAAGCTAGATGATGTCCATTGTTTGTTAAACAAGAAGAAGAAACAAGCTAATTTTTTGGCTAAAACCTCTGGGATGAGATAAGTAATTGATTCTCCATTATCTAATTCATAGATAACAACTCATCTTTTGTTGACAGACAATATTAACCACTTCTAATCCTCTTCAGAGACAAAAATTTAGCATCAACTAAAAGGTTTCTAGACCTCTTGTTTTAAGCAGTAAAGGAATACTTGCTCCTTTACTGCTTAAACAGGACTTATAAATAAACTCTTCTCACTGGCCCATTCTGGGAAAGTTCTGATCTATTTGAAAAAAGTTTAAGTGGTTAATTTCCTACAGTTTTTTTTTTTTTTTTTTTTTTGATTTTATTTTATTTTTAAACTTTATATAATTGTATTAGTTTTGCCAAATATCTAAATGAATCCGCCACAGGTATACATGTGTTCCCCCATCCCGAACCCTCCTCCTCCTCCCCCTCCCCCATACCATCCCTCTGGGCCGTCCCAGTGCACCAGCCCCAAGCATCCAGCATCGTGCATCGAACCTGGACTGGCAACTCATTTCCTACATGATATTTTACATGTTTCAATGCCACTCTCCCAAATCTTCCCACCCTCTCCCTCTCCCACAGAGTCCATAAGACTGTTCTATACATCAGTGTCTCTTTTGCTGTCTTGTACACCGGGTTATTGTTACCATCTTTCTAAATTCCATATATATGCGTTAGTATACTGTATTTATGTTTTTCCTTCTGGCTTACTTCACTCTGTATAATAGGCTCCAGTTTCATCCACCTCATTAGAACTGATTCAAATGTATTCTTTTTAATGGCTGAGTAATACTCCATTGTGTATATGTACCACAGCTTTCTTATCCATTCATCTGCTGATGGACATCTAGGTTGCTTCCATGTCTTGGCTATTATAAACAGTGCTGCGATGAACATTGGGGTACACGTGTCTCTTTCCCTTCTGGTTTCCTCAGTGTGTATGCCCAGCAGTGGGATTGCTGGATCATAAGGCAGTTCTATTTCCAGTTTTTTAAGGAATCTCCACACTGTTCTCCATAGTGGCTGTACTAGTTTGCATTCCCACCAACAGTGTAAGAGGGTTCCCTTTTCTCCACACCCTCTCCAGCATTTATTATTTGTAGACTTTTGGATCGCAGCCATTCTGACTGGTGTGAAATGGTACCTCATAGTGGTTTTGATTTGCATTTCTCTGATAATGAGTGATGTTGAGCATCTTTTCATGTGTTTGTTAGCCATCTGTATGTCTTCTTTGGAGAAATGTCTATTTAGTTCTTTGGCCCATTTTTTGATTGGGTCGTTTATTTTTCTGGAGTTGAGCTGTAGGAGTTGCTTGTATATTTTTGAGATTAGTTGTTTGTCGGTTGCTTCATTTGCTATTATTTTCTCCCATTCTGAACGCTGTCTTTTCACCTTGCTAATAGTTTCCTTTGATGTGCAGAAGCTTTTAAGGTTAATTAGGTCCCATTTGTTTATTTTTGCTTTTATTTCCAATATTCTGGGAGGTGGGTCATAGAGGATCCTGCTGTGATGTATGTCGGAGAGTGTTTTGCCTATGTTCTCCTCTAGGAGTTTTATAGTTTCTGGTCTTACGTTTAGATCTTTAATCCATTTTGAGTTTATTTTTGTGTATGGTGTTAGAAAGTGGTCTAGTTTCATTCTTTTACAAGTGGTTGACCAGATTTCCGTGCTTGTGATGGGTCTGTTAAGATTTTCTATTTCTTCTTGGTCCAGTTTTGGAAAGTTGTACTTTTCTAAGAATTTGTCCATTTCTTCCACGTTGTCCATTTTATTGGCATATAATTGTTGATAGTAGTCTCTTATGATCCTTTGTATTTCTGTGTTGTCTGTTGTGATCTCTCCATTTTCGTTTCTAATTTTGTTGATTTGATTTTTCTCCTTTTGTTTCTTGATGAGTCTGGCTAATGGTTTGTCAATTTTATTTATCCTTTCAAAGAACCAGCTTTTGGTTTTGTTGATTTTTGCTATGGTCTCTTTTGTTTCTTTTGCATTTATTTCTGCTCTAATTTTTAAGATTTCTTTCCTTCTACTAACCCTGGGGTTCGGAACATACCTCAACATAATAAAAGCTATATATGACAAACCCATAGCAAACATTATCCTCAATGGTGAAAAATTGAAAGCATTTCTTCTAAAGTCAGGAACAAGACAAGGGTGCCCACTTTCACCATTACTGTTCAACATAGTTTTGGAAGTTTTGGCCACAGCAATCAGAGCAGAAAAAGAAATAAAAGGAATCCAAATTGGAAAAGAAGAAGTAAAACTCTCACTATTTGCAGATGACATGATCCTCTACATAGAAAACCCTAAAGACTCCACCAGAAAATTACTAGAACTAATCAATGACTATAGTAAAGTTGCAGGATATAAAATCAACACACAGAAATCCCTTGCATTCCTATACACTAATAATGAGAAAACAGAAAGAGAAATTAAGGAAACAATTCCATTCACCATTGCAACGGAAAGAATAAAATACTTAGGAATATATCTACCTAAAGAAACTAAAGACCTATATATAGAAAACTATAAAACACTGGTGAAAGAAATCAAAGAGGACACTAATAGATGGAGAAATATACCATGTTCATGGATTGGAAGAATCAATATAGTGAAAATGAGTATACTACCCAAAGCAATTTATAGATTCAACGCAATCCCTATCAAGCTACCAATTTCCTATAGTTTTATAGCTAGTTCAAAGAACCAGAGTTGAAAGAGACTATAACCTTTGGAAGTTTTTTTTTTTTTTTTCCCGTAAGAACCAAAGCATTCCATTTAAGTACCATCTTTTTCCCCTCAAAAGGAAAGCTTTTTAGCTATTTCTAACAATTGCTATAGAGCAGACATAACAATATAGAAAGAATAACCCTGCTCAACCTTATCAACTCCCAGAAACAACAAATGTAAACAGGCACATATTCTTCCAAACTTACGGAAACAGAAATATATGTACACATTATATATGACAGGATCAGCATATGAACAAAGGCTATATGCAGCAGTAGTCAGTGCTATCAAGACTGAAAGAAGAGAGGGAAAAGGGGAAGACAAGTCTGCCATCTCTCCTCATCTCATTTCTACACTATATGGATTGTAAGATAAAAAGGCTTCTGGAGGTGAGCTCAGACACCAAACCTTAACTTCTATGGATAAATGTCTACAGAATTTCAAATCAAATAAAAACCAGACTTGTGACAAACACTGTTTATACTTTGTAGAATAATATCTATAATTAGAACCTATTTAAACATTACACTTAACAAGGCTTAAATTTGACTTACAGAGGAAAAAACTGATCCTTTTAGACCAAAACCTTGAAATATCATCTTACCTCTGCATCAGGCCACATATCAACAGCCATGAATTTACAAACTGAGAAGACTGAAATAGATGTAAGGGAATGTTTATGTTGGCCAAAAATAAATAATTCATAGTAAATGACCACCCCAACCAGTTAAGACTTGAAGAAGCTGAACAGTTCTATGAAGATCTACAAGACCTTCTAGAACTAACGCCCAAAAAAGATGTCCTTTTCATTATAGGGGACTGGAATGCAAAAGTAGGAAGTCAAGAAACTCCTGGAGTAACAGGCAAATTTGGCCTTGGAGTACAGAATGAAGCAGGGCAAAGGCTAATAGAGTTCTGCCAAGAGAATGCACTGGTCATAGCAAACACCCTCTCCCAAAAACACAAGAGAAGACTCTACACATGGACATCACCAGATGGTCAACAGCGAAATCAGACTGATTATTTCTTTGCAGCCAAAGATGGAGAATTCTGCTCTATACAGTCGGCAAAAACAAGACCGGGAGCTGACTGTGGCTCAGATCATGAACTCCTTATTGCCAAATTCAGACTGAAATTGAAGAAAGTGGAGAAAACCACTAGACCATTCAAGTATGACCTAAATCAAATCCCTTATGACTATACAGTGGAAGTGAGAACTAGACTTAAGGGACTAGATCTGATAGAGTGCCTGATGAACTATAGACGGAGGTTCATGACATTGTATAGGAGACAGGAATCAAGACCATCCTCAAGAAAAAGAAATGCAAAAAAGCAAAATGGTTGTCTGAGGAGGCCTTACAAATAGCTGTGAAAAGGGGAGCGAAAAGCAAAGGGGAAAAGGAAAGATATACCCATTTGAATGCAGAGTTCCAAAGAATAGCAAGGACAGAGAAGAAAGCCTTCCTCAGCGATCAATGCAAAGAAATAGAGGAAAACAGAATGGGGAAGACTAGAGATCTCTTCAAGAAAATTAGAGATACCAAGGGAACATTTCATGCAAAGATGGGCTCAATAAAGGACAGAAATAGTAGGGACCTAAAGGAAATGGCAACCCACTCCAGTATTCTTGCCTGGAGAATCCCAGGGAAAGAGGAGCCTAGTGGGCTGCCATCTATGGGGTCGCACAGAGTCGGACATGACTGAAGTGACTTAGCAGCAGTAGCAGCAGCAACAGAAGCAGAAGATGTTAAGAAGAGGTGGCAAGAATACACAAAACACACACACACACAGAAGTCACTCAGTCGTGTCCGACTCTTTGTGACCCCATGGATTGTAGCCCACCAGGCTCCTCGGTCCATGGGATTTTCCAGGCATGAATACTGGAGTGGGTTGCCCTTTCCTTCGCCAGGGGATCTTCCTGACTCAGGGATCAAACCCGGGTCTCCCGCATTGTATGCAGACGCTTTACCGTCTGAGCTACCAGAGAAGCCCATCAAAAACACAGAAGAGTAGTAGTAAGTTTCAAAAGGATGTCAGCTTTATAGATAAAATCACAAAAGAACTGTACAAAAAAGATCTTCACGACCAATGTCAGCTTTATAGATAAAATCAGAAAAGAACTGTACAAAAAAGATCTTCACGACCAAGATAATCACGATGGTGTGATCACTCACCTAGAGCCAGACATCCTGGAATGTGAAGTCAAGTGGGCCTTAAAAAGCATCACTACGAACAAAGCTGGTGGAGGTGATGGAATTCCAGTTGAGCTATTTCAAATCCTGAAAGATGATGCTGTGGAAGTGCTGCACTCAAATTGCCAGCAAATTTGGAAAACTCAGCAGTGGCCATAGGACTGGAAAAGGTCAGTTTTCATCCCAATCCCAAAGAAAGGCAATGCCAAAGAATGCTCAAACTACCACACAATTGCACTCATCTCACACACTAGTAAAGTAATGCTCAAAATTCTCCAAGCCAGGCTTCAGCAATATGTGAACCGTGAACTTCCTGATGTTCAAGCTGGTTTTAGAAAAGGCAGAGGAACCAGAGATCAAATTGCTAACATCTGCTGGATCACGGAAAAAGCAAGAGAGTTCCAGAAAAACATCTATTTCTGTTTTATTGACTATGCCAAAGCCTTTGATGGTGTGCATCATAATAAACTGTGGAAAATTCTGAAAGAGATGGAAATACCAGACCACCTGACCTGCCTCTTGAGAAATCTGTATGCAGGTCAGGAAGCAACAATTAGAACTGGACATGGAACAACAGACTGGTTCCAAATAGGAAAAAAGAGTACATCAAGGCTGGACATTGTCACCCTGCTTATTTAACTTTTATGCAGAGTACATCATGAGAAACGCTGGGCTGGAAGAAGCACAAGTTGAAATCAAGATTGCTGGGAGAAATATCAATAACCTCAGATATGCAGATGACACCACCCTTATGGCACAAAGTGAAGGGCAACTAAAAAGCCTCTTGATGAAAGTGAAAGTGGAGAGTGAAAAAGTTGGCTTAAAGCTCAACATTCAGAAAACTATCATGGCATCTGGTCCCATCATTTCATGGGAAATAGATGGGGAAAGAGTGGAAACAGTGTCAGACTTTATTTTTGGGGGCTCCAGAATCACTGCAGATGGTGACCGCAGCCATGAAATTAAAAGACACTTACTCCTTGGAAGGAAAGTTATGACCAACCTAGATAGCATATTCAAAAGCAGAGACATTACTTTGCCAACAAAGGTTCGTCTAGTCAAGGCTATGGTTTTTCCCAATGGTCATGTATGGATGTGAGAGCTGGACTATAAAGAAAGCTGAGCGCCGAAGAATTGATGCTTTTGAACTGTGGTGTTGGAGAAGACTCTTGAGAGTCCCTTGGACTGCAAGGAGATCCAACCAGTCCATCCTAAAGGAGATCAGTCTGGGTGTTCATTGGAAGGACTGATGTTGAAGCTGAAACTCCAATACTTTGGCCACCTGATGCAAAGAGCTGACTCATTGGAAAAGACCCTGATGCTGGGAAAGATTGAGGGCAGGAGGAGAAGGGAACCACAGAGGATGAGATGGTTGGATGGCATCAGTGACTCGATGGACATGGGTTTGGTTGTACTCCAGGAGTTGGTGATAGACAGGGAGGCCTGGCATGCTGCGTTTCACGGGGTCACAGAGAGTTGGACATGATTGAGCGACTGAACTGAACTGAATTCCAAATTCATTGTGTAATCATTCTAATTATCCTAAACTTTCTAAAACTCTTCTTTGGCCTATTTTATGCTGGTAGTTTGGTTTTTGAAATGCAAAAGAGTAAGGCTACAAAATGTTACCTTATATAATTTTCAACAGCTCTACACATGCAATTATTATATGTAAAATACCTAGCAAAGTACCAGAAATTTAATACTTAATAAATGATAATAATTATTAAATAAAATAATAACAACAAAAGTTAAGAGTATGAACTTTGGAATTAGATAAAAGTCTGAAATCTACCATTTCATATATGTATGATCTTAGCATAGACTAAGTTATTTTCAGCTATAAAATAGGTTTGGGGAAGATTATATGAGAGAACATATAGAGAGAAAGTTTAGCACAGGATGGTTCAGGAAACAATGCATTATCAGTAACTATTTATAATACTTTCAAACATCCCCTTTTCTGAAATCACAGCACTTTGTATATATCAGTCACTGATCTTTATCACACTGGATTAGATCTGAGTGCTTCTGTTTTCCAAGAGAGCTCTCTGAGGCAAATATTTCATTTATTCATGATTATATTGAACAGTGCCTCGTGTGCTCAGTCACTTCAGTCACGTCCGAGTCTTTGGGACTTCATGGACCACAGCCCATTAGGCTTCTCTGTCCATGGAATTTTCCCACCAAGAATACTGGAATGGGTTGCCATGCCCTCCTTCAGGGGATCTTTCTGACCCAGGGGCTAAACCCACATATCTTGCATCTCCTGCATCAGCAGGCAGATTCTTTACCACTGCACCACCTGGGAAGCCCTGAACATTGCCTGCTGCTGCTGCTGCTAAGTCACTTCAGTCGTGTCCGACTCTGTGCGACCCCAGAGACGGCAGCCCACCAGGCTCCACCATCCCTGGGATTCTCCAGGCAAGAACACTGGAGTGGGTTGCCATTTCCTTCTCCAATGCATGAAAGTGAAAAAATAAAGTGAAGTTGCTCAGTCGTATCCAACTCCTAGCGACCCCATGGACTGCAGCCTTCCAGGCTCCTCCATCCATGGGATTTTCCAGGCAAGAGTACTGGAGTGGGGTGCCAATGCCTACTACCCTACAAATATCCTCAATTGCTATGAGCCTAGCAAACTCATAGCCATCTTTAAAAACTAGCCCCATATATTTTCCTTTTGGGGGCAGCTTTCCTTGCTCACTCATAATAACAATAAACTACTACTAAGGCTTACTCAAGTTAGCTGCTGTACCATTTTGCATAATCACTTAAGCTTCACTACATTACGTAAGGTAGATAAAATTACTATCCTCTGTTTCAGTAGAGTAAAAACACTTAGAACTAAGTTCAGTAACTTGCCCAAGGTCACTCAGTTAGTAGGTAATGGAGACAGAAATCACACTTTCCTTCCAGATAGTTTCCTTCCTGACTGATCTTAACCACTATCCTATACCTTTAGTGCAAAAATAACAGTCATCATTTACTGAGAGTTCTTTTAATGTGCAAGACACTGTAACACATATTTTAGATGCATTATTTTACTGAATACTTAATAAACTTAAGAGTAGATACTATTACTATCTCAAATTAACAGAGGACAAAACTAAGTTAAGCACCCTGCCCAGAGTAACAAAGCTAAGGTATCAATGAACACATATCATCTCATCCCAGAACCTGAGTCACCACACATATTTCCTCACCACCCTTGTGTCCTGCTTGGGTTCACCTATGTACCTAGAACTTACCCAGGTCCTTCCTTTTATCACAAGGCACTGTATCACTTATTTGCAAGTTATCCTACCCGTACGAGAAGGTAAGCTTTTCACTGCATCTCTATGTAACAGCCTAGGTCTGCACATTAACAGAAAGTGAAGATGCAATAAATGTTTGTAAAACTTCTATTTCTAGTCAATGACTTTTAAACTTTATAAGCTGTGGTATCCCTTTTTAAAATAAAAGCCCAATATCATTGAGAAAAAACACAGTGCTGTGTGGTTTAAGCAGCCCAGAGACTCCCTTCAGCCTTCCACTCACAACAAAAATCTGTGCTGTAAATTCACTTACTTCACAGGGGCTCGAGCATAAACCTGAAGCCAGTCAGGAATTTCTGCAGTATGGTAAGGATTTGCAGGTACCAGAAGGGGCTGATTTCTTTCGGTTTGCTGTGGCTGGTATGTAACAGGAGGAGGTTGATCATACCGAGGTACACTAAGAAAACAGAATCAATGTGCATTAGGATAATGGCCCTAAATAAAACAAGAAGTATAAGAATACTATTTGTTTTTCCAAGTGCCTCTTGCCCAAACTTCTACCACCTTTTTTTTTTTTAAACTATACTATAGGGGAAGTAAAATTCACCTTCTCTTGGAAACTTATAGGTCATTAGTGATATATAGAGAAATTAAAAGACGCTCACTCCTTGGAAGCAAAGTTATGACCAACCTAGATAGCATATTCAAAAGCAGAGAGAGACATTACTTTGCCAACAAAGGTCCGGCTAGTCAAGGCTATGGTTTTTCCAATGGTCATATATGGATGTGAAAGTTGGACTGTGAAGAAAGCTGAGTGCCGAAGAATTGATGCTTTTGAACTGTGGTGTTGGAGAAGACTCTTGAGAGTCCCTTGGACTGCAAGGAGATCCAACCAGTCCATCCTAAAGGAGATCAGTCCTGGGTGATCTTTGGAAGGACTGATGCTAAAGCTGAAACCCAGTACTTTGGCTACCTCATGTGAAGAGTTGACTCATTAGAAAAGACTCTAAAGCTGTGAAAGATTTAGGGCAGGAGGAGAAGGGGACGACAGAGGATGAGATGGCTGGATGGCATCACTGACTCGATGGACAGGAGTTTGGGTGAACTCTGGCAGTTGGTGATGGACAGGGAGGCCTGGCGTGCTGCAGTTCATGGGGTCTCAAACAGTTGGACACGACTGAGCCACTGAAGTGAACTGAAGCTAATCTTTACATATTTTTAAGAGGTTTCTTCTGGCTGATATTTATTCTTTTCAAGGGCAACATCAAAGGAGGCTATAAAAAAATTCAGAGCTAAGTTATAACCTTTATAAGGAGGCTTAAAACTAGAATCATAAATTTTAGTAATAACTAAGTAATTAGCTATAAATTTATATTGGAAAAGGTGATAATTTTTCTCAAAGTTAAGAATGGATATTTTCTTTCTTCTTTAGGTTGAAAAGCCAGTATGGAATAGATGTTAAAGTAGTAATGAGTACTGTGCTTGAACTATCCACCTAACTATACCACTTCCTTTCCACTTTTACAACCTTACAAGAGCGTAAGGGAGTTAGAGCTGATTAGAGCCTGTTTTAAATCAGAGACTTTAAAATAAAAAAGGCCACATTTTCAATTATTTCTAACAGCCTATACGTGTTGGGGGAAGGAGGGAGAACAGCAAGGTGGGGTGAGAGCTGTTCATGGGAAAATGCTAAGGAAAGCTTGAAGGTTCAAGGAACCACTTGAAGGTGAAAGACTGAATTCTGAGAGAGCAAACTGGCCTATTCCAGACTTGGAGGCAAAACTGTTAGAGCCTACCTCCAAACATAAACGTTTATGTGTATATCAGAAAAGGTCATTCCAGTACTAAACTAGGACTAAAGTGTAAGTGTTGGATTACACTGTAGTTAACAATTTAAAGATCAGTGTGCAAATGGTACTGAATTTTATCTTCCACTCTTTCATAAATAGGTGCAAAGTGAAATATTCCTTGATAGCACAGTTGGATGGGAAAGAACAGAAGTGGGAAAGAACTGAGGCTTTGAAGTCAAACTGGCCACTTACAAGTTGTGTGAATGTAGACGAATACTGCTTCTCTACTCTAAACTTTAGCCTCCTGATTTGTAAAACTGGAATAAATTCATACCAGAGATGACTGTTCTAAGGATTAAATGGCCTAGTATAATAAAGAGTTATGTATAAGAATTAGCATATTACAGACAATCAAATAGCTACTAATACTACCTATCTGAGATTAAAGGTGTTTACTCTCTCCTTTTTAAAGTCTACAGAGCTGCTGAGAAAGGCAAACTGTAAAACTGCTTTATAAACTATTAAATTCTACAATATAAGATTAATGATGACAAACAGAAAACTAAGCTCACTATACACTCAAACTTTGCTATGGACCAGAAAGTCTGCATTTGGTGACATCAAACTGTAACCACATTTTGCTGTCTTTTTTTTTGGCAGGGAAGGGGGCGCATTTCTATCATTTTCTATCATTTATTCATTCAACAAACATCTACCTGTGTGAATTTCTGTGTTTGGTGCTGGAGACACAGCAGTAAATAAGTGGGACTCATCCCTGCCCTTGGCTAAGAATTGTGATCAGGTGGGAGGGACAACTGACAAATCATCCCCATGTCACAGGCCTGAAAATAGAAGCCAAGGAGACTAGCAGCAGCCTGCCTGAGATGGTGGGGACAGCAGGCAGAAGGGCCAGAGCTTGGCGAATGCAGAGTGCTGAATCTGGCTCTTCTGAAGGGAAAACAACGTCACTTGTTCAATAAACACTGAATGAGTGCCACTAAATGGAATCACTGGAAAAAACCTGCTTTTCCAAGTTGAATTAATAAATCCAAACATGTAAAATGATTAAAACAACACAATAATGATAAAGCTTAGTTTTCTGGGTGATAATATTAAAATGTATTTTCAAAATAATTATAATGGTTCTAAAAAATGCAAAAGTATGCTCTAACCAAACATTTGTGCTCTGCTAGCAACAGCTATCAACATGCTGATGATATTCTACCCATTTTTAATTTTAAGGCTCAGTTCTTAAGAGCTCAATGTCGTTAACTGCAAACATTTACAATTTCATTACTAAACAGTTTATGTACTTTGAAATCCAGTGTGTATTTTACATGTATAACCCATCTCCACTTGGATTAATCATATTTCAAGTGCTCAACAGCCATATCTGACAACTGGCTACAGAATTCAAAGGCTAGAAGTCTGGCTATCAGTGAAATCTACTGATAGGCCAGCATCAGTCAGAATAACCCAAAAGATCACTGGCTATATTTATCAAACAGATCTGAGATGTTCTGGACAGTTTCAATTTTTGCTTTCTTACCTGGCAACAGTTAAGAAACAGAACATAAAATATCTGTAAACTGAATAAACAAGAAGATCATTATAATTCAAAAGTAGAGTCTACACATTCAAAGGTAGGTCTGTATTTTAAAAGAAATTTAAATGTAAAAAGATGAGTTTTATTTATTTCAATCTCTGGGTATCTTTAATAAAAACATTCTAGCATATTAAAACAGAACCTGATCATAAGAATATTGATCCTGTTTTTGAGGTTTATTTAAAAAGTTTTTTAATTATTAAAGTCATTCATTACTAAACATAAGTCCAGAAGCTGTGAAAGATAGTTTTCAAATCAAACATCAGGACACTTTTCTCTTTGATGAAAATGTAAGTTCAAAATCTAACATTAGACAATCTCCAAACAAAAGGGTTAAAATAGTCAATACTCTACCTTGGAGCACAAGGATGCCTATATTGAGCCTTTTTATTTGTGTGATCTACATAATAAGTTCCAAATTCTGATGACTCAACTCGTTCCCATCCTGGAGGAAGTCCTTCTCGCTCAAGAGGATGGCTCCAATGAGTTGTATTTGTGTTGTGATCTATGTAATATTTCCTCCCTCTCATTGTCCAGTCCACAGACCAGCCAGGAGGAAGGGGTAAATCTTCAGAACCATGGTTAGCTAAATTTCCTAATGATGTAGCAGCAACTCTCCCAATACCTGAGAGGAAAAAGAGAAGAAACAGAACAGTTATTATAGATAAAAGATATACCATATGAAAAACTCAAAACTATCCAAATTATATACTCTCCCATTAAAAATCATGATTTTTACTGTTAGAAATAAAATTGTTCTTAAAACTAGTCAATGTTGCTGCTACTGCTGCTAAGTCGCTTCAGTCATGTCCGACTCTGTGCGACCCCAGAGATGGCAGCCCACCAGGCTCCCTTGTCCCTGGGATTCTCCAGGCAAGAACACTGGAGTGGGTTGCCATTTCCTTCTCCAATGCATGAAAGTGAAAAGTGAAAGTGAAGTCGCTCAGTTGTGTCCGACTCCTAGCGACCCCATGGACTGCAGCCTACCAGGCTCCTCCGTCCATGGGATTTTCCAGGCAAGAGTACTGGAGTGGGGTGCCATTGCCTTCTCTGAGTCAATGTTACTGTTATTTAATTACAAAAGGAGAAAAAAAAAACTAGAATCTATGAAATTAGGCTCTTTTGGTTGATGCTTCCATCACCAGACCATACAAATATTTAATTACTAATAAAGATAATTAAGCATGTATACTGCTAAAGGAAAGTGGGGAAAAGAAAAATTCATCTCATTCAAGAGTTAAGATTTGACATTTCATCTAAAACAGCAAAAATGAACTTGTAAAACTATTCCTAGTTTGTGATTTCTTAAAAATAGTATGGCTAAAAAACAAATAATCTGGCTGTACCATAAAACTATTAAGGAATTTTACCAAGTATAAGGTAAACATACAAAATCAATTAAATATTTTTATATTAGTAACTGAAAACAAATTATACCACTTATAATAGCTCCAAAAATTTAAATATTTACATATCAAACAAAAAATTGCAGGCTCAGTATGCTGACAACTACAAAACACTGATGAAAGAAATGAAATGGATGTGGTCAAGATGGTGGAGTAGGAAGACCCTGAACTCATCTCCCATAGGCACACCAAAAATACAACTATTAATATTTACAGAGCAACTATTGATGAGAACAACCAGAATCCAGCAGAAAAGATCTTCTACAACTAAAAATATAAAGAAGGAACCACAAGATGGGAAGGAAAGGTGGAAATGCAATATAGTCAAGACCCTTACCTCCAGGTGGGCAACCCACAAACAAGAGAATAATTATAACTGTAGAGATTCTCCCCAAGGGGCAAGGGATCTGAACCCCACATTGGGCTTCCTCACCAGGAAGACAAGTCCCCAGAACTTCTGGCTTTGTAGGCCAGCAGTGCTCTCTTTCAGGTGAACCAGTGGGCTGTAAGAAATAAAGACTCCACTCTTAAATGGTGCACACAAAATCTCACACACTCTGGGACCCAGGACAGAAGCAATAATTTGAAAGGCGCATGGGTCAGACCCACCAGCTAATTTTGGAGAGCCTCCGAGAGGCAGGCGGAAACTGGGGACACACACTTGTGGCAGATGTTTCAGGAATTTGTTCTATCTCAAGGCCACTGGTGCTGGTAAGTGTCATTTTGGAATCTTCCTTTTAACTTATTAGCAAAAGGACCTGGCTGTGCCCACCAGTCTATGAGTGCCAGTACTGGGACACCTCAGGCCAAGTCAAGCAAGTAGCCCAGCTGGGACACAGCCCACTCACCAGCAGGCCTCTTGTGCCCTGAGTCTCGCCACGACACGTCTCTGTCCACCAGAGGGCCTAGGACCCAGGCCCTCACACCAGTATACAAGCACTGGTCCTGGAATCCCCAGCAGCGTCATTGGAACCTGGCTCCAGCCACCAGTGGGCTGGCACTAGCCTCAGGACCAGCCTCACCCACCATCAGTTTCAGATGTAACACTATAAAACTCCCAGGAGATAAAATAGGCAATACATTCTTCAACACAAGTTGTAGCAGTATTTTCTTAGCTCAGTCTCCTAAAGCCAAAAAAAAAATAAAAGCAAAAATAAACGGGACCTGATCAAACTTGAAAGCTTTTTGCACAGCAAAGGAAATCATGAACACAATGAAAATAACCCCATAGAACAGAAAATATTTGCAAATGCTGCAATCAACAAGGGGTTAATATCCAAAACATATGAACAACGGATACAACTCAGTATTAAAACAAACAACCCACCCAACCAAAAAATGGACAGAAGACCTAAATAGGTATTTCTCCAAAAAAGACATTCAGATGGCCAACGGGCACATGAAAAGATGCTCAATATCGCTAATTGTTAGAGAAATGCAAATCAAAAGTACAATGAGGTATCAATTCACACTGGCCAGAATCATCATTTTGAAGTCCATGAACAGTAAGTGCTGGAAAGTATGTGGAGAAAAGGGAACTCTCTTACACTGCTGGGACTGTAAACTGATGCAGCCACTAAGGAACACAGCATGGAGGTTCCTTAAAAAAATAAAAGTATAGTTGCCATATGATCCAGTAATCCCATTCCTGGGCATATACCTGGAAAAGAGGAAAACTCTAACTGGAAAAGATATAAGCACCACAATGCAGTATTTATAATACTCAACATGGAAGCAACCCAAGTGTCCATCAATAGACAACTGGCTTGAAAAGATATGGTGTGTGTGTATACATATATATGTGTACATGCATAAGGCATGTATACATGTATAAAACACACACAACGGAATGTTATTTAACCCTAAAAAAGAATGAAATATTTCCATTTACAGCAACACATGGATGGACCTAGAGAATACTATTGTTAGTGAAGTCAGTCAGAAAGAGAAAGACAAATACTATATGATGTCATTTATTTGTGGAATCTAAAAAATAATACAAATGAATCTACACACAAAAACCGAAACAGACTCACAAACATAGAAAACAAACTTACGTTTACCAAAATGGGAGAGGAGGAAAAATTACGAGTATGGGATTAACAGACACAAATTATTATACATAAACTAGATGAGCAAGAAGGATTTACTATATAGCACAGCAAATTATGGCTCAGTGGTAAAGAATCCTCCTGCCAATGCAGGAGACATGGGTTCAGTTCCTGGGTTGGGAAGATCCCCTGGAGAAGGAAATAGCAATTCACTCCAGAATTCTTGCCTGGGAAATCCCACGGACAGAGAAGCCTGAAGGGCTACAATTTAAGGATTGCAAAAGAGTCAGACATGACTTAATGGCTAAACAACAACAACAACAGGGAGTCCTAGCCAGGATCTTGTAATAACCTATAATGGAACACAACTGCAAACAACAAATTACTATGCTCTACTCCTGAAATCAACACAATATTGTAAATCAACTGTATTTCCATAAAAAAATAAAGAGAGAGAGGGGTAAAATCCCTAGATCTAATATATATACACCAAGACTGCCAAAAGCAGAAGGGGTAGAAGAACAGTAAAGAAAGAAGTGGAAATAAGAACAGAGTACTGCGAAAAACTACTTAGCCCAACACACTACCCTAACCCTTTTCCCTACTCAATCCCCTACCTCTCTAGCAACTACAGCAGCCAATTTCAAATAACTGGCAGAGAAAAACCCAAATTATTCAATAACATATAATAAGGACAGCATAACATCAATTTTTGTAAGAAAAATTGAAGCGGCAAAAAGGTGCAAAACTTATGAAAAAGAACATTCAAAAAAATGTTGAGCCAAAGCAGAGAAAAAAATTAAATTAAATATTCTGCCACTGCCATAAATTGAAAAATGAATGAAGCGATCAACTCCCTGAAGGAAGATCAAAAAGAAGAAAAACAAGAGCCCCAAAAAACAGATGTTAAAAAAATCAGAGATAATAGGTGTGCTTAGGGAAACAATGATGAAGACAAAAACTGGAAGAATAAACATGAAGTGTTCGTTACAGTAAGAAACCTGGCAACTCTTAACCAAGTGCTTAAGATTAACATCACCAATAATGTCATAAAGAGATCATGTATCTCCTTTATATGACATGATGTAGACACTTCACCTCTGGTATTCTTTTCATAAACCAATATGCCCAGTCTAATCATGAGAAAAACATCAGACAAAATGCAAATCGAGGGACAGTCTACAAAACATCTGACAAGTATTTCTCAAAACTTGTCAAGGTCATTAAGAACAAGAAAAGACTAAGAAGTTGTTCTAGACCAAAGAACACTGAGGAGATAAGACAACTAAATGTAATGAGGTACTCTGCATTGGATCCTGTAAAAGAAAATGACATTAATGAAAAAAGAAATAAAACATGATGTTTTATTTCTTAAAAATTCTTGAGTTCATGAAGATACTAAAAAGAAAAACTTATTGGTTACCTCCGGAGGCAGTTAGGCAATTATTCTGAAAAACAGTAAGTAAAGGGAAAGGTCCAGCATGTTTCCTGTCTTATATGAATACCCAAAATACTAACAAAGGAATAATTAATTAAGCAAGGTTCTTCACTACAGAACTCTTCTTTACAGAATTCCAACTAATAAAGAAATGACAACCTTAGAATATCACTACTTGCAACAGCTAATGAAATATGGATCTAGCCAGTAATCAATACTGGCCTCCAAATCACTAGGTGAAAAGCTGACAGAGAATATCATGATGGATGAATTGGGATGGCATCGGATCCCATGATCAATCTTAACATCACAAAAAGAGAAATCAGTCATTATGTGTCTCTGGATCTGATGCAACAGAATACATAACATCTCCTATTAAGTACTCTGGCAGAAAGGAAAATGCAAGAAAGAAAACAAAATCATTCTTGCTGAGTACCCTTTGGGAAGAAAATCATATATTTCTGAAACATATGGTGACTATAAGACAAAACAAAGCTAACACGCCTTCTAGTGAAGCTGACTTTGGCTTCTGCCATTTGCAATTGGACATTTAGTAAGTGTAGCTTAAGCAACCCAGTACTTAAAGAGAAAATATTTAAACAGAAAAGAAATAAGCCAACGTATTAAAGACATGCACATAGGAAATATCTATAATCATGCTGTTTAAGCACGCAACAGTTTTACACTTTTGCAAATTTCCATCACGAAAGATGTTGTAGTACTAGTCACAACCAAGGATGGCAATTTTTAGAAAGAATTATAGATTCATTGGAAAAGACCCTGATGCTGGGAAAGACTGAGGGCAGGAGGAAAAAGGGGCGATAGAGGATGAGATGGTTGTATGGCATCATCAACACAATGCACATGAGTTTGAGCAAACTCCAAGAGATAATGAAGGACAGGGAAGCCTGGTATGCTGCAGTTCATGGGGTCATAAAGAGTGGGACACAACTTAGCGACTTAACAACAACAACACAGTTAATTCAATGTATTCAAACTGAGTTATTGATAAGAACCATAACATTATGACCCAAAAGAGGTCCCCCTGGAACTATATAATATGTATATATATTATATATATATAGAGAGAGAACTATATAAATAGATATCTAAATGATGCATTAAAAACAAAAAGCTATTATAGTAATTAAAAACCATACAGGCTTGGAGAGTATTAAAGTCTTGACAGTTTTATTCATTCAGTCAATCCTAATTTCTATATACTGAACTTGCCTAAATCTAGAAACACATGCACTGTTACATGTAAACAATAGTAGGTACCAAAAACCAGATCTTTTAAACTATGATAAACTTGAAATTTATATTTAGAGG
The DNA here is from genome assembly GCF_027580195.1 of Bos mutus. Taxonomy (NCBI): domain Eukaryota; kingdom Metazoa; phylum Chordata; class Mammalia; order Artiodactyla; family Bovidae; genus Bos; species Bos mutus. Next base: position 64,673,779 of record NC_091626.1, on the reverse strand, counting down.
AAACACAAAGACCTCCCTATAAAACTTCTTGTGTCCAGGAACTAAAACCTTGACAGGTTGATAAGAGAGCCACGAAGTCCAGCAAGTCCCAAGTAGGCTCATCACCTTTACCAATGCCATGTGAAACCATGATTCCTAACCTTTTAGGAGCTAGCTATAAACAGTTTCATGACAAACCCCCACTCCTACTTTCTGAAGCTGCCATATGCACTAAAATTTTTTCAAACTATTATTTGCATAATTCTATAAAACCTATTGGGAGATGAATGTACAGTACAAAAGGACTGGACATCGCCTATCTACAACATAAAACATTATCAGTAATATCTGTAGCTCTGTGCCTGTGCTCAGCTGCATCCAAGTCTATGTGACCCCATGGACTGTAGCCTGCCAGGCTCCTCTGTCCATGGGATTTTTCAGGCAAGAATACTGGGGTGGGTTGCCATTTTCTACTCCAGGGTATCTGACCCAGGGATTGAACCCATGTCTGCTGCATCTCATGCACTGGCAGGCATGAAATGGAATCTGGAATCCTAATGAAGGTTACGAGCTCCAAGATAATACTAAACATTACATCCCATGTTATAATCAAGATGTTGATAAATTATACGGATTAAACAAAGCCCACTGCCTTTTTCCTCCTCTCCAAATAAGTACAAGTAAAACTGTGCCCCTAAGGATTATTACCACATCCTCAAAAGAAGATTAGGGTTAAATAATAATTATGCACTTCCTGGAGTAAACACAACTCCAGTATTTTGTTTGGTAAAGCCTGGACCTTTTTAATTGGATGTTTATAACTTGATTTCTTTAGCTGTCTTTAAAAATATTATTTAAAAGTTTGATACTTAAAATTGCATAGAACTAAATTATTTAGGCACAAAACAAAGGAACTCAATTTGCCTTTAGTATTCCAACTAAAGACTTCCTGTTAACAGCAGAATTCCTTTCTTTGGCACATACAGTAACTGCCTGACTGGTATGTAGGCCAAAATGTTAAAGGTCAAATTTCACAGCTAAATGTAGAACGTCCTGGTCCTAAAACCCTTTAAGATACTATACAACTTGTTTTTTTTGTACTTCTGCTAACTACAATAAGATGAAATTAACCCTTGAGACAAGGTGTTTCCTAAAAGTTTAATAACTAATTAGCAGGAATTACTACTCTCAGGGCTTCCATTGTGGCTCAGATGGTCAAGTCACAAAACTTTTCTTCCATACCTTTTTTATGCTTATTACATTAGTAACAGCAATCAAAATTTAAAACCTGTGAAAATAAATCTGTCTAGAACACATCCTTACTCTCCCACAAACTTACTTTCTCCTTTCCATTTATTCAAATTTCTTGAACTCTCTCCAGCATATGAAACTACAGTAAGTTTCAAGTCTTTTCAAGATGAATTCAAGAAATTTCCAGCTACATATTCAGACTTTTTCCCTCTGGAAAAGACAGCCATTAGGCTTTTCTATTTGGTTAATAATAGGTTATTAATCCTCCCCTGCCACTTAAGTGACTCCTGCAAAGTAGTACCATTTTTATCTCTGAAAGGTATAATACTAATCTTATTGTCCTGGTACAAATTAATGTTAAGTGAAATTTCTTAAGCATGTACCACTGCTGCAATTAATACAAATCTTTTTTTAAATAACATTCTTTAATTTGAAAAAATATCCAATTAACTTTTATTTATTTCTAAGATATAATTGGGAAAAGTTGTTTTAAAGTCTGTCATTAAAATTACAAGAACTGTATCAGATTGCATAAGTAGGATCCTAAGATGGGATCAGTAGAAATTTAGTTTTTACAGTATTTACTCAATACTTTTCAAGTCAGAATTTTAAAATATTTTAAATTGGTATCAGATTTTAACTTGGTATCACTAATTTCTTCACACTTTAGGCATAAAAGTGTCATGAGCTTTCAGTGATGTCTGCAACATAAAAATATATGGGAAAGGTAAATATACATGGGAAAGGTAAATGTGAAGAACAACAATCTTTATTAATGATAAACTGATTGCTATAAAGCTATTATTTTTAGTACAGACTTGAAATCTGTAGATCCATTCACTTACATCAACCATTTATTTTTACAGCACCTCTTATACAGACAGGTGGTTTGCTAATCCTATCTGACTCTTTTCTTCTTCCCTTCATCCCTCAATAACCATCACTGGCCAAGGCCATTCAATACAGATGTGTCCCACTTCTCCCCTTTCCAAATGATCCCAGACTAGGTCAGGTCCTCACTAACATTTAAAATAATGGGACTTCCCTGATGGTCTAGTGGCTAATAGTCCCAAGGCAGAGGACCAGGGTTCAATCCTTGATCAGGGACCTAGATCTCACATGCCACAACTTAAGAGTTCTCATGGTACAACTGACATCCAGTGCAAATAATTAAAATATTAACCATAAGACATGCACCAAATGGAAAATTACAGGGCACTGAAACACCACATAAGTAGTGTTTAACATTAAGAAACTCATTCAAGTAAAAAAGCAGGTATATGAAACTGCACAACACTGTTTAAAAAACAAAAAGAATGTCATGCAAAAAGATGAACAAAATAACTAAACACAAAGAACCTCTGGTATCATGAGTGCTTTGCCTTTACTTTTCTGCACTTCGCAAATTTCCTATAACAAGCAGGTATTACTCTAAAAAAATTTATAAAAATGAACTTTATTTTTAAAACTCACTGCTGCTACTGCTACTGCTGCTAAGTCGCTTCAGTCATGTCCGACTCTGTGCGACCCCACAGACGGCAGCCCACCAGGCTCCGCCGTCCCTGGGATACTCCAGGCAAGAACACTGGAGTGGGTTGCCATTTCCTTCTCCATAAAAAAACTCACTACTGGATAACAAACTATTTCTAAGGTTAAAAACTACATGATATTCAGTTAAGTTGCTCAGTCGTGTCTAACTCTGCAATCCCATGGACTGCAGCATGCCAGGCCTCCCTGTCCATCAACAACTCTCGGAGCTTACTCAAACTCATGTCCATCGAGTCAGTGATGCCACCCATCTCATCCTCTGGCGTCCCTTTCTCCTCCTGCCCTCAATCTTTCCCAACATCAGGGTCTTTTCAAATGAGTCAGTTCTTCGTATCAGGTGGCCAAAGTATTGTAGTTTAAGCTTCAACATCAGTCCTTCCAATGAACACCCAGGACTGATTTCCTTTAGGATGGACTGGTTGGATCTCCTTGCAGTCCAAGGGACTCTCAAGAGTCTTCTCCAACACCACAGTTCAAAAGCATCAATTCTTCGGCACTCAGCTTTCTTTACAGTCCAACTCTCATATCCAAACATGACTACTGGAAAAACCATAGCTTTGACTAGACGGACCTTTGTTGGCAAAGTAATGTCTCTGCTTTTTAATATGCTGTCTAGATTGGTCACAGCTTTCCTTCCAAGGAGCAAGCATCTTTTAATTTCATGGCTACAGTCATCATCTGCAATGATTTTGGAGCCCCAAAAAATAAAGTCATTCAACTCACTGTTTCCATTGTTTCCCCATCTATTTGCCATGAAGTGATGGGACTGGATGCCATGACTTAGTTTTCTGAATGTGGATATTAGAAATAGCCAAAATAAACACTAAAGTATGCAACTATCAATCCTTTAACCTAGAAGCACTTTAAAAACAAAAAAGGTACTTACCTATTTTCATTGCACTATTTCTATGTCTAGAAAACCTCTCCTCTTCAGTATCCCAATGAGACTTAAATGTGTGCTTTCACAAAAGCTTTTGCCATCTTTTCCAGACTATTCTTCAATTTTCAAAACTTATGTGATTTATTTTTTCCTAAACTTGTAATTAAATCTCATTTTTCCTTCAAATGCATCATAAGTTTGTACTTCATCTCTAACACCACTGGTACCTGAGGTCCTCTTTCCTCTAGCAATTTATTCCGAGTACAACTACTAAACTAATATTTAAACACTGCTTTCATAAAATTAAAATCTCATCCTTTTGAAATCTGCAACGGCTTCTGCTTGACCTGAGTTTAAATTGTATAGCCTGCTGTTGCATCACTAATCTCTTTTCCACCTTATTCAAACTTATTCCAATTTATTTCTTCAAACTAGACAGAACTACACAGTTCCCTGGATTTACACATCTGCTGTTTTCACTGATTTTTCACCTACAATGTCCTTTCTATGTCTCCTGTCAATCTGAAGTCCAAGCTCAAAGAAAACAGTTCAGATCCCACCTCTTCCACGAACGATTCTCTATGCATTCTAGCCTATGCTGATCTCTCTTCTGACTCCCCTTACACAAAGTGCAACAACTAACTCGTCTGTGATCATTCGGCATATATGGGTTTTGTTTTCCCAATTAAGGTATCAGGACACAGATACCAAAGGGAAAATACTAGACATGTAAACATTAATACCAAATGAATGAAGTATAAATGTATCAGATATTTTTTATTTTTATCCTGCCAAACTGTAAAGCCTACAACTTACTAGGAAAAAAATCAGATGAAAAAGTTTGATTTTTCAGCTTGCTTCAATTTACCTAGTGTAACTTAGTACTTTAGGAATAAAGTAGAACTGTGCATTTTACCTTTCTCTTCTGCTCCTTGTACTATGTCCCAAAGTCAGCAAATACAGACAACAGAGTTTAAAAAATTATATGGAAAATATTTTCCCCATTGCAAAAAGAACAAAAGGACACAACACACAACCAACCATTTGACAATCAGCCTTTTTAAACCCGGGAAATAATTATTTAACTACAAAAACAGGTCTCTTAAAAACAAAACAGAGCAAGTTCTAGCTAAGCTATGATGCAGTTGTCCATGGTATCACCTACCATGCCCAATTCTTCCTATTTGCCTTTGCTTTCCCAGGTTTAAGTCCAGTTTCTCTGAAATCCTAACCATCCCATTCTACCAAATCTAAACCTAAAGTCAATCCAACTACAGACATTAAAATGTCTAAGTTTTCAAAGTTCATACTGCCTAGATAGACTTCAGATATGTACCAAGCTTTTATAAAATAAGTTAAATAGATGAGTTAATGGACATAAAATTCTTTCCCTCAGTGCAGGTGAGTAATTATTTGCAAGCTGGCTTAGTAAGACTAGCAAAACAGAGTAGTAGTTCTCTAGGAGTATCTGTTGGCTTTCCAAGAAAATCCAGAAAACATCATCTGAATGAAGTATTAATAAATCTAAATATACAAACTAATGTCGTATTTATATTTTAAGTTACCTGAAGCATGCCTCCCCTGATTCTGTGGCATTCTTTGGAAGAGATCATGGTTGTATTCATAATACCTATAGTCTTCATGTGCACGATCTCCAAGTGGGCGCCTCCTCTGACCATCAAAATAATTATCTGAATAGTAATATCGGGAACCAGAGTCTCCATTTTCGGGAGCAAAGTTAACTTCTGTTAAAAATGACTGAGAAGAGCCATATTCCCTAGGGACATCTGCTAGACTCCGGGCAAGGTAAGAAGGTGCAGATAATCTGTTGCTTTCTCTTCTCATCATTTCATGAGGTGTTCTTTGAATTGGAGTTCTAAGGAAACTATGGTTTCTTGAAACTATTCCATCTCCAGAAGCTGAAAAGGCATTAGCGCCTGAATCTGGAAGACAAATATCAGTTCGTCTTGGAATTGTTGGACCGTGCCGGATAAAAGAAGGCATAAGATCTATAATAAAACAAAAGAATAAAATGACTAGTAAATAATATATGCTTTTCCAAAGTTGTTTATTTACATCTTACCCCAAAATGAAAAATTTCAATGGACTTAAGAAAACACAATTAAAAACTTTAGCAAAGTATCTGGGTATTTTAAATTGAGGCTGATTGCCATATTCCCACTCAAATGAATTTATAATTTGTATGAATGTGTTATAAGTATGCTCTAGCAGAATCAAACATATTCTGCATACTACCAAACATAATATAATGAAACATCAGTAAGTTAAACTACAAAATACGTATTAATGAAATACTCATGATTAAATGTATAAAAATAGTAAACAATCTAACAAATGGATACAGTTACCAGCATAACTTAACATTAGTTTGTTTTGCAGACTGTACTTCATTTCCAAAATTCCCCAAACTCTTAAGTAAAACACAATTTAAAAAATGAAAGAGAACATAATGCTGTTCTCAAACATGTAAAGGTGAATTCCTTTAAAAAAAAATTAAAAAATTATTAATCTGGCATTCCTACTCTTGGAATTATGTAGCAACAGTACAATACTCAAAAGATGGAAAAACTAAAAATTAAGCTATGAAAATTAAAAAAAAATTTTTTAATCTCATTTCAAAGAGACACACAAATGTTGAATCAGTTCAAAAACAAACAAACAAAAAAAAAACACGCCAAGTCTAAAACCATGGCTCCTTTAAGAACAATTATAATTCAAAACAGAAGAAAACAGGGCAATGGCTTTAAGGATACAGTACTTCTGAATATAAAACTTAAATAAACACCTTCAGCATTCCTGGTTAGAATGCAAACACCTTTAAAACAAGAAGAAAACTGGATCTGGAGCCCATTTTATTAGTTCACTAAGTAGACAGTATCAGAGGGCACGCATATTAATATGTAACAGAAGCCAAGCAGACAAAAATTAGTATCCGAATAAACAAGGTTCAACATTTGATGAAACTAAAACAAAATACTATATATCAAAAGTTATTTGTTAAAAGGTGTGGCAAACATATTTCATGATTTTAAGATAAACATTGTTTATCTGAAGCTAACTGCAAGCTAACCTAAACTTGGCCAAAATCCTCAGAGAATACGTAAATGAAAAATAAACTTTTAAAAAGTTTTTAAAAATCAAGTTTCAGGTTATTGATGTACCCATCCGATCTGTTCTGTAAGAAAGCATTGCAAATACAAGGACAAATCTGGAAGGTTGATGATGTGGTTATAATGGAAAAACATGCTCTCCACCCCTTTTTGTGCGATCTTGGGCAAATATTACTAGGAACCTCTATGAAAAGCTTTCCCAATTACAATATGAGGTAATGCTTAAGTCACAGTCACCAGCTTCCAAGAAGGAAACTTACACAAAGGGCCCAGCATTCAGTATGAACACCAAAAAACTTGCTCCTTACCTCACAAATGTTCTGAACACACAAGCAAGAATTAAAAATGCAAAAGATTCAGTAGGAAAATTAGAGTCAAATACTTAAATTGAAAATAAGTAAAGTCTCAGCGAAATGCACTCTATTAAAAAATGTTTATAAACACACACACAACTTTTTTCGTAATTTTCCCAAAAGTATGATGGAAATTATTTTGAGTCTTTGGCGGATTTCTAGGAGGTTTTATTTGAAGAAATTCTTATGAACACAGCCAAACACATATAATTTTTGGCTCTTCAACCCTGAGATCTACAACTGATGAGACTTTTTGGGCAGCAGCTACAATAGCGACGGTCAGCTTTCACCTCCGGACGTTATCATCCAACAGAGCTGGACTAAGAATTCTACTCAAGCGTTCGCACAACTTCGAGCAGGGCGAGTGACAACTGCAGTGTTTGCAAACACAATGCAAATCTCGACGTAACAAGAGGAAAACGTGTGCCCCAGTGTAATCCCTTTAATTCCTACAGAACCAGGGGATGAGCAATTTGTTTTCTAAAGAATATCTTTCTTTCAGTAATTAAAACCAACAACATAGCTTCCAGAAGGGAAGTCTGTGGATTTTGAGGGGCGGGACGGGGCCGGGAGTGCGGGGCCGGGGGGGGAACGGAGGTGGACTAACTTAAGTTTTTTACTCTTTATCAGCTTTCAAACAACGAACATCACTCCAGGCATTAAAAAAAAAAAAAATCACAGAGGCCAAAAGGAAACACAAGCCGCGGGGAGCGGCGTCGGACACCCAGCCCGGGTCCCCCGTAGCCCGCGGCCGCCCAGGCCAGGTGTGGGCGCACCCCGCCCGACACTCACTCCGCAGCAGAGGAGACGTCTCCTTCTTCACGTACTTCCCCTGCACCTCGGCCGGCTTGGACACTTCGTTTTTGGTTTTCTTCCGGGACAGCATCCTTGACCACGAGGCCCCAGGCCACGTCAAGCAGCCGCCCTAAGGCTCCGCGCCGGGCGCCGGGGGTCCCCGCCGCCACCTCCGCCGGCGCCAGCGCCTCCTTCCCTCCCGAGCCGCCGCCGCCGCCGCCGCCGCCGCTGCCGCCTCTCCGCAGCCCGGGATTGCCCACAAGGACTGCCGCATGTTCGGGGCGCTAAGCGCGCCGGTCACCGCTCAATCGCTTGTCAGTTCCTTCCCGGAAGTCAGCCGGCTCCGCGTCGTTGCCCGAGAACTCCGAGAGAAGAGCCAGGAACGCCCCGCTAGGGCCATGGTCCTCTGCTGGCCACCTAGTTACCGCTACTGCTGCAGCCGCTGTCGCCGCCTACGTCCCGTAAACTTTCCCTGCGGCCGCTGGGAATTCTGGGAAACTCGACGCAGCGCGAGCGCCGCCGCCCTTCCCCCACCCGCTCCTGGGCGTGGCTCGGGCCAGAGGACGCGGGGCCGCCCTCTCAGCTAACGGGTTGCCCTGGCGTCTTCGGGAGGAGCAGCGGCAGCTTTCACTCCGGCTCGGCGAGGAGCAGGTCTGGTGGGCACTTTGGACAAAACGTGCCAGACTGAGCGCAGGAGGCCGTGGCGCGCTCCTGCAGAGGAACCTCCTCTACCCGCAGATTTTTCTCTCAGGACCTTGAGGGAGCTGGTAACGCCCCCCAAGATGCATTCGCGTCCTCGGCCACGAAAGAGGACGTCCCTCTTGGAGTTTTGGGGGCTGGTAAATTCAAGCCCGTAATAGCACAGAACGCCTGTAGAGTCGAAGAAACGCCACCCTTACGCTAATGCTGCACCCAAAGAAATCTAGATCTCTCTTTTTGTTGAAAACACTCCGTTAGTGCCAGGGAGTGTGCGTCTTTCTGATAAAGGAAAAAACGGAGGAAGAAGCCAAAGTGGTGTTTCTACTATCTGTGATGTAAGATAAATTTGATATTAGCGTGATTTATTTAATTATCACTATCATTATTTACCATATATTTCCTCTTGGAAATATGGAGTTGTCAATGGAAAAAAATAATCTCTCATGGGAATACAAAAGAGTTTTATTTGAGCCAAACTGGGAAATACAAGCCCAGAAGACAGCTTCTCAGGTAACTCTGAGGAAGTCCTGAGGGGGAAGCATGGGTTTCAGCATAGTTTTATCAGAACAAAACATTCAGTAAGTCAGGGATATATTCCTTCAAGGTTTCAAAAGAAAAAAAGATCAGTTTGGAACACAGGAAGTTATTACTGCCTTGGTACGTAGAAAGGGAGTCATCACTGAAGGAGTAACAGCATTGGCATCCCAGGAAGGGAGACATTGAATTTTTGTCTTATCATGGAAGCCTTGTTAAGTGTTGGTTGCTCAGTCACCAGATTACTTCGAAGTTAATGAGCCCGTTAATAAAGCAGATGTACAATATGTGTTGGATAATCCACAAATGGCATTTTAGCCAAGGTAAAAACTTGTGTGCAATCCAGAGTGACTTCTTCAGACCTCAGTATGTGAACATTTCTTTCATAGAGTTAAATACTCCTGTCTTAGATTTCTTTCTTTTTGTTTTTGAGAATTTTGAGCACTAAAGTTCAAGAACTGGGATTTTTAATCTAAAATAGACCCTGCTTTCTTCTATTTAATTTAGCAAAGGTGTGAAATGTTCAAGATAACATTTGAAAAATAACATGGGATCCACCCCTAGTGACCAAATTGAGGCTTTGACAATGGAAAGTGCTTTCTTTCCCTAAGATAGAAACTGTCTTACAAGAGATGTAAACAACTAACAAAAGGCAAGGAATTTTCTACTTACACAAGATTGTGTGTGTGTGTGTTAGTCGCTTAGTCGTGTCTGACTCTTTGCAACCCCATAGACTGTAGCCCACCAGGCCCCTCTGTCCATGGGATTCTCCAGGCAAGAACACTGGAGTGGGTTGCCACTTGCTACTCCAAAAGGAACTATATAATGAAAATGAAGTTGCTCAGTCGCGCAGACTCTTTGCGACCCCATGGACTGTAGCCTACCAGGCTCCTCTATCCATGGAATTTTCCAGGCAAGAGTACTGGAGCGGGTTGCCATTTCCTCCTCCAACTACACAAGATTAGGAAGATGGTAAAACTTTGTTTTGCCATGAACAAGTAAGACATTTTGTCTAGTGCCTGTCTCCATCTTTATATACTTTATGATCCCATGACACTGATCTCTCAGTATTTATTCAATAACTAAAAAGTGTTTATTGAGCATCCACTCTGCTCCAGACTGTTCTAGGTGCTTGGGATATAGCTGCAGGCAGAGATATAGTTAGGGGCTTCCCTGATGGCTCAGATGGTAAGAATCTGCCTGCAATGCCTGGATTCAATCCCTGGGTCTGAAAGATCCCCTGGAGAAGGGAGTGGCTACCCACTCCAGTATTCTTGCCTGAAGAATTCCATGGACAGAGGAGCCTGGCGGGCTACAGTCAATGGGATCACAAAGCGCTGGACACAACTGAGCGACTTGAGTGACTAACACACATAGGCAAAGAATCCCTACTCTCATGGGGAAGAGAGACAATAAAGAAGAAAAATAAATAAAATGTACTCTACTACATGGTGATCATGCTGAGGTGAAAATAAGGGAAAAAAAGGGTTTGTGATCTTAGTATAGAATGACTAGCTCATGAGGAGACTTTGTAGTGACAAAAGAAATTGGTAGTGCAACTATCTGAAGGAAAAATACTCTAGGCAAAATGAACAGCAAGTGCAAAGTCCCTGCCAGTCACCAAATTCCCAGCAATTTGAAGAAATGTAAGGAAATGGCAACCCACTCCAGTGTTCTTGCCTGGAGAATCCCAGGGACGGGGGAGGCTGGTGGGCTGCCGTCTGTGCTGTCTATGGGGTCGCCCAGAGTCAGACACGACTGAAGCAACTTAGCAGCAGGAGCAGCAAGAAGGTCTATGTAGCTGGAGCACAGGAGGAGAGTAGTGGGAGTTGAAGTTAGAGAGATAACATTGTATCATTGTAAAGAATTTCACTTTGAGCAAAGAAATGACATAATCTGAGTTAATGTTTTGAACAGATCACTTTGGATGCTCAAAAACTATTGCTGGCTTGGACCAGGGTAACAGTAGGGGAGATGATGATAAATGGTCAGATTTTGGACATGTTTTTAAGACAGAGTCAACAGGATTTGCTGACAGATTGAATATGGAGTGTATATTTTATACATAATATTATTTGTATAAAATAAGCTACAAGGATATATTATACAACACAAGAAATAGAGCCAATATTTGATAATAATTATAAAATGGAGTATAGCTTTTAAAATTGTCAGTCACTGTGTTGTATACCTATAATATTGTACCTCAGCTATATCTGAATTTAAAAAAAACAGAATAAAATAGAAGCTTATTAGAATAGCAGATTGTACTCTCAGAGGAACATCAGAAAAGCAGTTACTTGTTCCTATTGTTTGGATATAAAGCCTAGTACTAAAGTGTTGAGCATGTGGATGGAGAAGAGTGATGAAACACAAATGGAGAGACATTGAAGTTTTGTTACAGATAGGATATGAAGGCAGGAGATGAAGGGAAGGAAGGGGGCGCCAAAAAAGTGCCAGGTTTCTTCCCAGGACATACTAAGGAGCATAAGAGGACAAAAGCATGTTAAGACCTTGTTAATAGAGCCAAGTCTTTACACTTGAGGTTTTCCCAGAGATGGAAATACAGGATACCTTTCACATTCATGGAAGGAAAAGTCATAGAATTTTAAAATTCAAAACAAATTCTGAGATCAGCTAGGCTAATGTGGAAAACTAGAAAAAATAAATGTTTTGCTTCAGATTTTATTCCTGATTAGTAGCAGACATGTCTCAGAACTGGAGGTATTCTGTTCCAACTTTGGGTCTTGTCCCAGTAACAGCAAGTTCAGATTCTAACAGTTATTTTGAAAGTCGTCCATGTTCCCAACAAAGAACACCTCCCCCCCTTCACTGCTATTTCAGTTCTTTGAGTTATATCAGAGAGAAAACCTCAAAAGTGCACTTTTTAACATCTGCAATTTGCCTTTTTATCAAGGAGAGTGCTTTCCAGGATCAACAATCTGCAGACAGCATTAGTAGTTGCAATGCATACCATTATGTGAGCTTTGAATTCAAATCCAGGAGTCCAGACACTTTGAATTCACATCTGTTTTGTAGAAATTCCTGGATTTCTGGTAGTTTTTATTAAGGAATCTAGATTTTGCAGTTGTAATTCTCCAAAGATAGCTTTTAAGAGGGTTAATATTATATTACATAATAGTGATATTTTTCCCCCTTGCAGTTGCATTGTCTGTGGAGAGAATCTTAGTTTTCTCACATGAAAATTAGAGTTTGGACTAGTTGATTTCCAAAGTGTCTTTCAGCCCTGCAGGGTTGTGCCACATAGGCAGAATGAAATATACAAAAATAAAAACAATTACCTTAGTAGGCATATAGGTGATTTCTCTTCTTTAAAAGTATTTATCTTTATCGCTATGTTTTTATCTAAAAAACATTATTTAGGTTTAATCTTTTAAAGAACAGTTTTTAATTAAAAACATAGCAATAACGAAAATATTTTAATTATTTATTTAATATTTATTATTAATTAAAAAGCAAGTGTTAAAATATCAGCGTCATATAAAGTCATCGTTAGCATAAAAGTGAAATCTTGCGCCAAGCTACTACTTTTCAAAGAGAGCCAAAGTTGTTATGTTATTTTTACTTTCTCTAGCTAAAAGCATGTAAAATTTAAAAGAGTGAACTTTCTAATGAAGAATTGTCCAAGAAAGAACCAAGTGCTGCTGCTAAGTCGCTTCAGTCGTGTCCGACTCTGTGCGACCCCGTAGACTGCAGCCCACCAGGCTCCCCCGTCCCTGGGATTCTCCAGACAAGAATACTGGAGTGGGTTGCCATTTCCTTCTCCAATGCATGAAAGTGAAAAGTGAAAGTGAAGTCACTCAGTCGTGTCCGACTCTTAGCGACCCCATGGACTGCAGCCTACCAGGCTCCTCCGTCCATGGGATTTTCCAGGCAAGAGTACTGGAGTGGGGTGCCATTGCCTTCTCCAAGTGCTAATAAGTCCTAAATATGGAGGGCTTTAAAAAAAATAAAATAAAAGGCTCTTTTACTCTCGAGCCCACTCTTCCTGGTCATATGACAAGATAAATTTCATCTGTCTCTGGAAGAAGTAATAATAATCCTGTTTAACCCTTCCAGAGTTTTGGCTCTTAAAATCTGGGAGGGTCAATTCCTGAGTACCCTTTAAGCAGAAGCTTTAAGTATTTCCCATAAAGGAGAGATTGTGAAAATATAAATACTTGGTATAAAAACTAAGTTGGCTTCCCAGACTACTCTAGTGTCTGATGAATTATCCCTCACCCCCAGATAATGTGGAAAATTAGTATCACAAGTCTGATCAAAAGGAATCAAGCTGGGAGATTTGATGCTACTAAGCTTTGATCTTGTTCGTATATTTTATACTATGATTGCCTGGATTTAGAGGTCCTCTAAAACTGTGATAGCTAGCCAAAATGAATCTCTTATTTTTGACAATGCTAACTTTTGACTTCAGTTTTCTGTCTTTATAGGCCTTTCTGCCTGTTTCCCTCTCTGGAAACTTTTTCTTCCAACATTGGCTATATCTTCAATCACGTTCAACTTTATTCTTTGCAATAATGAATATTTACTTGGCTTTTAGTAAGTTTTTTTGTTTGAGAACTCAGTAAAAGTTTACCCAAGATTCTTGTTATGAGGGGTCTCCTGAGGTAGAGCTACTGTGAAAACACCTGCATCCCTTTTACACTACATGGGAGCCAAGGGATAATCAGAAATACCATGTAACAAGCCACACCATTATTTCTTTTTTGCTGTTGTCAGTCCATGCTGATGCAGGACCCTGTGCAAAGATGATTTGCAAAATTCCCAAACAGAAATCAAGAGAAAGCATTCATCTGTCTTGAAGAGCTGTGCGGATTTCACTAACCTCTTAACACTATCGTCTCAAGCCTGGAAACTTTCTTTTTCCTGCCAAAATCTCTTTACTTCCATTTAAGAAGTTCCACGGGAACTTCTTTTGTATCACCTTTTATCCATCTTGTGGCCTGCTTTCTTGAAGAACCCACTGATTTTTTTTTCCTCTGGGGCAATAAGCTTTAGCCTGAGGGTGCAAGGTAAACATATTTATGGGGAAGGAGGGAATGAAAAGTACATTTGTTTGAAATATTTGCAAGAAAGCAGATTAAGTAGAATTCTTATAGTTAGAGCCAGAATGCAAAGCTTTAAGAGAAAAAAATGAAAGTCTCTTGTTCCATATAGAGTCTGACCACATAAATATATCTTCTCTCCCTCCTGGAACTCCACTTAAATGACAATGAAAAAATAAAAGGAGATTGAACTCATAATTATTAAGAGAACACAAGATGGGCCTTCAGTAGACATGACATCAATTAATTTCAATTAGAGAGTGATGGGATTGAGACAAGGTAGAAAAGAGGTTGAAGGGAGTAGAGGAAGTAGGACAGAGGGAGCCACAGCCTAAAATATTGATACTTATGAAAGCATATAGAGCCAGAGATCCAGGAGAAACTTAGGACTGGCAAGTAACTGGTTCGGTTAAAGATAGGAAAGAAATGTGGAGCTGGAAAAAGGCACTAATTGAAAGTCAAACTTCCTCTCTCCATCCACCATAGACTTTCAGGCCGTTAGGCATTTATTCACCAGAAAGGGAATCTTAAAAAAGATCTTTCTCTTTTGGAGAAATCAAATGGCCGTAGAACAAAGGTCTTGGCAATCTAAAGTGTAGCTCCTGCAAAATAAACAACTCATCTCAAAGGGAAGTCTGCCAATCCATAGGCCTCAATCCCTAAGACTCCCAAGTGTTTTTTTAATGTGTCGTTCTTAAACATAAATATACAACTGAGGATTACTAAAATTGTAGAAAAATTTTCAACATGAATGATAAAAAGATAAACAGAAAAATAGGCCCCAAAGAAAATACATATAATTCGGAGGATAGCTGAGTATGGTATGGTGAGTACTTTAAATGCTTATTACCATCAACAGATATTTGATAAAAGATATTGCATTCATAAGTCAACAACAAGATGCTATGAAAAAGAAACAATCAGAAAGCAATACAGAGCTCTTAGAAATTAAAGATAGGGGTTGCCAAGTGAAATATTCAGAAGAAAGTTAGGAAAATAGGTTAAGAAAATCTCCCAAACCACAGAATAAAAAGACAGAGGTGTGTGAAATATGAGGAAAAAGATAAGAGAAATAGGCTCTGTATATAAGAGGCCCAATATCCTGAAAATGTTGGTTCCACAAGAGAAAATAGAGCATCATCAAAATGGAACACAAGATATTTTTTCAAAGATGAGGGAAAGGAAGTTCCCAATTGAATGGATTTCCCAAGTGCTCTACAAAATTGATGAGAAAAGATCCTTGTCTTAATGTGACATTGTAAAATTTCAGACCAAGGATAAAATGATCCTAAAAGCTTCCAGTGAAAGTAAAAGTCAATTATAAAGGAATGAGAATCAGATTAGCATCAGGTTTTTAATTATCTGGGACAGCTAAATAAGACAATGGAACAATGACTTCTAACAAATGTGGGGAAATCAGTTTTAGTTAACAACTCCATATCCACCCATAATGTCAGTCAAAAATTAGGGGAGAATAGACATTTGGGGGCATAAAAGAATTCTGAAAGTAAACTTTTCATATATCCTATCATAGTAAGTTACCAGAAGCTAAGTTCTAAAAAACTAAGTCTCATACCCACAAAGAACAAACAAAACAAAAACAGGAGGATAGAGATTAAAGAAATAGTGACTCTAACTCAGGAGAGAAATAAATTTCTCAGTATCACAGCTGCACAGCTGGAACTCAATTAATCCAGATTGGAATTTAAGAGGATCCTAGGAGGAAGTACCTGGGAAAGGATGGAACTTAAGAAATCTATATAATTTGTAACAAATTAAGATGATAAGTGCTGACAATTCAAGCAAATAAGGCAATGGAACATGAAAACTTGAGGGACTACAGCATTGTGACCCTTTTGAAAAAGCGTGAGGATGAAATCCAACAAACCAAGATTAATCAATTTAAAATTTGGGATTAGAACAGTAGTTGAAAATGAACTGTCAGTAAATATTAAAAACTCTTTAATATAGAAAAGCCTAAGCAATTTTCTTTAAAAATCAAAATTTTTAAAGAAAGCAGACTTTGCTTTGGGTTTTCCCATGTCCATACATCTTTAAGATTCCTTAAAGAGCTTAGTATTTTAAAAACTTAACCCAAATCATCCATTTAGTCAAGACAAGTCTGAACAGGACTTTAAATATCAGGATCCTCTGCCTTTGGCAAGTGATGCTGTTTACATCATGCTGATCAGGATTGAGGAACTAGTAATAACATTTTAGACAAAGGGTAGATTCAGTGGAGCCAGGAAATTGGAGGGCATGAACAAGGAGGTTGTGGTCAGAGGGGAATTTCAAGAGTTTTTAATGAGAGTTTGTAAGTATGACCACTAGCTAGTACTTGTAGTAGAGGTGGAAGTGATGGAAAGAGAAAGTTGAGGAATGTGACGTCTTGGAATGTCAAAGACTTGGACTATTGTTAAAAAAAAAAAAAAAAAAAAAAAAGCAGAAAAACAATGAGCCATTGAAAAAGGATGCAGGGAATGTCCCGGAAATCAGTAGAAAAGGAAACCTAAAGGATAATGTAAATAAAAGGCTTAAAAATAACAGATTGCTTCCTTATGATTCATGTATTACACAGATACCTCCAAAGTCCTACAACTTCTATTAAGTTGTTTTGGAACTTTTATTACAAATCACTTAATGTTGTTGTTGTTCTTCAGTCACTAAGTCGTATCAGACTCTTTGCGATCCCATAACTGCAGAATGCCAGGCTTCTCTGTCCTTCACTGTCTCCTGCAGTTTGCTCAAACTCATGTCTATTGAGTCAGTGATGCAACCATCTCATCCATCTCACCCCCTTCTCCTCCTCCCTCAATTTTCCCCAGCATCAGGGTCTTTTACAGTGAGTCAGTTCTTAGCATCAGGTGGCCAAAGTATCGGAGCTTTAGCTTCAGTATCAGTCCTTCTAGTGAATATTCAGGGTTGATTTCCTTTAGGATTGACTGGTTTGATATCCTTGCAATCCCAGGGACTCGTAAAAGTCTCCAGCACCACAATTAGAAAGCATCAGTTCTTTGGCACTCAGCCTTCTTTATTATGGTCCACCTCTCATATCCGTGACTACTGGAAAAACCTTATAATAGTACCATTAAAATACTGTATTTCATTGATATGCTTTATTAATAAAATCACAGTACTGCTTGGCCTCTAAACAAATTAATGTTCAGGGTTTCCATAATAGTGTACTCCAAATTTAGAGCCTATATGGACTTACTTCCAAGGGCCTAATTATCTCATACATGATTAATTAATAGAACTGAATGATCATATCTAGCAGCCAAGACAATTTTTCTTTTTGAGTTTTTATCTTTTTAATTTATTTTATTATAGTTGATTTACAATTTTGTGTTAATTTCTACTGCACAGCAAAGTGATTTGGTCATATGTATACATATATTTTATACATATATTTCATACCCTTTTGATGTTTCATATCCTATTTTCATATACATATATTTCATATCCTTGTCCATTATGATTTATCACAGGATATGGAATATAGTTTCCTGTGCTATACAGTAAGACTTTGTTGTTTATCCATTCTATTTCCTGACCCAGGGATTGAACCCAGGTCTCCTGCTTTGCAGGCAGATTCTTTACCACCTGAGCCACCAGGGAAGCCCATATATATAATAGTTTGCATCTATCAATACTAATCCCAAACTCCCAATCCATCCCTCCCCCATTTCTCCCCCTTGACAACCATAAGTCTGTTCTCTATGTCTGTGAATCTGTTTCTGTTTTGTAAATAAGTTCATTTGTACTATTTATATTACAAATGACATTATTTTATTCCTTTTTATGGCTAAGTAGTATTCCATTGTATATATGTACCATATCTTCTTTATCCAGTGTTCTGTTAATGGACATTTAGGTTGCTTCTGTATCTTGGTTATTGCAAATAGTGCTGCAATGAATATTGGGTTGCATGTATCTTTTAAAATTATGTTTGTCTCCAGATATATGCCCAAGCATGGGATTGCTGGCTGGTTCTATTTTTAGTTTTTAAAAGAATCTCTGTACTGTGCTCCATAGTGCCTGTACCAATTTACATTCCCACCAACAGTGCAGGAGGGTTCCCCTTTCTCCTCACTCTCTCCAGCATTTGCTATTTTGACTTAAAAAAAAACATTTATTGGACTATAGTTGATTTACAATGTTGTGTTAGTTTCAGGTGTTTAGAAATGTGACTACTCTTTTTTAGATTCTTTTCCCATATAGGCCATTACAGAGTATTGAGAAGAGTTCCTGTGGTATACAGTAGGTCCATATTAGTTATCTATTTTACATATCATAGTATGTATATGTCAGTCCCAATGTCCCAATTTATCCCTCCTCCCACCCCTGTAATCATAGACTTTTTAATGTTGGCCCTTGGATCAGTAGGAGGTGGTACTTCATTGTAGTTTTGATTTGTATTTCTCTAATAACTAGGAGTATTGAGCATCTATTCATGTGCCTGTTGGCCATATATATGTCTTCTTTGGAGAAATAGCTGCCCGTTTTTTTATTGGATTGTTCATTTTTTTCGTTATTGAGTTGTATGAGCTATTTGTATTTTTTTGGAAATCAAACACTTGCAAGATAATTTTCTTAATAATAGTATCATCAATCTTTCCAACAACTTTGATGGTATTTTTGATTTGAGATTACAATAACTGAGTATGTAGGGGAAAAAATTTCAACCTTTCTTTACTGTCTCCATTTCTTTCATCCCATAAACACACACATCATTTTTCACAAAACTGCTCCCATCTAAATCCTGAACTTTATTGTAATATCAAGATTAATAACTAATAATCGTCTTTGCCCCCTGTGTGCTCAGTCTGCCTTTTGTCTGTGGAAAAACTTTAGCCAAAGAATAAGTTTAATCAGAAGTGAGAACATGCAGAAACAAAGGAAAACAGTCAAAGGACACCAAATAATAATAATGTAGTCACTAAACAAAGAGAAGGACCTTTGTTCCTCCACAAGGGGTATAGACAATATTCTGAGCCATATCTTTCACCCATACCCCAGTGGAGAAGTTCAGTCAGTTCAGTTCAGTTGCTCAGTAGGTTCCGACTCTTTGCAACAACATGAATCGCAGCACACCAGGCCTCCCTGTCCATCACCAACTCCTGGAGTTCACTCAAACTAATGTCCATCGAGTCGGTGATGCCATCCAGCCATCTCATCCTCTGTCGTGCCCTTCTCTTCCTGCCCACAATCCCTCCCAGCATCGAGTCTTTTCCAGTGAGTCAGTTCTTCGCATGAGGTGGCCAAAGTATTGGAGTTTCAGCTTTAGCATCAGTCCTTCCAATGAACGCCCAGGACTGATCTCCTTTAGGGTGGACTGGTTGGATCTCCTTGCAGTCCAGGGGACTTTCAAGAGTCTTCTCCAACCAAAAGTATCAATTCTTCAGTGCTCAGCTTTCTTCACAGTCCAACTCTCACATCCATACATCACCACTGGAAAAACCATAGCCTTGACTAAACGGATCTTTGTTGGCAAAGTAATATCTCTGCTTTTTAATATGCTAAGTTGGTCATAACTTTCCTTCCAAGGAGTAAGCGTCTTTTAATTTCATGGCTGCAATCACCATCTGCAGTGATTTCGGAGCCCAGAAAAATAAAGTCTGACACTGTTTCTACTGTTTCCCATCTATTTCCCATGAAGTGATGGGACCAGATGCCATGATCTTAGTTTTCTGAATGTTGAGCTTTAAGCCAACTTTTTCACTCTCCTCTTTCACTTTCATCAGGAGGCTGTTTAGTTCCTCTTCATTTTCTGCCATAAGGGTGGTGTCATCTGCATATCTGAGGTTATTGATATTTCTCCTGGCAATATTGATTCCAGCTTGTGCTTCTTCCAGCCCAGCGTTTCTCATGATGTACTCTGCATAGAAGTTAAGTAAGCAGGGTGACAATATACAGTTTTGACGTACTCCTTTTCCTATTTGGAACCAGGCTGTTGTTCCATGTCCAGTTCTAACTGTTGCTTCCTGACCTGCATATAGGTTTCTCAAGAGGCAGGTCAGGTGGTCTGGTACTCCCATCTCTTTCAGAATTTTCCACAGTTTATTGTGATCCACACAGTCAAAGGCTTTGGCATAGTCAATAAAGCAGAAATAGATGTTTTTCTGGAACTCTCTTGCTTTTTCCATGATCCAGCAGATGTTGGCAATTTGATCTCTGGTTCCTCTGCCTTTTCTAAAACCAGCTTGAACATCAGGAAGTTCACGGTTCACGTATTGCTGAAGCCTGGCTTGGAGAATTTTGAGCATGACTTTACTAGCGTGTGAGATGACTGCAATTGTGCAGTAGTTTGAACATTCTTTGGCATAGCCTTTCTTTGGGAT
The DNA here is from genome assembly GCF_027580195.1 of Bos mutus. Taxonomy (NCBI): domain Eukaryota; kingdom Metazoa; phylum Chordata; class Mammalia; order Artiodactyla; family Bovidae; genus Bos; species Bos mutus. The sequence goes on along the minus strand of NC_091626.1, from coordinate 64,653,202 downwards.
TGGAATGAAAACTGACCTTTTCCAGTCCTGTGGCCACTGCTGAGTTTTCCAAATTTGCTGGCATATTGAGTGTAGCACTTTCACAGCATCATCTTTCAGGATTTGAAATAGCTCAACTGGAATTCCATCACCTGCACTAGCTTTGTTCGTAGTGATGCTTTCTAAGGCCCACTTGACTTCACATTCCAGGATGTCTGGCTCTAGGTGAGTGATCACACCATCGTGATTATCTTGGTCGTGAAGATCTTTTTTGTACAGTTCTTCTGTGTATTCTTGCCTCTTCTTAATATCTTCTGCTTCTGTTAGGTCCATACCATTTCTGTCCTTTATCAAGCCTATCTTTGCATGAAATGTTCCCTTGGTATCTCTAATTTTCTTGAAAGATCTCTACTCTTTCCCATTCTGTTGTTTTCCTCTATTTCTTTGCATTGATCACTGAGGAAGGCTTTCTTCTCTCTCCTTGCTATTCTTTGGAACTCTGCATTCAGATGCTTTTATCTTTCCTTTTCCTTTGCTTTTCGCTTCTCTTCTTTTCACAGCTATTTGTAAGGCCTCCCCAGACAGCCATTTTGCTTTTTTGCATCTCTTTTCCATGGGGATGGTCTTGATCCCTGTCTCCTGTACAATGTCATGAACATCTGTCCATAGTTTATCAGGCACTCTGTCTATCAGATCCAGTCCTTAAATCTATTTCTCACTTCCACTGTATAATCATAAGGGATTTGAATTAGGTCATACCTGAATGGTCTAGTGCTTTTCCCCTACTTTCTTCAATTTCAGTCTGAATTTGGCAATAAGGAGTTCATGATCTGAGCCACAGTCAGCTCCCGGTCTTGTTTTTGCTGACTGTATAGAGCTTCTCCATCTTTGGCTGCAAAGAATATAATCAATCTGATTTCGGTATTGACCATCTGGTGATGTCTATGTGTACAGTCTTCTCTTGTGTTGTTGGAAGAGGGTGTTTACTATGACCAGTGTGTTCTCTTGGCAAAACTGTATTAGTCTTTGCCCTGCTTCATTCCGTATTCCAAGGCCAGATTTGCCTGTTACTCCAGGTGTTTCTTGACTTGCTACTTTTGCATTCCAGTCCCCTATAATGAAAAGGACATGTTTTTTGGGTGTTAGTTCTTAAAGGTCTTGTAGGTCTTCATAGAACCGTTCAACTTCACCTTCTTCAGCATTACTGGTTGGGGCATAGGCTTGGATTACTGTGATATTGAATGGTTTGCCTTGGAAACAAACAGAGATCATTCTGTCATTTTTGAGATTGCATCCAAGTACTGCATTTTGGACTCTTCTGTTGACCATGATGGCTACTCCATTTCTTCTAAGGGATTCCTGCCCACATTCTGACAGAATGTGGTCCACTGGAGAAGGGAGTGGCAAACCACTTCAGTATTCTTGCCTTGAGAACCCCATGAACAGTATGAAAAGGCAAAATGATAGGATACTGAAAGAGGAATTCCCCAGGTCAGTAGGTGCCCAATATGCTACTGGAGATCAGTGGAGAAATAACTCCAGAAAGAATGAAGGGATGAAGCCAAAGCAAAAACAATACCCAGTTGTGAATGTGACTGGTAATAGAAGCAAGGTCCGATGCTGTAAAGAACAATGTTGCATAGGAACCTGGAATGTCAGGTCCATGAATCAAGGCAAATTGGAACTGGTCAAACAGGAGATGGCAAGAGTGAATGTCAACATTCTAGGAATCAGCAAACTAAAATGGACTGGAATGGGTGAATTTAACTCAGATGACCATTATATCTACTACTGTGGGCAGTGGAGAAGTTAACTACATGATGATGATAAGATGGTAAGCCATGACATAAGCTGCCATAATTCTGAAAAATGTCCTCAAAAAATGTAAACAAACCAACCTGGAACTGAAGACTAACTGTACTTAATCAAGATGATGCTGATCAGACCGCCAATGTCCAATTTCAAGACGACTGTCAGAGCTGACTGTACTGTTTCTGCATGTAGCACCCCACTCTGTCTATAATAGTACTTGCCTCAGATTGTCGGGTTGGGGGTGGGGAGTTGACCTTTGGACAGACATCCTCACCTCCTCCTTCCCCATTGCTGGTATCCAAAATAAAGCAAACCTACAAATTTTCCTTTCCACCAACCTTGCCTCTTTATTGGCTTTTGAACTGCGAGCAACCAGACCCTACTTTCGGTAACAATGTTAATAACTAATATTTGAACTACTGGCATTACTGAGTATAGTTGAGGATCCATGGTTTGAATAGTTCAAATAAAGTACAAGCACTGTAACTTTTGTTATGGATATGAAGAAATTCCTTCTTCTAGGATCAAATCAACATTTGGTCCCTCATGTGAATACTCCTTATAGTTGAATTCCTGTAAGCATTTATTTGGATCAAACTCTTAGAGGCAGAATAGCTGAGTCAAAGAGTATATTAGGCTAGATAATGGCACCCCCAAAGATGTCCACACCCTGATTCCTGGAACCTGAGAACATATTAACATAATAAAAAGGACTTCACAGGTGTGAGTAAGTTGAGTCTTTAGATGAGAAGAGCAGCTTACATTTTCCAGGTGGGTCCAATTTAATTACAAGTGTTCCTAAGGTACGGAATTAAGTCATGTGGACTCTGCTCAGGACTTATCCTACTCTGGGCTTTTTGACTTGGTAGGAGAGTTCTTTTTCTGTTTAGGTTCGAGCAACCGCAAACAAAACCAAAGCTGAGATTTGACATAGCACAAGATTTATTTCATGGGCAAAGAATGAAGAAGCGGGAACTAAGTTCACAGATCAACTTCTCACCCACCTGGCAAGAGATATTTAAAGAGTAAAGATGGAAGGATGAGGATTGTGAAGCTAATGATGGGGAGGTATGTACACAAGTTTGTTGGGGCAGGGACAGTGTTTTTTCTGTTGTGTAGGGTGCCACCCACTTTAATCCTTTTTCTGGTGCTTAATATCTGGTGTGTGTTGAAGGTGAGATTTGTCACCATCGTGGTCTCAGCTGATTCCATTTTTGTTTGCAGTTTCCTTTCTTATGTCTGAATTATTTAACTTGAAGACTTATGTTAACCCCTACTAAGGTTGATATTGGAAGGTTCTGAGCAAGGACACTCTTGCTAAAGGTAGGGGTTGGCAGATTTTGAGCAAAGGTTTGGAGCAGCTCTAGCAACACTTACAAGAAGTAGGTGATATGATGATGAAAGCAAGAGGGTGCGAGTGATTGGAGGAAGGGGCCATGAGCTAGGGAGTACAGTTAGCCTCCAGAAGTTGAAAAAGCCAAGGAAATGAAATCTTCCTTCAGAGCCTCCAGAAGGAACCAGCCCTGCCAACACCTGGACTTTAGCCCAGTGAGACTGGTTTTGAACTTCTAATCTCCAAAACTGTAAGTAATAAATTCGTGCTGTTTCATGCCCCTAAGTTTGTAGTAATTTGTTACAGCAGAATAAGAAACTAATGCAAAGAGTTTGCAAATAGTTTCAACGTTTTAATTGTCGAATTTCCCATCAGTAGTGTATGAGAGTGTCTCTCTCTGATCTGTATTATTTTCGCTTCATGTCCCTTCTCCTATAAGTAGTCTGTAAACTTTTCTAGGGTGTAGCCTATGTCCTCAATCTCTCTTTTCATCTCACACAAATATCCTGAACCTGATAGATCCACAAAACTCTATACTAACAATGTTAAATATTAATGAATTTCAGTAGAGTAAGAAGGCATGAAAGAAATATTTGACCTGAATTTTTTGAAGGAAAATGTTCCACTTTTGAGTCTTCTGAGTTAGGTTGAGTATCATATCATGTGTTTTAGAGTTAAAAGAGAAAAGCATCAAGTGGTAGGTATAAATATAACAGTTCAGTTCAGTCGCTCAGTCGTGTCCGACTCTTTGTGACTCCATGGACTGCAGCACACCAGGCCTCCCTGTCCATCACCAACTCCCAGAGTTCACTCAGACTCACGTCCATCGAGTCAGTGATGCCATCCAACCATCTCATCCTCTGTGGTCCACTTCTCCTCCTGCCTTCAATCTTTCCCAACATCAGGGTCTTTTCCAATGAGTCAGTTCACTTATTTCATGGTAAAAGGGCAAGCTTAACAGACCCAATATGCTATTTTGTTCCCAAAATGAGACAAGCAATTGGAAAAACATTATAGAAAATAAATAAATATACTAAAAATAAATATACTACGCAGATCTATATACACCTGAGCATAGATTGTGATTAGCACATTCTTCCAAATTCTTTTTTCATCTGCGTTCTAACACAAATTTCTATCAGGTTTACCCTTAATTTTTTCTCAGTGGCTTTATTGAGATGATTTACATAAAATTCACATGCTTAAAACTGTATAAATTTTATAAGTTTTAACATATGTATAAAACTGAGAGACCATCACCATGATGAAGACGATGAACATAGCCATCATCCCTAAAAGTTTCCTTGTCTTCTTTTGTATCCTACCTTTCCACTCCTTCCCACAATCTTCCAACTTGTCAGCTTTATGTCACTACAGGTGATTGAAGTTTATATGAATGAAAACTTAGTTTGCAGGTGATTGAAGTTTATATGAATGAAATTATACATATATATTCCTTTCTCTGATTTCCTTTACTCGAAATAATTATTTTGAGATTCATTCATGTTGTTTGTACAATAACTCATTGATATTTATTAGAATATTCATTCTATGGACATACCACAGTTTGTCCATTCATCTGTTGATGGACATTTCAGCTGTCTTCAGTTTTGGCCATCATAAATAAAGCTGCTATGAATACTCATGTATGTGTCTTTGTGTGAACATGTGCTTTTATTTCTCATGGTTAAATATCAGGAAAGTAATGACAAGGTAGACATATACTTAACTTTTTAAGGAACTGCCAAACTGTTTTCCAAAGTACCATTTTACCGTCTTACCATCTGTGTGTGTGTGAGAGAGAATTCCTGTTACTCTACATCCTTATCCACACTTGTTTTGTTCAGTCATTTTTCATTAGCCATTCTAGTAGATATTGTCAACTACAAATTGGCACTTGCCACTGGGACTTGCCACCTACCTCTACAACAATTAAATTATGTGCTGCTACAGTTACTGCTTTTCAACACCCCCTGAAAGGAGTTCAGGATGGAGAGCAGAAATGAGGCATTCTGTGCTGTGGCAGGGGCGGTGGTGAGGGACTGACAGAACAGGTCTTCAGATAGATAATTTTAAGAGCAATTTTATGAGCCCAATTCTTGTATCACTTCATATCTAGAAAAGCTCTAAAGTGCTTCATGATGATGACTGCTTCTTGTGACTAGTTGACCTCCCCCCACACACCCCCCACCCCCGCCTCTTTGGAGCAGTTTCTCAGAGCTATCTGAGGTACTGTCTCCTGGGTTGCAGTCCTCGTTTTGCCCCCAATAAAACTTAACTCGCAACCTTCATGTTGTACAATTTTTTATGTTTACTGTATGTAGTGATATCATATTGCAGCTTTAATTAGCCTTTCTCTAATAACTAATTATGTTGAGATTTTTTTTCATGTGCTTCTTTGCTGTTCTTATATCTTATTTGGTGCCTGATCAAATCTTTGCCATTTTTATTGGGTTTATTGATTGTTGAATTTTGAGAGTTCATCATACTTAACAAACTTAAAAGTTTTTTAAAAGAGAATTTATTTTATATGACTTGAATCCCCTTAAATGTATTGAGATTTGTTTTATGGTTCAGAACATGGTCCATTTGGTAAATATTCCTTATGCACTTGAAAAAAATGGTGTATTCTGCTGTTGTTGGGCTGAATGTTCCGTAAATGTTAATTCAAATTTGTTGATAGTGTTCAAATCTTCTATATCTGTGGTAGCACCCTTATAACCCCAAAGATGCCCATATTCTAAGCCTCCAAATTTGTGAATATGTTACTTTACATGCCAAAAGGACTATGCAGACATGATCTTATTAAAGGTATTGAGATAGACTATCCTAGATTGTTCAGGTGGGTCCAATTTAATCACAAGTCTTTAACAGCAGAGGACTTCTCCCCCTGTAATCATGTTAAGTCCAAGCTCATACTGCTCCCTGCACAACAGGCTAATAAATCGAGAAGATAGTTGTTGGGACGAAGGATCGTGACTTTATTCAGAAAGCCAACAGACTGAGAAGATGGTAAAGTAGTGTCTCAGAATCATTTTACCTGGGTTTGGATGCTAATTTTTTACTCTTTTATGGAGCAAAGAGTGGGAGGTGAGGAGGTAATATGAAAAAGGTGATAAATAGTTGCAAATATTTCTTGGTTCCCTGGGAACCTAGGGAATCTACTCCAGAGCACCTCTAGAGAACCTGTGTTAATTTCTTCTTTCCTACAGCCACTCATAGGTGGGCCTGGTCAGGATGTTTCCTGTGAGTAAACAAAGGTATTTCAGCTTAAGCTCTGGCATGGGAGGCCAAGTTCCTGGAGGTGGGTCATTGTGTATATTTTAAGATATAGGCAACATCCCTTTAGAGATTGACTTGTAGCAAAAGCAGTAGGATACAAAGGTTAATGTCAAAGAAACAGATCTAATATGGAGTCATATGTTATACCCTGTTACAATCAGAGGGAGACATGACTATGGAAAAAGAATTAGAGAAATTCAACATTGCTTGCTTTAAAGATGGAAGAAAAGATTCATGACCAAAAATGCAGATGACCTCTAGAAACTGGAAAAGAGCAAGAAATGGGTTCTCTCCTAGCAGCTCCAGAAAGGAATACAACCCTGTCTTCATCTTGACTTTTAGTTCAATGAGACCTGTGTTGGACTTCTGATTTACAGAACTGTAAGATAAATTTGTATTGTATAACCCACTAAATTTGTGCTAATTTGCTCCAGCGGCAAGAGAAAAATAATGTATTTGCTCATGTAGCTGGCATTTTCAGTGCTCTTCATTTTTTTTTGGCTAGATCCAGATTTCTAGTTGGTATTATTTTCTATTAATGTAAAACTTTGGCACTTTTTGTAATGCAGGTCTATTGATGATGTAATATTTCAGCTTGTTTATGTCTGAAAAAATCTGTTTCACTTCTTTTTTTGAAAACAAAACACTGGTAAAGAATTCTAGGCTAATAGTTTTATTTTCTTTCATATGTTCTATTGGTTTATCTTTGGAATTTATCATTATGTAAGTATTATTTTATGATCTTTTTTAGGTGTTATTGGATTAGTTTGCTAATATTTTGTTGAGAAGTTTTGCATCTATATTCATCAAAGGTATTAGCCTATGACTTTCTTTTTTGGTGGTATCTTTACCTGGTTTTGATATCAGGGTGAAGGTGGCTTCATAGAACATCTTTGGGAGTGCTCTCTCCTCTTCAATATTTTGGGAGAGTTTGAGAAGCATTGGTATAAGTTCTTTTTTTATATGTTTTGTAGAATTCACCTGTGAAGCCATCTGGTCCTAAACTTTTGTTTATAGGGAGTTTATTTTAATTACAGATACTATTTCATTTCTAGTGATGCTTATGTTCAAAATTATTTACTTCTTCTTGATGAAATCTTGGTGGGCTGTTTATTTCTAGAAACTTCTCCATTTCTTCTAGGTTGCCAAATTTATTGTCATATGATTGTTCATAGTATTCCCCACCCCCCTTTTTTTTATTTCTACAGTCTTGGTTGTTTTATCTCCTTTTTCATTTATTTTCATCCTCTCTCTTTTCTTCTTGGTGAGTCTGGCAAGATGTTTGTCGATTTTGTTTACCCTTTCAAAGAACCAGCTCTTGGTTTTATTGTTCATTTGTTTGTTTTCATTTTTTAATCTCTATTTTATTTATTTCCTCTCTGATCTTTATTATTTCCATCCTTCTGCTGACTTTGTTGTTCTTTATCTAATTCTTTTAAGTGGTAAGTTTTTGAGATTTTTCTTGTTTTCTTTTGGAAGGCCTGTATCACTGCTAGTAACTTCTAAGAAATCCTTTTGCTTCATCCCACAGATTTTGTTTTTCAGACAAGGCTTTATTGGGACTCCTATCAGAGAAGGCAAATGTGCTTGAGATAATTTTGTACTCTTAAATTAGTTGAAGCTTGTTTTATGCCTAGTATATGGTGAGTCCTAGAGAATGTTCCATGTGCACTTGAAAAGAATGTGTATTCTGTTTTTCCTGGATGTAACATCCAGAAAATATCGATTAAGTCTAAATGTTTTATTTTATCATTTAGGATGTCTGTTGACTTACTGTTTTTCTCTCTAGAAGATCTGTCCATTGATGTGACTGGGGTGTTAAAGTCTCCTGCTATTATTATATTCCTGTCAATTTCTTCCTTTGCATCTGTTAATATGTTATGTATTTGGATGCTCCTATATTAGATGCATATATGTTGAGAGTATAAAGTTCTCTTCTTATATTGATCATTTTACCATTATATAGTGTCCTTTATTTTGATAGCCTTTGCTTTAAAATCTACTTTGTCTGACATGAGTATTGTGATTCCCCACTCCTGTTATTTCCATCTGCATGAAGTATCTTTTTCCATCCCCTTATTTTCAGTCTGTATGTGTCATGTGCCCTAAAGTGGGTCTCTTGTAGGCAGGATATTGTATACTCTTGTTTTTTAATCTAATCTCCCACTCTGTTTTTTTCCTTTTATCTTTTAAAAAATATTATATTGGAATATAGTTTTTATATTGATTTACAATGTTGTTTTAGTTTCCAGGTGTAGAGCAAAGTAATTCAGTTAAACATATGCATATATCTATTCTTTTCACATTCTTACTCCATTTAGGCTATTATAGAATATTGAGCACAGTTCCTTGTGCTGTACAGTAGGCCCTTGTTGGTTATGTATTTTAAATATAGTACTCTATATGTCAATCCCAAGCTCCCAATTTATTCCTCCACACCACCTTTCCCCATAAGTTTGTTTTCTAAATCTGTGTCTGATTCTGTTTTGTAAATAAGCTCATTCGTCTCATTTTTAATACTCTGTATATAAACAATGTCAAGATACTTATCCTTCTTTGTCTGACTTACTTGTCTGCATCCATCAATATTGCTGCAAATGGCATTATTTCATTCTTTTTAATAGCTGAGTAACATTTCTTTGTATATATGTACCACATCTTCTTTATCCATTCTTCTGTCAAGGGACATTTAGGTTGCTTCCATGTCTTAGCTATTGTACACAGTGTTGCAGTGAGCACTGAGGTTCATGTATTCATGAACCATTTATCCATGTATCTATCTTTTGAACAATGGTTTTCTTTGAATATATAACTGGGAGTGGGATTGCTGGCTGATATGGTAGTTCTATTTTTAGTTTTTAAAGAAACCTTCATACTGTGCTCCATAGTGGCTGCATCAATTTACATTCCCACCAACAATGTACGAGGGTTCCTTTTTTCCCACAGCTGTCCTGCATTTATTGTTTATAGACTTTTTGACAATGGCCATTCTGACTAGTGTGAGGTGATATCTCATTATAGTTTTGATTTGCAGTTCTCTAATAATTAGTGATGTTGACCATCTTTTCGTGTGCCTCTTCACCATTTGTATGTCTTCTTTGGAAACATGTCTATTTAGGTCTTGTACATTCAAATGTGTATATCTTTCCTTTTCTCCTTTGCCTTTAGCTTCTCTTCTTTTCTCAGCTATTTGTAAGGCCTCCTCAAACAATGATTTTGCCTTTTGCATTTCTTTTTCTTGGGAATGGTTTTGATCACCACCTCCTGTACAATGTTACAAACCCCTGTCCATAGTTCTTCAGGCACTCTATCAGATCTAATTCCTGGAATCTATTTGTCACTTCCACTGTATAATCATAAGGGATTTAAGTCATACCTGAATGGTCTACTAGTTTTCCCTACTGTCTTCAATATAAGTCTGAATTTGGCAATAAGGAGTTCATGAAATGAGCCACATCAGCTCCTGGTCTTACTTTTGCTGATTGTATAGAGCTTCTCCATCTTTGGCTGCAAAGAATATAATCAATCTGATTTCAGAATGACCATCTGGTGATGTCCATGTGTAGAGTCTTCTCTTGTGTTGTTGAGAGAGAGTATTTGCTTTGACCAGTGCGTTCTCTTGACAGAAGTCGGTTAGCCTTTGCCCTGCTTCATTCCGTATTCCAAGGTCAAATTTGCCTGTTACTCCACGTATCTCTTGACTTCCTACTTTTGCATTCCAGTCCCCTGTAATGAAAAGGACATCTTTTTTGGGTGTTAGTTCTAGAAGGTCTTGCAGGTCTTCATAGAACCGTTCAACTTCACCTTCTTCAGCGTTACTGGTTGGGGCATAGGCTTGGATTACTGTGATATTGAATGGTTTGCCTTGGAAACGAACAGAGATCATTCTGTCATTTTTGAGATTGCACCCAAGAACTGCATTTTGGACTCTTTTGTTGACTATGAGGACTACTCCATTTCTTCTAAGGGATTCTTGCCCACAGTAGTAGATATAATGGTCATCTGAGTTAAATTCGCTCATTCTAGTCCATTTGAGTTCACTGATTCCTAAAATGTCGATGTTTACTCTTGTCATCTCCTGTTTGACCGCTTCCAATTTACCTTGATTCACATGCTTAACATTCCAGGTTCCTAAGCAAAAATTGTTCTTTAGAGCATCAGACTTCACTTCCATCACCAGTCATATCCACACTGGGCACTGTTTTTGCTTTGGCTCCAACTCTTCATTCTTTCTGGAGTTATTTCTCCACTCTTCTCCAGTAGCATATTGGGCACCTAGCGACGTGGGGAGTTCATCTTTCAGTGTCATATCTTTTTGCCTTTTCAATAGAATGGGAAGGACTAGAGATCTGTTCAAGAAAATTAGAGATACCAAGGGAAATTTTCATGCAAAGATGGGCACAAAAAAGGACAGAAATGGTATAGGCCTAACAGAAACAGAAGATATTAAGAAGAGGAGATATTAAGAGGAGGTGGCAAGAATACACAGAAGAACTATACAAAAAAGATCTTCATGACTTTGATAACCACAGTGGAGTGATCACTCACTTTGAACCAGACATCCTGGAATGCAAAATCAAGTGGACCTTAGGAAGCATCATTACAAACGAAGCTAGTGGAGGTGATGGAATTCCAGTTGAGCTATTTCAAATCCTGAAAGATGATGCTGTTAAGGTGCTACACTCAATATGTCAGCAAATTTGGAAAACTCAGCAGTGGCCACAGGATTGGAAAAGGTCAGTTTTCATTCCAATCCCAAAGAAAGGCAATGCCAAAGAATATTCAAGCTACAACACAATTACACTCATTTCACATGCTAGCAAAGTCATGCTGAAAATTTCCCAAGCCAGACTTCAACAGTATGTGAACTGTGAACTTCCAGGTGTTCAAGCTGGATTTAGAAAAGGCAGAGGAACCAGAGATCAAATTGCCAACATACGTTGGCTCATTGAAAAAGCAAGAGAATTCCACAAAAATGTCTACTTCTGCTTTATTGATTACACCAAAGGCTCTGACTGTGTGGATCACAACAAACTGCAGGAAATTCTTAAAGAGATGGGAATACCAGACCACCTCACCTACCTCCTGAGAAATATGTATGCAGGTTTCTGTAAGCAGCAGCTAGAATTGGACATGAAACAACAGACTGGATCCAAATCGGGACAGCAGTACGTCAAGGCTGTATATTGTCACCCTGCTTATTTAACTTATATGCAGAGTACATCATGCAAATTCCAGGCTGGAAGAAGCACAAGCTGGAATCAAGACTGCTGGAAGAAATATCAATAACCTCAGATATGCAGATGACACCACCCTTATGGCAGAAAGTGAAGAACTAAAGAGCCTCTTGATGAAAGTGAAAGAGGAGAGTGAAAAAGTTGACTTAAAACAACATTCAGAAAATTAAGATGTGACGGCATCTGGTCCCATCACCTCATGGCAAATAGATGGGGAAACAATGGAAACAGTGAGAGACTTTATCTTTTTGGGCTCCATAATCACTGCAGATGGTGACTGCAGCCATGAAATTAAAAAACACTTTCTCCTTGGAAGAAAAATTACAACCAACAAAGACATCATATTAAAAAGCAGAGACATTACTCTGCCAACAAAGGTCCGCTTAGTCAAAGCTATGGTTTTTCCAGCAGTCGTCTATGGATGTGAGAGTTGGACTGTAAAGAAAGCTGAGCATTGAAGAATTGATGCTTTTAAACTGTGGTATTGGAGAAGACTCTTCAGAGTCCCTTGGACTGCCAGGAGATCCATCCAGTCAATCCTAAAGGAAATCAGTCCTGAATATTCATTGGAAGAACTGATGCTGAAGCTCCAATACTTTGGCCACCTGATGTGAAGAACTGACTCATTTGCAAAGACCCTGATGGTGGGAAAGATTGAGGGCAGGAGGAGGAGAAGACGACAGAAGATGGGATGGTTGGATGGGATCACCAACTCGGTAGACATGAGTTTGAATAAGCTCCAGGAGTTGTTGATGGATAGGGAAGACTGGTGTGCTGCAGTCCATGGGGTCGCTAGGAGTTGGACACGACTGAGCGACTTCACTTTCACTTTTCACTTTTATGCATTGGAGAAGGAAATGGCAACCCACTCCAGGGTTCTTGCCTGGAGAATTCCAGGGACAGAGGCGCCTGGTGGGCTGCCGTCTATGGGGTCACTCAGAGTCGGACACGACTGAAGCGACTTAGCAGCAGCAGCAGCTGCAAGGAAGCCTGGCATGCTGCAGTCCATGCTGTCATGAGTCGGACATGACTGAGTGAGTGAACCAAACTGAGGTCTTCTGCTCATTTTTTTTTTTTATATTGAGCTACATAAGGTGTTTGTAAAATTTGGAGATTAATCCCTTGTCGGTTGCATTGTTTTCAAATGTTTTCTCTTATCCTGTGGGTTGTCTTTTCATTTTGTTTATGGTTTCTTTTACTGTGCAAAAGCTTTTAAGTTTAATTAGATTCCATTTGTTTATTTTTGGCTTTATTTCCATTACTCTAGGAGATGGATCAAAAAAGATATTGTTGCAATTTATGTCAAGAGTATTCTGCCTATGTTTTCCTCTAAGAGTTTTATAGTCTGGTCTTAAATTTACGTCTTTAATTGTTTGAGTTTATTTTTGTGTATAGCATTAAATATGTTCTTAGTTCATTTACATGTGGCTGTCCAACTTTCCCAGTACCACTTGCTGAAGAGACTGTCTTTTTTCCCATTGTATATTCTGGCCTTTGTTGAGGATTAATTGATACTAGCTGTGTGAGCTTATTTCTGGGTTTTCTATCCTGTTCCATTGATCTATATTTCAATTTTTGTGCCAGTTTCATTGTGTTTTGATTACTGTAGCTTTGTAATGTAGTCTTAAGTCAGGGAGCCTGATTCCTCCAGCTCCATTTTTCTTAAGGTTGCTTTGTCTATTCAGGGTCTTTTGTGTCTCCATACAAATTTTAAGACCTTTAGCTCTAGTTCTGTGAAAAATGACATTGGTAATTTGATAGGGATTGCACTGAATCTATAGATTGCATTTGGAAGTATAGTCAATCCAAGAACATGGTATATCTTTCCATGTGTTTGTGTCATCTTTGATTTCTTTCATCAGGTCTTGTAATTTTTGGAATACAGATCTTTTGCCTCTTTAGGTAGGTTTATTCCTAGGTATTTTATTCTTTTTGATGTGATGGTAAATGGGATATTTTTTTCTTTCTGATCTTTCATTGTTAGTATACAGAAATGCAACAGATTTCTGTGTATTAATTTTGTATCCTGCAACTTTACCAAATTCATTGGTGAGCTATAGTCATTTTCTGGTAGCATCTTTAGGCTTTTCTATATATAGTAGTATGTCATCTGCAAACAGTGACAGTTTTACTTCTTTTCCAATTTGAATTCCATCTATTTGTTTTTCTTCTCTGATTGCTGTGTCTAAGCCTTCCAAAAGTATGTTGAATAAAAGAAGAATGGGCATCCTTGTCTTGTTCTTGATCTTGGAGGAAAATGCTTTCAACTTTTCACCATCAAGTGTGATGCTATCTGTAGGTCTGTCATATATGCCTTTAATATTGAGATTGAGATAGGAATTATTAACTGGAACTGTAAGCTAACTCTTTTTTCAGAGAGAGGTAGTGGGGGAGAGCCCCCCGTAAAGTCAGAGGTTTAGGTGAAAGCACAAGCAGAAAGGAGGCAGACTCTGGTTTTGGGGGTATATGCTCGAGAATTTCCAGGGGGACTCCTGAAGCTCGATCCCGCCTTTGCGTATGCCGAGCCTCCTTCCTCATGACCTTTGTCATGGGCGGAGTTCCTCACTGGCTCCCAGCAGTGATAGAATTCCAGTTGAGCTATTCCAGATCCTGAAAGATGATGCTGTGGAAAGTGCTGCACCAACACATGCTTGGTTTCTTTGTTTTTTTACATTTTTTTTCTTTGTAGTTGATTTCTGACTACTTTGGTTTGTGGTCAGAAAAAATGGTTGATATTATTTCAAGTTTCTTAAGTTTACTAAGGCTCACTTTGTGGCCCAGCATATGATCAATCTTGGAGAGTGTTTCATGTGCACTTGAATATGTATTCTACTCCTTTTGGATAGAATGCTCTATAAATATCAATTGAGTCCATTTTGTCTAATGTGTCATGTAAGGCCTGTACTTCCTTATTTATTTATTGGCTGCACTGGGTCTTCATTGCTGTGCAGGCTTTTCTCTAGTTGTGGCAAGTGGGGACTACTCTCTTATTGCAGTGAGCAGGTTTCTCACTGTGTTGTGGAGCATATGACCACAGTAGTTGTGGCACAATGACCCAGTAGTTGAGGTTCCTGGGCTCTAGTGCACAGGTTCAGTAGTTGTGGCACATCGGCCCAGCTGCTCTGCATATGGGATCCTCCTATACCAAGGATTGAACTTATGTCTCCTGCATTGGTAGTGGATTCCCCACCACTGAACCACTGGGGAAGCCCTGTATTATTGATTTTCTGTCTGGATAATCTGTCCTAAGTCATGTTAAAGATCAAAGATTAAGCTTGAGGGCATGGGGAGCCACTGAAAGATTTTAAGCATATATGTGACATACAGTTTTATTCTTTTAGGACAACTTTTGGAGGCTGTGTGGAATAGGGCAACTTTAAAAGATTCACGGTGGCATTGGCAGGCAGATTTGATGAAATGATGGGGACAGGCATCTGACAAGAAAACAGTTCCAAATCTTGGACTTTCAGAGCCTCAAACTCCCTATTTCAAGTCTGTACTCCCAAACACTGGCTCTGTCATGTCTCAATATACAGCCATCGCTCAGTTTCCATGGGATATTAGTTCTAGGACACAACACTTCCGACTCTGATACCAAAATCTGTAGATGATCACCACCTTTACAGTTGGGCCTCTGTATATCAACTACTTACTCACATCTAACTTCTGTCCTCACTGACCTCTTTACCTAGCTTAGACTCCATGTTCCTTGTTAAACCTCTACCTTAGACACATCCCCAATTTTCTTATCTTTTTCTCTTTATCATGACCATTGTTTCTGTTATTCCTTTCTTTTCTACTGGCATCTTCTCACAGCATTTAAATTCAGGCATTTCCTATCTGAAAAACAAGTCTTTTTCTCTAGGCCGTATTTCCCTCTACCACCTATTCTCCTTCCTCCATTTCACAGTCCAACTTATTTATGGCCTAAGCTCTTTACTTCCTCTGTTCTTGTCATTTATATGGAAATTGAAGTCACCAAGAATGATAGGAGGGGCTCTCCTCGTTGCTCAGTGGTAAAGAATCTGCCCACCAATGCAGGAGACATGGGTTCAATCCCTGGTCTGGGAAGATCCCACATGTGTGGAACAACTATGTGCCACAGATATTGAGCCTGTGCTCCAGAGTCTGGGAACCACAACTACTGAGGCCCACACGCCCTATAGTCTGTGCTCCACAACAGGAGAAGTCACTGCAATGAGAAGCTTGTGCACTGCACGAGTAGCCCCACACTTCACAAATAAGGAAAACCCTCGCACAGCAACGAAGACCAAGCACAGGCAATAATAAATAAGTAAAATGATAGGAATATTTGTTGAAGACAGTGACACAGGTGCTAAACTCTTCAATAAACAAGGGTAGAGAAGGATGGTAGTTTAAAAGTCAGGAGATGGTAGTCTTATGCATTCTTAAAGAGGAGTAGGGCCATTCGATTATGCCCTATCACTGACATCAGAGTGAGGAACTTGAAGCCAGTTTTACACTACTTAAGGCAAATAATGTGACATTTTTTACATAAGTGGGGAAAACCGTTGTGGAAGAAATCATATGTATATTTGTGTCTATAAGTGTGTATACACATATATATGTGTGGTATCATTTATGTAAAATTGTATAAGTTTAAATGTAGGCATGTATTATATCTGTAAACACTGTAAACATAAAATTGTCTGCAAGAGAGTTCACCAAAATATTAACAGTGGCTACCATTGAGTGGCAGAATTTGGGGTAATCTTTCCCTTTTTTTATAGTGCTCTTTTCAAATGCTTGAATATTCTTCTAAAGCATGTATATCCTCGAGTGCTTCCCAGGTGATCCTAGTGGTAAAGAACCCATCTGCCATTGCAGGAGACATATGAGATGCAGGTTTGATTCCTGGGTCAGGAAGATCCCCTGGAGGAGGGCATGGCAACCCATTCAAGTATTCTTGCCTGGAGAATCCCATGGACAGAGGGGCCTGGTGGACCACAGTCCATTAGGGTCTCACAGAGTCAGACACGACTAAAGCAACTTAGCTCACACGCATATCATCTTTGAATTCAGAAAGATGCAAAGTTACTTATTATTTTGGAAGAAAATTTTAATAGATTGTTCTGAAGTGGCTCTGGTCCTTGCCCTGTCTTCTTCTATCTACATGTATCATGCTGCTGCTAAGTCGCTTCAGTTGTGTCCGACTCTGTGCGACCCCATAGACGGCAGCCCACCAGGCTCCCCCGTCCCTGGGATTCTCCAGGCAAGAACACTGGAGTGGGTTGCCATTTCCTTCTCCAACATGTATCATGAGGAGACTAGAAATAAAGAGCAGGTTGGAAGTGGCTTAGTCTTCTTGTATCATGGGATTATTAGATCTAAGCAGGTGGTGATATTTTGTTGTAGGAAGATATTTAACTATCCAGACACAAACCTGGAAGCTAACCCTACTTCATGAAGTCAGAAAATGAACCAACTTTCCAGTTTTTGCATCTAGCAGAAAAATGATAATGTTGGAATTTATTGAGTAGCAAAAACTAAACATTGCAAGGTATGTGAGATAACATAAGCCAAGCACCTATACCAAAAAAAAAAAAAAAAGCCATTCAAATTTTGTCCTTTTTCTTTAAAAAAGCTGATATTTAACTTGTTACAGTTGTTACAAGCCACTAATCTGAGTAAATGTCATGGGCTTGTACTACTTATTGTCAGAGTTATTAAACTGTGATCTATGAGCCCAAAAGGGAAACGTACTCTTTCAACTTAATTTCTATCACACTGAAAGATGATTTTTCCTTTAAATTAATTGGAAAAATTTCTTAAACTTCTCGCTAATACATTTAAAATTTTTTGATCCTTTAAAAATAATAAATACTATTATTAAATCATATACATAAAACAATTAGCATCTATACTCTCCTGTAAGTGCCACTCAGTCAGTTCAATTCAGTTGCTTAGTCATGTCTGACTCTTTGCAACCCCATGGACTGCAGCATGCCAGGCTTCCCATCACCAACTCCCAGAGCTTGCTCAAATTCATGTCTATTGTGTCGGTGATGCCATCCAACCATCTCATCCTCTGTCGTCCCCTTCTCCCACCTTCAATCTTTCCCAGCATCAGGGTCTTTTCCAATGAATCAGTTCTTTGCATCAGGTGGCCAAAGCACTGGAGTTTCAGCTTCAGCATCAGTCCTTAAAATGAATATTCAGGACTGATTTCCTTTAGGATGGACTGGTTGGATCTCCTTGCAGTCCAAGGGACTCTCAAGAGTCTTCTCGAACACCACAGTTCAAAAGCATCAATTCTTTGGCACTCAGCTTTCTTTATAATTGCACTGTCACATCCATACATGACTACTGGAAAAACCATACAGGATGACATTCTCAAAATAAAAATGTTCACTCTTCCATCTGTATAATGAATACTGACCACCAGTTTGTTTCCAGCATTGAGCTGAGAACTGGGAACAGCATTGTGACTAAGACAGCAGTTACTGTTTTAAAAGATCTAAGTCTAATGGAGATCAGACAAGTCAGCAGGCCGTTACATGGAGTGGTATCTGCTTTACCTGGGAATGCACAGGGTGCTCATGTGAGCACATAGGAAGGGCCCCTATCCCATTCTTCAAGAGTAAGGGAAGGTATCTTGAAAAAATTCATATAATTTCTTTTATGCATGGTCTTAATACAAAATTCAAATTTCCTCTAATTATATTTTTTAAAAGACATCTAACTTCTGCTTTCTCTGGTAATATTTGAAATAAGATATTGCAGAATTGTGTGACGTAAGTAGTATATGATAGGTGACATTTATTATACCCTCTGTGACTTGGATGAACATCTTGATGAAGCTCCATATGTGATATCTAGAGAATATGTAGTAATCAGGACAAAGGATTAGGGAAAGGGGATAAGAACAAAAGATTGGATAACATGAGCAATTATGACATTTGTCACCAGGAGGCATTTTAAGATGGTGCTTCTCTTTGACTAGCCATTATACTTCCATAAAAAATGTGAGTAAACAGGGAAATCTATCTTTGAGGCTCTACCTTTTAAAGTCATTTTTATACCCACTGTCTACACATCTTAAGTTTAGATTTCCCTAACTGCTCTAACCCCTTATCTGTGAGAGTATTCCCTGTGATGTGGTGGCCTCTGAAGCTTGTACCCCTAAGACTCTGACCCTTAATGGCCATAGTTGATTGGATTATGGAAAGACTGCCTGGTCAGATTCCTTAAAATTTTGGAATTGTGACTTGGAAGTAATTGTTGGACTCTGGCACTTAAACAGGAAAGTCAGATAAAGCAGGAGAAACAAACAACAACCCCACCCCACTAGCCTTAATAAACAGGTACAGAGAAGCAAAAACAAAAGGCCAAGTGATGAGAAATAGGGATAGAGGAGGAGGAAGGTAAGGAAGAGCATTAAAGTCTTTGTTTTAATGCCTCATGAAGTCTTTATTTCCTGCCCTTTGGTTCCATGAACTGAGTAGTATTCCTTACAGTAAATCCCCTTTCACTTAAGACTAGCCAGAGCAGGTTTCTGTTTCTTTGAGTTAAATTCTTCCTAAGGTAGCAAGCACCACTTCATGGGAAATAGATGGGGGAACAGTGGAAACAGTGTCAGACTTTATTTTTCTGGGCTCCAAAATCACTGCAGATGGTGACTGCAGCCATGAAATTAAAAGACACTTATTATGACCAACCTAGATAGCATATTCAAAAGCAGAGACATTACTTTGCCAACAAAGGTTCGTCTAGTCAAGGCTATGGTTTTTCCTGTGGTCATGTATGGATGTGAGAGTTGGACTGTGAAGAAGGCTGAGTGCCGAAGAATTGATGCTTTTGAACTGTGGTGTTGGAGAAGACTCTTGAGAGTCCCTTGGACTGCAAGATCCAACTAGTCCATTCTGAAGGAGATCAGCCCTGGGATTTCTTTGGAAGGACTGATGCTGAAGCTGAAACTCCAGTACTTTGGCCACCTCATGCAAAGAGTTGACTCATTGGAAAAGACTCTGATGCTGGGAGGGATTGGGGGCAAGAGGAGAAGGGGACGACAGAGGATGAGATGGCTGGATGGCATCACTGACTCGATGGATGTGAGTCTGCGTGACCTCCGGGAGTTGGTGATGGACAGGGAGGCCTGGCGTGCTGCGATTCATGGGGTCGCAAAGAGTCGGACACGACTGAGCGACTGATCTGATCTCTGAAGGTAGCAAGCAGAGAAGACAATGGTACCCCACTCCAGTACTCTTGCCTGGAAAATCCCATGGATGGTGGAGCCTGGTAGGCTGCAGTCCATGGGGTCGCTAAGAGTCGGACGCGACTGAGCGACTTCCCTTTCACTTTTCACTTTCATGCATTGGAGAAGGAAATGGCAACCCACTCCAGTGTTCTTGCCTGGAGAATCCCAGGGACAGGGGAGCCTGGTGGGCTGCCGTCTATGGGGTCGCACAGAGTCGGACACGACTGAAGTGACTTAGCAGCAGCAGCAAGGTAGCAAGAGAAGAGAGAGAGAGAGAGTAAAAGACAAAGTGTCTTTCACCTCAGGAAAAATACTTGTGTAGCTCTATTAGGTGTAGAGATAGAGGAGGGGGCACTGTATACTAGAGATCCTGAGCCTCCACTGGACCTTTATGTGTTGTTTCATGATGGTCATTTGTGTGGGTGTGTGTGGGGGATTCATTTGCTCAACAGCCCCTCCTGTACCTTATAGGCCCTCTTAATGCTCCCTTTTGGCTTTTATGTCTGCCCAACTGCCTGTTTCCCCATTTTCTATGTGCCCAGGGAAGTAGAAAAGTATCTGATTATGCCGAACTTTTCATCAGTTCAGTTCAGTCGCTCAGTCGTGTCTGACTCTTTGCGACCCCATGGACTGCAGCATGCCAGGCCTCCCTGTCCATCACCAACTCCTGGAGTTTACTCAAACTCATGTCCATTGAGTTGGTGATGCCATCCAACCATCTCATCATCCTCTGTCATCCCTTTCTCCTCCTGCCTTCAGTGTTTCCCAGCATCAGGGTCTTTTCAAATGAGTCAGCTCTTCACATCAGGTAGACAAAGTATTGGAGTTTCAGCTTCAACATCAGTCCTTCCAATGAACATTCAGGACCCCAGACATGTGGACAGGCTGCTATGGATGGTTTCAAATCAGTTTCCTCTTCTGTACCATTATAATATCATCTACTCTTCAGAGCTGCTATGAGTAAGGAAGGTAAAGTGCCTAGTACCACACTTCATAAATTTCTATAGCATTTTAAATGTTATAGATAACATTTCTATCTGTAACACTTTAAATGTTATAGATAACATTTCCAAATTTTATTTGGAAATAATTTCAAACTTAAGATTGCAAGAATAATGCAAATAATGCTTTCATACCCATTACCTATGTTCAAAAAACATTTTGCTTCCTTGATTTGTTTCTATGTAATTTTGTTATGAATGATTTGAGAATAATTTGCATACATTATGGTTATACCTAAATACTTCAGTGTGTACTTCCTTAGAATATACTGTTACATAAACACAGTACTTATAAACTTCAGTAAATCAACACTGATACAATACTATTTTATAATCTTCTATCTATATTCTAATATATTTATTGCTTGAGATCTTAAAGACAGATACTCAAACAGGAAAGAAAAATGATTGGTAAACGTTCATCTGGGCTGTAAGGACTATTCAGAGTGTTTGCTTTGCCTTAGCTAATAAAGTACATCTCATGTCATCATTTCTCAGAATTAAATATTATTTTAACATAAGGGTATCCTGTTCTATTTTTACACTGTTACCTATTCTTTATTTCACTGATTCAGTTTATAGTTCCTTTCTTGAAGTTTTAATTTTTTAATATGTCCATTTTTCAAAATTAGTCATGTTTCCTGATTGCAAATGAGGCAAAACGAAACAAAGAATAAACACTTTTTTGACTTGTAGTAACTATTGGTCTTTGGGACAAAATTCAATCATTATTATGGGAAAATGTGTATTAGGTATATATTAGAAAAGTAAGACTTTTCAATGCAACATGAATAAAAGAGACTACAAAACAATGAAGTACAGTTATATTTAATGCTAGGTTAAGAACTTCCCCCATTTTCTGTGTTAAAATACCTGAGGACACTAATCTTGCTTATCCTGGTGCCTGTAGCACTGAGTCCATCAAGAAAACTGGATTGTTTTCTCATACTGATCTAATTTTTTCTATTTATTTTGTGTGTGTATAAATTTCACTACACTACCCCAGTTTATAAACAGAAAATCAATAATTTTTATGTTTTTCTTTAGAGAGTAGTGTGCATGGTAGGTTTGTTAATTATACCAATTAATTGAACCAATTAAATGTTGTTTGCCAGAAGGAGAAATGGATACCTGTTACACTGCAAAATACTAGAACAGACAAACCTGCCTAGTGAGTCCTGAGTTCCTTACTGAGCTGGCTGTGTGGCCTTGAGTAAGTCATAACTTTGCTAATTTTCAGTTTTTTCACCTGTAAAATGGGGTTAATAATAGTTCCTGTAACATAAAGGCAGTGTGAGATTGGTATAAAAGCTTCATAAATAAAACATGGCTTGTGAGGTCTCATTTGGCCAATATTTCCATTCTATATTTCAGTACTCAGTATTATTAACTTAATGTGCTTTTAGGTCAATTTTTTTTTCCAGTAGTGGCAAATAACTGAAAATTATGAATCACCCGTAAATATGGCCAAGTGAAATAAAGGCATGCCTGAAGCAACCAAAATCTCAAGTAGGGCCTCACCCGAGGTTGTCAGGATTTTAGAAGTAAATTATGAAGCACCACAGGGATCTCAAACTGGCTGGTGTGATGGTCGTTGATTCTGTGACAGAAATGGAGAAGCAGTGCTCTAGATCACATACAAATTATTCTGAGACTCGGGGCGGCGGGGGGGTTTAAATGCAGGCTCTGAGTCAGTAGGTCTGGAGTGGGAGCTCCAGAGATTCTGCATTTGTAAAATGTGTTTAGTGCAATGTTTGGATGCTTTCACTCTAAAAACCGATGATAAACATACGAAACTGTTTACAAAAGTTCATGGTGTATAGAAAACAAGGGCCATATTTGCAAAATTATTTATTTACATTTTAAGCTCATGGTAAAATAATTCTAGGATAGAATGGCTAAGATGAAATATACCAAGTCAATATAAACATACACATATTTATCTTTACATGCAAAGAATTCTAGCGATGGCTATAGATGAATTCAGGTTTTCCTTTACAAAACTAATGTTCCTTTCAATCATGCTGTGATAATGTCTTCCAATAAGAACAGATTTAATGTATATCATTCAAAAAAAATCTGAGAAACAAAAAGCTGACTTGGGATAGATTTATTGTTAAACTGCTATCCATATGTCATAAAACCAAAAATGTTTTACAGGGCTGAGATGTTCAAATAGGTCCAAACATGATATAATTAATAACTTTTAAGTAAGGAATGCTTTGGCTATTAGGTTTTGACTTAGTTTTGGCATTGCTTGCATAATTTATACCATTTCAGTTAGTCACTTGGTAATCCGTTCAAAACAAGACTTGTTTAATACTATCACAAAGCACTTAGCCTTACCTTGAGTGGGAATATCTTTAAGATTCTGACAATAGCAACACATTTCTCTTTTCCTTCACTCAGAAAAAAAGAAATCACAAAAATAAAAAATTCATTTTCACACATTGAAGTTTTACTCATTCTTAAAAAACCAAAAGTTCCTCATCATAATACCTACTCTGGGTATTGGTACATTATCAAAATGCTAGACCTGTAAGAACTCCTCCTATACCTTGAAAGCCTATGACTTTGTGATCTACATATGTTTAAGGTTAAATATATAAACAATGCATTTGAAGCATCTGGGAAGAATTCACATTTACAATAGTTTTTAAAAATCTGGGTTTATTAAGTTTTAGAAAAATAAATACTGTGGTTGGTTCTACCCTCCCCATCTACTTTTCTCCCCTTACAAATTTGAGCTTAAGAGTTCAGGCTTCTAAAAAGCAGAAGAAAGCAAAATAGAACAATGTAGATTTTATTATTCACATTTCCCCTTTCTAAGGGTAACATTATTATAATGGCAAACTTGATTCTCCTTCCTTGAAATGAAGATCTTATCTTCTAAAACTAATTAAAATAACTGTTCTTAAGAAATCAAATGAATTTAACAACCAGTACTTTTAATAAACTAGGAATTAAATGACTATAAAATATATAACATGATTTTAAGGAGTTCTATTATAAAGTCTGAAAGCAAAATCTAAATATTTAATAGTTTAAATTTAATTTCTTTAAATTCTTTTAAAAGCTGTAAGCTATATTATAAATTGCCAGTTAAATTCCCACTCTAGTCTACAAAAATAATCTGCTGCACAAATATATAAATTTAAGGTAACTCTATTTCTTGTGTTGATCTTTTTTCCAGTCTTTTAAGTTCAGTAAAACAAAAAGTAAGCACCTAGATATTAAATTAACTTTCATTTGAGCAGCGTTTTGATTTTAGATAAAGGGATTCTAAATGTAGTCAAACTTTCCAGAAGTCATATTTACACGCATTGTACAGCACTTTATATACACATAAATACAGACTTATAAGAAATAAACAAATTAACCTACACTTTTCATAATGTAAAAAATAAAGATAAAAATACAACATATGTGATCATATGGTAAGCCATCTATTTGAGAAATATGCTTGGTTTTCAGTTCTGATGGCAAAAGCCTTGAATAACTTAAAGCATATCACATAAAAACACCACAGGTGTTTTTTTATTTACGATCTTAGTTTATTTACGATCTTAACCTAGGCCTATCCACAGTTTTTAAGTGTTAGTCAATGCCATACAAGTAGTTGAGTTTACTAGTAATGTGTGCACTGGAGAAAAATGATTATGGAAGGTATGACAGCAGATATCAAATGTTTTTAAATATAACTATAGGGAGGGATTAAAATTAATTCTTTTCCGGGGGAAATCAGGGATTTCTGATAATAGAGCTTTCTTTAGCAGTTTGCTTCATGTTTTGTTCCTGCCCATAAGGTAGTGTTTGATTTTGCTGTGATACCTCTTATAAAAAATTGATGGACTTGACTTTCCTCTAATACAGCAGAGTAAATTTTTGTGATCTAATTACTCTTCCACAAAAACAAATAGGTGGCTGTGATAAGCTCTGTTTGCGTCCCACACACAGTAAGTTCTTTACCAACCAATTCCTGGCTAGAAGCCGGGATTTTACCTGGGGAAAAAAGTTACTCAGAACGTTTACTGTGCTATAATGTTCTAGTCTTGAGACTGATTGGAAAATTCTATTTGGCGCTCCTTTACCTCAGATGGCATGCCAGTTCTTATTACAGTATGAAATTCTATGATCAGATTCAAGGTACAGAGGAATAGGAAGCATGGAGATTTTGACCCACATTAAACAAACAAGCAAATAACAACTCTTCCATAAGTTAAAAGGTTTTTAACTCTAAAAGCAAGGCCCTTTCCGCAGAAAATTAAATTCATTAAAAATGTAGAAATAAAAATCCCATTATGGCTCTAAATATACAACAAATAAATAGTCACGTATTTTATACATTTCAAATTTTTAAAGAGCCCTACAGTATTTCAGGAAGATGACTTAAAGTGTTGTTCCCTGAGTTTTTGATGAAACCCCAAATATAAGTTCACCAACTCCAAGACCTTAAAGAGAGAAAAATCCACATGGTTTGCTTCCTCTCTTTTAGGATTAGCTGTTTACTCCAAAGCAGTTTGTTCAGTGCTTACCCTATAGTTCAAATGCTTTAAGAATGTGGCTTTATCCATTTCTTAGAAGACAAACTCCCAAAGAAACTTCTAAGAAGGAAAAAAAAAGATTGTTTAAAGAAAGTAAAGTTTTAACATTAGTTTACAGTGCAGTTGAGTAAATGAGTTTTATATCTGTAATACATTAAGAGTGGTAATACTGTCATAGGTATTAGAAGGTAGAGTTCTATGAATTCTGCCTTTTCTGACCTCAGTGGTTATTGACTCTAGTTTCTGTTACCAAACAGAAAGTCTAACAATTAAAAAATCCAAACTACTAGAAACAGAATGACTCTTCCATATTTAAGTGTATGAGAAGACATACATTTGGTTTTAAAATAAAGATCAAAACAATCAATTAATAATATCTCAATTTTTAAAAATCTGCAATTTATATAATAACGTATACATAATAGTAATTTATACATAATAGTAATTTTCAAAAACTCATTCAAAACTGGGGTTTTAAAATTCTTGAATTGTTTTCATATCACCTTCTTGATGGTTATTAAAATATTTTTTAAAAATTCAAAGCTTGGGAATAGTTCAGTGAAATAAATATTTGTTTGCAATTTCCATTACAGTCTATTTATAAAAACTAATTACAGTGAATAGAGACTTTAATTCTGTTCCTGGAAGTTTTAGGTTAGGCTTAACTTTAAGCCACTAAAGGTTTCTAAGAAAACAACAACAACAACAGTTGAGAGAACATCTGAAATGTCCCATCCATTTCAGTAAAGTGCACAATTGTTCATCCTTTGGCTTGGCTATGACCTCAAGGGAGGTGTAGAAGTCAGTGGTGCTGGTGTCAGATTCCTGACTATATTACTGAGGCTGGCAATCTTCTCCTCTAGGAGGTAATTTTTCTTCTCTGCTGTTTTTTGTCGCTGTTCAGTCATTTCCAGAGCTTTCAACAACTGGGCATTTTCCACATACAAATCCTTCACTATTGCATCTGCTTTAGTATTCTTGCAGAGCTGGAAACAGAACCAGAAACATCTTGACTCCATTTCTGTTATTCTTTTAAAAGATCTGACATAAGGACAGTTGTTTATAAAGGCAAATGGCTTCTATCAGTTATATTCTTTTATTTTACAATACAGCTTTAATATCAGACCTGGTACCAGGTATACAGGTAAAACAAATCCACTTATTCCAGGCTGTTTCTTTGCATAATTTGTTTGTAGAAATCACTAATAAAAGAACAAATTGATATTTGAGGGCTCAAACGTGAAGGTATTTTTAAGCCTAGGTATTATTTCTTTATTCATTCTCTAAAAATATCACAATACTTTTATAATTTAAATTTCTGAGGCTGTGAACTGTTTACCTGTTATTAACAATACATGCTTGTCTCCCGTTCATAACTACATACAACCTACTGATTATTTTAAAATGTAGCTCATGTATTATAACACATGGAGAAGGCAATGGCACCCCACTCCAGTACTCTTGTCTGGAAAATCCCATGGATGGAGGAGCCTGGTGGGCTGCAGTCCATGGGGTCGCTAAGAGTCAGGCACGACTGAGCGACTTCACTTTCACTTTTCACTTTCATGCATTGGAGAGGGAAATGGCAACCCACTCCAGTGTTCTTGCCTGGAGGAACCCAGGGACGGGGGAGCCTGGTGGGCTGACGTCTATGGGGTCACACAGAGTCGGACACGACTGAAGTGACTTAGCAGCATTGTAACACAAAGATTCAGCAGTTACTTCCTTTTAAAATAAAACCTTGTCTAGAAGAGATATTCTAATCTTTATGGTTAAAATATATAGTCTTGGTTAGGGTGGGAACACTCTTCAGCAGAATAGGATAATTTGATCTTTGGTCTCCTTAGTTAATATCTTCCAATCCCCTTTCCCTTATTATACCTTTAACTCCTCATTTTACACCCAGTTTCAGGCAATGCATCCACAAGTATGAAGGTTTAAGGTAATAAAGAAAACTTAAGGCATGGCTAATTTACATAATATCATTTCAAACAGCAATGCTAAAGACTATCACACGGAAGCCCAGGACCTAGGTGACTGGCAGGTTTAACATAAAACTAACATTATTTTCTATTAAACTGTTTTAGTGTATAACCTTTCCTCTTTCCCTTCTATTAAAAAACACTTCAGTGACTCTTATCCACTACACAACAAAATCCAAACTCTTGTGGTTTAGCACTAAGACCCTCTACTGTCTACTCTTCCCTCTCTAGTTTCTTTTGCTTCTCCCAGAATAGGATGTCCTGTTAATGCCAAAGTGTTTGTAGATGTCCACACCCCATGTTACCCATTTTCTTTGTTTTTGAACTGCTACTGGAAGTACTGCCAACTGGTTAGTACCATGTAGGTGAACTACACTCCATATGGGCAGGGATTTTGCTAGTATTTCTAGTACTTGGAACAGAACCTGGCATGTAGTGACTATGTGTTGAATAAATGATTAAGGGACTGAATCAATAAATGTAAGAACAGGACTTTCTCTTTCTCTCCATTCTGTGTACTAAGATTTAGGACACAGGAAAGTTCCTGTCCACCATTCTTCTCAGATTCTACATGTCTAAAAATCCAGGCTGGGCAGTTTCTACCCTCCTACCCCCTGCCACAGTTTGTCTCAATCTCAGATTTCAGAGAGGTTATAACATTCCCTAGAAAGTAGTCTTTCTTTTATGTCTCTTCAGTGGATGCACAAATAATTTATAAGCACTCGGGCCACACCTGCTGCCAGCAGGAAAGAAGGATCAGCCTACTTGGTGGTCCTGAATTTGAGAGTCCAGATTTTTATTCAAAACAGAGCCTTTTGGGGTCTGGCTATAGCCACATGTTAGATTTTGAGGTTGTCGTAGTTGTTGCAAACAAAAAAGCTAAAGTTACATTTATTATCCCCCATTTTTTACAAACATAAAATTTCTGTTTATTTGGGGAAAAAAAATCTATAAAAATTCAATTTGGCTTGAACCTCATTAGAAATGCTTTAGAAATTCTTCTAATTTAGGAGTTTATAATAGAGTTTGCCTTTATTAGACAATAAAAGTTAGCAAGTTAGTAACAATAAAGGAATTTAAAACTGGAGTTAAAGCAGAAGGTGAGATGGGTGGGCAGATATGACCTGGGAAGCTCACTTGTTCTTTGAGCTGATTCACTTTCTCCTGAAGAAGCCTTTTCACCAGTTTCAATTTCTGTTCAACTTCCAACATTCGTTCCTCCATGACAGTTACCAGGTATTCCTGGTTTCCCTGAAGGAAAAGAAAAAAAATTGTATTGTTATTTGAAAATCATGCCATGAGAAAGCACTAGTATTTAATTTTCCCCATAAGATGCCTAGAGAAAGGACAGCAAATGTTTGCTTTTGAATAGCAAGGGTGGATTTCTGATGAAATGGGAGTTCTGAACACTGCATGGGTTGCACAGGTTAGAAAGGTAACCCTATCAGAGAAAGAAATCAAAGATAAAAAAAAGACTCTTACCTGTGCTACCATCTTCCCCCGAGATAAAGCAAAATTCTTAAAACCAATACTTTAAGATCTATGTGTACTTATTATAGTAAAATAGGTATCCAAAGTAAATTAAAATATGGTTATCAACCTTTCATCTGTGATTTGGGTCTTTGCAATACTGTGGGACTTTCAACAACAAAATGAATAAAAACTGAGTTTATTCAGGATCACCTAACATTTCCAGTCAGCTTGCAGTATGTGTGTCTGTTTTTATCTTTGAAATGGCTGGTTACTGTGAGGGTGTTAGTGTTTCTAGTAGCCTCTTCCCACTAGTTCTTCTAATTATTGGTTTCCTAATTTGACTTGTCAATGTGGAGCAAATACCTGAATTGGAGGATGGACTTATCATTAGAACATATTTAAAACTGAAAATTTTCTCCCCATAAAGAGCTCCTAGATGAAACAATAGGGCAGAAAAAGGACGCTGGCTTCTCCTCCTCTCCTTATACAACAGTGATGGATTAAGGTGTGTGTGGGTTTTGGAGTGCAAAGGGACCTAGAACAAGATTTAGAGTGCAACTGACTACCCCTTCTCCCGGTCTACCAAAATGTTCACATAAAGAATTTCAGATTCTTTAAAAGCTTTAAATTAAAAGGTTCTTCAAATGTTTAAGCAAGACTCAGGTGTTAGTAGCTGATGGCATAACCTGTCCTTAAAAATATACCCCAAAGTGTCCTTTAAAAAGCACAAAGAATGACCAAATGTGAGGTGAAAGCCAACAGTTTGTGTATTAAACAATAGCATTTATTCAAACATAAAAGAAACAACTAAGCCATGCAACTAATTTAAAGATAAAAACTGTAGTAGGGAAAAGACTAACGCAGAATTTTTAAGAAACCAGGTCCTAAGAGCATCTAAAAATCCTATATTTTAAAAGGTACAATGGCTTTTTAAAATTGAAACATAAATGGAAAATGCCAGATTTCGACTTGCCTTAAAAAAAAGAAAAAGCAAAACAAAGCAAAAAACCTGGATAATTAATTCAAAGAACATGGGGCATGGCAAAAGAGTGGGGAAAGAGGAAAAACAAAAGCAGTCATATATTTAAAATTTATTTTATTCCATCAAAAATTTCCTTTTTCCTGTCAAAAAAGTATTATACATCTTATATAAAACAGTATAAATAATCCAGATTTTCTTCAAATTCCATATATAAAAGCAGTACCTTTTGTTAAAAATATTTACAATGTATGGGATGAGAAAATATATAGAATACATCAAGAATCTCAAAGCTACACTCTTTAGATAGTATAAATAATTAAGTGTAACAAGCTGAGATTTGTGAATTTGATTCACGAAATTCACATCCTTTCAAGAATCTCAAATTCATACTCTTTAAATGGTATAATTAAGTGTAACAAGCTGAAATTTGTGAGTTTGATTCACATAAATAAGAAACATAATACTGCAAAGGCTTAATAATAAAACTTAAAAGAGCACTTGATTCCAAAACATTTCTCAACTTAAAAGAGCACTTGATTCCAAAACATTTCTCAGCTTATGTCTATATTTGCGTGGTGTGTGTGGGTGTGTGCATTTGAGTATCTGCCATGGTAA
Organism: Bos mutus; assembly: GCF_027580195.1. Classification (NCBI taxonomy): domain Eukaryota; kingdom Metazoa; phylum Chordata; class Mammalia; order Artiodactyla; family Bovidae; genus Bos; species Bos mutus. The sequence continues at coordinate 64,622,744 of NC_091626.1, read as the reverse complement.
GAAATGCCATCAATAACAGCCCAGTTTTCACAGGTGCCCAATCCTTCTGTAGGAATCTGCATGCACTGCTCGCTGCTCCGGTAGCAAGGCCTAGAGAAAGAAGGCAAGTGGTACACTTCACCCTGATGTCAAGATTATGCTTTTGGGGGGAATCTAAATTCACACGTTTATAATGCAAACAATTTTTAAAAGCACACATCAATACTACATATGCAAGCGAAGCAACACAAGGCAGAAGAAATCATATCACTCCACACACAGAGACAACATGCAGATTCTAACAACATTCTGTATTCTTAAAATCGGTGTCAGCTCAGTTACCAGAAACAAAGAGAGCCTGCTGTCACCTTCTCATGAGAGCAATAAGCAGTCCACTCTGCCATCTGGCTGGAGAAATTCTCTCTCTTTTTAAGTACAAAAGTCTTAACAGTTTTTGTCTATCTAATCCTCAAGTAATTGAAGTAAAGGGATACTTTTTACTTTTAAACACTGGTAGGTGGGTTGGGAGGAGCATGTGTTTAAAGTAGTATATATGAGAGTAATGAGTAGGATCTTTGATCATTTGATTTAAAATGTCTATTAAAAACTGAGGTCAAGTTTTATGATTCACTTCTATAATGAAGCATCTGTCCAATACCTACCATCACAATTTTACTTCTGGAATTAACTTTTAGTACTTGGAAACTGAATGTAGGAAGCTTCGAAAAACATGGATTTTAAGCCCTTGTTAGAAAGAATAGATGATAACTACATCATGCAAAAGCATAGATATATACTAGTAGGCAAAGAAAACAAAATTGCTCCAATGTATAATTAATGGTGCTAATATGACTTTGCAAAGCCACTGTGACCAGATTACAGGAAAAGAGTTAGGAAATTCCTTGTCAAATGTCACCTGAAAGGCAAGGTACATTTTGAAAACAGAAGAGTTATTCAAACTAGAAGGAACTAATCTAGAATTCTGCAAATTAAGGAGTGTTTTTAATTTTATTCCTAATTCTAAGGAAGAATTAAGAGACTTCTGAAAGAAGAGGATTGTGAATGAAGCACTAAAAAGAAAATTTAACTATTTGAAAACTTAGGTAATATAAGATTGTGTCTGGTAGTGAGCTGGGATAATGCTACTTCAAAGGGAAGAGGAAGAAGAACTTTATTTTCTTAAAAATAGTTTTTCAAACTAGATCATTTAAAAAATAAGTTAAATGAACTTTGTCAACTTAAAAAAGTCACTGATGACACTTTCTACTTTAATAGTTGTGAAAAGTCCCCATTTGTGAATTCCAAGGAACTCAGCAGGCCACACCCTCTAGTACAAGAAAACGCAGGATGCTTTGTTAGTAATACATATCCTAGAGTTGCACTTGAATTCTGTAATATTTTTGGCATCAGACAAGAATGTTAGGTCAATTGCACAGTATGCTCAAGTGAGCCTGACACTTCATCATCGCTTAGCAACTTGCATGAGACCCAGAACTCTTAATTACCCAGCTTAGAAGCTGAGAGCTCAAAAGTAGCACTACAAAAACCAAGACCAAAGCCAAAACAGCACTGCAGTTCTGTGGATTTGTAATACAGGTAAGGTGTAACTGACAAAAGATTGAGGTTCTTCATCCCCACCTTTGAACTGGTGTAACTTCCAAATAGGTAAAATTGAATTAGGTGATCTGCGTTTACTATTAGAAAAAGATCGTCATACCTGTGGTGTGTTGGTTTCAGAAGTCCTATTTTCAAGTTCCTCCTGCAGGCACTGGTTTATCCTTTCTGCCTGCAGCAGCTGACGTTGAAGCTGCAGAAACTGCTCCCTGGGAACCACTGGACAGGTTTGCTGCTGGAGCAGTTGCAGTTCCCAAGCATGAGGGGATGGGCTAAGCATCACAGTGGACCTCAGGTGCTGCATCTGGACAATAAGAGCAAAAAGCCCTAGTCAGCTACCATGCCTTCAGTCACAGAGCTGCCTTGAAAGTAGCAGGCAGAGAGAAAGGAAGTCTATGGATTCATATTAATGGCCTCTCAGACTTACTGATAACTTGAAAACAGGCAGCACATGATCCCAAGTAAGAATAAAAAATCATTTAATACATTTAATGAATAAGCAGGCCTTAAAAGTTTTAGACTTACACTGTACTTCTCAATCTTAAGCAACAATTAAACATGAGGCACATGGTGCACATATGTCTGGATTTTCCTCTTTTCTTCCCACACTAGAACATTTAATTATCCCTCTTTAAAAAAAAAAATGGTGGAATAGGCAAAGGGCAGAAAGAGGTTATGCTCTAGGGTTTTGCCACTTACCATTCATAAAGATTCTTAAAAGCAGTTCAATGACTACTTTTTTTCTAAGTTAGCAATTTGTTTTGAAAATCTCATCTTGCATCTCAAATTATTTTAATCTATCTTAGTTTATCAGATAGGCAATTCTGGGACATAGGTGATATTCTAGAATATTTGGGAATCGAAGTACATGGAATGAAAGGATTTATTCAAGACAATGAGGAAATGGTACGTGTATCACATGCCAATCAAATGTGAGGCAAGGGAAAGAAAGCACTGCATTTGGTCAGTGAAGCATGCCACTTCACATCTGTGGACACATTCAGCAGACACAGAGCTCAATGGAAGACATGCAACAAATATGACCAAGTACTAAACTCATAAGGAAGCACCCCCAGGCATGTGAGAAGGGAAAAAGGCCCTCTAAGACACAACTAGAATTAAATGTTATCATGAAACTTCAGAGCCACTATCCATTTCCTTAAATTTAAATTTCTGAGGTGGGTTATTACCCATTTTGAAATATTGCTAGTTATAGATTTAGAAAACCCACCACTTTATGATCCCCTGATTTTGTATCAGTGGGATGATTTTCTTCACTACATCTTTAAATACCGAGGAAAATCCTGATGGAAATGTAAACAGATGTATTCCAGAGTTAAATGAAATTGAATATTGGCTCTTAAGTATTTATTAACTGTCATAGTAGTAGAAATGATTACATGAAAAAGGGGTTTAATGAGATGTCTCCATGCTATGAAATTCATTGAAAGAGAATGTTCTACCTTCACACACTATCTCAGGCAGAGAACTGCACCCTTCTCTGCTAGTTCCAACCACAGAGTTCTAGGTACAGGTTAGCCACAGATAAAATAAAAACAAAAGAGAATTACAGGAGTTAGAGAAAGAAAATATGAGTTATAAAGAGAAAGAACAGTATAAAACAGGGTATATTATATACCTTAACACATATGCTCCAGTCAGTAGGAACTTAATTTGACTAACATTTACATTTCTCTGTATATAAATTTTACAGATATTAAAATGTCAAACAGCTCTTAATTTTGTAGCCACTTCCTCATCTATTGTAATTTGGTTGGTTTATGAGCTTGCTTCTTTACCTCAATTCATTCCAATACAATAATTCAGAAGATTTCAAGTGCAGTATGGAATAGACCTGATGTTAAATACCTTGCCTTGTGGAGATGCAGGATATAAACCATAAAACATTTTTATTGTTAAAGTATCTGAACTATTGGCTATCAGAGGTACACACCAAACTATAAGAACTGCTAACAGTCTTTAACTTTTTAAGTGTTCAAAACAAATTGTTTATGGAACATTGCCTCATATAGTTGAAAAAACCATGGAGTGGGAGGCAAATTCTTCCATTTCCTTGTCTAATAATTTGGGATCTTTAATTGCCCTGGGGTAAGGGTATGTGTCGGAGAAGGCAATGGCACCCCACTCCAGTACTCTTGCCTGGAAAATCCCATGGACGGAGGAGCCTGGCAAGCTGCAGTCCATGAGGTCGCTAAGAGTCAGACACGACTGAGCGACTTCCCTTTCACTTTTCACTTTCATGCATTGGAGAAGGAAATGGCAACCCACTCCAGTGCTCTTGCCTGGAGAATCCCAGGGACGGGGGAGCCTGGTGAGCTGCCGTCTATGGAGTCGCACAGAGTCGGACACGACTGAAGTGACTTAGCAGCAGCAGCAGCAAGGGTATGTGTTATATTAATCAGTGATTTTAAACTATCATATAGGGGTGAGAAAAAATTCCTTCCCCCAAGGGAGTGTATACATCAGATAGAATCACCTAGAAAGCTTTCCCTAAATTCCTTGATACCAAAGATTCTGATGTAGGACTATCTCCCTGACTGCCTACTGCCCCTCCCCCAAACCTGATAAGAATCCATGCTGGAGTGAGAGGAATGTACCTATCCCCAGGTAAGCTGGGCAAAAAAAATGGTGTGAAAAACCACTGTACATCCTCAAATTTGGCCTAATCTTTAGATATCACAGCATAAATAAAAATCCAATTTATAGGTCCAGTGGGAAGGGGAAATGAAGAGTTATTGCTTAATGTTTAGAGTTTCTGTTTGGGGTGATGAAAGGTTTTAGAAGTAGTGGTGACATGGTGACAATGTAATTAATGCCACTGAATGCCACTTAACAAAATTTGCCATTTTAATCGTTCATGTATATATATATTTCTATATATATATATATACACACACACACACTTAGTATAATTTAAAACACAATGTCATATACCCAAACCGCTGAATTAGACACTTTAAATGAATGAATTGTGCAGTGTGTGAATTACATTTAATAAAGCTGCTAAAGAATTATATGTCTGCACAGAGTTCACAGCTCAGTCTTATTTCAATGGAAGTTTCATTAGAATAGTGTATGAGGTGTTCTTTACAGTGTTCCAGTTAAAAATTCACGCTTTTTCTTTTTTCAGCTCCAGTGCCAAGAACACTTAATTTCCCTCATCCATTACCAAATATTTACTACTAGATCAGGGAGAAAAGTAATGAGGGGAAATTGGTTATGATGACTAATCATGTAAAGTATGATTGGGAGAGAAGGGGGCATATGAGGCCAAAGAGAGCAGGTGGGAGAAGACTCAGCCTGTTGGAAGGACATTTGCAGAGGATCTAACAGTGATTAAGTACACCCTGTTACTTTTCAGCTGGGTACTAGACATGTCATGTGTGGCTTCAGATATCTCATTCATTAGAGTATATAATTATTTCATCAGAAAAGCATATCTACATCTAAACACAGCCTGCAGCTCAGAGTTTTAATAAATTCATTTATTATATGCAGAAGGAAAAGCAAATATGGTTTGGATTTCATTCTTTATAGTTTCACTAATCTCCCTATTAGTAGATAAATCAGAGAACATAAAATTGACAGAAACCTTAGTGGTCATTTAAATGTAAATGCGATATGTTTGCCCATATTTCATATTTAAAAACCAAGCATCTATTGAAATGTAATTACCTTTGCATGTGTCCAGCTTCATGAAAGAAAATATTTATATATCTCTCTTCCTATAATTCTGGCTTTAAAATATTTGTATACACAGAGCTTTTTTTTTTCATTCATTCATTTCTTTATTAAGTGTCTTCATGAGCCAGACACTATTCAGATGCCTTATTTGACATATCAACATTTACAATCTATTTGGATAATAATTACACTCTTGCTGATTTAAATTTCTTTTCTTTTCTTTCTCACTTGTTTGTTTCCAAAAATACAGCTGAGTTGGGCTTTAAAAAATGAAAGTTCAGTTCAGTTGCTCAGTCGTATCCGACTCTTTGCGACCCTAAGGACTACAGCACGCCAAGCTTCCCTGTCCATCACCAACTCCCGGAGTTTACTCAAACTCATGTTCATTGAGTCGGTGATGCCATCCAACCATCTCATCCTCTGTCGTCCCCTCCTCCACCCACCTTCCATCTTTCCCAGTATCAGGGTCTTTTCAAATGTACCCAGAACTTTATAATTGCACTCAGTGTTCAGAAAGCAATCTATTAGACTAGAAACTCAATGTCCAAGCTGACAAGTTTTACAAATCCACTTTCATATTTAACAGATGTACCTCTTCCAAGGCAGTGCTGAGTTACAAATGTAGAAATGAACAGTGGCAACACTTGAAAATTAACTGTCTAAATGCTAATGCTCTTAAACTCCCGGAATGTACTTCCTAACCGAATAGGCTGTAACAGAGCACGTCACATCTATAAAACACTACACTGGGGGAGGTATCAGGAAACTATTAAAACCACAGCATTGGCAAGAGAGCTCTGAGCCTCTTGGTCAGTACTGGACAGAGTCCCTGCCACTTGAATTTGTTGAGGCACAAATCCTTGCATTTTAGGATAGTCAACATTATTATTATTATTCCTTCTTCTGTGAAGCAGTATATATCTCTCTGGCTGTGTAATTAGCAAAAATATCTATCAAACTTGGTAAGACAAACCAAAGAGTCCAGCCTGGCAATGTACTTAGATTTTCACTGTTTTCGTAATAGGAATTTAATGCTATGTTAGCCTCTCTCAACAAATAGGTCATTCATGGATTAAAATATTCTTCATCAGATCAGATCAGTCAGGTCATTTCCCTTAAAAATTTACCTCCATTAGCTGTTCATCCAGTTTTACTTGTTTCTTTTTCAGGCCTTCATTTTCCAAATGAATTGTTTCTAATTCTCGTTCAAGGGATTTCATCTGACTAACCTGTTGAAAAACATAAAACTCCCTTAAAAAAAAGAAAACAACCTGAATCTCTCTACTTTTTTTTGACAAATTTACACTAATCAGAAATCTCAACTCTTGGAAGAAAGCTGAGTTCATTCATCAAGGGAAAACAACAAATAATTCAGTGCCTTGATTATATTTTAGTCTAGCTTAAATCACCACTCCTCACATAGAACAGAGTCCTAAGGCAGGTAGCTTTCAAACTTCAGTGCCACTCACTGTAGGAAATACATTTTATCTTGCAACCCAGTACACCCACACCCCTCCACAAGTACATATGCATGCATAATCAGTTGTAAGTATACATCACTAAAAGAAAACTTCCATGAAATAATACTTATCCCTACTACAAGCCATGCACTTTGATATTTTATAGTATATTTTATTAAAGATGCTGTCACAACATTGTAAAGAAACTATAATAAAAATTTTTGAAATGCTGGTATTTCACTAAACTGAATTCATGATCATCTACTATGGATCTGCAGTAGGGAAAAACGTCTGAAAACAGAGTACACAAAACCTGATTTATTTAACTCTTTTCTCAATTTTAAAGAAGAAATTTGAAAGTTTTATGAGGATCCACTTTTGGAATTCTCTTTGGTACAGAATCTTATGAGAATCTAATGAGTTAGAGGACATTCAAGGATTCAGAATATTGCTAAGTAGAAAACATACGACACAATTCTAGAATGCTGATCTTTGCCTCCATCAAAAGAGCTGAGAAGAGTAGCAAGAACTGTTAAATGGAATTCGGGTGTATGCTTTCCAGGCACACTTAAATTCATTGTTATTTTAAAACCTATCATTTGACTTTCCCCTTGGTGAGCAGCTGGATGAAACCCAACATCTTTTTGAAAAGTTTACTTGAATATAACCTAGACTTTAAATGACATAATTATGGAACCATAATTTTATTTGCACTGGGAAACTAAAAAATTTGTGTGACTCACTTTATTGTGGTTGTCTGGAACTGAACCCGGAATATCTCCAAGGTGTGCCTGTAGTGAAAACTCTTGAGTTTTAGTTTAGAAAAAGAAAGAAAGGAAAACAAATACCAAGAACTCCCACAGTAACACTGGTCTAGAACTCAAACTTAATGTAACAAAGAATACAAAGCAAAGGGAATCATGTTACAGAGGTTTAACCATGTGGTAGCCAGCCTCTAAGCAGGTCCCCAGTGATCTCTATGTCACACCCTTGCCTGGTCCCCTCCCCCTACTATGCCTGAGTTAGTCTGTGTGACTTATAGAATACAGAAGTGATGTTGTGTGACTTCTGAGATTGGTTTATAAAACATATTACGGTTTCCATCGTGGTCTTCTGGAATCTCTCTCTTGTATCACTCATTGCGACATCCTGAGAAAAGGCCCAGGTAGGGAGGACCTGAGCCTCCGGCAATCAGCCAGCAAAGAACAGAAGCCTCTTCCTAACACGTTATCTGAGTAAATCTGGAAGTGGATGATCTCTAGCACCAGTGAAGCCTTCGGATATTGCAGCCTCAGCTAATATCTAGACAGCAACCTCAGGAAAGACCCTGAGCCAAAATCATTCCATTAAGCTGCTTCCAAATTCCTGACCTACAGAAACCGAGACATGAATGTTTTGTCTTTTTATTATACAGCAGTAGTTAACCAAATTAAAATGTTCCTAATATTCAGGTATATATGTTTTACTAACTTATAAAAGTTTATATACCTTGAAGATGATTAACCATCTTCTTTATGAAAACTTAAATTGCTCCTTTTTAGCGATCATTCAATCAAAAAGAACTATGATACTGCTTTGACAAGATGACAAAAGTGCAGATAAAAGGAAGAAGCAAAATAGGCCATTAGTCATTTCTTTGGAAGCACTCGGGGGAAGAAACATACATTTAGGGATGCATCAGAGTCAGCATATAGCCACGTGGTATTAACTCAAAAACTCACCTTCCTATTAGTAGGAGATCGCTCCTTTTGAAACTGTTCACATTCTCTCTTTAAGCTCAACTTCTCCTGCTCTGTGGGCTTCACAGTACCTGATGAATTTAGATGTTTTTGGTGCTTAGGAGAAGGAAGGTTGGATTCCAGCTGACGGACCTAACAAGAACCAGTATAAGGGGAAGAAATGCTAATATAATCACCCAGCCAGGAAAAACAAAAAGCTAACATAATGCAAGTTTTTATTCAGTGCTTGGGTTTTGTTGTATTAAAAAAGCTTTTTCCAGTCAAGTCTGCCAATTTTTGAAGCTTACTTTTTTGGATTTCAAAAGATCCTTTCTAGGTTAATCTATTTTTAGCCTGATCCAACACTAAGCATCAGACAGGGAAGAGGGGACTTCTGGCTCAGCCAAAGCACTAAGAGTCAATAGAGCAATGTGGCCACCAAGCAAACAGATGTAATCTGTAGGCACCTGTGTGCCTGACATGAGCATAACTTTTAGGAGTGAAGGGGGTGACAGTTCCTCTGAGTCTGTATTGGACTGTTCACACCTGAACAGTGCATTTACATCAGCTAAGTTCCATGAAGACAGCAACCATGTTTAGTCTTGTTTAACACTGCAACTTTAGTGATAGCAGTTTCTGGCACAGGGTAGGAGTTCTAGTGAATATCTTCGACTCCTAAGAGTTCTTTCTCAAAAGATTTATTTAAGCATAGGTTAAAAATAGTTGCTCATTCATATTGATGTATGGCAGAAACCAACACAATATTGTAAAGGAATTATCCTTCAATTAAAAATAAATAAAAAAATAATTGCTTGACTGCTCAGCAGAGGTAAAGCATTTAAACATCCCCTGAAAAAATGATCTTTAAATATCATTTTAACCTTGAAATGCTGAGTCTTTAAAGAGGGGCAACTTTTCCTCTTACAAGGAGTTAGACCAACAAGATTTGAGTTTAGTTTTGCCATTTTGTACTACCAGTCTTGGTGGCTAGCCTATTTGAATGAGGGAGGAATGTATGGTTACATCATTTCCATTTATAAAATCACAGATTTAATATAGAACTGCTTATACAAAAAATAGTATACAAACATATCATGATAAAATTATATTGCAAGTAAATGATAAATTATACATTCTTAAAATAAGCCTGCCACACCAGAATACTCAAATCCATACCCTAGAATCACTGCCATCATATCAAACATTGACTTACAAACCTAGGCTACCACGTGCAACTCTTCAAGTTACCTTCTCCCGGGAGTGTATGAGTTCCGGTTTGGTGTTCTGTACCATGGTTTGGACTCTCTCATTCTCTTGCCAAAGTAGCTGTTGTTCCTCATTTATCAGGTGATCCAGCTTGTCCCAGGACAGCCTTTGCTGTTGGTTATGGAATCCTGATGGATGGATGCCTATTTCTGGGGCCCAGTTCTTAAGAGAGAATTAACAGAGTTAAGCCTTAAAAAACAAGCTGATTTCTTTTTTGAGTGTCTTCTAATGTGAGTGAGCACAGGTATATATAGATAAAAGTAAAACAATATTCTTGAGTTTTTTATTTTAAAAAAAGGTTCGGAAATTCTGTTTTAAATGGTCTTTGGCAAAACAGCTCTATCAAATCTAATAGCAAAGCTGACTGTAGGGCAATGCCCAGTTCCACATAGGACCCAAGTGCACAGAGACTAGTGTCCTTAAAGATTACCTCATTCTTATGAAGTTATGCTTTGAATCCATATAAGCATTCTTTTGGTAAACACAGGACACAAAGAGAACTCTGAATTGCACAGCTAACTTGAAAGGGTTCACATGCCAAACTCTACTTTCATTTTCACATATGCAATCATATCCTTTTTTTAGAATCCAAAGCACGTATCATCCATATAATTGAGACCTGAACTCAGGAATATGCTTTAAGCTACCACAGTGGGTTTTTTTTGATCCTGAAAGATGCTTTAAAAAAAATTTTTTTAAGGTATCACAACTAGATAAGCCTTCTGCTTTTCAAGCCAAAACATGAAAAAGAAAAAAAATGGTACAGTCTCATTTTGAAAAACATTTCAGCCCCAAAGTAATTTTTTAAAATGGAAACTATTATGTTTTTTTTTTTTAAAAACCACAGTTAAAAAAAAGTATCAGCAGGAGATAAAGTAGCTGAATTTAGCACCAATTTTTATGGTAGGACAAAAGCAATTCAGTTCAGTCGCTTAGTCATGTCCGATTCTTTGCGACGGCATGAACCACAGCACGCCAGGCCTCCCTGTCCATCACCAACTCCTGGAGTTTACTCAAACTCATGTCCTTTGAGTCAATGATGCCATCCAACCATCTCATCTTCTGTTGTCCCCTTCTCCTCCTGCCCTCAATCTTTCCCAGCATCAGGGTCCTTTCAAATGAGATAGCTCTTCGCATCAGGTGGCCAAAGTATTGGAGTTTCAGCTTTAGCATCAGTCCTTCCAATGAATATTCAGGACTGATCTCCTTCAGGATGGACTGGTTGGATCTCTTTGCAACCAAGGGACTCTCAAGAGTCTTCTCCAACACCACAGTTCAAAAGCATCAATTCTTCGGTGCTCAGCTTTCTTTATAGTCCAACTCTCACATCCTTAAATGACTACTGGAAAAACCATAGCCTTGACTAGACAGACCTTTGTTGGCAAAGTAATGTCTCTGCTTTTTGATATGCTGTCTACATATATTCTTAATTTATTTGCAAACAGATGCAGCATTGTGATATATTAAAATCAGACACTTTATATATCAAAATGTTTTTACCCATGGTCTTTTGACTTGCAAAATATAAAAAATTACCTTGTAACACCCTCTTGCAACAACACGAGAGAAGACTCTACACATGGACATCACCAGATGGTCAACACTGAAATCAGATTGATTATATTCTTTGCAGCCAAAGATGGAGAAGCTCTATACAGTCAGCAAAAACAAGACCAGGAGCTGACTGTGGCTCAGATCATGAACTCCTTATTGCCAAATTCAGACTTAAATTGAAGAAAGTAGGGAAAACCACTAGACCATTCAGGTATGACCTAAATCAAATCCCTTATGATTATACAGTGGAAGTGAGAAATAGATTTAAGGGCCTAGATCTGATAGAGTGCCTGATGAACTATGGAATGAGGTTCGTGACATTGTACAGGAGACAGGGATCAAGACCATCCCCATGGAAAAGAAATGCAAAAAAGCAAAATGGCTGTCTGGGGAGGCCTTACAAATAGCTGTGAAAAGAAGAGAAGCAAAAAGCAAAGGAGAAAAGGAAAGATATAAGCATCTGAATGCAGAGTTCCAAAGAATAGCAAGAAGAGATAAGAAAGCCTTCCTCAGTGGTCAGTGCAAAGATAGAGGAAAACAACAGAATGGGAAAGACTAGAGATCTCTTCAAGAAAATTAGAGATACCAAGGGAACATTTCATGCAAAGATGGGCTCGATAAAGGACAGAAATGGTATGGACCTAACAGAAGCAGAAGATATTAAGAAGAGGTGGCAAGAATACAAGAAGAACTGTACAAAAAAGATCTTCATGACCCAGATAATCACAATGGTGTGATCACTGACCTAGAGCCAGACATCCTGGAATGTGAAGTCAAGTGGGCCTTAGAAAGCATCACTACAAACAAAGCTAGTGGAGGTGATGGAATTCCAGTTGAGCTATTTCAAATCCTGAAAGATGATGCTGTGAAAGTGCCACACTCAATATGCCAGCAAATTTGGAAAACTCAGCAGTGGCCACAGGACTGGAAAAGGTCAGTTTTCATTCCAATCCCAAAGAAAGACAATGCCAAAGAACGCTCAAACTACCACACAATTGTACTCATCTCACATGTTAGTAAAGTAATGCTCAAAATTCTCCAAGCCAGGCTTCAGCAATATGTGAACTGTGAACTTCCTGATGTTCAAGCTGGTTTTAGAAAAGGCAGAGGAACCAGAGATCAAATTGCCAACATCTGCTGGATCATGGAAAAAGCAAGAGTTCCAGAAAAACATCTATTTCTGATTTATTGACTATGCAAAACCCTTTGACTGTGTGGATCACAATAAACTGTGGAAAATTCTGAAAGAGATGGGAATACCAGATCATCCAACCTGCCTCTTGAGAAATCTGTATGCAGGTCAGGAAGCAACAATTAGAACTGGACATGGAACAACAGACTGGTTCCAAATAGGAAAAGGAATACATCAAGGCTGTATATTGTCACCCTGCTTATTTAACTTATATGCAGAGTATATAATGAGAAACGCTGGACTGGAAGAAACACAAGCTGGAATCAAGATTGCCGGGAGAAATATCAATAACCTCAGATATGCAGATGACACCACCCTTGTGGCAGAAAGTGAAGAGGAAATAAAAAGCCTCTTGATGAAAGTGAAAGTGGAGAGTGAAAAAGTTGGCTTAAAGCTCAACATTCAGAAAACGAAGATCATGGCATCCGGTCCCATCACTTCATGGGAAACAGATGGGTAAACAGTGGAAACAGTGTCAGACTTTATTTTTTTGGGCTCCAAAATCACTGCAGATGGTGACTGCAGCCATGAAATTAAAAGACGCTTACTCCTTGGAAAGAAAGTTGACCAACCTAGATAGCATATTCAAAAGCAGAGATATTACTTTGCCAACAAAGGTCCGTCTAGTCAAGGCTATGGTTTTTCCTGTGGTCATGTATGGATGTGAGAGTTGGACTGTGAAGAAGGCTGAGTGCCAAAGAATTGATGCTTTTGAACTGTGGTGTTGGAGAAGACTCTTGAGAGTCCCTTGGACTGCAAGGAGATCCAACCAGTCCATTCTGAAGGAGACCAGCCCTGGGATTTCTTTGGAAGGAATGATGCTAAAGCTGAAACTCCAGTACTTTGGCCACCTCATGGGAAGAGTTGACTCATTGGAAAAGACTCTGATGCTGGGAGGGATTGGGGGCAGGAGGAGAAGGGGACAACAGAGGATGAGATGGCTGGATGGCATCACTGACTTGATGGACGTGAATCTGGGTGACCTCCGGGAGTTGGTGATGGACAGGGAGGCCTGGCGTGCTGCGATTCATGGGGTTGCAAAGAGTCGGACACAACTGAGTGACTGAACTGAACTGAACTGATGGTTCCATTTATGTGAAGTTCAGAAACAAGCATCCCTAACCTATGGTGACAGAAGGTAGAGAAGTCGTTCCCTTGGGGTTGTCAACTGAAGAGGACACAAGAGAGCCTACTGGGTGCTGGAAATGTTCTTTATTTTGAGCTAGGAGGTGGTTACACAAACATACATACACACATTCTAGGTAAAATACACATTTACATATAGGTACATATATATGTGTAAAAATAAGTTATAAACTCAAACTGTGTGCCTTTTACTGTATAAAGTCATACCTCAATAAAGAAAAGAAATTACCTTGTCACTGGCATTCTGAAGTTGCTTGTGTAGAGACATCACTTCTTGCTTTAAAGCTTCCTTTTCCTGCTGAGTCACTCGTAGATCAGATTTAATTCGGGACATTTGTAGGTTTACATTCTGGAGAGTGTCTTCTAAATTCTGAACCTACGTCAGAACAAATGACAAATCCTCATGGTCTCAGCTATAGCATGTGCATGTATGAATGAACTAAGACAAAGAACTTCAAAGTCCCTTCTGTTTCTACTTCCTGCATCCAGCTCTTTTCAGTTGCTCAGGGCAAACCAGGATATTATGTATCTTTACAGGATGTTACGTTATATTTAAGAGAATAATGAAATATACCTTGAGCAAGGTATTGCTGGTCCAGTCATCTGGTGTATTACCAAGTGATATCTTACAGAACTAAGGAGTACCAGCTGGCATCACAATAGATAATTTTACTGACTTTTGTAGAAATTACATTTTAGACTGTGGTGTTGTTTTGCAAAGGACCTCTCAGTTTAAAATAAAACCATATCTTTGTAGAACCCTACTCCATGCTAATATCTCATTTATATTTCAATTTTTAAAAATTTAAATTGGTAAATGGAATGTCAATAGATATCTTTAACTATAATAGGGCATGAACATGCCTTAGAAATGCTAATTCTAAATTAGAAATAAGAAGTCATTTTTGTGCACTATTCTTGAGCTTTCATAAATAAATAATCTCACAGTGATGAGACAATCTCATGATTATTTCATAATAATGAACTTTGGAGGAAACACTGTTCAACTTATTTTATTATACTGTAACATGTGTCAAATATTAGTTAAATTGAATCATTCTGAACCCTTTTAGACCACATCCACTTAGAACATTGTTTCCACTTGGAGTTCTGCTGGAAGATATAGGAAAAAATTAACTATGTGGATGAAACAAGAATTGTCCACACACCTTTTCCTGTGAAGCCACTAGTTGTGACTTTAAGCTTTCACTCTGGTGTTCCCAAGATTTCTGTTCTTGCTTCATAGTAGCAATTCTGTGCTCTAAAAGACTTGATTTTGCCAACTGTTTCAGGAAAAGAAAAGAGGTAACAGCATTTTTGCAAATATGTCTAGCCTCAATTCATATGCCTCCATCAAGTACCATCTCTTTACATAGTGGATTGGGGCAAGGTAAAAGATAAATGTTTCCTTGACTCTCTTTTCTTTAATTTTGAAGAGTCTCTTTTCTTTGGGGATTTCCATTTTTCTTTCTCATTGCCTCATGTTTTGTGGGTGAAACATGAAGGGCTGGAAGGCAATTAGAAATCCCAAGAGTGTGCCACAATAGGAAAACAGAGAGTGTCTATTAAGGCAAACGTAACAAAAGCAGTGTTTCTGGATTTGGCAGGGAAAATATAGTAGAAAAAAAAGTAACTATGTAATGGGCTTCAGATCCTTAAATACATAATATTCATGTTATATGTAAGTAAACTAGTGATATATTTAAGTAATATACATCAAGTAGCAATAATTATTAAAATGAGACAATCTTTATATTACTGTATTTAACATTTATTAAACAACTAATCTAGATTCCTGTTAAAATCATGGCTTTAGCAATCTACAGATTTAATGTGATCCCTATCAAATTATTGATGACTTTTTTACACAGAACTAGAACAAATAATCCTAAAATGTTTATGGATTATAAATACACATGTGGTATACAAATACACCATGGTATATTACTCAGCCATCAAAAAAGTAAAATAATGCCATTTGTAACAACAGGGATGGGCCAAGAGATTATCATACCAAGCGAAGCAAGTCAGACAGACAAAGACAAATATTACATGATATCACTTATATGTGAAATCTAAAAAAATAATAATAATGAACTTATTAATACAAAACAGAAACAGACACACACATGGAAAACACACTTACGGTTACCAAAGAGGAAGAGTGGGAGGGATAAATTAGGAGTATGGGACTAACAGATATACACCGCTATATATAAAATAAATAAGGATTTACTGTATGGCACAGGGAATTATATTCAATATCTTGTAATAATCTATAATGGAAAAGAATCCAAAAAAAGAAGTACACACACACACACACATAGCCAAATCACTTTGTTGTATACCTGAAACTAACACAATATTGTAAATCAACTATACTTCAATAAAAGAAAAAAACTAATGGCTTCAGGAGCTCTAAGGTCACAAAATGCCAGCAAAATGCTGTTCCAGGAGACTTTTAGGCTAACACAGTGGGCCCATATGCCCCTGGCATTACAGAAATGTTCATTACGGTACATACCATATGATGATGGTAAAGTCTTATTTTTATTACCTTATCAACACAGATATTTAATTCTTCACTTAGAGCTTCCTTTTCTTTCAGCAGTTTTTCATTGTGGCTTAGAATACTAGAAATTTTTTGCTGGAAGTCAGAGAGATCAGGACATCTGCAGAGCTGCAAGGGATAAACAAATGAGCCCACCCATCACATCTCATGAACGTATTTATAGACAGGACATTTTCATGGCTGTTGCCATTTCCCTATCTATTTCCAAGGACATATACACTCCAGGGGACTATAATTAACTTTGACAAAAATGTTCCCTGCTTCTCTCAATTCTCCAATTGACTGCCGAAATGTCTGCTCAGGCAAAATCTACCAGACATTGTTAAGTAATGGTCCCAGCCTTCTGTTTTACCTTCAGTATAAAATAAATAACATATTGCCATTCTGTCATCAATTTAACTTGGGTACATATGACAAAACATTTTCCCCATTCTTTTTTAACTAGAAAAAAAATCTTTTTTCAATCAAGAATACAGAATTGGCATCAACCACATATAATGTATCAACCAACACAAAGGCAAGTTTAAAGATAAATCAATCAGTCTTTTTCAGCTCATTTTACATACCCTTCACTTTGGGAGATGCTTAAATTGACTGGCTTAGGAAAATGTTGCTGGTACAGACATAGTTGCTTCTTCTGCATTTTATGGAATCACGATAAACCAAAAACTTTTTGTTCCTTTTCATCAACTTCAGCACTACTGACCCTCAGGGCCAGGTAATTTCTTGTCATGGGGGACTGTCCTATGCACTGTAGGATGGCCGACAACATCCCAGGCATTACCTATTAGATTTCAGTAGCACACACTCCCTGCCTCGTATACCCAGTGTGGAAACCAAATGTGACCCCAGATACTGCTAAATAGCTTGGTGTGCAGGAGCAGTCTCCACCCCCCACAAACACTGCCTTAAAGAGACTGTTTCTTACACTTTTAGAGTTCATATGTTTTCCATCTCCCTCTGCTTCACCTGGCTTTCAATTTTCAATTATTTACTGTCATGATTTTATGGCCACCTTTATCGTTTTACCTGAAGGTCTTTTGGAACAGTATAACAAAACAGACGTTAAGGATTGAATCTTGTCTTCAACTGGCAACAAATTCAGCATAATTTACAAATCTAAACAAGTCAGAAAGATGAAGGAAAATCTATGTACCTGGGCATTGGTTAATAAAGGACTTTTGTCCTTTACTCACTACCTTGCCTCCCTATCCCCAGACCCTCACAAAGCCTGGTACCATTTTGGGTGTCTACAGACTGTCATGTGCTACTCATGTTTCTTTTCAGTGCAACAGATAATAACAACAAAACTATTTTGTGAACAAGAAATGATTATGTCATACAGAGCAGCATGTGCTTTCTAGGTCCAAGCTGTATGGCAGCAACAATGGGCTGACACCATCCTACTTCTGTGATCCAAGAGTCCAGGGACCATGAACAACTTCCTACCAAGAGCAAAAGGGCTCACATGCAAGAAAAATGTGCCAAAATGATGTCCTGATCATGTTGCTTTACTCTCAACTCTGCTCCTTTTCTTTTGATCCATAACTTGGCAAAATCACAGCACATACATTTCCCATGCTTGGACACGGGACCCATCATTATCGTCCGAAAGGTTGAACAACAGAAAAAGAAAAAGGAGAAAAGCATGCCCAAGTTAATTAGGATAAATTTGGTAATAACAGTCCTGGAATACTTATATAACACAGAAGGGCCTTTTAACTTCTGGAATGTTTATATGGGCGGACAGCTTCTGCTATGGCAGGACAGCTATACCTTGCATAGCAGCATCTGACTGGAAAAGGTTCTTATAAAGCACCTAATAAATACCCGTACTCTACTAGGCACTGGAAGAGATACAAATTCCCTGAGTCTAAAATCTTATTAGGAAATCAAGACTTATGGCTGTCAATTAGGGATCAATGCAAATATAACACACCCAGTGGTACAGACTCTATTTCAGCATCAGAGAAGGACACATTTATGCTCATAGGTTGGATAGACACAGGAGAATTTTATAATCTAAAGATATCATGGTATTAAAGTACTCCTTTGGTGAAACAAATAAAATGGAAAAACTAAATTCTCCTATTATATATCAAGATTGCATAAACTGATAAATTCATGTACTCACTGAAAAATTCAGAATAAAGAATAAAATTGGACAATGTTCAGCATATAAATTTTAAGCTGGACTTAAAATTAGGTCTTTGCTTGAAACTTTGAAATATGCTTTTTAAAGCCAAATTCATAGGTGAGACCACATCCCTCATAATGCTCTAGAATCTATTCTTCTGCCCAAGATAGATGCCTCAAACTCACTATGAGAAAAAGGGAGAACCTGGGTCTCACAAATCAGGGTGAATAGTTATTAAAGTTATTAGCAAGAAAGTCACCAATTTTTTAGGCAAATTTATATTACCTTAACACCTGGCTGGGCGAAGGTAGAGCAACACATTTCTTAAACTGAAATGGCTGGGATTCATTTATAGTAAATTAATAGAATGTCAGCCTACAACACACGTAAGTTATATAACTAGAACAACATTTGGAGAATTAGTGATAGGAGCTCTTATAAATTAGACTTGTATTGCAAGTCCTGAACTTCACTAAGCAATAAGCTAGTTAACAGGATTCAGTAAAAGGGACTCTCAACGGCTAAAATTAAAAAGACAATCTGGTGCATGTTATTCTATGACTCCCACACGTATCTCCTTGCCCCCACCTAAGCTGCACACAGTCTTACTTGTTTTACTTTCTCCAATTCATCTTTGAGAAGGAGGTTTTCCTGTTCCACGATGTGAGTCTGTATTTTAACTTCAGAAAGTTCTGCCTCCAAAGAAGACACTAAAGTGGAAGACTAAGAAAAAAAAATTGAAAAGTCAAATAACACACTCATTCAGCCTAGGGAAACTTAATAAGGTCACAAAAGGCAGCATTAAGGGAAAAATAGTACATACTCAATGACACACTGTTTTAAGATCGTTTGTACTCAATGGAACTAACCAAAACTATCTTTTAACAAACTTTCCACTAAAATGGTATAAACATGATTTCTTAAGTTTATTTTTGAAGATTCTCCACTGTAAAGTTACTATCTTTCTCTGGGGAGCAGATGCTTTGAGACCATGCAAACTGTTTTTTCTTAAGCATTTGCTTATTAATTTTAGTGTCTATCAGTGGATTTTATTGACAATTACTACTTTGGTATTTGCTTAATGAAGACTTGTTATTTCCTTCCTTCCTTCTACATTTATTAATTGGAATTCTATTGTAAGGAAGAGCTGTTATTTCTCTCCCCTTTATTTACCTATTCTAACAGTACAGACCTACAGATACTCATTTCATTCTGTATTTTATAATTATGCTTATTTTGTGCTATGCTTTATTTTGTTGATCAAATTATTTCAGCTTTGGCCATTAGGAGCTTCTTCAGGTTGCGTCCTGTCCTTTTGACATGCCCCATTTTTTTCGGGGGTACCTTTTTCTTTCTGGCACCATGAGATGTTCCAGGCTCATTTTGAATTGACCCTTCACCAGCCTTGGGATCAATCATCTCTCCAAGAAGCCCGGGTTTCTCATATAGGAGAACAGGGTTCAGAAACCAATATTTGGGTGCTCCATTCATATATACACATCTACATTTCTGTATCTGCCTATACACTAAACAAATAATGAGTTTATTCTATTAACTCAAATTCCAATCCAACATCAGAAGGTTCATTTTAGCCTTCCTAGTTTCCCCACTTCCAACCTCCTTGCCCCAAAATGAGAAACTCAGTTCTTACTATCTACAATATATTTACTTATTTGTTCAATTCTGGTATACACAGAGTAGTTCCAGAATCACTAACATACACCCTCATGAGAAATACATTTAGTGACTATTGTAGCATTTATGTACACTTCCTTTTGTCTTAACCTTACCATGTACAGTCAAGATACTAATTTCTAAATTGCTTATTTTCTTCCACATCATGGTTGTTATCCACTCATAACACTGTTAGGTTCACTTGTTAGTGTTTGTGTTCCATTTAGTTCCCCCCTCCCCTGATCTTTATTTTCTGGATTGGTTTTGCTTGTTTATTTGAGGGGCTATGTGAAGACAGTGTGAAACATGACTATGGTTCTAAGCATCGGACTATATGAAAAAGTTCTCAGAAGTGTCACTCCCTTCCTCATCCCTGCTATCACATTCCCATACCTCTCTTGCATTCCTTTCCCATTTGCCCCCTATATGGAAGCATCTCTTTAGTTACCTGGTTTATCATTTCTGTATTTCTTTTCCAAAAATTCTGTATTTCTTTTACACAAATACATGTGTGTTGTCTAATATCCCCTTCTTTCTTACATGGTTGGAGACATACTAGAGAGACTCTTAGATATGCTTTTCAGCTTTTCCTTTTTCACCTATTTCTAGTGTGTCCTGGAAATAATTTCATACCAAGAGATCTTTCTCATTCATTCTTTTTCTTTTTTTAAACCTGTATAATACTCCTCCATGGTGTGACTCCATTGCATTTATCCAACAACTCTCCTATGTGTGGGCATCTAGGTTGTTTCCAATACTTTGCAGTTACAAACAATGCTGCAATGAATAACCAACCCTGTGCATGTGAATTTCATATTTTTGGAGGAATATCTTTAGGGTAAATTCCTAGAAATAAGATTGCTAGCATACAATTAAGTACATATATAATTTTGTTCAGTTCAGTTCAGTCACTCAGTCGTGTCTGACTCTTTGCGACCCCATGAATCACAGCACGCCAGGCCTCCCTGTCCATCACCATCTCCCGGAGTTCACTCAAACTCACATCCATTGAGTCAGTGATGCCATCCAGCCATCTCATCCTCTGTCATCCACTTCTCCTCCTGCCCCCAGTCCCTCCCAGCATCAGAGTCTTTTCCAATGAGAACTCTTCGCATGAGGTGGCCAAAGTACTGGAGTTTCAGCTTTAGCATCATTCCTTAGATATTGCCAAATTTCCTTCCAGAAATATGGTACCAGTTTATATCCCACCAGCAATGTATGAAAGTGCCTGATTTTCCAAATTTGTGCCAACAGAATGTGTTGTTATATTTTTAAATTGTTGCCAATCTCATAGGTGAGAAATGAGATATCAGTGTTGCTTTATTTGCATTTCTCTAATTCTGAGTAACTTTGAATATTTTTTCATAGGTTTGACAGCCATTTTTATCTCTTTTTCTTTGTGTGTGACTATTTTGTTCATGCATTTCCCCCCATTTTGCTATCAGATTTTGATCCTAAGTCCTTTGATTTTTAAGAGTTCTTTACATAGTAGGAATATTAGCCCCACTGTTTGTGGCATATGCGGAGAAGATGATGGCACCCCACTCCAGTACTCTTGCCTGGAAAATCCCATGGACGGAGGAGCCTGGTAGGCTGCAGTCCATGGGGTCTCGAAGAGTCGGACACGACTGAAGCGACTTAGCAGTAGCAGCAGCAGTTGTGGCATATGATGCAAATATTTTTTTCCCCAGTTTATGAGCGACTTCACTTTCACTTTTCACTTTCATGCACTGGAGAAGGAAATGGCAACCCACTCCAGTGTTCTTGCCTGGAGAATCCCAGGGACGGGGGAGCCTGGTGGGCTGCCGTCTATGGGGTCACACAGAGTTGGACACGACTGAAGCGACTTAGCAGTAGCAGCAGCAGTTGTGGCATATGATGCAAATATTTTTTCCCCCAGTTTATGAGCTGTCTTTTGACTTTAATTCTGAATGTCTACTGAGTTGTCCAGGCACCACTTACTAAAAAGTCCACCTGTACCCCAGTGATTTGAGAACCCATCTTTGCTATATACTAAGTTTTCATTTGTATCTGGGTCTAGTTCTAGACTTTCTATTCATCTCTCTACTCATGTGCCAACACTACACTGTTTTAATTATTAGGACGTAAATGTATAAGAAATTAAATATAAGCATTTATTTTTTTAATTGGGATTTCGTCCAGAAAGGCTATAGAGTAGCTGTAGACCATACCTGCAATTTACAGTGTTCCAGTTCTTCTTTGAGATTAGACTTTTCTTGTTCCCATTCCTCACATGCACTGTGCCCTGGCTCTTTGTCCTTCTGGCTTAGCATTTCTGCCAGACGTTGATTAAGTTCTTGCAGCTCTTTCTGATTCTGAGAGTTCTTTTGGCTAAGCTTCATATTTTCCAAATCCAACTGCTGGTTTTTGGTTTTTAATTCTGAAATCTAATTAAAATTGAAATAAGTGTTTAAAATTTGTTATCCTACTTCTGCTAAAAAAGCTTATTTAGAGATTAATTCTTTTACCCTGTCTATGTACATAGTTTATATATATACACACACATACACGTTTAATAGCAGACACAATACATACTCATTATGACAAAGTCAATTAGACACTCTTGTCCAATCCCACTCCACAGGGGTAGCCATTGTCCACAGGGATGCATCCCCCTCCAGATTGTTTTCAATGCATATACAAACCCATATGAGGGCCTCACTGATAGCTGAGTTGGTAAAGAATCTGCCTGTAATGCAGGAGACCTGGGTTCAATTCCTGGGTTGGGAAGATCCCCTGGAGAGGGGAAAGGCTACCCACTTCAGTATTCTGGCCTGGAGAATTCCACGGGATCCCAAAGAGTCGGACATGACTGAGCGACTTTCACGTTCACAGACACATATACACACACTGTTTTTCTTCTTTAGATCGAAAATTTGCATAATTTCAGATGTTTGGATACTCTGCTTTCTCCACTTATAATATCTTATAGACTCCTATCTTTCCAAATCAGTGCATTCAGAAACTGGCACATGCTATATTTTTATGTGGCTGTGAGGTATTCCATGTAGCAAGACATTCCATACTGCATTTATCCATTCTCATATTGATAAAAAAACAATCTTTTGGAAAATTCATTTATACATGGTGGCATTTTGTATTTAGCATCTCATTTTTGGAAGTGGGGCTGCTGGGTTAGAAGGTATGTTTATATATTACTGTTTTGATTGACATCCCCAAAATGCATTCTTCATAGGACTACCAACTTATAGTTCTATCAACAATGTATAAGTAGATTCATTTTCTCACTCCCTTTTAATACTAGACAAGATCAATCTTTAATTTTTACTGATCTGATATGCAAAAACAGGAAACATTTAATTTTCCCTTCCCTAATGAATAATGAGGCTAACTTTCTTTTTATATGTGCTCTTTTTTCTGTCTTGACCATTCATATCAGTTATCCATTTTCAACTGGGTTTTGCAATTTGTAAGAGTACAAAATATATTTTGGATGTTAACATCTTGTCTATTTCAAATGCTGAAAATACTCTTTTCCCAGAATGTCCTTGTCTTTTGACTGCTTCAGACTGATTCTCAAATGGCCTTTCTTCACACAATTGCACATTGTTGAGATTATACAAATTGGGCATTGAATGGCACATACTATCTAAATAAATCATAATTCTGTGAAAATATACATGGACTAACTAGTACTCTATATCTGTAAAATTCTATTCTTAACCTACTGCTTTTAATCATGCTGAAGAAAGAGGAAGGGGCTAACCTAAATGAAAACTACACGAGGAGCTGCAGTCCTTGAGACAGTATGGTACTGGCACAAAAACAGATATATAGACCAATGGAGCAAGATAGAGAACCCAGAAATAAACCCAAGCACTTATGGGCATCTTATGTTTGAAAAAGGAGTCAAGAATATACAAAGGAGAGAAGACAGCCCCTTCAAGAAGTGGTGCTGGGAAAATTGGACAGCTACATGTGAAAGAATGAAATTAGAACACTTCCTAACACAATATACAAAAATACACTCAAAATGGATTAAAGACTTAAATGTAAGGCCAGAAACTATAATACTCTGAGAGGAAAACACAGGCGGTACACTCTTTGATGTAAATCACAGCAAAATTCTCTCTGACCCACCTCCTAGATTAATGGAAATAAAAACAAAAGTAAATAAATGGGACCTAATAAAACTTAAAAGCCTTTGCACAACAAAGGAAACTATAAACAAGATGAAAAGACAACCCTCAGAATGGGAGAAAATAATTGCAAATGAAGCAACTGACAAAGGGTTAATCTCCAAAATATATAAGCAACTCATATAGCTTAATATCAGAAAAACAAAAAGCCCAATCAAAAAATGGGCAGAAGCCCTGAACAGACATTTCTCCAAAGAAGACATACAGATGGCTAATAAACACGTGAAAAGATGCTCAACATCACTCATTATTACAAATGCAAATCAAAACTACAATGAGTTATCACCTCACTCCATTCAGAATGGTCATCATCAAAAAATTTACAAACAATAAATTCTGGAGAGGAAGTAGAGAAAGGGGAACCCTTATGCACTGTTGGTGGGAATATAAACTGATACAGCCATTATGGAACACAATATGGAGATTCCTTAAATGACTAAATCTACCATATGACCTAGCAATCCCACTATTGGGCATATACCCTGAGAAAACCACCATTCTCAAAGACACATGTATACCAATGTTCACTGCAGCACTTTACAATAGCCAGGACATGGAAGCAACCTGGATGTCCATTGACAGATGAACAGATAAAGAAGTTGTGGTACATTTACGCAATGGAATATAACTCTGACATAAAAAGGAGCAAATCTGAGTCAGTTGTAGTGAGGTGGATGAACCTAGAGCCTCTTATACAGAGTGAAGTCAGAAAGAGAAAAACAAATATCGTGCATTAACACTTATATATGGAATCTAGAAAAATGGTACCAATGAACCTAGTAGAGAATGGACTTGTAGACACAGCAGGAGAAGGTGAGGGTGTGATGAACTCAGAAAATAGCATTGACACATATACACTATTATGTGTAAAACAGATAGTTAGTGGTAAGTTGCTAAATAACAGGGACCCAGCCTGGTACTGTGTGATGACCTGGAGATGTGGGATAGTGGGAGGGAAGAGAGGCTCAAGAAGGAAGGGATATATATGTATATATAAAATTATGACTGGTTCATGTTGCTGTATGGCAAAAACCAAGACAAAATTGTAAAGCAATTTTCCACCAATTAAAAAAACAAACACATAAGGGATAGAGCTAGTTTTTCATAGGTTTGGTTTAGAGGTTATCATCTCCCCATTTCCACTGATTATATGGCTTGTATTAAATACCCAGAGTCTAGAAATAATGTATACACATTTTGAAAATAATAAATATATTTTCAAAAAATAGAAACTGAATTTAGAATTAGCATGAGGTAAGTTTCCATTTTGAAACTCAGAGTTACAACCTTACCGTTATTGGCTACGTTTCCAGTGGCATGTGCTATAAATTTCAAATTTAAAAAAAGAAAATTTTAGAATCAGGAAACATTGAGAAATACCTCTTACCTGTTTCTTTAAATTTTCAACCATCTTCTGAACTGCAGCTTTTTCCTGTTTTACAGTTTCTATTTTTTGCCTAAAGGGACAATGAAAATATAACTTAAGAGTTAGGCGTTAAACACTGAAGTACCACAGTTTCAGTCCTTGCAAAAATGCCTTTAGAATATTTAAGTATATATCTTACCACATTTCTTCCTGAGATCCACTTAATTTCCCTAATTTCAGGTTAGAAATGCTGTCTTCTTCATTTAAAGTAGTAATTTCATTTCTCAAAATAGAATTTTCCTCTTGAAGCTTCTCAGATTCATATCTGCAGTACAGAGATTTAAAAAAAATAGTTATAAAAAGGCCATCATCTGGCATCTTTGGAAAACACTTTCTAGTAACTTCCAATTAAATCCATATTCCATACCAGTTAAAAAGAAAAGCCTAAATTAGTATGTCTCTTGGTACTTGGAAATCAAGCTATGACAGTGACTCATTCCTTTTGGGGAGTAAGAATTTTACTAAAAAACATTAGGGAAGTGTGACCAAAACACTTAAGCATTGAGACAGAAAAGAGACTCAGTACCCATCCTACTTGCTGACTTTCTCATACTGCTTTGAGCAAATAACTCTTTGTATTTCAGTCTCAAGTCCTCCCTGCTCCTCAAAGACAAAAGCCATATCACTAAGCTGTATGAGCTTTAGTTTTAAACCCCAAGGTACCTAGAGAAAGAAAATTCACTACATAAATGAAAGGGACATACCAAAACATGTACACTAACGGTTACCTTCTAATTTCTTTCATCTCATTATGATTTTTGGAACTAAGAACGGTCTAAAATAAAAAGAGGAAAGACTACACCTAGAATTATTTTGTTTTTTTTCCCCCATATCATTAAGATATTTCAGACATGATGTAAATTCTACAATTTTTTTGAACCAAATTTGTTAGAAGACTATTGCTATATTTTATAAAGTCAAGTGAGCAGTGGTTCAAATTAGTATCATATTTGTCTTTGTTCTTTCAGCACATTAAAATCTGATAGCTCCTCAAAAAACTGTATGTTCTAAGATGAATTTCCAATATCTATAGAATATCAGCATGCACTGTAAGTGACGTAAGGGAAAAACTATAGGCCATGAAACAACATTTTTTCCCCATATTAGTATAAGAAGAAAGTTCTTATCTACCAAGTGAGTTAATAATACACAAAAGGCATTCATTCTCACATAACTTGTTTCATCAAAATGAGGACAATAACATTTAGCCAAAGGAAAAAAGTCTGTCCATCCAAATGAAGTGCTAGAAAAGAGTTAAAGACGACAAACAATAATGATGCACATGGTTAAACAGCAAACACTCTCCATTATGAACCTTCACCCCCAAATGAACAACACTGATTTCTTATAGAGGAAGGAATGCCTCCTAGGCTGGGTTATTCTACTTGTTAATACAACACAGAAGCAGAAGGAGTCTAAAGTACTGCTCTCTTTGTGAAGACTAACAGGTTAGTTTCTCTAGGCACGCAAGCAGCAGGAGTTAGATTTGGTGAGGTGCTCTGTGAGACTCCGTGAAGTGCAGAAGGTGCATACGTTACCTCAGAAGCTCAACTTTCTGCTGCATCTCACTGCATGTGATTTGCAGGTCATGCATCATTGCCTTCAGCTCTTCCTCCTTTTCTCCTTGAGAAGGTACATCCTTTTGCTTGACTAAAGCAGTGACTCTTTCCCTCAACTTTCTAGTCAGCTCCTGCAGCTTTTTTTTCTCCCGTTCTAACTCTGCGATGGTGGCCTGGTGCTGAAAATGCTTGTCTTGAAGGCCGAGGAGAGTAGTGTTTTCCTCCAGTATAACTCGATTCTGTGCTCCAGGCTTGTCTCGATGTGTCTGGAGTGTTCCGTGTAGCCAGGCAATTTCATGTGCTTTTACTTTCTCCAAGAGCTGTGTATTCTCCTGTTCTAGGTACTGGTTTTCTTGATACAAATGTTCTTCTATAATATGGTGCACGCTCATAACATTTGGTACACGCTCATCCAGTGTTTGGTTCAGTTCAAAGACCTTTTCATCAGGTCCGACTTCCAGGTTATCTAAATGGGCTTCCCATAAGGAGAAGCAGTCACACTGCAGCGCTGCTCTTTCTCGTAGCTTCTCAATCTTGCCTTGAAGTCTCAAAACCAGAACATGCAGTTCCTCATTTTCTCTTTTGATCTCATTGTAACTCTTTTCCAGGCTAAGGAATGTGTCAGTCATTTCTTCAACCTTCTTTAGCTCATCCTGTAATCTGAACATTTCTGAAGTGAGCTCTTTGTTACTTTCTAGTGCTTCATCATAGCGCGTCTCCATCATCCTCAGCTCTTCCTGAAGACATTCATTTTCTCTACTGGCATCTTCGTATAACACTTTATACTTGGGGGAAGCCTCAGGAATTCTTTCAAGCATCTTCAGTTTCTTTTTTAGCACAGAAACATCAAACAGTAGGTCCTGTTTCTTTTCAGACGCTCGATCGCAGTCTGCACGTAAGATCATTAACTGTTCCCGAAGCTGGCCGACCTGATTCTTCAGGTCCCAGGTTTCAGTTCTGGTCTCCTCACTATTTTCAAGCTCGGAAAAACTCTCTATTGATGCTTCAGACTCCTCCACTCTGACCTGTCTCTGCCCAGAGCTTGTCCCTGTACTTTCGAGGTCACGGACCTCATCGCCTTGTAGGTCACTGAGAATATGCTTTGTGGTTCCACCTTCTGCTTGTTTGATTCGGTTTGGCTGTAAAAATGGCTCTGTTTGTTCCACTGAATTTCCAAAGAGCCCAGTAGCTGGTTCATCTAAACAAGAAGACATTACTGACTCTGGTTCTAATTTTTGCAGCCTCTGCTGCAACCTAGAAATTTCAGTTGCCATTTTCACATTTTCCTTCACTGCTCGTTCATGGGCTCTTTGCAGGCTTAAGAGAACATCTCCATTCTCTTCCAACAGCTGTTCTCCTTGCTGAAGCAGGGACATGGCACCATTTTCTTCTGCCTCCTCCCCTCCTATCACTTGACAGCTATTCTGAAGCCTGGAGGGAGGAGACACTATCTGCTCCATCTCCTTGATTTTATTCTGGAGCCTGGAGATTTCTGTGCTCATCTCAGCCCTCTCTCGATCTGCCTTCTCACAGGTTGCTCTGTGGACACTCTCCATGACCAGAAGTTTGGACATCATTTCCTGCCTCTCCTGGTCATGTTCCCTTTGCAGCTGTTCAAGCCTCTGGCTGACCAGCTGCTCTGAAGTGCCTGCCTGGCACAGGATCTGCTCACGGTCCTTCAGCTCTCTTTCATGACTGCTCTTCAGCTCAAGTATCTGGTTGGACAGGAGACTTTGCTGACTTTCAGACACTTTTCTCAGATCTTCCAGGTCCTGTAGTAGCTGCTCTCTCTCAACAACCATACTATTCAAATGCTCTTTGTATGTTTTCTCTAGCATCTCTCTCTCCTGGGTGAGGACCAAAGAGGTTGCTTTCTCCCTCTGGAGAGTCTCTTTAAGCTGCTCCTGGGCTTCCGCACATTCCTGGGTGAGCTCGTCCTTCTCAAACTCCCACTGGGACCTCTCCTCACATTGTTGATCCAGGAGCTCCTTCAGCTGGTGGCGGTAGTGCACCTCCAGACTCCGCAGGGCGTGTTCGTATCTCTCAGTGACTTTCTGACAATCAGCCTGAAACTGGGCTTCTATCTGAGAGGTTCTTCTATTACACTCAGTTTCCATTTTTTCCCTAAATGTGGTCAACATACAGCATTACTGAAACTGTCATCAACTCCAGAAGCAAACATAAAAACATTTTCCCATGCATAGAAGAAGCAGCCAAGCAAACAATGTAAATGTTTTCTAAAAAATGGTCTTCACTTATTTCTATACTCAGAAGGGATCTCATTTCTGAGTGCCAAACAATGGCGGCCATAATTAATTTAAAAGACTCACTTACCTCTCTCTGCATTTAAAAAGAAGATTTAGAAACCAAATTCTCTGGCATATTCCCAGATATTTATGGAGTTTTAGCCAAAACTTACAATGCTTTCTCATTAAATGTTCAAATACATATTACCCTAAACCCTAAATGGGAAATACATAAAATTCTTTCATTTTAATTATGTATACCCTGGTGCCTCAGATGGTAAAGAATCTGACTGCAATGTAGGAGATCCAGGTTTGATCCCTGGGTTAGGAAGATCCCTGGAGAAGGAAATGGTAACCCACTCCAGTATTCTTGCCTGGAGAATTCCATGGATAGAGGAGCCTGACAGGCTACAGTCTGTGGGGTCACAAAGAGTTGGACAAGACTGAGTGACTCCCTGTCTGTCTAGATGTAGTTATATAAACCATACATATATGTTTTGCTTTCTATTTAATGAAGTACCACCAAGATAAAGTATGAAGCACCAAAGCCCTCAAAAGCATCTGAGGTTTCACTTGAGGAAAGTAAGCACAAAATAGTGTTTCATAACTCCGAGAGAAAATGTAACTTTGCCCGAATCTAATAACTTATAAAAGGCCTTTCTCAGAAAACAACAGGACTAAACGAAGAAGAAATCACATTTGTGATAATCTTATCCTCATCCAGAACCTTAAAAAGTACATGTCTGATAAAAAAAATGAAAAACTTTCCTCTTAAAAAAAAAAGTTTCAACAATCCCAAGGTAGGCTTATATCTAAACAAGGACAAAACAAGTTGAAAAACTAAAAAAGAATTCTAGTCAGTAAGTGGGCGCTTACACCTGGTTTTTCAAAGTCTCCTTTATTAACTGGGACTTGTGGTGCCCCTGAGGACTGGTGTCCCCTCCTCTCCTTCCCCCACTTTCTTACCTTCCCTCATGTAGTTCCCTTTGGTGTTTTTCCAAGAGCTCTTTTTGCAATTCCTCTTTCTCAAGAATGTGTTTCTCCACCAGGCTTTTCAGCTGCTCCTGGTGAACTTGTTCTAGTTTCTGAGTCAAGCCCCTCACCTTCTCCTCTGTCCAGGCGCCATTTTGGATGAGTCTTTCCCTCTCTCTGTTAAAGCCTTCCTCCACCTGCTCCAGCCTAGCCCTGAGTGCCATCTCATGCTCCAGCCGCAGCTCCTCCTGCACGTGAGCCTTCTCCTCATCCCACTTCATTTGCAGCTGTTTTTTCTCCTCCTCATGTCTGCAGATAGCCACGTGCTGTGCCTCCTTGAGTACCTCTGTCTGGCCCTGAAGTTCTGCAATTTTATTTTTAAGGTCACTTATTTGTTCTTCTAAGATGTGTACTTCATTCTCACACTTGAGCTTCATGTTCTCCTGCTCCTTTTCAAAGGCAACTTTGGTTTCATCTAGCTGCTTTTCATAATAGTTCACCTAAAGCCAGAAAGTGAAACCACCACAGTGTTATTCAACTCAAGGCCATGGAAAGGCGATGGGGCAGTAAAGACTTTTTTCTTACAACACATTTCTCAGTTTTCCTATTTTTGTTTTAAAGTAACAATTCAAACACATTAAATAAGATATGTTTAAGTCAGGCATGGTTTGATTTCCTTTGTAAATTGGTTGAATTTTATTAGTTTCTAAACAACTCTGTTAAAACTAACTAGACCTTCACATAGACACTGTATTTCTTCACAGGCATCCTTTCCAACTGCAAACTGAAAGTCTTAACATAGATAATTATATTCAAGTATTCGACTCTGCAGGCCTCATGGGGACACAAGTCGGATAAGACATAGCCCCCTCTCTAGACATGGTTATGACAAATATAAAGAAAGTGTACTACCAGTTAGAATAAAACATTTAAAAACGTGTATAGGAAAAATACCTACAATGTAACCTGGGGACTCCAAGGAGGGAAAAATCATGTTTGGTTGGGAGAATTCAGGAATATAAGAGGTAGCATTTGATGTAAGCTCTGAAGGTTAAGTAGACTTTCAAGAGGTAGAAAGAAATAATAACATAGCATGGAATAGCATGAGCAAAAGAGGATAGTTTTTGAGCAAAAGAGGACAGTTTGATGAAGAGCAGCAAACCATCTGGTCTGGCTGGAAGATGAAGTAACTCAAAGGATGATAAAAGAGAAGACTGCTAATATAACCTAAAGCAATACGGTAAAGGGTTTTGAAAACCAAGATTCAGAACTTATACCTAATTTAGGAGGTAATGCTGTATCAAAGTACTTTTTTGTTTTTTTTTAAGTTTTTTTTTTAATGAGTTGGAAATAATGTAATGACCTTTAAGCTCCATGCTGGCTAGGACTGAAGATATTCCATTTTTAAGAATCTCTCTCCTATGAAGAAGAGCCCTCAAAGGCCCCTTGGCCTGTGAAAGCATCCTGAGGAAGTGAGTTCCTGGTAGCCACCCAGACGCATGAGGAAATGTACAGAAAGTGCTGCTCTGGGAGAAAAAAGAATGGAGAGTGTCGTACATGCAAAAGCTTGTCAGAGCTCAAAGAAATCAGAGAACAGGATTGAGAAGAAGGTCTTACTTTATCTTCAAGCTCCAGTCTTAGGTGACACAACTCCCTGTGATGTTGTTCTTTCATCTGTTCGATGACCAGCTCTGCCTCGATGCTCATATTCAGTGGATTGCATTCTTCAGAACCAAGCCCTGAAAACACATGGGATCTGTTGACCCGGCTGCAGGTTCTTTCAATAACACAACTGGCATTAATTATGGAATCCTAAATTGCAACAGATGATATCTACTAGGAAACAGCAGAATCCAAGAGTGGTCTCTTGTTTTCAAGCATAAGAGAAAATGAGAAAAAACAAAGACAACAGATTTTTTATGTACAGGCAGTGTATCAAACCTTAATAGAAATCAATAGGACAGGAGGTGGGAGCAGATGGGGAAAATGTTTCTTAAAAGTGACCTCCTGCTAATGAAAATGCTACAGAGTGAGGCAGTAAGATCAAACTAACCAGCCTTCTTTCCATCCAGCAAATACTGGGTGACAAATCAGCAGAAAGGAACGTGGCAGGAGGGTGAATGGCCAGCATACTTGCTACACTTTGAGGTGTTAACTTCATGGATCAAGATATCCAACCCACCACTCAACATTACAGAAGATTGAGCACTACCATGCTAATTTCCTGTAGTGCAGGTGGGGCCTCATCTTAAATTATCAGCTAAAGTTATTAAAAAGAATAGAGCATAGGTTAGGAACCTGGATATAGGCAGATTCGGTAGAAAACTATCAACTCATTCCATAGGAGTCCACCTGTGCAACTGCCCACAATGGTGACTGGGACGGACATTGAAATGTGAAGCATAAGCTGAGGGCTGAGCGAGTACACAGATGAAATGATTACATCTAATACTAAGGCTGCTGCTGCTACTGCTGCTAAGTCGCTTCAGTCGTGTCCGACTCTGTGCGACCCCACAGATGGCAGCCCACCAGGTTCCCCCGTCCCTGGGATTCTCCAGGCAAGAACACTGGAGTGGGTTGCCATTTCCTTCTCCAATACTAAGGCAGGGGACTAATATTAAGGCAGGGGACTCAAAAAAAGTTTTCATGTGGAAGGACACAGGCAGATGCAAGAAATAGTGTAAGTCTAACAGCTGGAATTGACAATCTTTGGGCTTTCTCTACATCTGTCATGGCATTCCCCATCTGAGAAGTGATACCCGGGGTATAAACCATCCCAAGATGGCACAGCCTCATGTACCCATGATTAGAACTCCCAGCCCTTGGTCATCTACGGAAAAGCCCAGAAAAGCTTCTGAGATATATCCTATCAGCTGGGCTCCATCCTTTTACCACAGTAAGGTTACAGAGTACAGACTTAGAGGAAAAGATTCAAGCCTCTTCCTGTTCCATCCTCACTCCCTTATTTACTGTAGAATAAATAGGTAAGGAGAAGAATAAACAACCATTGTGAGAACCTGTACTCCTGTTCCAAGTAGCAGTGGGGAAAACTATTTGTAATGAAGAATTTATCATAAATCCTTTGTGAAATTCATATTCAACACCCTGGAGGAAAGAGGCAGGATATGAGGAGGGAGGAAAAGAGCTGATAATGAACATAGGAGGGTTCCCAAATAGCTCTGCCTTCCAGCTGTATTACTCAAAATCCTCCCCAAGGCACAGGCACCAACATTTATTTATCTTATTTGTTGTTTTGCAGGCATTTAGCACAACCAGCATAAGGAAACCAAATTCTGGGGTTTCTGGCTGGCTCACTCTGCAAAACATTGTCATACCAGTCAGGCACTCTTTTAGAAAGGGAGGATTCAGCAATAACTCAGTGACTGAATTCTAACACTCCCAAGGCCTGGATTCGCAGACTCGTAGCCAGTTTTTTTTGTTTTTTTTTTAATATCCTTGTGGTTTGATTTTTTCCATTTCTTTGTTGATGTGTATCAAAATCAGATGGAAGTATTTTCACAAAGACTTCAGGACAAATGAAAAAAACATACCACAAGTGAAACAGCTCAAGAAAATAGCATTGCTAAAGTCTTTTTTGGGGTGGTGGGGGTGGGGTAGTGCTGTGGGGGCGGAGAAGGCAGGGTTGCCAACATTTTGCAATTTTACATTCAACCACGGTTTTAAAATCAAAAGTCAAAGGCACAGACTCTGAAAAGATGGTGTCTGAATGGCTTACCCTGGTCAGGCTCTATGCAACCACTGTTAATATCAAGTTCTTCTGATAGTGAGTTCTGCAAGGGAAGCCTGGATACTTTGCCTTGTGTACGATATTCTTGCAGTTCAGACTGGAGTTCGTCTACTTGGTCTTGTAATAGCTGGAATTTAAAAACCAATATAAATCTTAGATGTGATGTGAAAAACAAGCAACGGAAGAAAAAACAGATACACTGTACATCATCAAAACTAAAAACTTTTGTGCTTCAAAGGATACCAACAAGAAAGTAAACAGACAACCCACAGCATGGAAAAAAAGTTTTTGCACCATATATATCTGATAAGGGACTTGTATACAGAATATATAAAGAAGTATTACAACTCAATAATAAAAAGACAAATAACACATTTAAATATTCAGCAAAGGGTCTGAAGAGACATTTCTCCAAAGAAGATATATGACAAGCACATGAAAGGATACTCAATGGTATTAGCCATCAGCGAAATGCAAATCAAAGCCACAATGAGATTCCACTTCATATCCACTAGGATGGCTAAAATAAAGGACATACAGTAACAACTGTTGGCAAGGATGGAGAGAAACGGAAACTCTCTTGCTGGTGGGAATTAAAATGGTGCAAATATTTTGCAAAAAATTTGGCAGTTCTTCAAAGGTTAAGCATACAGTGATCATGTGATTCAATTCCACTCCTCAATACATACCCAAGAGAAATGAAAGCCTATGTCCACAGAAGAGCTCACACACAAATTACTCACAGCAGCCCATTATTCACAATATTTGGACAACTCAATGTCCATCAACTAAGGAATGGATAAATAAAATGTGGTATGGCTATGTTATGGAATATTATGCAGCAATAGAAATAAAGTACTGATACACGGTACTACATGGATGGAGCTCAAAAACAACATGCTAAATGGAGGAAGCCAGTCACAAAGGTCGATATATTGTATAAATCCGTTTATAGGAAATGTAAAAGATAGGCAAAACCAAACAGACAGCAAACAGATCATTAGTTGCCTAGGGCTGGAGGTCACAGGAGAGATTACAGCTAGGTGGACTGGGAGTTTCTTTGCGGGTGATGAAAATGTTCTAAAATGTATTATGGTAATGGTTGTACAATTCTGTGAATATACTAAAAGAGACTGAATTGTATACCTTAAGTTGGTGAACTGTATGGTTATGAAAAGCTATTAAAAAATAAATAAGTGGATGAATTTGGGGAATTTTTGGAGGTGGAGCTGACAGATTTTACTGATGAAATAATTGAAAGCATAGGAGAAAAAAAATCTATATAACTGAAAGTATAGGAGATTAGAGACAAGAGCCAAAATGTATTTGTAAGAGTGACAAATATTTCATTTCTTTTCTCAAAGTCTGCGTGTATATTTCCTGAGAAGGCAGACTATGAAGAGCCTCATAAGGAGGTGATTATTTTCTTCATTTTTGCCCAAGTACTATGTTCATCTAAAGCAGGCTGAACTCAGTTATGCTCACCATGTTAAAATACACAAGTGTTTGTGGTTTAAGAAAAAAAAAAAATCCCAGATTCCTGAGCTTAGAAGAGTTACTTTTCTAAAAAAGTCAAAGATTCTTATTTATTAGGATGTTTTTGTGTCTTCTAGTAGTAATGACTTACTACTTAAAGACTTGAGTGTTTTCTGCTCTATTTGTATCTTGTAAATAAAGTAAGGAATGTATTCAGGAAAAAACCCCACAGAACAAAAGCAAATTATATCAGAGTAAGCCTGCACTCAGGAAAGGCTGGTTTTGGAAAAAGCATATCAACATGATCACAGTTTCCTTCTCTTAGAATAAACCTTTATTTTCCTCTAATTACTGGCAATTTCTGACCCAGATAAAACAGACAACTGCAGTTTGCACAACTCTCTCATATGTCAGGATACTAAATGACATTAATAGCAAGCACTTAGGTTAAGTGTTTTCTGTGTCTCAGGCTCTGTTCTAAGCACTTCATGTGTACTTCCTGACTCCCCACAACAACTCTATTTTGTGGGTTCATTTATTTTTGTCACCTTGTAGATGAGGAATTGAGATACCCACAGGTTACGTTTACCAGTCGCTTGGCTGGTAAACGGTGAAGCAGGATCTGAATTGGGCACTCCTCCACTTACTAAGTTCTCTTCAGTCACTCACCCGGCACTGCTGCTCATATTCATTTCTCATCTGCGTCAGCCTTTCTTCTTGCAGGAAGAATTCAGCACTGCTGGGATCAAGGTCACCAAACTAGAAAATGGAAAGTGCAAAGTTGTCATTTTTCCCAAGTGTCCTTCTTTGACCTATAAAATACCAAAGGCCCCAATTTCTGGTGTTCACTCAGTCTCTTGAGTATGAAAGGAATGTGACTTATGAACAGAAACACCATCCACTGGAAGATGGAAAGAACATTCTAGAGTGATGTGTTCAACTAAAGCCGAGATCCTTTCTCATTGCCATGCAAAGTTTTCCTCGTATAAATTAAATCCCTGCAAAAGTTGACCACTTCCTTTAGTCACATAAATAATTCCATAATAGACATTTTCTTAGTGGCACTGCTTCTGGTCTTTTGAGTAAACTACATTTCGGGGTTACCTTTCAGGAAATCACATTTAAACAGATTTACCTTTTCTGCCAAAACATTTTCCAAATTTCGCTGAAGTTTGTTTGTCAGACTCTCATACTCTGCCAACTTCTCTGCATTCTCCAGAAGCTCATTTTCTAGACGACTGTTTTCCTGAAGAAATTTGGGGAAATTACATGGATTGAAAAGGAAGCTGTTGTACCATTTTATATCATGCATAAATCAATGCTCTAGATTGAGAAAGTTTCAGTACGTTAGAGGAGAAAAAGTAAATATTAAAAAAACCCAATGTTTATCTTATAACCCCAAAGCGTGCCTCTTCTTTTTCTTGATCCTACAGAACCATGCTATCCAACAGCAGGCACTAGCAGTCCCAGGTAGAGGAGCTGTAAGTATGAAATACTCTCCAGATTTTGAGGATTTAGAACAAAAATGAAAAAAAAAAGCTCAATAACAGGTTTTCTATATTAATTACAAGTCAAAATGATAATGTTTTAGAGATTACAGATTAAAATGATTTAACATTAAATTCACCTGTTTCTTTTTACCTTTTAATGTGGCTGTCTGAAAATTTGAAATTACATATATGACTTGCATTGTACTTCTATCTGACAGCTTTGCAATTGAAAATTTAATGACATGAAAAGCATTCTCATTAGGATGTCAAATGAAAGACTGGCTGCAGAATGCCATGTTTATTTGACAGCAAAAGAGAACTCAGAGAAACTGCAAAAAGCAGAATAGCTCCAACAATTCTCATTTAATGATGATATACACACGTTTATATTTAATTTACAATTTGATTCTGGTTTAAAGATATAAAAGCTACACATACAGTTTTTTCATAATTTATGTTTAAATTATTATAATAACATGTCAACCTAAGTCCACAAAATGTGGGTTTTTTCTGTGTATTTTCAAAGCGTATCTTGCCAAAATATAGAGATGATATATTTCTTTTTAGAAAACTTCTTATTTTGTATTAGGGTATAGCCAATTAACAAACAATGCTGTGGTAGTTTCAGGTAAACAGCAAAGGGATTCAGTCACACATATACGTGTATCCATTCTCCACCAAGCTCTCCTCTTATCCAGGCTGCCACATAACATTGAGCAGAGTTCCATGTGCTATACAGTAGGTCCTTGTTGGTTATCTATCTTAAATACAGCAGTGTATACATGTCCATCCCAAACGCCCTAACTATCCTTTCTCCCCGATCCTTCCCACCAGCACCCATAGGGTCATTCTCAAAGTCTGTGAGTCTGTTTCTGTTTTGTAAGTTCATTTGTATTAATACCATTTCTTTTCAGATTCTCTATATATGGGATGTCATAGGATATTTTTCCTTCTCTGATTTACTTCACTCAGTCTGATACTGTCTAGGTCCGTCCATGTTGCTGCGAACGGCACTATTCATTCTTTTGAATGGCTGAGAAATAGTCCATTGTATATATGTACCACATCTTCTTTATCCATTCCTCTGTCATTGGGCATTTAAGTAGAGCCAATATGTTTTACATATATTCTTGTTCACACCCTTATGCAGTTAACATGGAGTAAAAAAGCATGTGCTTGAAGTGTTTAAAAAAGAAAACTACCTTCCCCTCAAATGACAACTCTAGAATTCTAATCTTTCAAAGTATGTCTAAATTTAGATGTTAAAACAATCAGGAGCAATCTCTATGAATTGGGCCTGTGTTCGTGCTTTGGAAACTGAGAAGTCAGCTTCTGTTGCCGACCACAGGGAACATACAACTGGGGCCATGGCAGGGGAGACAGATATGGATACAACTACCTAAGATGTGACAGAAAATATGCTATCTTTTGGCAAGAAAAAAAAGTAAGTGTAATGAAAACGAATAAGCAATTTGCCCTGCAGTGTTGGAGAAAGCAGTGAAGGAGCCTACAAGCCCACTGAGAAACTGAAATCACTGGCAGCAGGCGCAGCAGAGGCTGGGTGTGGACTCGGGGGTTGCTGGCAAGACCTGAGATCAGGAAGGTAGGAGCATGAACCCCCTTTCAGGGCCCTTCAGGCTTCCATGCCGCACTTTTACAAAGGGTATAGTATGATTCTTAAGTGTTCTTCAGTAAGATGGTACCCCACTCCAGTACTCTTGCCTGGAAAATCCCATGGACGGAGGAGCCTGGTGGGCTGCAGTCCATGGGGTCACTAAGAGTCGGACATGACTGAGCAACTTCACTTTCACTTTTCCTTTCATGCATTGGAGAAGGAAATGGCAATCCACTCCAGTGTTCTTGCCTGGAGAATCCCAGGAACAGGGGAGCCTGGTGGGCTGCCGTCTATGGGGTCGCAGAGTCAGACACGACTTAAGCGACTCAGCAGCAGCAGCGGCAGTAAGATAACTCTGGTGACCAGGTGGAGGGAGGTTGGATAGATGGAAGAAAGAATGCACATACGTCAGTTGAGAAATTGTGATGAATTCCGAACCTGTTCAGAGGCTGTGGGAATGGAGAAATGGGATAAATCTGAGAAGACTTTCAGAGCATCAGCAGGACTCAGAAAGTGAGAATCCAGGATGACCAAGGACAGTGACTTCTATGACTTACAGCACAGGGTGGTGATGGAGATTAGGGTGAAAATTCAGGAAAGGAAGCAGTTTGATGGTTAGGGAGGGAGAATTGGCTCAGTCTCTGATTTGTGGAGTTTCAGGAATCTTTCATAACCTCAACAAAACTAACTATTCCATAGGTTCTTATTACTTTCAGATACTGTATATGTAGCAACTCACTCAATCTCCACATCAATGCTCTGAGGTAGGTATTATGATGGTGACTCTCTTGTATATTAGGAAACAGGCTTGAGTAACCTGATGAAGGTCTTCTGTAAGTGGTGGTATCCAGATTGGAACCAGGCAGTCTTGAGTCCAGACCCCTCCCAAGACCTGAGAGGGTCCCGCCCACCTTCAGCTCCAGCTGACACTACTACATTACCCAGTGTCAGAGCTCCATAAAGAGAAGCATCACTTCCTCTACTGAGGCACAAAAAAGAGGAGGAGGATGTGCAAGGGAAAAGGTAGATTTGCGAGCAGAGAAACAAAGTGGATGGCCTCGGCATGGAAGGAAAAAAAAGCCATCTGCTAAGGATGAGGAAGGGGACACCATCAACCAGGTATCAAACAGCCCTGAGGACTCACTGCCACTTCAGCAGGTAAGAACAAGATACGCTGTTGGCAAACCAGAAGCCTGGACACCCCTGAAACCTGGGGCTCTACCATGTCTGGGTGTTGACCCAGACTTATGAGCCCTGTGTAGACGTGTCCTCTTACAGAGCTGTGGTTTTTCATGTGGTGTTCCCAGAAGGCACACAGACCACATAACTAAGAGGATAATTACCTTTAAAGAGAGTGCGAGGCGGTCCCGGACGTAGTTCTCTTCTGTTTTTGCCTTTTCGATTTCTTGCTCAAGTTCCAAACGCTGCTTGCCCACCTGCTGCAGGATCTGCTCTCTCTCCTTTCGAAACTCATTCTTTAAGGCTGCTATTCGCTCCTTGTACTCTTCATCCAGTTTCCTGTGAGAAGGAAAGACTGACAGGCTGCCATCAAGTCCCTCAGAGGTCCCTCTGTAGAGCCACCAAAAATGGAAAGAGTCATAGAGATGGAAGCTCCTTGAGAAAGTGGCCAGTGAGCCCTGCTTTCCTGTAGGCTTGGCCACACCTAAGTCACCCCAGCCAGGTGTGGCCAAGCAGGCGGACAGGCAGGCAAAACCCCACTGTTCTGGGCCAGGGTGGTGGGAAAGGAGGGCCCTGGCCCCGCCCATCACACCTGAGGTTGTACTCGTTCCGCCGCTCTATGGCTGCATGGTGATCGTCCACCTCTGAGGCCATTAGAGACTTCAGCTTCTCAGCTTTGTCCAGATCAGACCGTAGCTTCTCTTTTTCTCTGAGCATCTGATCCACTCGCTCCCTAGAATCAGAAAGAAACAAAGTTATAAGGGAGACTGTTACTAGGCAACAAGTAGACCCAAAAAAACTCTCATCTGGCTTACTCCTATACAAAAACAAAACCAAGACAACCAGAACCCTTCCAAAACACAAAGACATTCCACAGCCCTTTTCAAAAGCCTACATTGCAGCTCTAAGCTCCACCTCACTTTCACAGAAGCGAGATGATAGGCGATTAGCCACCACTGCCTTCAGAAGGGAAGAATACATGCCACAGGCATCTGAGCACTTGCTCAACAAGTAGGAAAGGGAACAGAGCAGGTAAGCTTTCTGCTCAACTCACAGCAAATGCCGAATCTCAGCCTTAAAACTGGCCAGAGCTGCCTGGTGAATGCTGTTCTTGGTGACCAAAAGTTCGTTTTCAAGAGCCAGTGTCAACTCTGTCAAGTTGACATTTCCATCAAGGCTAAAATCCAAGGCCTAGAAATCAGAACAAGTTCAAGATAATCACAAGTTCTATCCTCAGAAAGCAGAAAATGTGAAGGTTATACAGACCTGGGGAACTGAATTTATAATCTACAAACTGGATATTTACATTTAATGGCTGCCTTGGAACAATATTCAACTAAGGTCTCTCTAAGGAAAACATGATTATTTACGTGTTTTTAAAAAATGCTGTCTGGCATTGTAAATAAACACAATGGCAAAACTCTAATCTTTACCAACAAGAGATCGGTTAAGAAATTTCTTGTGAATAATTTAGGGGTTAAAAACATGAAGTCAGCAACACTCCTGGTTAAAGGGGGTAGGAAAAGTTATCTCTTATGTCTGAGATCTTGGGAACAGAAGAATCATTAAGGAGAAATCAAATCACAAACAGAATTTTTCAACCCTTCCCAATTTGTCATTTGCCTCCCATTTCAGTTGCCACACCTTCAGGATCTCCTGGCTGTTTTCAATGCCTTCCTCCTGCCAGGTGTCAAGTATTCTCTCCACTGATGCATAGCCCATCCCATCATCCAGGCAGGAGAAGACCCGAAAACCAATGGTACTCATCATTGCAGATGGGGCTGTGGTCCGTCGTCCACTCTCATCAAAAGACTAGAAGAAGAAAGAGACTTGAGCAAGTTCAGGCGTTGCAACATGATATTGGTCGAGACCAAAAGCAGTCAGTCCTGACCACAAGGGGCAGAGGCATGCTTCTCTCATTTATACTGCTAGGATAAAA
Organism: Bos mutus; assembly: GCF_027580195.1. NCBI lineage: Eukaryota > Metazoa > Chordata > Mammalia > Artiodactyla > Bovidae > Bos > Bos mutus. The sequence continues at coordinate 64,580,896 of NC_091626.1, read as the reverse complement.
AGCCAAGTGGCCCCTTTGATCTTCCTTTCCCAAGTCAGTCAAGAATGCAAAACTGATCAACAGCTGACCTGGCAGACAGATCCTGCATACAGATGAGATGCATCTCTACTCAACATCAGGTTCCTTCTGGCCCACAGCTAACAGGAAGGGGCATAATTAGTGGTCTTCCTACTGTAATTTATGGTCATTTCTCAAACCCAACTTCCCCAGTGGTTTAGTCTTTCATTTCTGCTCTTCTTTTGCTTCTCTTTCTCCTCAGTATTTTTCTTCAGACAGCAGATTAACTCACTGGAAATTATTCAAATGAATTTTAACTTTACTCCCAAAGAATCCACTTCCTATTTATTTCTTACCTGCATGGAGATGTGCCTTTTCAATTGCCTATATGGGGTAGATGCTGATGGTGTAAGAGGTTTTCCATTTTTGAACAAGCCATAGAAAAAATCTTCTACACTCATCATACCATCAGGATCAAGATTATGGAAGACTTCTTCAAGCATCTAGAAAAGGGTAACCATATATCTTAACTATTTCTCTCAAAAAAACCCCACAAAGCCCCAAGCGCACTTCTAGTCCCAAGAGGCTCAGTGGTAAACAATTCACCGGCCAATGCAGGAGACGCTGGTTTGATCCCTGGGTCTAAGGAAATGGCAACCCATTCCAGTTATTCTTGCCTGAGAAATCCAATGTACAGGGGAGCCTGGCAGGCTACAGCCCATGGAGTCACAAAGAGTCGGACATGACTTAGTGATTAAACAACAAAGCCAACAGATACTGGCACCACTCTTGATCCCAGGACTCCAGAAATATGACATGTCCCTTTATTCTCACTTCACTAAATATATTTTCCTTTCTAGTAAGTCCTTCCCCCTCACATAAACTAAATAAAATTCATTTTCAACATCTTCATAATTTTCTGCAATTTAGAAATTAACTGTTTTCTCTTTTGCTCATACTCTTAGAACAGGTTATCTTCAACGTTACTATGCATTATCTTGTGAGTTAAAGAATTACTGAAAAATATAAAGATATAGCTTCCCAGTGTTGTAACAGCAGAAAACAGACATTCATTAAGCCATTATATTATAGTGACTCCACATGGTATTTTGCTTATATGAAATTCTGTAAACTAGCATAAATGGGTCTGGGACAGATTGCAATGATTTAAGAGCTTGGGTCTGAAACCCATGCCTTGGAATTTAGAACATTACTTGGAACCACACTGTGGTGTTTGGGGTTTTTAATTTCTTTTAATACTTCTGCACAATCAAAATGAAGACTGGATAGGAAGAATTTCACGTGTGTGCAATAGAAGTGTTCCGAGAGATGTGAAGAGAAGGAAATTCTGCTTGACTACTTTGCCCCCTCTGACAGTAATCAAGTGGTCCTCATCATATAGAGTCCCTTCTAGAGGCATGCCTGGGAGATGGTTTGTTCCCTAACTCACAGAGGAATGGAAAAGGGAATAAAGCAACATGAATCACAGATACCACAAAATAGGGAAAGAAAGCAAAGCCCTCCATTCTCACAGTCAGCTTCCTATTTGGGGGGCTGAAATTTTTCTATAGGACATGACCCCAATGTACAAAGCAGAAATCACCTGAGGGTCTTGTTAAAGTGCAGACTCTGATGTAGTTAAATCTAGGGCTGGGGCCTGGGAATTCTACATTTCTAACAAGATAATGCCTAATTTGCTGAGTAGCAAGGAACCGAATAAGCAACAAACTTACCATTAGTGCCTGCAACTGGGTCCCTTCTAACAAAAGCCTCTTTGTAACAAATCCTCAAATTTTCAATATTTATTTCCTAAGTCTGGACTATTGCTGGGACTCCTGTCATCTCCTAATTGTTGATTCTATCCCTCAGCTAAGTCCTTGTGGCATTTCTTTTATCTTGAATGTTTTTCCCAATCCATATCCAATGGGAAACATCTGTCTCTATTCTTGTTTTTCTACCAGTTCCTCTGGAGAGGATTCCAAAACAAAACCATTTTAAAGGGTGGAAATCTTTGGAAGAAGCAATAGTTCCTATAGAGAATCATAGGAAGAAACAGATGGAAAGATATTTTGGGCAAAATTCAGAGGTTGCCAAGCTCCCTTAGATTCTCTGTCTCATTTTTATCAAACAGAACACTTTCTTAGAGGACTAGGCTTTCAGGACTGTCAAGCCAGAAGTCACAGTAAAATCCAGCAGTGATGACTGAAGCTAACCAGCATATTTTGCCTTTAACACTGGAACATTCCAACATATTTGCCTTTAACATTTTAACATTTTGCTCCACATTGGTTAGCCCTGTGACCTTGGCCAAATCAATGTACAGCTTCCTGACTGCCTAAACACCCATCACCGGATCCATTCCAAGTGGTGGAGTAAGCGAGTCCTGCCAGTTATTAGACATGGGGGTGTGGGCAAGTGGTGAGTAAATGAACGTGGATTCAGAAGAGGACGGATGGACTGGGTTGGCCTGATAAGAATGCTAGTCAGTGGGCAACTGGGACACACCCTGCAGCCTATGCAGGAGCTGAATCTAGACCCCTGAGGACATTCTTCCTCCCTATCACCAGCCAGGTCTTTAGATGGCTGATTTCCCAATGTGTAAGCTGGGAAATAGCCAGAGGTGCCAGGAAGGTGATATAAATGAATGAGGCAGGAGGGTCTTGAGACATTTAAAAGGCTACTTGGAAGCCTTTTAAAGCAGTGAACAGAACATTTGAGTGCATGCCCTGTCCAAAGGGGCTAGCCGTTTCTCATTACCAGAAAAACGGAGCCAAATCTTCTGATTTTCAGAAAAAAATCTCCTGATTTTAAAAAGTATAGCGAATAGTTCAATTTTTAAACATTGTGTAGGTCACACGGCCTTTGGGTCGTATCAGGCCTCTAGACTTCCCAGGTGGCTCAGTGGTAAAGAATCCTTCTGCCAAGCAGGAGACCCAGGTTTGATCCCTGGAGAAGGAAATGGCAACCCACTCCAGTATTCTTGCCTGGAAATCCCACAGACAGAGGAGCCTGGTGGGCTGCAGTTCACGGGGCTGCATGAGTCAGGCATGACTTGGTGACGAAACAACAAGGGGGATAGCCTGCCTTCACTGCCCTACAGCCGTCTTGGCTTCTGGAAGGCAGGCACTATCTTCGGCTATAAGACAGTCCATCTAGTTTCCCTTCATGCTGATGGCAACATGCAGCAGTGACTTCTTTCTTTATCTATAAAATGTGGGGTGACTAAATCTAAAATTGCTTTCAGTTGTAAAATTCTAGGATTCCAAGCTGTGTGTTGGTGAGATCATCATGAACTTTCAGCTCCGCTGTGGCCTAGAGCTAGTAGCACAAAAGCACCACAGTATTTCATGATTTTGGCAGGGAGGAAAAATACTAAGTAAAAGCTACATTCAATTAGCAATCCTTCACTCATCCTCACAGCAGAGGAGAATAAATGTGCTGCTGCTTTTCCTGGATTCTGGAAACTCGGCCACAGAAGAAAAAGCAACTCCCCATAAACAGCTACAGTTTATTCCAAGATTCGTTCTTAGATAAATAATCCAAGTTTGTGCAATATTTCTTGGCAAAAACAACCCAAGGTTCTGTACACTGCACTGGTTTATAATTTAGGAGGACGAATTTAATTTTATGACTCAACAGTCACCACTGATAAATAAATGACTGCGGAGCCATTAAAAGGTAGTCAGAGAGTGTGTAATGGGCACATACACAAGGGAGAAGGAGGAGGGAGAACTTTCCTGCAAGCTAGGCTACTTGGAAGCTTTTGATAATAAATCTCATTCTGGTTTAGGAAAATAATACCACTTATCCTCTGAGCAAGCAGATAACATGGTTTCGAATATCATTATAATCAAAGTTTCCCAAAGCTTGTACAACTGTAGCCCTAACCTCTAAGTCCCTTCAATCCTTATTTTCAACTCTTTGAAAGACGTGTCTTGGAATTAATTACATTCTTTTGTTTCATGGCTGTTCATGCACCCAGTCCTGCCACCCCTCTTAATTTTTTAGAAAATGTAAAGTTGAGAATTTTACCAAGCAAGAGCATCTTGGGGGCTGTTTCAAGACTCTTCTGTTGTATGTTTTCAAAACCGCCAACCTACCCTTTTCCATTTCCTCATGACCAGATTATTGTGATGACTCCTGGCTGGTGTCCTAATCTATGGCTCTCTTTACACCAATATATACCATAAAAGAAGTTCAGACCACCCTTAGCAAGTAAGTTTTTCCCATGTATTATGTAATCTGCTAAAGAACCCAGGGATGATATGGAGATTGTCTCTCCAAAGACTAAACTTATCAGCCTGGGCTTCAAAGTATTTCCCCAACTCAGCTCTCCCGAACTCTCTGCCTTGTCCTGCCTCCACACCTTTTTCACCTCTGACTCTGTGAGTGCCACAGCTACAGACTGACATCATGGCTACACTGAGCTGGGGTCTGACAATGATGTGGGGTAACATGCTTAGCACAGTGAGGCACACACAGTTTGGGTTCAGTAATTATCAGCTATTGTCAGTTCTTGTTTCCCACGACAAACATGAGCTCCTCAGAGACACAAACTTGATGGCTGACTTGCCAGGAAAAAAAGAGAATGGAGTCTCTGTAACTTGCGGCAGAAAACCAAAACACGGCTGTCTCCAGCCTGTGGCCAGGTTAGCTTGTATCACGATTACTATCCCTGAATAAAAATACAACGCAACGCTCACCTCTCCATCGACATTCTGCAAACCATACTGCTCGCAGATGGAGACCAGCTTCTTTCGGTTTAGGTGACCATCACGAGTGATCCCCAAATCTTCACAAACCTCCTGCAGTTTCTCTTCTATCCAGTCTTGGGGAGCCAAAGACCCAGTCTGTGAGGCTTTCAAATCATCTGGGTTCCAAAATCTTAACTGGCCTAAAATAAAAGCATATATTATATTGTCCCTAAAAGAACTGCACAGAGAGAGCACCTATACTCAAAGAAAAATATGCTTTTTGAAAATAAACGCTATAGAAAAGAGACTACCAAGTGTTGATTTGATCCAGAAGTTCAAATGAAGCAGAACCATTGGTTCTTAGGCCGCAATGAAGGCCAACAGGCACTCTTTCGTTCACTGGCAGTTATATCCCTATAAGAAATATTCCAGGGCAGTCACGTCAAGGTTCTAGGTTTGTTTTATTTCAAAGAAAAATGTGCACAGGCTTAGGCTTTGGTGTGATTGAAAGAGAAGGCTGGTTGAGAGCCATTCTAAAGAGTTTTATACATCCTACCTCAACTATAGCTACCAGATTTTATTATCTCTACTCTCTTTCTAGTCTAAGCACTGTTTTACTGAGAAGGAAATAATTTCATGGTAAATACCATTAAATAATGATAAAAGTCTCAAGAGTAGACTGTTTCTAAATCTTTACACATGAATATTCTGACCTATAAGCAACCTAACTTAAAAAATAAATGGTTACAAGTTATTATCTGTATATTAAGGATAGTTGATCCCCTGGTGGCTCAGTGGGTAACAAATCTGCTTGCAATGCAGGAGACCTGGGTTTGATCCCTGGCTCAAGAAGATCTCCTGGAGAAGAGAATAGCTGCCCACTGCAGTATTCTAACCTGGAGAATTCCATGGACAGAGGAGCCTGGTGGGCTTCCATGGGGTAGCAAAGAGTCAGACACAATTGAGCGACTAAGCACATATTAAGGATAAATTCTATTTGAGGATACAAGGATCAACCTACTTATTTAAAAATAAATATTTATTCTCCATGAAAAGTTCTCACTTCTAGTTAAGATTTCTACTTTCACATTAGAGATTCTGTCAAGTCATTACTTAAACATGAGCTAATTATTGGCATGATACTGTGTGCCTCCAAGAACCTTGGAGGGTTGAGAAGAGTATTTAGTGCTACCCCTACTATTTATTAAAGGCATTAAGCCCATTACTGCTGTGTCTTTACAGGTTGGAGGCCTAGAGAATTTGTAATTACACTTAAGTACAGTTAATCCAGGGTAGGCTGTGAAGTGGGTGGAGATCTGTCAGCTGAACCACAGTGCCATCTGCTGGTGAGGAGATCACCATGAAACTTGTCAAGGGATGCATTTAACCAGTAAATTGTTTGGGATGGTTTATAGATTAATGTGAAAGTCTATATAAGACAGTAATTAACCTATAAGTAAAATTCCACATCTCAGTTGCCATATCTTGCATGATGTTAAATGCAATGATTTAAAACTATGAGCTATCAACTGGGAATGAATTTTTTGTTGCTGTTGCACTTCAGGTTGCTTCTTAGCTGGCCTCCAGCAGGTAGGGCTATTAGGAAGAAGGGAAGGGCTTTGGGAAGGGGTTGTGGAGAATGCCCTGTGAATGCAGGCCTTCCCGCCCAGGCCGGCCCGGCATACCCTCAGTTCCTACCTTCTGCTTCATACTCCTCGCTGCGCTGCGTCTTCCAGTGCTAGAGGAGGCAAGAGGAGGAGGTTAGTGTGCTTCAGAACTAAGCCTGCTCTTCCAAGACCAGATCACTCTCTGGCCCTGATGTCATCATCTGAGTAAGTCGCATGATTCAGGACCCTCTAGTGCATTTATCCAGGCAGGCTCTCCTCAATCAGTGAGCCAATAGAGAGCAGAGGCCTAAGAAACACCACACCGCCTTCTGCAGCATCTCACCAAGGATTTGGCCTGTGAGCTGACATCACTTATTCAATAGCAAAACCTAGCACAACCAATAAAATCAGGCCAAAGCCAATATTCAGAATCCATCAACTGAAAAGAGTTTATACACATGCATTTATGAGTTTGTTCTTCAGTAAATGTTTAATAGGTGTGAGGTATCACGCTACATCTTTGGAAAACAACCATGAACAGGACAAGCATAGCTCTTCTCTCATGAGGATTATATGCTGACAAAGTCATGCAGACAAGAAAACAGAAAGAACAACATTGTAGTGTATTAAGTGCTATTGTGGAGGAGTTCAAGAATGGGTACCTAACTGGGTATCCTTCAGCCTTGGAAGTTCAGGGTAGACTTCCTGAAAGAAGCAAGATCTGACTGAGACCTGAGGGGTAGGCTGGAGACAGCCAAGTGGAAAGAAAGAAGCAGAGACTGTTTGCTGACCCATGAGACAAGAATGAGACAGGTGTGTTTGTGGCACAAAGGAGACAGAGGTGCAGCCCTGAACAGCTAGGCTAGAAAGCTCAAGTTAAAATGTACGCTATCAGTGAATTACTACATTAAAAGCAGTGGAACTGATCTGCACTGGATCATTTTGCCCCTTATCATGATATGTTCTACTGAGTCTTTTCCAAGTCACAGCATACAGGTGTAGTTTGTGTATTACACAAAAGCACCCAGCCCAGGGCACCCGTCAGAACCAAAATCTAGCCCTTGCTCCATGAGCCAAGCATGGCACAAATCTGCTTCCAACCAGTGGCTATGAGTAGGTACACAGTGATCTTTGGCCTCATCAGTAAGCTTCCTAATTACTCCTGTTAGGAGGTTCTACAACCACTGCAGTCAGGTAACCCTGTTGAGAAAGGTGTATCCCCCTTTTAAAACCTCCTGCTGTCTCGGCAAAGATCCAGCTTTATGAATGAAGGTACCTTTGATAAGTGATGCAAAGAGTTGATTCATTGGAAAAGACCCTGATGCTAGGAAAGATTGAAGGCAAAAGGAGAAGGGGCAGCAGAGAATGAGATGGTTAGATAGCATCACCAACTCAATGGACATGAATTTGAGCAAACTCCATAGTGGAGGACAGAGGAACTTGGCGTGCTGCAGTCCCTGGGGTCGCAGCGTCGGACACAACTTAGTGACTGAACAACAGCCTTTGATAACACATAAATAACCAGTCCACTCTCCTTGGTGGCTGAACTGCACAAGGGGAACTTATTTCTTAGATTCTTGAAACGAACAGGAAAACAAACCTAATTAACTCCCGTCTCCGGATCTTGGATTCCTCATGGCGGCAGTGAGCAATCTACAATTCTTAGGTGAAATGTTGATTTCTTTTAGTAACTTGTTCAAGTTGATACGAGTTCAAATTCCTACAGCCAACCTAGGCACATCTATTTTGTTCTTCTCTTCTTAACTGAAGGATAACCATCTACCAGGATTTCATAGCTCTGTATTTCACTCAGAAAGGTACGGCATAGAACACAGATTCAAAGAGCTCACCAAGATTTGCCACACTAACCTGAAACCCCAAACTGCCAGTGCTAAGTTATCCTTGCCATAGAGAGACATTCAAAGGCTGTAACTCAAAATATAAAAGCTCACTACAACTCACAGGCTACAACTAAAGGTCACTAAAAGGGATGGTAAGTCTAGGGACTGTGGCACAAGGTGATTTTTACTTGATTGTGATTATAATTTTATTGGCCCACATTTCCACACTGCAAACCTGACGAATGGATGATGTGTTGGGGGGTGGGGAGGGAGCAATGGAGGAAATAGACGTCCATAGATTTTTCTTACACTATTGTTTCTAGGAAGAAATCAATTGTTTTTATTTGTAAAGTATACATTTTTATGCCTCCTAATAAAAGCATCCTGCCTGTCTATCCCTGCACATTTATTTCCTCAACCAACAGAGCAAATGCTCATATTATTGCAGCACCCAAATGGTGAAAATTCATCATTCAGCATGTAAGTTGGAAACACCCTAAAATGAAATCCATTCAGTCCACCTGAAAAAAATAAAGTAGGTTTCTGTGATCTAAGAACCATCGGTCAAAATAAAACCTATCGAATCACATGCAGGGGATGACTTTTTAACAGCAGAAATGAAATGAGACATGGCAGAATAGGTGCCACTGGACAAGCCGCCGCCGGGACAATAGGTGGAAAAATGCAAACACACACCTTCAAAAAATGCTTGGCAACAATTCCCAACACAACAAGGTGTGTGTCTTGCTATAGAAAAATATATTTCTTACATTTTCTCACTTCTCAACTCATTAAAAATAGTGAACAATGAATTAGTTCAGAGGAGCAAGAGGCTTCAATGTACTATTTCCAAAATCTCATGAATCTATGCAACTGGGTGCCTCATCTGATTCCCGCTTCCCTGCCACCCCTGCTCCCCGATTCTCACGTCTGACTATTGAGGGTGGGAATCAGACTGCCACCTCGCTCTGAACCCAGGCTTACCTACTGGGTTTGAGCTTGAGCAAATTTCTTAATCTCTTTTGCCTCAGTTTCTCCATCTATAAAACGGGAATAAAGTAGTACATATTTCACAGAGCTGGGTAAAAATGCCTAGAATTGTGCCTGGCACTAAATAAGCAAATAAAATTCGATATTATTTTTCTTGGACATGTGTTTATGTAGCACATGTTAAATTTACATTTGCAGTTTCTTTTCATTACCATGTTTAAACTTAAAGGATTAATTTGATTGTCCTCGGGAGGTATTGGTTATTTATAAAAATTTGTAAGAAAATGCCAAGTCTCCAGCAGATATGCAAAGAATACAGACAATTCACATAAGAGGCAACCCAATTAAATATGGGGAAAGGTTCATTTCAGTAGCATTCAGAGATGCATAAATTAAAACCAAGCAATCATTTTGTTCCCATTAAATTAGCCAAGTATTTAAGATATGACTCCTATTACCAACAAGGTTATGATTTAAAATAGGCCTGTTTGGGAAAGAAAATAAAATAGACCTATTAATGTTATTGGAAACAATACAAATGGATATTACTTTTTACTAAAGGAAATGACTTTATGTATCAAAAGCCATGAAAATGTTCATGCTTTCTGATCCAATTTCATATGATTTCTGATGGTAAAAGAAAAGTATTGAAAACAATTTAAAAACAGTGGGGCATAAAGTATAATAACACATCATAATATAGTCATTATATAATTATAAAACCATTTTGGAGCATGAAATACATCTGATGAAATGTTAAATGAAAGACCACAACAAAAATGCCATCAACACTATGCCACTGGAAAAAAAACATTTATACAATTAGACAAAGACTGGAAGGAAACAGAGACAATAAATATATATTTAGTTGAGGGAATGTGGGAAACAATTTCATTTCCTTTACTGTTATAAATGTTGTTTATACCATATAAATAGGTACAACTTCACAACTTCTTTTGCCCACCTGCCCTCGAATTCTCACTGAATGAATTCCCTGTGACCTGGGGGTGGGGGAAAGGGAAACTTCTGCCCCCGGGTATGTACCACTCTGCTAGTCAGCAAGGTCCTCCTGCACTATGACTCGTGATCAAGAGAACAGGCTCAGTGGGAAGCCCAGGTGCTTCCAGGAGGGCAAAAGCTGCTGGTGCCAATGCCTCCTAAATTTAGCAGGGACACTCATCTGAGACATGCGTTGGGGACTGTGACCAGAGTCATCCAAAGAGGCACCCCTCATTCAGCCTAACCAATGGCATCAGGTACAGCAATTTAAGTGATTTCACGCAAATTCAGGGTGAGTGGTGACAAGGTAAGGAATAACTTATTTTAATATCTCCAGGGGTAACGATTTTCCAAGCGTTTCTCTACAGCCCTGTGTAAGAAGCACAGATCCAGCTAAGACCAGCCCTGTTAGAAGGGGAAGCAAACTTATCCTAAGGGCTATATTTTCATCCCAAGACCACTTCAACTGGAGATTGAGTTCACCACCCAGATGTTTTGCTATGCTTCTTCCCAGTCTCCCCCACAGGTCTGTTCCTTTAAGGGGAGATAAGCACATCACACAGTGGCTGAATGTTTGTTATTAAACTGCAATTTCAGGGGGTGAGGGTGGGAGGGAGCAGATCCAATTCATTCACAGCTCATTTATTTTCATTCTCACTGCCTGGAACCAGTAGTTCCAATTAAAAAGCAGGGGGAGAAAAAGGGGAAGGCAGGTTAGAAGGTGGGGGAGAGAGGGATTAGATCTCTGGACTACCGGAATACCACCAATAAAAACAGCCATCACTCTGGAACCAGGTCCTTTAATTGCTGATGGTTTCCCCAGCAGTAAAGCCTGGCAGGTAGCCTCCAGACACTGGTCTGCCCTGAGTGTTAGAAGGGAGGTAATCATAAACACCTCTGGAAAAGTGGGAGAGGAAGGGGTGGCAATTGCTGGGATGTATTCTCCATACTAATTAATGAAAAAGGATTTTCAACTTCTTTCCTTGAAATCTTATAATAGCCTCTTCCTGGAGAACAAATGGATATTAATAAATTAAAAAAAAAAATCGTCCTGTGGGAGCCCAGCTATTCCTGACTCTGGAGGCAAAATGGTAGCTGGGGGAGACTGCCAGGGTGAAGCTCTGCTGCTCTGTGTGCAGAATGGGGCTGACCACCCCCTCCCATAGGGACATGGAGGCACTGCCTGGGTCTTAGGAAATGTTCAGTTCAGTTCAGTCGCTCAGTCTTGTCTGACTCTTTGTGACCCCGTGAATCACAGCACGCCAGGCCTCCCTGTCCATCACCAACTCCTGGAGTTCACTCAGACTCATGTCCATCGAGTCCGTGATGCCATCCAGCCATCTCATCCTCTGTTGTCCCCTTCTCCTCCTGCCCCCAATTCCTCCCAGCATCAGGGTCTTTTCCAATGAGTCAACTCTTCGCATGAGGCGGCCAAAGTACTGGAGTTTCAGCTTCAGCATCAGTCCTTTCAAGGAACACCCAGGACTGATCACCTTTAGGATGGACTGTGCTGGGAGCAGGAGCTCCGCCCATAGCAAAGGTTATGAGGAAGGAGGCTCAGCATACGCAAAGGCGGGATCGAGCCTCAGGAGTCCCCCTGGAAATTCTCGAGCATCTACCCCCAAAACCAGAGTCTGCCTACTTTCTGCTTTGTGCTCTCACCTGTCCCCCACTACCTCTCTCTGAAAAAAGAGTTAACTTACAGCTCCAGTTAGTGTTTCAACCTATAAACTCATTTGGAAGTCCTCTAGCCTACCTGAATACGTTTTTCCGGCCACATGTGATTGCTCAGAGCCTCCCAACTGTGAGGCGGATGAGATGTTCTAAACTGTATAAATACAGATTCCTTTGAGCAGTTAAAAGATTGATTAGAAATTGTATTGGTGAAGGGTTTTTCACTTGTTGGGCCAATGTTTGCTGCTAAGTTTCCATATCCCTTACCTGCTGTGTCCCTGGCAGTGTATTGATTAATATAATTGGTGTAAGTAGTAGCTTTAATGTTTGTAATCTTGGACCCTTGAGTTAATTCTTTTTCTTGTTATAGCCTTTGCCCTATAGGAATGCAACTTTATCTAATGCTTTTGGATGGTGGCGCCTGACTTTAGAATAATCACCTTTAGAGAAAAATAAGTTTCTTAAAATGTTAACAGGCCTCCAGGCCAGAAGATGATGCAAATCACCTAAACTTTTGCATATGATAAGTTCGCAGGAAGAAAGCCTGGCTTACTGCATGACTCTACCCCTTCCCCCATTATCCTCTATGCATAACTTAAGGTATAAAAACTACTTTGGAAAATAAAGTGCGGGCCTTGTTCACCGAAACTTGGTCTCCCCATGTCGTTCTTTCTCTCACCTTCTGGCTGAATTATTCAGCCTCTTTTCTCCACTGAATTTCCTCACTGAGCTATCCTTATTTCAGCCTCTTTTCTCCACTGAATTTCCTCACTGAGCTATCCTTATTTAACCACTCTTTATATCCTTAATTAACGTTTAATTAAGCAATTGTTTCCTGATCCTCGCCGATGCCGTCTCCCCTTCGAAACCCCTGGATCCACCGGGGCTGGACCCCGGCAGGACTGGTTGGATCTCCTTGCAGTCCAAGGGACTCTCAAGAGTCTTCTCCAACACCACAGTTCAAAAGCATCAATTCTTCGGTGCTCAGCCTTCTTCACAGTCCAACTCTCACATCCATACATGACCACTGGAAAAACCATAGCCTTGACTAGACAGACCTTTGTTGGCAAAGTAATATCTCTGCTTTTCAATATGCTATCCAAGTTGGTCATAACTTTCCTTCCAAGGAGTAAGTATCTTAATTTCATGGCTGCAATCACCATGTGCAGTGATTTTGAAATGTTAGCTCTTGTTAATATTTCAGCAAGAACAATGATGTGGTAAAGGGTTTAGGCTCCAGAGATGGATTCTTCACTTATGGGCTATGCAAGCCTGGGCCAGTTACTTAATCACTGCGTGCAGTTTCCCTAGGGGTAAGTGAACAATGGTACCTACCTCTAAGGGTGTGCTAGTATTTGGAAAGTACTTAAAACAGTGAATGCTACAAATTAAGTCCTAAGTGTCTGTTAAGTAAATAAATGTTTAGTTATTATTCCTATGACCTGCGTGTGCAACACTAGGACAAAGGCAGAGGAAAGAAACAGCAGACAGACCAGCATCGGCTTTAAGAACAAACACAGAAGAGACTGTAGAAATGACAGCTTTGAGCGTGTTAGTTGTGATGAAGCAATCAACCTTTGATTCAGCATAGGAGCGAGGCCTCCTTGGGGGGCCTCCGCACTCTGAACAGTGTCCCCACAGCTGGCAGGGCTCAGCATGTCATGTGTGCTGACCAACAGCCTCTGTGAGAGTGGACAGAGGGGAGATGGTCAGAAGCTGCCTGGCCCTAAACGGCTGCTGCAGAAAGCAGCTCCCCACCCTCCCACACACACTTAAGCAGACAAAGGGAGTCCCACACCCACCCTGTGGGCTGCGTAGCTCAGTCACACTGGTCATTGTGGTCAGCTCTCAGGCTGTCCTACAGCTGGACAAGGGTGTCCGCACATGCGGGCCATACAGGCGGCCCTGCTTTCAGGAATGTTTCTTTTGGAGGGACACCTGCTTTGCTGGACTGCAGAGCAGATGGTCCGAGCCTCTGGGATCCAGGAGCTGCTAGCCCCGAGGCTGGGCTAGCATCTGCAGCCCGTGGGCCTGGCGTGGCCCCTGGCCACAATAGCCCAACCTCAGCCCCCAACAGCCATCTGCTTGAGTGCAGACCTCTGTGCCCCTCAGAATGTACGGCTAATTAAAACGATTATGGCGCACACACGGGGCTATTCTTTCCCAGCAAAGGTTGCTGAGCTGAGCTGATCTCAGCAGACTTAAGCAGATTTTTATTTTTTTATTTTTGGAAAGGGGAAAGTCTTGCAAGCCCAGAGAGAAGAGAAAGGAAATTTATTAAAGTAACAAAGCTCCCCCAACAAACTGAGCCATAGTATCCATTTTACAAGAAGAGCACACTTAAGTAAGCACAGGAAGTCTCTACACAAAAACAGGATCAGTTTAGGAGAATATTTATGATGGAAACCTTAGCACTTTTAAAAGTTAGCATCTATGGTATGGCCTATTTAACAACTCTAAATATTTATAAAGCCATGGTCTGGGCAGGTACTGGAAGCTAAGTGTGCCCAGCCAGGCTGCTACTATCCCTGCAGGGACACACTTTTGAGAACTTCATCTCGAGCTTTCCAGAATCTGAAGGTGAAAGGGCGATGAAGGGCGCCCTGACAGCCCCACACTCTAATCTCTTAACCCAGGGACAAGCTGCTCAATTGCAGGGCTGTCACAACTAGAATGCAAATCAGTTCCTTTATCTCTAAAAGCAATTAAAAGCTACAAGTAAGTGCTGGGGATAACAAGAGTTAATGTATGATTTTTAAATGCATGCACATTTAGATAAGTCCTGCTGCAATGCCAAACACCCTGCGGTACTGCCAGTGTGAAGAAATGCTGAATTTAAAGGAGTCTGAGCCTTAAGCCTTTTCTACCAAGTTTGAGGACTGGTTTCAGTTCACTGGATTTTAAAGTCCTTAAAGGAAGAGGATTCTTTCATACATCTGCTTGTGGTATCCTGCTCATCCGAGTCACTCTCAGACAGTGGATACTGCTTTCCTATTTGAAAAATACTTTCTAATGCTATAGTTGGAAAAATGTTACTATTATCACTTAAATTGACTTGTTAATTTTTTTTTGAAGTGTTGTTGATTCTGTTTTCTAGTTAGAAAACAAGTATTAGAAATTGTTGACCTGGAAAGAAGTGAGAATGAGGGCTGGATTCCAAAGGAACCTCCTCTGTGATGAAGACAGGAGGACTTATCAGAACAACAAACCTGAAAATCTGAGAGCTGTGTCTATGTTAGAATGAAAGCAACTTATTAGCTTTGAAGGGGTGTCTTTATATCACTTTTATGATCTATATTTGCATCTTGAATGAGTGTTTCATCTCTGAGAATAGCCAGATCTAATAATACTCAAGAAATATGAAGGGAATCACTGGAATTCCATGAATAAGGAAACCTCTCCTGATAATCTCACATCATTTGATGGAAGCAAATGGCATCAGTAATGCAACTGCTTATTTTATCTAAGACTAGAACAAACAATGTAACAGGCGAGGAACTGAAAAACAGGTTTGACTACAAAAGCTCTTAGCAGAACTTCTCCAAGTTACTAAGAAGTTTGCTCCAAAATTAAATATCTGCTCTATACAACGCAAATGAATAATTCATGAAGTTCAGCTACAAAGTTATGCATATATGAAAATGAACATAAGGAGAATTTAAGTCAGTTTCACACTTCTTGAAGAAGTTTGATTTTACGGAGGGCAGTAAAATCAGTGTTGGGGTTCTTCATTTCTGTTTTTGGTTTTAAACAACCACCACCACTCATCCTCCCACTCCCACAGTCCTGACACAAAGGCTTGATTTAATGTCCATTCTCGGCTGAATGAAGCAATTGGCTTTAACTTTTCTCTCAGGTCCTCACTTAAACTGCAAGGCTTTGACTTACACTTCTATTGTCTGCAATTGAAGAAACCATTGTTCAAAGCCTCTGGCTCACGATAAGAATCTTACTAGACCCGATTTATACCCTGTGGAGGAAAACAGTTAACAAGGTGTCCCGTGTTTGGAATGAGGGCAGAAAGCAAAGTGGCCCTGCTCCAACTGTATTCATTGTCAACCTTTTCCACTACATCTGAATAATACAGAATAGAACCAAGAATTAGTTTTTTCCCCCACTTCCAGCTACTCTTAGGAGAAAAGTGAATATAAAATTCAAGGTTAGTTCAGTAGCCACTGCATATGTGTATATAAGGGGGGTGGGCTGGGTATGTACTCTTGGAATCTAAAAACTCACCTGTTTCTTCACAAAGTAAAGCAAAAACTACCACCACCAAAACCTTCTCATTAATCATACCTTACGTTGGAATCAAGAAAGTGTCCTTTGTTAGTCTGGATTAATTCAGAATAGAATGTCCAACTGAACTGCCTTGAGTGAAAATGATCCTGCGAACAAAGAAAAGTCACTATTTTCCCTTCAATACCCCAGAGGAGATGTCAGACTCCCAAGGGATCTATTTGTCAGATAAACACACTAAATTGAAAGGTGAATGCACATCTCAACCTGATGCTGGAACCTTCCATCACTTGTAAACTAGCACATTTTGCCTTCAGGGTTTCTAAGTGAAATTCTAAAATATCATTTTAGTGCTAAAAAACTTAGCAGGATTAAAGTGGTCTTTCCCTGTGCAATGGCTTTATGGCCTTGTAAAGTAAACTTGGTAGGGGAGGCATGCTTAACAGTTAGATTAGGTATTTTCTGCTTCATCAGGAAAGAATCAAATTGCCTGAATAAAGCTGGGGAAGGTAGGATGGCGATGATTAAAATGTTGACAATTTATGTTAGGGTTTTACCTTATGTGAACTGAAACAAAAGTCGAACACAACCCCAAACACCTCATAACAAGGTGTTATAACTCACAGAACTCATGTATTCTATTCAAAGGATGAGGCCAAAATGTGATCCCACAGTCATAACATGGGTTCTCACCCAAGGCACGACACACAATGGTTGGTGCACCGTGAATGGTCATGGGGGCAATTTGGATCTTCGCATGTAACTTATATTAAAAAATTTACGTGCTTGAAAGCAATCTCTACCATAACATCAGGCTTCCCTGGTAGCTCAGACCTTAAAGAATCTGCCTACAATGCAAGAGGCCCAGGTTCGATCCCTGGGTTGGGAAGATCCCCTGGAGTAGGAAATGGCAACCCACTCCAGTATTCTTGCCTGGAAAATTCCATGGACAGAGGAGCCTGGCAGGCTATAGTCCACGGGGTTGTAAAGAGTCAGACATGACTGAGCGACTAACACACACACCACATCACTCTGACTTGCCAGCATCTCTGTTTTCTTGGGTGGGAGGAAAATGGTGAAGTTACAGGTAGACCTCAGAGAATTGTGGCCACTGAGAATTACCTGTAATCTGTTGAACATATGAATATATGGGAGAAGGCCTTCCAAATAAGGATGCAGAAAGGACACTGTGCATAACTAGACCAAGAGCCTAGGAATGAAATGTCCCCCCTTAGCAACACCCCTACTCTGGAGCAACCCTAGAGGGAAACTCTGTGTGTGTGTGTTGTGTGTATGTCAGCTGCTCAGCCATATCTGACTCTCTGCGACATCATGGACTGGGGCCCCACTAGGCTCCCATGTCCATGGAATTCTCCAGGCAAGAATACTAGAGTGGGTTGCCATTTCCTTCTCCAGAAGATCTTCCCAACCCAAGGACTGACCCCATGTCTCCTGCCTTGCAGGCAGATTCTTTACCATCTGAGCCACCAGGGAAACAGGGTAGGGATTATTGTTTATCCCTTCAGATGACTGTTTGCTAACGTATCTCTACAGGATGAGTTCCTAGAAAGAAACAAGTTACCCTGAGGCTAGCATTTAGAGGTGACTTGTGACACCATAGCTTTACTGACTATGCCAAAGCCTTTGACTGTGTGGATCACAATAAACTGTGGAAAATTCTGAAAGAGATGAGAATACCAGACCACCTGACCTGCCTCTTGAGAAATCTGTACGCAGGTCAGGAAGCAACAGTTAGAACTAGACATGGAACAACAGACTGGTTCCAAATCGGGAAAGAAGTACTACATATTGTCTGTACAAGACTGTATATTGTCACCCTGCTTATTTAACTTATATGCAGAGTACATTATGAGAAATGCTGGGCTGGAAGAAGCACAAGCTGGAATCAAGATTGCTGGGAGAAATATCAATAACCTCAGATATGCAGATGACACCACCCTTATGGCAGAAAGTGAAGAGGAACTAAAGAGCCTCTTGATGAAAGTGAAAGAGGAGAGTGAAAAAGTTGGCTTAAAGCTCAACATTCAGAAAACAAAGATCATGGCATCCAGGCCCATCACTTCATGGGAAATAGATGGGGAAACAGTGGAAACAGTGGCTGACTTTATTTTTTGGGCTCCAAAATAACTGCAGTTGGTGACTGCAGCCATGAAATTAAAAGACGCTTACTCCTTGGAAGGAAAGTTATGACCAATCTAGACAGCATGTTAAAAAGCAGAGACATTACTTTGTCAACAAAGGTCCATCTAGTCAAGGCTATGGTTTTTCCAGCAGTCATGCATGGATGGGAGGGTTGGACTATAAAGAAAGCTGAGTGCGAAAGAATTGATGCTTTTGAACTGAGGTGTTGGAGAAGACTCTTGAGAGTTCCTTGGATGGCAGGGAGATCCAACCAGTCCATCCTAAAGGAGATCAGTCCTGGGTGTTCATTGGAAGGACTGATGCTGAAGCTGAAACTCCAATACTTTGGCCACCTGATGTGAAGAGCTGACTCATTTGAAAAGACACTGATGCTGGGAAAGATTGAGGGCTGGAGGAGAAGGGGACAAAAGAGGATGAGGTGGGACTCAATGGACATGAGTTTGGGTAAACTCCGGGAGTTGGTGATGGACAGGGAGGCCTGGTATGCTGCGGTCCACGGGGTCGCAGAGTCGGACATGACTGAGCGACTGAACTGAACTGTGACACCATTCCATTCTATTGCCCACCTCTCCAAACTCCTTAAATAAAAAGGATTATTACTTGATTCATCCTAGAGCTGAAAACTATTCTCCTGTTGGGTAATAACAGCCGGACTTCCTCATTATTGAACTTCTGATAACAGATTCAGGTCCTGTGGTCTTCATCAAAAAAAAAAGAAAAACTCTCAAGTCACTTTAGAAGAAAAAATGAGGCTTGTCTGAGGACAGGAAAAACTTTAGTCTACGGGCAAGCTAGGAACCCCTGAGCCAGGGCCCAGGAGTCAAAGAAACCTAGAACCAAACCAAGCAGACTTGTCTCTAGCTTCCCATCTGACTGCTCCTCATGAAATAGTCATGTCACAGGAGACCCAGCCCGCTCCTGCCTTTAATACTGCAAAGCCACATGGAAATATGAGTCCCTGATAACAAACACACCCAAGGAAGAAATTCTTAACACCCAAGGGCAGGAGACAAAAGGGCCAGAGGCAACCAAGAGGAAGAAAAAAGAAACCAGCAGTACAATAAAGAACTCCTGACAGAATGGCCATCATCAAAAAATCCACAAACGACAAATGCTGGAGAGGGTGTGGAGAGAAGGTAGCCCCCCTACACTGTTGGTGGGAATGTAAACTGGTACAGCCACTATGGAGAGCAGTATGGAGGTTCCTTAAAAAACTGAAAACAGAGCTACCATATGACCTTGCGATTCCAACCCTGGGCATATAGTTGGAGAAAAACATCTGAAAGGAAACATGCACCCCAGTGTTCACTGCAGCACTGTTTACAAAAGCCAAGACACAGAAGCAACCGAAATGTCCATTTGCAGAGGAAAGGATAAAGAAGATGTGGTACATATATACTATGAAATATCACTCAGACATTGAAAAGAATGAAATAATGCCATTGGCAGCAACACGGAAGGACCTGGAGAGTGTCATACTCAGTGAAGTAAGTCAGACAGAGAAGGAGAACTATCCTATGACATCCCTTATAGGTGGAATCTAAAAAGAGATGATACAAATGAACTTGCAAAACAGAAAGAGACTCACAGACTTAGAAAACAAACTTATGGTTGCCAGGGGGAAGGGATAGTTAGGGACTTTGGGAAGGACATGGACACACTGCTATATTTAGAATGGATAACCAATGGGGGACCTAGTGTATAGAACATGGAACTCTGCTCAATTGTATGTGCCAGCCTGGATGGGAGCGGGGTTTAGGGGAGAATGGATACATATATATGTATGGCCGAGTCCCTTCACTGTCCACCTAAAACTACATTGTTAACTACATTGTTAACCAGCTATACCTCAATACATAATAAAAATTTTAGTTTGGGAAGAAGTGATTTGGTAGCTTGAGATGCAATAAACCCCATTTATTCATACAAAAATCTGCAATCTGGCTGTTTGTATAAAAAAAAAATAAAGACCTCCTGACAGATACTGAACTTCTAAGTTAAGAATAAATAAACCCCACAGTTCATTGAGAACATTGCCCTCCCCATCTTCCCCACCTGAGGGCCACTCTAGAATAGGGAAGATGCCCCAGTACTCCGAGGAGCCCCAGATAGCTTCTGTAGAAGAGACAAGGGTATCTAGAGCAAGCCAGTGCTGACCAGAGGATGAACTGAGTTGACCAACAGAGTGGCTTTCCATTGCTGAAATGACCACAGAAACTGGCCAGGAAACCAGAGTGCCACCTTGACACAACCAGATGCAGTTAAAACCAATGGTGACGAAACTATGCTGCAGATCGTGAGGGCAGCGCGTGTGATCCACAGCCAAGGTTACTGCACGAAGCGGAGGCCGGCCCATCTTACTGCCAACAGGCACATCAAAAACCTCATGCATCATGCTGTAAATGTTGTGATGAATCGATCTGAAAACCAACAGGCTCCATTTAGTTCACAAAACACTTCATTTTTAGATAAGAAAGCAGCGGGATGAACTTTGAGTCCACTTTTAGCAATAAATAAAGAGGGAGGTAAAAACGTGTTATCTGATTTGCTACAGGTTTTCTGGTTGGGCTATAACAGACTCTCGAAGTCAAGTCAGTAGAGTCCTTGGGGAGAGCAGACAGAGACAAATGACGTTCTCCAGCCCTCTATTTGCTGCTCTTTGATGGTGGGTTATTACACCAAAGCCTTTTGACACTATATAGTGTCAAAAGGTCACACCTAAGAGGTTTCTAGAGGAGTTAGAGAAGCTGAAGTTTATCAGGGGTGAAATGATTCTCCCAATATACCCTTGTACTAAGTATAAGCAGCAAGATTTTACCCAGACTCTGGCCTCAACCCTTAACTTTATTTACACATAAAGCCAAAGTTGCACTTTTTAAACAGTAAATCTCATTAGAAATCGGTAGATGAAATTAAATAAAGACATAAGAAATATCCTACCAGCCACAAAATCAGTTCTGCCCAAGAACTTTCTGGGTATCCCCAGGTGGTAATTAGAAACTCGCCTCACAAAAAAAATAAGTAACCATTTCATTTCTTAGCACCAAATAACAGTACCTCAGCACTGAAAACAGTTGGAGAAAGGAGATACTAAACTTAAAAGTGTTTTCCAAATAAGAAAATCTTCCCCCATCAAGTGTGAAGCCCTATTTTAACCAATTAGTTTTTTCACAGAGACATGTCTCAGATACATTCCACACTAGTTAGGGCTATGAAACAGGTTTAATGTTGCCATTTTGATACCCTTCCTGTCAGCAAGATAAATAGTACAGACACTGCAGTGACTGAAGTATGCAGATCACCTGCTCACCTGAAATAGTAAATGGAGCACTTGTGAGTGCGAGCCTATGTGCTTTACTGTGGAAAGGGCCCTATCTAAATTCTCAGTGACCCAAGGCAGGGTCTGAAACCGACTGAACCAAGATGGGTAGAGGCCTCTGCCCCAGACCCATGGGCCCCCAGTGCTGTGACGTTTTAGTAGCATCCTTGTTGCTTCTCAAAGTCTTTCCATTTTTAGCCATCACCGCTCACCCACACTATTCACACCACTTTTGTGGCTTCTATCTATCTTACCCCCTTTAGCTGCTTTTCTTCCTCTCTTCTCACTCGCATTTCTGCCACTGCTCCTTCCCCTCTATTGTGAGGACAGGTATCACTTGATTCTAAAAAGCAGTGCGAGCCTCTTCTGGTTAGCAGACCAGTCATGTGTCTTCTAAATTGCAGCCCTTGTGGTTGGTCTCATTTCTGCTCAATACTGGGACTCTCTCTGGTTACCTTTGGGTTTGTGGGTATTCTAGAAAGTTGAAGATGCCGGGTATCTGCTTGCAGGGGACATTATTGGAGCAAGCTTCTCATAGATATATCAGCAAGCTGAACATGAAAGTTAATGGCAACACACACATACTCCCTGCTTAAACTATGATCTACAGATGACTTTAAGGAAGTTGAGGCTCTTTTGTCTCTTTCCCAGCTTATATGAGCATCTGAAATATCTGCATCCCCAGACTAAGCTGGGATTTGCAAGAAATATTTAGAGCTTGCTCAGCATGGCACTTTCAATCATGTTCTATAAATGGGATGCTGGTAAATGAGCCATAAAGAAAAAAAAAAAAAGAAAATGCTACTGCTTCTTCCTTATTGGTAGAGTATAGCAAAATGTAAAATGAAAAGAGGGAGATGAGGGAAGCAGAGGGATATCTGATTGCTGGGGAGTCAGATGCGCCTGGGGGCGACAGAACTGGTAAGAACCCTGGCAATTGCTGAGCCCTGTGACAAGGACAAAGTTGCAAAGCTGCTTTATCCCACCACAAAAGATAAGATGCTGGCTCCTGAAATGCCTGAGAACGGCTTTCACTTCTTACCTGTCACTGCAGCTGTTTTATAGTTTGCGGGGAGGGAGCTGATGAGCTTTTTACATAACTGAAAATGACACTGCCATGGAGGAGAGAGAGATTCCCAAGAAGAGCTAGAAGTGGCAGACCTCAGATAAATACAAAAATAACTGCGTTAAAAACTATATACATAAAACATGCACAGAAACATCAGCTCTTCAAAAGCTGAAACAGAGATGAAACATATAAACAATAGAAAAAGCAGTCATAGATATCCAAAAGGCAAGTAAGAAGATTAGCATGTAGTTGAAAAAAAAAGTGGCTGAGAAAAGCCATCAGCCCCTCAGTGGTCTTGTGTTTGTGCCACAAGGGTGTGGGTAACCCCAAGTCTCCACACCTGTGGTCCAATTTCTTACCTCGCTGCGCTCACTGGCTGGGATGTGTGAAGGCTGTGCTTCTTCATCAAGTGGCTCAATGACAGTCACCTCTGCAAATTCCTCCACGGATTCTTGAAATTCAGGTAAAGATCTGCGTCCATAACGCTTCCCACCTCTAACATATTTGGGCTGAGCTTCGAGAGTGCAGTCTGGGCAAGGAGACAAGAGTTGAGGCCACATTACAAGACAATCTCAGTCCCTATCTGACAACTCCCAGCCTTTGGACACAGCCTCTTATATACCAGCCCCAAAATAAACCACCACCATTCGCCAGTTGCAGTGGATGTGGGCGTCCATGAGCTAGCAGGTCAGATGCACAGCACAGCTTTTAACTCCGAATGATTTATAGTGCCCCGAGTAGATCTCAGCATATGGTGGGAGAGATGCAGAGCCCACAGTGAGGAATTTGCTTAAAACTATGGAATTAAGATCAGGACAAAGCAAGCAGTCATATCTGTTCTGTTTATCAAGCTCTGTTCACAGACACAGGGGAAGGTAGAGGGAGGGATCATACCACCAAAGAGACACGTTGGAAAATGATGATAAAATGAACACTCTATCAGCACTGTAAAGGTAGCATTCACACCAATTAGTCTGGACCATACCCCTCTTGTATGTCAGTGACTCCTTTGTTACCATCCCACTTTCTGATCCATCAGACAAGCAAGATGAGAGAACAAAGAAACTGACACAGTGCATCCTCATCAATTAATGACAGCTCATTGCTTACACGAAACTTGGCATCAAAATCTCATTATAAAATTAAAAGCTGTGGAATAAAACAGCAACTGCAAAACTGCATTAAGAAGATTATATATAGTTTTTCTCTTCATGAGCTTTGTGCATTGCAAAATAAAAAAGAATGTGCATATAAGGGGAGAGTCATCTCCTGACCTTGAAGAAGGGCTTCAGCATTGTGCAGACCACGTCTCAGGTTCAACCTTCACCACCTTCACCATCACCACCACCTTCACCACCACCAACCATCACCACCACCACCACCATCACCACACACTAATCTTCCTCTACAATGGTAGCTTTAAAGCAATAATACTTCACTCATTACGAATGTCAAATTAGAGATACTTTTTTTTTTAGCATCTTGAACAGAATTAGGGGAATAAAATATTCCATTAAATATAAGACTGGCAAGACTTTGATTTCAGTTCTTATCACCCATACAGACATACTGTCTCTCTGGAGAACATATGTGTTCTGTTTGCAAAGACAGTCTTAACAAGGTATGTCTGAACTCAGACATGTATATTTTTAAGTAAGGGCTGTACACATATCAACAAAACTAGGGTAGATGATTAGATAAGAACTAAGAAAATAAAACCCTACCCCTTAACATGAAAGTGTTAAGGGGTAGCGGTTACTTTGAAGCTTCCCCGGGAGGACTGGTGACCCTATGTGACTAACTGTCCTCACTCCTCCAGGCCCTTTTTCTGGGATAAGCTCTGATTTCACAAATGTGCTCAGAAACATCCTGAAAATGCTCAGCAGAGCTCAGAGTGAAGTATTTATGCTTGTTCTATAAATTCTAGCGATATTTATATCCAGCTTTTTCAAAGTCCCAGCCAAGCCACTTTATTAGGTCGAGTGATTCTCTTACAGAAAGTGTTCAAGCATACAAAATGTATACTGAAAGGCACATGCATATTTGAAGGTACCTTTTATCAGAAGAGAGTGTGTCAGCTTGTGAGCGTTCAGGAGTGGCCCAGACACCCGAGCTGCTTGTTGGCAGCTGACACCCACAGATGCTAGTCAGATAAGAGGCAATGTAGAACCATCCTTAATTTATTACATATTCTTAAATTTTAGTGGAGGACAACAAGATACACCATTTAGTGATGATGGGGGCTTAGAAAAAATTAAAGGGAAAACGTAAAACATCAGAAAATGGAACATGGGATTTTCCCACTGTGAGAAGATAGTCACAGTCTGGGGAAGGAAGTGACAAAGGAACTCTTAATATATGCTGTACTTTTTCAGAGGAAAAAAAAGCAGTGGGACAAAGCCACTGTTTCAAACCAAAAACCAAAAAAAAATCCCACTGTGATTTAATCTAAAACCCATCTGTGGATAAAATGGTTCCCTAGTTAGTGAAAGTGTTAGTCGCTCAGTCGTGTATGACTCTTTGCGACCCCATGGACTGTACGCTGCCAGGCTCCTCTGTCCATGGGATTCTCCAGGCAAGAATACTGGGGTGGGCTGCCATTCCCTTTTCCAGGGGGATTTTCATGACCCAGGGATCGAACCTGGGTCTCCTGCATTACAGGCAGATCCTTTACCATCTGAGTCACCAGGGAAGCCCTAGTTATTTACCACTAAATATCTCATGCTGTGTAGGGAGCGGTGGTAGATTTGAAACAGTTTTTTTCCCTACACAATGAAAGGTAATACGTATATTGTGAAACACTAGGATCCTTTGTTGTTTTATTTATATACGTACTTATTTTTGCATTGCCAGAAACTTTAATTTTTAAGTTAATTTTATATTTTAATTATAAAAACCAATTCTGAGTAAACTCTAAGTTAATATCTTTCACAGACTGTACATACATCACAAAGTCAATTTCTAGAGAAATCGATTAAATATAAAATCTTTTAGGAATAAAGATATTAACACAGCAAAGGAAAAATGAAGTATTAAAGTTTCCTCATAAGAAATTTCACAAATCATACAATAAAGTATCAGACTAATCACATCAATTAAAAATAGTTACATTTTAGACTTACATACTCACATATCTTTTTTCTGTTTAGAGCATCAACCTCACTATATTTACAAAATAAGAAGGGGAAAAAAGACATTAAATGTAAGGTCTAGAGAGAACATTCATGGCCAATAGTCATTGCTGTGTTAAGGGTTTGAAAACTCCAATATTCTCCTTATTCATCTCAAGCAGGGCTTTACAAGTGTTCAGCAGCAGTCCACCAAAAAGGAGGCCTCAGTGGGGGTTTCAAGACATTCTTGCTCACTGAAACTAAAGAACACCTTGCCCCTTCCTTACCATGCCCAAGAAAGACTTGCCAAATCACAGCCCTGGGGCAAAGTTTCTTTACTTTAGGAGCACATCTGGATGTAATGTACATAATCTTTTCTATGTCAGATAATACATGGTCATTTAACCTATTAAGAAATGAAATTATGTACATATAGCTTCCTTTAACCTAAGTCTAAGTAACTGCTCCAATCATGAGCTCCAAGGAGGGACATGAAATATCAGTGGTGGGGGCTGGATAAAGGACTGCTTTTACTTTCAGTGTTTCAGTTCTTTGAATGTATATTTATGATTCTACCTGGAGTGTCAAGCTTGTGAGCCATTTTCCCTTCTTTCCTATTTTCCATTTCCCCTATTTGGCATCACTACATAAAAATACAAGTGAGCTTTGAAGGAAAGCAGACAAGCCCACACTGCCTAGAGGAGTCTTGGACTCCTGGAGAGCTCACGATGAGATGTAACAAGAGAGACTCCAGAGCTGTGACAATGTTCACCTTCCAGAATCAGGAAGAACCACAGTGCACACGTTTAAAGTGACCAGAAGATCTTGTGCTCACAATAAAAGAAAAATTGAAATACAAAGTTAATGAGAATGACCACTTGGAATAGGCTAGCTGCAGGCAGGGAAAACAACCAACAGCCACCCACCTCCTCTCCCTTCTCCCTCTAACTGAGCAGGGCAGTGTACACTTTCTGCTGTCTCCCAGAACTGCCCCAGGCACCTGTGTGATGAGAATGGCCACTTGGAACACTCAGTTCTTGCAATGGCCAAAGACAAAGCAACGAGGACACAAGAGGAAGCTGAAATGGTTACCCCAAAGCCTAAACACTATTTATTCCATCAGTACTTTTCATGAAAAACACAAGCTTAGGACCTGGGATGAAGTGCCATCCATAGGACATACATGGGAAGTTAAAGGAGAGTTTCAGAGGCGCACTCCAGTATTAAATACCAGACACCAGCCATGGCAGAGCATTCTGTTATAGTTGTTGAGGGATCAGTTCAGTTCACTTGCTCAGTCATGTCCAACTCTTTGCAACCCCATGAATCACAGCATGCCAGGCCTCCCTGTCCATCACCAACTCCCGGAGTTCACCCAAACTCGTACATCGAGTTGGTGATGCCATCCAGCCATCTCATCCTCTGTCGTCCCCTTCTCCTCCTGCCCCCAATCCCTCCCAGTATTAGGGTCTTTTCCAATGAGTCAACTCTTCGAATCAGGTGGCCAAAGTATTGGAATTTCAGCCTCAATATCAGTCCTTCTAATGAACACCCAGGACTGGTCTCCTTTAGGATGGACTGATTGGATCTCCTTGCAGTCCAAGGGACTCTCAAGAGTCTTCTCCAACACCACAGTTCAAAAGCATCAATTCTTCAGCACTAAGCTTTCTTCACAGTCCAACTCTCACATCCATACATGACCACTGGAAAAACCATAGCCTTGACTAGATGGACATTTGTTGGCAAAGTAATATCTCTGCTTTTGAATATGCTATCTAGGTTGGTCATAACTTTCCTTCCAAGGAGTAAGCGTCTTTTAATTTCATGGCTGCAATCACCATCTGCGGTGATTTTGGAGCCCCCAAAATAAAGTCTGACACTGTTTCCACTGTTTCCCCATCTATTTCCCATGAAGTGATGGGACCAGAAGCCATGATCTTCGTTTTCTGAATGTTGAGCTTTAAGCCAACTTTTTCACTCTCCTCTTTCACTTTCATCAAGAGGCTTTTGAGTTCCTCTTCACTTTCTGCCATAAGGGTGGTGTCATCTGCATATCTGAGGTTATCGTTGAGGGATAAGATGGCTATTTTATCACTTTTTGATTCAAACTTCCCTTTTCCCTGAAATGACCTGAGGATATTTCCAGGATGAAGAAGAAAGCTACACCTTTGTGGTGCTGATCTCCTTATTTTGGAATTGCTTCTGCAATCCATGGCTTCCTGCCTCCTTATCCTAGGAATTCATTCCCAGAGACCCCACCCCTTCTAATGGGCCTGGGGACAGGGGGTCGTCTGAGACCCTCTAGACTTCATTTCTGCTGACCTCACGGGATTCCTGAAACTTTTTTGAAAATAAAGCAGGTGTAAACCTCAGGACAAGCCTCCCCCTACCACTCTACCCCACAAAGCTTCCCAGGAAGAGGCAGTCGTGCAGCAAATGAGCACCCCCACCCCCACTGTGCAACCCACCTCCTCGCCCACTCTGACACACTGCTGCACAGGGATCACACAGTCAGAGAGCAAGTAAGTGCACACCCGATACTAAATAAGAGAAAAGGGAAGAGAAGAAGCAAAGTGGAGAAAAACCCAGACAGAGGAAGACACAGAGACAGAAAGAAAACCAACAGCAAAGGAAGTGGGTGAGAGACAGAAGCAGGGCAGAGAGCTAGAGGCTGACGGAGGGCTGGGAGAGGGGAAGCAGGAAGAATTGATGGGTTGGGGTCCAACCGGCAGAGGAAGAATGAGTGAGAGGCCAAGAAGAAGTGGAAACAAGGGTAGAGCGGGAGAGGTGGGAAAAGAAAAGGGATGGAGAGGGAGATGTTCCAAGGAGGGAGGGGAGAAAAAATACACCTGGAAAGCCTTGGGACATTATATCCATTCCTTCTGCCTCCCAGTGCAACCCCACCTCTGCAGAGACCATCTATCTGCAGGCAGGGTCCTCACCCCCATTTTTGTATCCACACAGCCCTTTCCAAGGCAGCTGCTTCCTGAACCCTAGCACCCCACTCCCCAATCACGCCTCTCTTCCAGCATCTTCACACAAGCTCCAGGTGCCAACTGGAGCTTTAGTGTCCCCTCCCCAGATGCAAACCTGGAGAAGGAAATGGCAACCCACTCCAGTCTTTTTGCTTGGGAAATTCCATGGGCAGGGGAGACCGGCAGGGTACAGTCCATGGGGTTGTAAAGAGTCAGACATAACTTAGCAACTAAACAGCTGAATGCAAAGACATTAGGAGCAGTCTCCACAAGTTCTTAGCAGTTCAGTCTCCACAGTTCCACTCAGTTCTTAGCAATCTGAGTGATGCTTCCTGCTGGAACACAGGGGCTTCTGGGCACAAAATGGGGTGGCTCTGATTAGCTTTGTCTGGAAGGGAAATGTCAAGGGGAAGGTTAGCACTCTGCCCAAGGGTGCTGAGGATGGTGGATAGGTGTGGCCTAACCCCCAGGGCTGACTGGTCTGACCAGATGATCTATCTAAGCCCTAAAGCAGGTGAAGACCTGTCAATAGGAAAAACTCTTTGAGTTGAAAATGATGATGAGATTGTTCCCCAACCTTCTCCTGGGAGGCTCAGCCTACTAATTCTTGTTAGAAGGCCCTGCTTCTTGAGCCATTTGGGGGAAGAAGCCAGAGATTCACAGATCATCTAACTGAATCCTCCCCATTGTTCAAGGCTCAGCTCAAAACTGACTTCTTTCAAACCTGGTACAACTTTCATGGGACCTTTTTTCTCCTGTGAATTCAGTGCAACCCATATACTGATTGTTCCATGCTTAATACTGACCATGGTCATATTTTTCTACAAACATTTTACTTGTTAGATTTACCTGCCCAGCTGGACTGCATGCTTTCCAGGGCAGCAGTGCTTCAT
Organism: Bos mutus; assembly: GCF_027580195.1. Taxonomy (NCBI): domain Eukaryota; kingdom Metazoa; phylum Chordata; class Mammalia; order Artiodactyla; family Bovidae; genus Bos; species Bos mutus. The sequence continues at coordinate 64,551,329 of NC_091626.1, read as the reverse complement.
GGAAAGAGCCCATGGGCTTTAGAGTCAGAGACCTGGACCCTTAGTCCTCACTGAGATGAGGAGTACCTAACATCCCGAGGTTTAGGGAAAGCCACAGGAGCTTTGTGGGGCAAGGGCACTACTCTGTCAGGTAGCTTCTGCCGGGGCTTGGGTCCTCCCACCCAGGGTGCTGGAGCCCACGGAGCAGGCTCAGGGAAGGCCTCACAGCCCCCAGTCCTGCAGCACATTCCTTCTCCTCATGTGTTGTGACAGGCTAAGATTACTGGCAAATGCACAGTGATGGCATCCTGTCTGTCTCAGGAACTGAAGCCGCCTTCATCTCATTCGTGCCCTCATTTTCTCCTCCTTGTCATCTCCTTTCCCTTCACCACAGCGCTGACATGAAGGCACGTGTGCTAAATCACTTCAGTCGTGTCCGACTCTTTGTGACCCTATGGACAGTAGCTCACCAGGCTCCTGTCCATGGGGATTCTGCAGGCAAGAATACTGGAGTGGGTTGCCATGCTCTCCTCTAGGGAATCTTCGTGACCCAGGGATCGAACCCGAGCCTCTTACATCTTCCGCGCTGGCAGGCTGGCTCTCTACCACTAGCACCACTGACATGAAAGGACATGCCAATTCTCTAGGACTCCCTGCAGAAAACTACCATTTTCATGTCCCTGCTTTGGAAAGCATCGCATACACTGGAACTGAAATAAACTTAGGTCAGCACAACTTCCAAACAAACTGTTTCATTACCAAAATTCTCACCAGACTTGTTTAACTGTAAATAACAGTAATATCCTTTTTGCACACACACACATATTTTTTAAGTGCCTTCCTGCTCCTTGCAAAGTCATAACAATAAGTATTCTTCTAGAGGACAACTGAATAGCTGCCTAGTCTTTGATTATACAGGTACATCATAGGTTGCCTAACCAAAATACACGGTCAAAAATTTCTGCTTGAGGGCTTCCCTGGTGCCTTAGTGGTAAAGAATCTGCCTCCCAGTGCAGGAGACATGGGTTTGATCCAAGAAGGTCCCACACGCCTCAGGGCAACTAAGCCCATGAGGCACAACTATTGAGCCTGTGCTCCAGAACCTGTGCTCCGCAACAAGAGAATCCACTGTAGTGAGAAGCCTGTACACCACAGCTAGAGAGTAGACCCCGCTCTCTGCAACTAGAGAAAAGCCGTTGTAGCAATGAAGACCTAGTGTAACCAAAAATAAATAAAATTACTTTCAAAAAAATTTCTGCTCAAGATATATATATATATATATATATATTATTTTTAACTATTTTAAATGACTATCCTTATACACACATAATTATTTCCATAGCATAAAACCTGAATCTGGCATTGATTGGCCAAAAACACTTTCATAGTTTTTGATGCTTATTGTTTTACAAAAATCCAGGAATGTCCCACTATTTTACATGACCACCAGTGGATGTTAACATTTCTAGTTCCCTCTGATCTCAGGAAATGAGTCCTCACACGGTCTTTTGATGGTGGTGGTGGTTAGTGGTAGTGCCTTTATGTTGCTTTTAACTTTTGAAGAAATCTTTTTGGTCCTCGCTGATAGCATCCCATATATACCAAGGGAACCAGGGGCTAAGTGCTTAACTGAAGAGAGGACGAGAGGACACTCCTGCTGGCCATCTGTGCGTATCTTCTAAACACAGGGCCCTCAGCCAGAGTTCAGGGCCTGGGCCCGGCCCCCGAATACAGCTGCAAGCACAAATCTTCAAGCCCTGCAAACCGAGATCTAGCCTGCTGTCTGCTTCGGTGCACACTTGCCAAGTGAATGAGGAGGTTTATTATAGTCACAGCTTCTCCAAAGTACAAGGAAAATAATTAGAAATAGGGCAGTTTCTGGAGTGAAGAATGTTTATTACCAACAAAAACAAAAAACAAAAACCCAATCACCTGCCTTACCTTATTTTTCTAAGGGTTTAGCTTCTCCAAACCTGAGATTTCCCTCACCAGGTAAACAAAGGAAAGATATATTTCCATTAACAGTGTGAGGGGAGGAAGCACTTGCTGCGTCATGCTTACATCTACCACAGAACAGAAACCTACTGCAAGAGGCAGCAGACAAGGACAGGAGTCTCTGGAGAACGGATCTGGACAGCGTAGGCATGTAACTATGTAGCTTATAGTCGTGTAGCTTGGAGCCCGTTACCCAAACCCTATAATCCATAAATAATAATGAAGTTGTCCCTCTCTCACTTTAGGAAAATAACTTGAAAATTAAGCTGCACACATAGATGCAGGGGAGCTCTGCCACCAGTGATGTTAATCAGCTTGGAATCCACAAAGGATTCCCTACATCCCCAATCCATTTTTCTGACTCCATCTGAATTTTAGTACCTTCACTGCATTGTTGAGTTTTTAGAGGGAAAAACTCTCTGTTAAGTGTTTTAGAATCATAAACATCAGAATTAAAAAGATGCTGCAAATATCTACGCCCTCTAATTTTAAAAATAAAGACACTGTACCTTAGAGGTGTTAGAAATGACAGAACCCAAGACTGTGGAAATCATGACTTAATTCCATTTCCTCTGAATTCCTATTATAGCTTTGTTTTTGTATTATTTATATATAGCTGTCTTTTGTTTATTTTGGGTGAAATTTTACAGAAACACAGAGCTAGCTTTTTCATACACGTAGATGTCATTTAGATATTAGGAGACAACACAGCTGAATCCTGGAGTTGAATGGATTTTAAGTATTTTCTAGTATAATTACCTTCACATATGAGGTGACCAAAGACCTCAGAGGTTTTAATGTATAGTTCAGTTCAGTTCAGTCGCTCAGTCATGTCCGACTCTTTGTGACCCCATGAATCGCAGCACGCCAGGCCTCCCTGTCCATCACCAACTCCTGGAGTTCACTCAGACTCATGTCCATTGAGTCAGTGATGCCATCTAGCCATCTCATCCTCTGTCATCCTGTTCTCCTCCTGCCCTCAATCCTTCTCAGCATCAGGGTCTTTTCCAATGAGTCAACTCTTCACATCAGGTGGCCAAAGTGTTGGAGTTTCAGCTTTAGCATCAGTCCTTCTAATGAACACCCAGGACTGATCTTCAGAATGGACTGGTTGGATCTCCTTGCAGTCCAAGGGACTCTCAAGAGTCTTCTCCAACACCACAGTTCAAAAGCATCAATTCTTTGGTGCTCAGCTTTCTTCACAGTCCAACTCTCACATCCATACCTGACTACTGGAAAAACCATAGCCTTAACTAGACAGACCTTTGTTGGCAAAGTAATGTCTCTGCTTTTGAATATGCTATCTAGGTTGGTCATAACTTTCCTTTCAAGGAGTAAGCGTCTTTTAATTTCATGGCTGCAGTCACCATCTGTAGTGATTTTGGAGACCAGAAAAATAAAGTATGACACTGTTTCCACTGTTTCCCCGTCTATTTCCCATAAGTGGTGGGACCGGATGCCATGATCTTCGTTTTCTGAATGTTGAGCTTTAAGCCAACTTTTTCACTCTCCACTTTCACTTTCATCAAGAGGCTTTTTAGTTTCTCTTCATTTTCTGCCATAAGGGTGGTGTCATCTGCATATCTGAGGTTATTGATATTTCTCCCGGCAATCTTGATTCCAGCTTGTGCGTCTTCCAGTCCAGCGTGTCTCATGATGTACTCTGCATAGAAGTTAAATAAACAGGGTGACAATATACAGCCTTGATGTACTCCTTTTCCTATTTGGAACCAGTCTGTTGTTCCATGTCCAGTTCTAATTGTTGCTTCCTGACCTGCATACAGGTTTCTCAAGAGGCAGGTCAGGTGGTCTGGTATTCCCATCTCTTTCAGAATTTTCCACAGTTTATTGTGATCCACATAGTCAAAGGCTTTGGCATAGTCAATAAAGCAGAAATAGATGTTTTTCTGGAACTCTCTTGCTTTTTCCATGATCCAGCAGATGTTGGCAATTTGATCTCTGGTTCCTCTGCCTTTTCTAAAACCAGCTTGAACATCAGGAAGTTCATGGTTCATATATTGCTGAAGCCTGGCTTGGAGAATTTTGAGCATTACTTTACTAGCATGTGAGATGAGTGCAATTGTGCGGTAGTTTAAGCATTCTTTGGCATTGCCTTTCTTTGGGATTGGAATGAAAACTGACCTTTTCCAGTCCTGTGGCCACTGCTGAGTTTTCCAAATTTGCTGGCATAGTGAGTGCAGCACTTGCACAGCATCATCTTTCAGGATTTGAAATAGCTCAACTGGAATTCCATCACCTCCACTAGCTTTGTTCGTAGTGATGCTTTCTAAGGCCCACTTGACTTCACATTCCAAGATGTCTGTCTCTAGGTGAGTGATATAAGGCCACCCAATTAGGGGAGCATGGGGTGGCATAAAGTTGGTCACCACTGAACACACATGCCAGTATTACATAATTCCTGGTTCAAGGGTCTTTCTACTATATCACACTGGATTTTCTATATTATAGTCAGGTACAGCAAAGGATATTTTTAATTTATAAAAATTTTGGATGTTACAAAATACCAATTCATGACTCATCAGTGTCAAAGGCTGTGCACTATGGCCCTCCTATTTTTACTAACTTAAGAGTAATTTTCCTCTCAAAGTCCAGTAGGTCCATTGATCTCAAAATGTAAGACAAAAAGACCACAGCCCTGGCCCCTTACAGTGGAAGATGAACTAAGTGCTGAACAGCCAAGTAATGCTGAGGACATAGACACCCCTGTCTCTGACGATTAGGTGGAACTTGCTCTTCTCTGCTCCTTCCTTCTGCTGCTGGCCACGTGTGAGAGTCTTTCTGGCCAGGCTGCACTGACTGAGACTGTGGTGCCCTTAGCTCATGCGTCTGAGGGTGAACACCCTAAACCAAAGCCTCCTGGACTCCCATCCGTTGGTGATAACAGGTTAGCATCCCCCTCTGCCCCCCTCTGTGAGACGTAATCCACATCCCTCTTTGAATGTGTTTGCTCATGGATAAAATGGCAGCATTCACTCTAGCCCTGCAGTCATACAGTCTATGACTTACGGGATTGTTACGTCGATAACAGTTCAAACCAGTCCATCCTAAAGGAAATTGGTCCTGAATATTCATTGGAACGACTGATGCTGACGCTGAAATTCCAATGCTTTGGCCACCTGCCGCAAAGAACTGACCCAGTAGAAAACACCCTGATGCTGGGAAAGACTGAAGGTGGGAGGAGAAGGGGACGACAGAGGATGAGATGGCTGGATGGCATCACCAACTCGATGGACTGAGTTTGAGCAAGCTCCGGGAGTTGGTGATGGACAGGGAAGCCTAGCGTGCTGCAGTCCATGGGGTCGCAAAGAGTTGGACATGACTGACTGAACTGAACCATGTTAATAAAGGGGAAAGAAGGGGTGAACCCAGGTGGCCTCTTGATATACGGCATTTAAGTCCTGATCCTTCTTTCTCTGCCTCTCTCTAGCCAAGCCAGGCAGGCTGTAGGAGTGGAGTCACATACTTGAGTGGGTAGGAGAATGTTTGAGTGAAAAGAAAGGCATGATCCCCAGAAACAACTGGAAGGGCCGGGGAGTGACAGGCAAAAGTCAGAAAAAGCAGAGATGCTCAGGAACAAAGAAGGAATGACTCAGCCTCATATGAGATAAAACACTCTTAAGGCACAGGCTCAACCCTAGATTTTATCCTTCCAGATCAAATGTTCGGGAAGTCACATCCATGCTGGAGGAAATGCTGTCAGTAAGTACTTTGATGCTTTATTGCACTGACTTGGGGCACCTCTGTAACAAAGGTTTGCTGTGGTCCACCCAAAGAATGGGACACACAGTCAGCTATTAAAAACCCCTCTGGAAGACTTGTCCAAAGATGCCTCCTCCTGCCCAGCAGTGAGGCGCACGTATAAACCTGAAACCACTGACTGGAGTTGGACTTACAAACCTTTCTTTCAAACTCTTACCAAGCTCAACCAGACTCTGTCTACCTCCTCATCCTATGATTCAGATCCCAAGATGGTACAGTTCTACAGGGAACCCTCCACATTTGTGGTCTGTTTATTTATTATGACAATTTTCTGGCAGGTATCAAGAACAGGTTTTGAAGAAAGAGCAGCAAAAGGACGAGAATCGGGGCAGCCTATTCCAAACTGACATAAACACCCTTTATGGGCAAAGAGAACACTGAGTTTAAGTGTATGTTACCTATGCTCGCATGAACAACAATAGATGGGGTGATGTCACGATAGCTCTAGTTAGGGTCCCTAGATCTTACACTATTTTTATCAAGATGACAACCTTAAACAAGTAAAACTACTAACAAAATGTGAGACCCCGTAAGAACAAAAGTCCAGGTTCCAGCACTGGGTGACCTACAGAAATCCTATTTTTAGTCTGGAAAACCTCTAGGATGCAATAAACTCCCTCCCAGGCTCGCTAGGGGCTTGAAGAGAGCTCTGGCAAGCGTCAGAATTAAAAATAACCTTAATAAAAAGGGAGAGACTCAATCCAAACCCGAAACACTGCTAACCGCAGAGTTCATACATATGACACAAATCTGGAGCATTTCAGAAGGTCTGATGACCTGGATCACCAGTGAGGATAAGACAAGAGTTCCCACCTGTGCTTCCAAGTAGGTCACACTGAATGACTGCTTGTAGCAACAAAATGTTAGTGATCTCTCCTCACTCTCAAAACTGGACTATATTTTTAGTGTTCTCTTTCAGGTTTATTGAGGTCTAATTTACACAGAGTAAGTTTCACCTGTTTAGAGAGCAATTCTGTGGGTTAGAAAAAAACTTACAAAATTTGTGGCCACCATCACAATCAAGATATAAAAATGGTTTCATCACCCCCAAAATTCCCCTGTGTGCCCCTTTATAATCAACCTCTAACCCTAGCTTCTAATTTAAAAAAAAAAAAACAGACTGTATTATAATTTAAATTTCAACACTGTTTAGACTTCGCCTTAACTATTACAAGACATTACCCCCAGCACACACACTCCTAGATTTGAACATTCTCAAATTATGATGTGTCTTATAATCAATGGCATTTTACCATTATAACTGAGAAAAAAAAATTTTTAGGAGTATATAAAATAATGATGTGCCTTAAGAAAATCAATGAAGTATAATATTAAGTTTTCACTGAATACTTACTGTGTGCTAAGCATCCTACTGGGCACTAAAAGTACAAATACGAACAACATGGACCATAAAGAACGATCACTCAAGAGGAGAGAGAAAAACAGTTATAATGTGGTCCTGTCTGTAACACAGGGCTATCCACTCATGGGGACTAAATAAAATTACCCACCCTTCTTTCAGACAAAATTCTGCCCCAGTTCATATTGTTTCATGTTCACAGGCAATGAGGAGGGAAGAAGGACCATTCAGTTCCACTCTGCTCATTCCAGGAATGAGTTACTGCCACACCATCTGACAGATCTGGGAACAATCCAGTGATTTCTTCCCTAATTCGCTGCTGTGGTAGAGGAGGCTCTTCCTAGTGTGCGACAGCTGCACGCCTTTTATGACCACGTCAAAAGACAAGTCACTCCAAATAGCCGCTCAATCTGGGGGAGGCAGATACTCTGAAGCTTTCACACACATGCCTCAAAGTCCCCAGATTCTCCCCTGGACACATTTTAAAGCAGAAGGAAGAGAAGAAAAGTTAGCGTCCTTACCTGGTTCTTGAAAGTGCTCTTCATTTGATAGCGTTCTAGACAAGATAAGTATTAATGCTTCTTTAAACTGGTCAAAATGCACCTGAAAATAAACAATTCAAAATCAATTAAAAATCTTTTCCATAGCCTTAAGGAAGCAAACCCATGTACAAGGTTCCAGAACCATTTGTTAGCATCCTGACAGCCTTGAAGGGAGTCCTAGAACCTGTTTTTGTTCCCGCTTCTTCTTTTCTTTAAAGCACTCAAGGGAAAATGGGATGATCATTTTACACACCAGCGTCACCAACACCAATATCAACGTTTGTTCAACCCTGAGGGGGAAAATTGCACCGCAAAATCCTCTTTATAAACTCAGAAGAAGGTAGGTTTTGAACTCAGTTCCTTTTATTTTTCTGAACAAGACCAGAAGAGAAAGATGTTAGGTTAGACACTAGAAAAAATTTTCCAAGTAAATGACCCTTTTTAACAATGTGCCAAAAACGCTTTCATCTCTTAAGATATTCTACAAGAGAGTAAACTACCTTTCAAGGATGACTTGAAATACAGTCTTGCCTCAGGCAAGTAGATGATATTTATCTCCCAAGGCCCCTAATTCTATATACAAGTAGAAATCAATAGCATACACATAGGATAAAAGAACCTTGGGAAGCATGCTCCCGAATTCTTAAAAATACAATTACCTTGACTGAAGTAGGACGGAACCTGAGTTTTACTTAAGTAAATACTCAGAATTGGTTATTGAAGCTTTACCTAGTGTTTTGTGAGCACAATTTTGCAAATACCCTTATCAGTTTCCTTGGCACATAAGGGAGAGCCCCTCTTCTCTCGGTGTGGTCCACAAAGGGGACTGCTGGTATCATTCGGAACTTTCATTATTAAAAAGAAAACAGGGGGGAGGTTTGAACAATGCTTGAAAAAAAAACAAACTCAGAACTGGGATATTAAAGGAGTAAAATGGTTTTCTTTATAGCCAAGTATATTATTCTATAACTTAAATTCACATGTCACCATGGGGCAGAAGCAAGAGATGGTATTTCTTCTCACCATAATTATAGTTTAATAACATGGTACCTATTTATACAGAAGCCCATATGTAAATACAAAGTTGATAAATTCATAATGTGTGCTGCTGTGGGTCTCTTTGGGACATCATTACAAAACATTGCCTAGGAGTTTAAATATAGGTGACAGATAAAAACCACTTCTGAATTAAATGTGGGAAAGCGGCAAACCTCATTAGTTATCTAAACAATAAAGGAAACAAATCATATGTCTTATTCATGCAAATCAATGCAAAGGAGAGGAATCCACTGAGATTCATGTGTCATAAAACTGTATATGCTTGCAATTCACCACACTCCCCCAAAGGACATGTGATTTCTCTACCACATTCATTTTGATTACTTGAAATTGCTTTCTAAATCATATTCCTTTAGACCACACAGACTAAAAGTCGGCATATTTATGGAGCCAGAGCAGAAGTCCATTAAGGAAGGGCGGGCATCTGCTAAGGAGCCAGTGAAGGATTAAAAGATCATAGAATTATAAACTGTGCTCATTAGGTTTCATAGCTGACAAATCACAGAAATACCGGGGAGAGGAAAGAGGGCCAGCTTTTGCCAGTGGCAGCTGTGCTTCAGGCACTGAGGCATCCAGCCTCGGTTAGCCAGGGGCAAGACCATCTTCCCAACCGGCCAGCTCACAGACATCTCATGCCCAAGCCCCTCCTACTCAGGGCATCTCCCACACTGGCATCTACTACTTCCTACCAGGATCATGCCTTCCTCTCAGGGTAGGCAGGAGAAGGGTGAGGAGCGAAGGCTCTATATGCTGGAGCCAGCTGGCCAGAGGTTCTGACTCTGGCTCAGCCACTCACCTGCTTCTGTGAAATGGCTCAATTACTAAACCTCTCCAAGCTTTAATCTGCTCCTCTTGAAAAGTGGGGCTATGGAACAACTAATTTTTATGATTCATTCAGCATATTTATTGGGCCACTGCTATGTGCCAGGCCCTATCCTAGGCCCTGGTGATAGAGCCTCCATATTCTCAGGAATGGTCACAGGGAGTCAGGCAGGTACTTTGCCAAAAGCATTGCATGTATTTTATGTTATGTTTGCTACCACCTCCCTCATAACAGCTTTAGGGAGACAAAATGAGAGTTACATAAAGTGGCTCAAACTTCCTAGCACTTGTGCAGTTCAGTTCAGTCACTTAGTCGTGTCCAACTCTTTGCAACCCCATGGACTGCAGCACACCAGGCTTCACTGTCCATCACCAACTTCCAGAGCTTGCTAGGTACTCAGTAAGCTAGCCACTACCAATAGGCAGTAATGGGGTGACTATTTTCACCACTTTCACAGAGAAATGGCCAAGCAAAGTGACTGACCATGAGAGTGACCCAGCCAACCAAGTGTAGGGTGAGGTGAGAGCAGGAGATCTGGGAGCCTGCCTCCCCCAGGATCTATGCAGCTGCCCAGCACCAGAAAAGCAGATCTGGTCTGCTGTGTTCGGGGACCCCAACTCCTTGATTCTACTCTCTCTTAGGGAATCAGTAGGCATGACCGAATGAAACTGGAGTCCCTCGTTGCCACAGTTAGTTAATGAGCTGAAGAGAAGGAGGCTCCTGTTTCAAAAGGGTGGTTCCTGATTTGAGACTTTCACATCCTTTATACCTGATTCTGTGGGGCTCCGCTGGGTCTTCTCAAGGTGGCAGTTTTGATAGAAGTCATTGGAAAGAACCCTTCAGAATTTTGTCCTAATATAGTTCAACCCAGTGAGGACTAGCCACTCAGATGACTCAGGGGTCTCTGTATCTCAGATTTACTCCCCCAACCCCCACTGCTAAATGGGAAAGAGATTCAGTTACTAGAAAGTTATATTAATGCAAGTCCTGGGGGCACTATTGTAGGTTCATTCTCTCCTGGACATTTAGCCAGCTGACTCTCACAATATCCAGGACAGACAGGCCCCTATAAGTGTGTTATTAGTCTGTTTGACAGTGTCCCATAAGTCCCTTCTGTTCTCTATGCCTGTTTTTTGCTCCTGCGATTAGATGAATTTTACTGCCCTATCTCAAGGCAGGCATCCTTCCGCTAAATTGAAAGGAGAGAGGCTCAGAGAAGGCATGTCCTATCCCAAGGCTGCTCGTCTTGAAGTGACAGAGTACCAGGAGAACTCAGGCCTTCTGCCGGGACTCATCAAAGTCCAGCCCCTGCCCGTCCCAGCGCCCCCTTCACTCCTGGTCTGACCTCTCAGGGAGATCCCTCTGTTGGTCCAGGTCACATCCTCAACTTTACACAATGTCACCAGGTGTAGAGCCGGACACTGAGGCTTCAGGACATGAAGCCTGTCCTTAAGGACAGGAAGGCAAGAGTATACATAACCTCTGCCCTCAAGTGGTTTACCAGCTACAGTCCAGATTCTAGAGGGTGGGAGGGGGGACGAGGGAAGAAAGTCGATTAGCAACTACAAGGCTGAAACTGGCAAACGTTTTGAAACACAAAAAAATGAAAAGAAAAAATAATTCCACTGTATGTGCGTGATTTTATATATATATATATATAAATATATATATTATCTATCTATCTCACAACTTCTTTATCCATGGACATCTAGGTTACTTCCATGTCCTGGCTATCGTAAACAGTGCTGCAGTGAACACTGGGGTACACGTGTCTTCTTGAATTACGGTTTTCTCAGGGTATATGCCCAGTGGTGAGATTGCTGGGTCATACAGTAGTTTTATTCCTAGTTTTTTAAGGGATCTCCAGCCATAATCATGGCTGTTATCAACTTACATCCCCATCCAGAGTGCAAAAGTGTTCCCTTTTTATTCAACCATAAAAAGGAACAAATGTGAATCAGTTGAACTGAGGTGGATGAACCTAGAGCCTATTATACAGAATGAAGTTAGAAAGAGAAAAACAAATATCATATATTAACACACATATGTGGAATCTAGAAAAATGGTACCGATGAACCTATTTGCAGGGCAGGAATAGAGATGCAGATGTAGAGAACAGACTTGTAGACATAGTTGGGGGGGCAAGAGGCTGGGACGAATTGAGAAAGCAACATTGGCATATATACTGTGTAAAATGGCTAGCGTGAAGCTGCTATACCACACTAGGAGCCCAGCCTGGCACCCTGTGATGACCTAGATATGTGGGATGGAAGGGTAGAGGGAGGCTCAAGAGGAAGCGGATAGACACATAGCTATGACTGATTCATGTTGCTGTATGGCAGAAACCAACACAACACTGTAAAGCAATTATCCTCCAGCTAAAAAAACAAACAAATAAACAATCAGCAGCTCTTAAAAAAAAAAAAAGCTGGTAGGGGGCTCTGATAAAAGAGTAGGTCCTAGTAGGCCAACAGGGAAAAGAAGGACAGTTTTTTGACATCTGACTTCTCCAAGATATTCACAGGCAGAATTTAAAAGTTTCCAAAATGGACTTAGGATGTATTAAATCAGCTACATTTTAGAAGGAAAAAAGTTTATAAAAGACTAAACATGATTATTAACTCAGGGGTTCTTCATAATCCAACATGGTCTAACCTCTTCTTCCTCCACAAGAAGAACCTACAGATCTAAAACAAGTCCCTGGCAGGCTGATCAAACAACTGGAACAGCTGTAAGTCTTAAATTGATCTTTATTTTCCTTCTTGTGAGGACAGAGACATTGGACCCTCTGCCTTAAACAGCAGTAAATTCCACATCTTTCAAGAGAATTCTCTAATAGAGGCAGGTGACTGCTATTTTTCATCTGCGCTCATGATTACTGATGGGGTGGAAAAGCCCCTCCGGGCACAACTCAGAACCAAAAAACGTGAATAAACGCCCTCTATTGTGAAGAAATGCGCATCCAAGGGCTCACTCAGTTCAGTCCCTGAAATTTTTAAGTACCATTTTTATCCTCCCAGGGAGCTTTACTATTGTGTTCTGTTAAAATTTAGAAGTCTTCAGAAATATTCAATGTAATTCAATCTCACACGGTAACCAGCTTTGGTAGCCATGCATACCTTGGTAGGTACCCCCTCATTTGAATAATAACTGCTGCCATTCATTTTATAAGCATCCCTATGCCTTGTATGCCTCAAAGGGCAGTTTGCGGCAATGGGAAAATTACCTGACTGACTAAAAATACCATGACATTCAAACTAAATTAACAGGAAGACTAGTCAAGTCTGATATTTTCTGTCATGTGTCACCAATGCTTAATAGAAATTTACTTCATCTTTCTTCCTCCCCAAATTTCATAGGAATGCTTTTTGAGAAACACAATTTGCCTCTCTGAAAAAAAGAATTTAAGCATGGCATAATAAACAGATGCTATTTCAAACCACACACACAAAACCCTGCAACAGGAAACAGAAGGAGGAACTTAAATTGCATGAAATCGTCTCGTGCAATCATGGAGACCAGATGCACACAGGGTTCCCCATGTGAGCAGGCAGCACTTCAAACAGACCCGAGATGAGAGGGCTTAAGCCAGATTCAACATAGTTCACTTACTGGACCAAAGGCCTACGTAACTCTCATCACACGTAGGAGATTTGCATCTATTAATACGAGGAGGAATCAAAGAAAGGACTCTCAAAACGTTAAATGTTAGCTGAAATGGGTATAGAAATACGGACTCACCAGAAGGTTGATGTAGAGGAAAAAACCATTGACAACATTATGCAAAGAGAAATGACACAGAAGAACAGAGAGACCTGGTTTCGTAATGAAAGATTCAGTTACAAAATATTTTCTCCTAAATACAGCATTTGGGTTATTGCAGCTTAAAAGTCATTTACTGAAAACAACGTGGAAAGAGGCCAAGGCCATTTTCAAAGGTGGGTTTGTAAAACCTAAAGCAACCATATAAAGTTGTACTCCAAGACAGTTCCAAGGAGTTCTGCCTACAGATGGAAATAGATACAAGCCACCGCCACTCAAGAGAGTTGCTAGCGATTCCATTCTCCACTTGAATGAGCTTTCTCAGAAAACCATTCCTGGGAAATCATCATATATTAAAAACCTACTCTCAGTGTGTAAGGGATAGAGGAGGAGAGTGTACAGAGAGACACAGGACACAGTAGTTATCTACTTGCCTGGCTCCAAAATCAGCTTCTGACACACACAATCTAAGGCAACTTCATCACAATCTAATAAGGAGGATATTATTTTTTCCATTATACAGATGAAGAAACTGAGGCTCAAAGTATTTAAGATAACAGGTATACATGGCTAAAAAGCAGCAGGAATCAGTACCTGAATTCAGGTCTGATTCAAAGACTGCTTCTACAGCATATGGTCTCCATGTGGTAGGTGTGAGGGTGAGGGGTGGGAGGTGGAGGTCATGAGAGGTGGAAGGTGAGTGGTGAGGGGTGGGAGGTGGCGGGTGAGGGCAAGTTGCAGGGGATGGAGAATGAGATCCATATCTGTATATGTGCAGTCTGAGGAGAGATGTATTCAAACTCAGGGACTGGAAAATCTGGGTTCCCATCTCAGCGCTGCTTCAAATGAGTTGCCTGACCTTGGACAAGTCATCATCTTTTTTCCAAGTTCTGGGTTCTAGGTTTCTCTGTCATACAGATGGACACTGAAGTGTAAAATCTGTGCTGGACACTGAAGAACTTTCAGTCCCCTCCATCCAAACAAGAAGCTACTCATAAAAGTATAAATGGAATACTGTAGAAACCTAATGACCATTCCAGATCATATCACTATTTTCTCTGGTGAGACTGACGGCCATTACTGAAATAGAGTAGGTAGGAAAGAACAGCTCTTCAGCACTTGCTCCTGCCTTTTGTTGAGAATGGAAGGTCCTTCCAACGGGCTTCCCTTTGCTCTTACTTTATCAGATTACTGCCTTGCGAGGGTCACAGTACGCAATACCAAAGGCTATTTTGCAGTGAGGTTGATAAGAAAGTGTTAATAAAGAAAAGTAGCAAGTCTTGTAATCTCTTAATCAAGTCGTCTTGTCTATAAATGTGAATTATAGATCCTTAGGAGTTCAAATCAACCCCAGATGACATGGTTGTAAAGGAATGGAGTGATGGTTTACATAAAGTCGCAAGACCAAAATAGAACCAGAAAATATCCCTCAGAAGTACAAATTATCACCACCAGAAAGTACTGCCGTACTTCTGATCCACTTTTCAAATGGTTAAAATGTGTATTGTTCCTGCTGTTCACTCACTAAGTTGTGTCTGACTTTTTGCAACCCCATGGACTGCAGCATGCCAAGCTCCTCCATCCTTCACTATCTCCTGGAGTTTGCTCAAATTCATGTCTGTTGAGTCGGTGATGCTATCTAACCATCTCATCCTCTGCCGCCCCAGTGAAAGAAATCTTAAAAAGCTCAATGAAGCAAACCAGCAGATCAACATATAAAATTAAACATGATGTTTATAAAAGAACTCCAGGCACTTGAAAATGAAAAGTGGGGAAACTGGGTGGAATTATACATTTGTACAGTTATCAAATTTTAATACAAAAGTTCCAAAGTGCCTTTGATGACCAAAGTCCACATACGTCTGGCATTCTTTGGAGACCAGGGGTAAGTTCTGCTGCCATATGGTTTGTTCTGATTCTAGAGAGTGTCAAGGGTGTGAGATGCTAATTCTTTATCATCCACATTCATATTAAAGAGGACATCAGGGAAACTCAGGAGGCAGCTTGGTCTTAAAGTTAAAATGTTCCATGAGGAAAAGAAAATGTATTTTTAAAACTGGAACTAACTAAAGGCTTCAACAAAAGCAAGGTAAATTATCATCTTTATGTTCTGATTTCTAATAAAGGAGGAGAGAGGTATGTGGAAACTCTTCATTTAAAAGACAATAAACAGGAAGTACCTACAACTGGAATCAACTGCTTGGATGAAAACCTGGTTAATAAGTGAGCTAATATGGTTCTCTTTCTTAAATGTTTGTAGCACTTACTCCCAGTACTATTCACCTACTAGGAATGTTACCTAATCAGTCCGTAATTTCCTCAGTATCTTGAGGAATCCCTTGTCTTGGGGTCTGACCCGCCTGACAGGTGCTTACCTGATAACACAGATACAAGCAGAGCTCTTTTGATAATCTAGTAGGAAATGCCTACCAGCAATGTCCTCTTTCCTTTAAATCAGGGATCCACAATCTCTGGGCATTTCAAACACTTACAAGATAACTACCAAGTGCGTGCACGCTAAATTGCTTCAGTCATGGACGACTCTTTGTGACCTTACAGACCATAGCCTGTCAGGCTCCTCTGTCCATGGGATTCTCCAGGCAAGAATACTGGAGTGGGTCGCCATTTCCTTCTGCTGGGGATATTCCCAACCCAGGGACTGAACCTACGTCTCTTGGGTCTCCTGGATTGGCAGGCAGATTCTCTACCACAAGCGCCACCTGTGAAGCCCACCCACCATGGTCAGGGGAACAAGACTTCAAGTTGTAAAGCAAGAGCAAAGAGGGCAATCTGAGGGCCAATTAATAAAGTATATAGAAATGGCAAGTTGATTTAAGTTAGTTTCCTTAATAACGGTCAAAAGAAACATTAGGCTTAAAAAAAAAAAAGAACAAGAAGTTACAAAAGATGGATCTTAAGATAAAAAATAAACAGATAATATTCATATTCTTAGGTGAGGGGGAAATGTTTTTACCATATTTCTTTTTCAAGAAAAAAGATTAAATCAGCCTAATACCAAAGGAGGTACAACTTATTTGTTTTGTTTTGTTTAAAAATTATACTTGGAATTCTCTGGCGATTCAGTGGGGAGGACTCTGCACTTTCACGGTCAAGAGCCTGGGTTCAATCCCTGATCAGGATACTAAGATCCTGCAAGTCAGGCAGTGCAGCCAAAAAAAAGGAGTAAATGCGTCAGTTCTTTAAAAAAGAAATTATATTTGTTATGATATAAAAGACAAAACTAAAACCACGAGCATGCAGGAAGCTGGATATTAATGTACTCAAAAGCCAATTTAATGGAAAAGTTTACAATAAACATAAGTTGCACCCATACCAAAAGGCCATTAGAGTGCTGACATATGGGACACATACAATACACATTTGTCAAATTAATGAATAGAGGAATATATAGAGGTTTGTCATGCTATTATTCTTTCTCCTTTTTTATTAAGCCACACTGCTAACTCTGACATAGTTTTCTATAAATACCATCTAAAGAGAGGGAAGATGCTGGCATTAGAAACAATTATAATATTATAATTCTACAACTTACGATCTGTATTTAATATATCATGATGGTAGAACTTAGAATTCTCCAGTGAAGTCTAAGGAATTTTTTTCCTTACAATTTAAAATTGTAGACCATATAGAGTATCTTAACAGCATATGGCGCAGTTTATGTGATCATCTGAGAATAATTCAGTTTCATAAAAAATGCAAATTTAACAGTAGTGCATTAATTCATGCCAACTCTGCTCTCAAGACAACCACCAGGGACCTTCCCCATGAAATCAATATGCATACATCTATTTAACTTTTATCACTGGATAAGTAAATATCACACTATAGACCACTTAGGTATTCATTATTCACAGGCCAAGAGCAAATTTAAAAGTGGGTTGGTAGTGTCAAGTTGTTAACGAATCAATCAATAACTGGTCCACTGCTTTAGTCTGCCAAATGAGGGCAAAGATGCACAACATCTGGAGAGTGGGCTGTCAGTCTGCTGCCAAGGAGCAATCTGTTTACAGCAGAGGGTTCTGTGTTTCACTGGCTCTCAAGAAAACCTGAAGTCATATTCTGTCTTCTCTGGCTTTAAGAAGCATGATACTATCCCTCAGATACCAAAGAACTCAGATCCCTAAGAACCACAGTGGGAAATGAGATTCTGTTGGCTTCCAATAGTGTCTGAGATGGAGAAAAAAAACAAGAAAATAGTTGAATGCCTTATACTATGAGGAGCAAGTGGTTTAATTCTCAAAGCTCCCATTTTGGTTGCTTTCAAAGCAAGATTTTTGCCTTTTTTTTTTTTTTTTTAGGGATCACATGTATTTATAAGCAGCTAATCCTCCCCCAAAGTTACCAAAAATGGTTTCACTTTTGCAAAAATCGAATCCTTTCTTTAAGTATGAGTCCTGTTAGATGCCACCTTCATGGTGCCAAGCCCCCCAAGAACATCATCCCCTGTACATTAACTTCAGGATGCTCACCACTCCTATTTCCCATCACAGAGAGCCAATACACTGCCCAGTGTCTGAGGTCACCTGCCCAATGTTTCAGTTAAGAGCGAAAATGAAATGAAGAAAAGGAAGTTTGGTCACTAGAATAAAGCTGAGCTTCACAGTTGCTTCCTCGATTTATACCATGTGATAAAAACAAACATCTACAAAGTGTCAGCAATGGCAGCAACAGAGCTCAAAAAGTACTGCCCATTTTTCCTTCTTACCCATTCAAAAAACCAATAGCAAGATTCAACCCAAAGCCAAACAAATGATGCTTTCAATTTTAATTATGAGAATTGAAGACACTAGCAGGTCATGACATCCTTCCCACTAATAGCAAGAGGAAACCCTTTTCGGCTCTTACTCATCTCTGTGACCTGATCTATAGGGAGAACATGACTATTTGTTTTCATAGGTAAAACTTAACATCAGCACATATGCACAGCCCTGCTGGAAGCAAGTCATGCTGGGTTTTAAATGAATCTGCACAGTATTTATTTACCTTCCTGTCTTATTTCCTGGGTAAAAGGTTTAATTAATACTTTATTCTACAAACAGTCCTCACAAGAAAGAGCTTTATGTTTATACTTTATAAACATCCTAACAGTGAGCTGCTCTTCCTGGGACGGCAGTTTTCTCCCTGTAAGTTCCTTCACTTCAGTGGAAATCTCAGCCCCCTCCCTTGATGAGTGTGGAGTCCATAAAATGCACCACAAAGAGTTGGAAAACATCCTCGGTACCTTTTTCTCTTCTCATCTAAGATGCTCAGTGTACACTTTCGCTCCAGAGCACAAATTAAAGCAGGCCCTGGTCACCGCAGCAAACTGCACTGCTGTGTCGCTTCCATTCTATTCCCCACCTCCCGCCCCCCGCTGTTTATCAGGTTAACAGCTAAGAGCACACACGGCCTGAATGTTAGAAACAAGTTGCAGCGCCTGTGGTTTGCTCCACACCCCTTCCCCCCCACAGAAACCGCACCCACTTCCCACCGCCCGCCTCTCCGCGGGCCTTACCCGGCCCAGGAGGTTGTCCTGAAGCAGCGTCTCCTGCAGCACTGGGGCCACCTCCTCCAAGCTCAACATGTGGCAGAGGTCGGTGAGTTCCTCCTGTCCCAGGGACCCGGTGCCCGTCGTGTCAAAACTGTCAAACAGCTCCTTGAGTCGGGCCTCATGCTGGTCCTGCTCTGCCTCATCCATCCCATCGCCCGCAGCGCTCACCTGCACGGGACAGAGACAAGGCCTGATCATGGCAGCGCTGGAGTCCTGCCGCCCCTTACACGCTGCCCCCACACTTGCCAGTCCCTTGGGAATGCTGGGTGTGTCCTGGGCCCCTTGTTTTGGTCAATCGGGGCCTTGTGAGGGTCAGCGGGGGAGGGAGGTAACACTGCACACCTCCCAGTGAAGCCTCTGGGCCTCCAGGCCAGGCCAGGGGAGCTCCCGCACACACTCACACCAGGTGCATACCCACGAGGTTGGGTCCTGGCAGGGTCACCAGAAGGAAGGAGTCTCCTGGGCAGAAAGGCGTCTTTCTCTCCTGCGCAGCCTCAGGCAGGCAGCCAGTGTGTCAAACGCAAGACTGAGTGTGGTCAGGACTCAGAGAAGGTGAAAAGCCACTCCTGCCATCCAGTCCTTCCAAATGAAGTGACTGTTAGTGACAGCAGAGCTCCATGCGATACAGCAAGCTCCAGAAGACCTGCCAGATGTTGCCATCTGCCAAACTGTTTCTCTCCATCCAGCCTAGCTGCCCCTCTTTGTAGTCAGACCGGAGGGCTGCAGCAAAGAGGCACTGGGTGATCATGTCTGATACAAAACCGCCCCTGCTTACATGAGACCAAATGCCTCTTACATGAGTTCCTCAAAAATGGCAACTCAATTAACTTCACTGCAGCAATTACGTGAGGTGTGACCGGAAGAGTATTCCCTGAAGCTTGCTTTAGCCCCAGGGAGCTTTAGGTAAGGCCTAGTTGCCTAGAGAAAGAGGAAAACACCACTTCAGCCTTTTAGAAAGACAGTGAGATTCGAAAGAACCATAGACCGCAAGTGAATCATGCAGAATCTTAGGACCCTCTACAATCTAGACCATCTCACCTCTGTACTCCTGGTGAAGAGGTTTTCCATCTCTCTGACCCACCCCAATTCCAGCCTTTCCATTTTTCCATCTTTCACAGGATTCATGAAAACACAGAGTTATCGATAACTCTCAGAATCATTTTTGTTAAAATATATATCGTAAAATTCTAGGTCCCTTCCAGTTGAAGAAGGAAATTTGGTTTTTTGCTTGCATAATCACTTACTTCTATTGTGTTGGGATTTCCAGTGAAAGCCTGAAACATTTGCCTCTGAAGGTACCTTCACCATGACGCAATGGAAGCCAAACATGACAGACATAATACCCTTGAGAGGGTGACCTCAGCCATCTCAAAAACGACTTGTAGCATTAGCCCCTTGACTATAAAAAGCACCCTAAAAAAGTAAATAAATAAAAAAAAGTATTTATCTTGCCAATATAATTTTTCTTGGGATAAAAAAGATAACACGGAATCCACTCTATTAGCAGAATTTTGAGTGTGTGGTACCGTATTGTTCACTATATATGCAGTTATCCAGCAGCTCTCTAGAACTTTTCCATCTTGCATGACGGAAACTCTGCACTCACTCCCCAGTAACCCTCTATGTCTACTCTGCTAGCCCGTGGCACACCAATATTCTACTTTTAAAAGCACACATTTAAGTAAAACAAGTCCTGGATCAGAAAACTGTAATTTAGAGGCGATGTTATAGGGCAGATCTTTACAATCACGGGGACCACACACGTTAAGATGTTGTACACAGCCAGACCTGAAAATAAACAAGCCTTCCAGAACACATCAGTGCTGCTCTAGGCTGGGTTGCCTTCTTTCCTCAGACAACTGTTCAAAACATGACAAGCTAACATAGAGCGAACGACCATCCCAAGGGTCTCAGCAGAACTGAGTGAACTCAGAAGATGGATCAAACAGCTAGGCTGCTCATTAAAGGGATAGAGGTAATGTTCAGCTGCAGGCTCCTGGTCTCCAAGGTCTCCTCTCCTAATTATCAGTTTCTCTATTATGGTGCTGCTAGCTCTGGCTGCCTTCCCAGGGTTGGTCTGTTGGCTTAACTAATCACCACGTAAATGTTTACAAAATAACTTGAGAGTGTGACATAAACATCAAAACACCAGAAAGGAACAACCAAGGTGTTAGGCAAAGCTATAACCCACTCCAGTATTCTTGCCTGGAAAATCCCATGGACAGAGGAGCCTTGCGGACTACAGTCCATGGGGCTGCAAAAGAGCTGGACACAACTGAGCACAAAAGTTAGGAATTTAGACAATGCCAAGGCTTGGCTAATGAAATTCACTTAGCGTCTGCCCATCTCATCATCAACTAAGATCTGTTGAGAATCCCCAAGATGCTCTGGGATTTTCAAGGCTGTCATAGCTCTCAGACTTAGTCTCTGCGTTTTATAGTCCCCTGGGCTAGAATTTTAAAAAATGTATTTATTTTTAATTTTTTTGGACATCTTTTTTTATCCTAAGAAAAATTATATTGGCAAGATACACTTTTTTTTTTTAAAGGTGCTGCTTTCTATAGTCGAGGGGCTAGTTCCCGTGGCACATGGGGTCTCAGTTCCCCAAGCAGGGATTGAACCCAAGAGCCCTGCAGCGGAAGTGTGCAGTCTTAACCACTGAACTGCCAGGGAAGTCCCTAGGCTAGAATCTGATCAACTTCATAAAAGTAAGACTATTCTGCTTCTTCCTGATTTTGCATATTTTTTTAAAATGCAAAAGTGAAAGAACTCTAACACTTCCCCTTTTAAAAATTACTTTTAAGGGCTGGAAACCTGTCTATCTAAACCAATGAAAGAGAACCATAAAAATCACAACAGTTATGTGTATTTGAGTATATTCACCCACTGGCAACTGTAACCGTATTTGTTTTCTAGTCTGTGAGTCTGTTTCTGTTTTGTAAATAAATTCATTTGTACTTCAATTTAAAAAGAAAAAACACCTCACAATGTACTAAGAAGTCTCAATCTTATTCATGGCTTTGAATCTGATAAACTACCACATCCTGCTCTTTACAAGGCCATTGGATTTTCACTAATTCAAACCTTTCATCTCATAGCAATTCTCCTTTTTTATCTCTTTATTTCATCTCCCTCCTTCCCAAGAACTGTGCTCCGTAAAACATTCTTTAGACTTAACAGGAAAAACAGCGCCCCCCCTTGCAGAACAAATGATCATATGGAAACATCCAAAAGATGTTACATATGGTGACAAGTTGTCAGTACTCTTCTGGCACAAAAGGGATTTTTACTGGTGGATATTATTCCCCAAATGTTCATCAGTTATTTCATGTGCAAGAATTATTTTTCTCCTCATTTGGCAGAATTTTCTTTAACAGCAAGGTCCATGATTTCAGTTTCTTTTCTAGCTTCCCAATGCTACGTACAGTCTATTCTTCATACCAGGGACTCAGTAAACATCATGGAGTTAGTATACGAGATACCTTGCAAGGAAACTTACCCTGAATGAACATTATAGAAATCAGCATACGAAGACTTTGAAACACCTATTTCTTCCACAAGAAGACATAACCAAGCATAAGTTGAAGGCAAGCACTCACTGTCAAACTGCGCCATGGAGACCATCTTAAGTTTGATTCTACAAGTTAGTAATTAAGGATTCACAAACTTCAGCTGCATTTTGTTGTTGCTACAGAATATGATTTTGGAGGAAAATCTATTAAAATACTTTCCCAAGTTCCCTCGTCTAGAGAATGAGAATAATAATACCCAGCTGGAAGGTTGTTTTGAGTGTTAAATATGGCAAGCAAGAGCAGCTAATCCCAGAGGAAATTGGTACAAACAACCAAGAAAATACCTGCAATTTACAAAGGAGAGGTAAACTGAAGAGGAGTAACTTATATACATCAACCAGCCATAGTCCTGCCTTCCAAAAATCAAAACAGGAGCTGTGGAATACTCTAGAAAGCAAGAACAGGTGGGGGGCGTATTATGCATATAAGCAATATCATATTACTAAATGGTAACAGCAGTAGGTAATGTTCAGGGCATCCTCAATTTTCAAAGGCAGATTCTTGATAAATTTAATGTCAAACAAAAGCAGAAAGGCTGAACTATAGTTGAGAGCTCAGAAGACTTTTTGTTTTTCTTTTTAACTTCTGAGAATTTACTATAAGTCTGGCCCATGCTGAGTACTTCACATAAATGATCTCATTTAATCCTCCTAATTCTTTAAAGTAGCTATCATATTCCCATTTAATATGTAGAACTGGGGCCTGGCAAAGTCAAGCTACTTGTCCGATGATTTAACACTAAAAATGGCCATGGGCCCAGGACTTGAACTCTGGTATGACTAAATTATACTATCTGTCAACCTTACACATGCACACAGAGCACACGAATGGGACCTCTGGTACAGTACCATTGACAAATCTCTCATCTCCACTTTCATGTATTAACCAGCTGTATGGTACCAAGCACCAGAAACCATCATATAATACCTGGTGGCCACAGACTCCTCCAAATTGGAATGAGGAGGAATGGGGTGCCTTCCTCCCTACATCCTTTGATTCATTTATTGAATAACTATGGGTTAGATAGCATCACCAACTCAATGGATATGAATCTGAGCAAACTCTGGGAGATAGTGAAGCCTGGCGTACTGCAGTCCAAGGGGTCACAGAGAGTCAGGTACAATTTAGCGACTGAACACCACCAACCACATAGCCCATGAGGCTCTAAGGATGCACAGACTAAGCATTCTCTATCTTCTAAAGGAGCTTTTGGATTTATGGCAAAGAAGAAATACATTTTTACACAAAATGTTCACTGTGTCTTCAATAACGGGCGTAGTCCAGAAACAGATAATTGTTAACACTTAAGTATGTCTAATCTGTGTAATTCAATGCTTTCCAGAGTGAGAGCCCAGCTGACACTCATCAGTGACAGGAATCTTACTTAGAGATGAAGGAAGTTGGGTTTTGAGTAATAAATCATCCCTCAAATTTCCAAGGACAATTTCAGTTTTACAAAGGCTGCCACAAGCCTGGACCTCTACCATATACTTTTTCAATTAAATTGCCAGAAACCTTATGACACCTTTAGAATTAAACAGCCAGTGTGGGTAATACTTTGGAGTTCTAACCAGGGATGGTTAAATAAGAGGCAGATGCACCAAGCTATTAATCATAACATTTACCACCCAACAACCACCCAAAATGAGAGCGATTCAGAGCATTTTCCTTCCAAATAACTCAAAACAAGGCTGCCAGGATGTGCTGTCCCTGATAGGGATGTCCATCAGAGACCGCTGTCACTGTGCTCCCCTCGGCAACCCCAGCTGATGAAATCACAGTGCCGTCTGGGATTGGAAAAGAGTGAGGTGGAGGTGCGGGTGGGACAATGAAGTCCCTAATATAAGGCCAGCATGAAGTAGAGCCGTGAACTTGTGAACTTTCCAGCATCCAAGGTATAGAAAGGAGCTTGTAAGAATGGCAGACCAGCCAAAGGGAATGTCTGCTCTGGCCAAAAGGATGAAAAGGGGACAAAGTCTGGCAAGAGAAAACCAAATAATAAATGAGCACAATGCCAGAGTCCCTAGCCCAGGCCTTTTATTTCGCCTCCAGATGGTTCAGCAGCTGAACAGCTACAAGGAATGTCTGGATGGCCCTCTTGGCTCAGCAGCTTTCCCTGAGTATCATAATAGATGCTTTTGGATCTGTGTTCAGACATAGCTGTTGGGGGTCCATAGCCCAGGCAGTGACCACTAAGTGACCAATTTAGTTATTTTATAACTAAAGTGATGAACATAGACCAGCTCTGCTTTGGCTAAGCTTTTCATTCATGCCTTTTGCTTTCACTGTTTGCCACATCAGAGCCTCATAATACCAATGGTCAAACTAGAATGCTTCTTTTTCTTCACTCTTTTCTGCAAACACTTTAATTTGTTGCAAAGATTTCCATTTTGGACCAATTTCAGCATAAAATGACACAGTGATAAGAATAAATTTAAGTTTAGCAGAAGCTTAACAGAAAAAGCAATGCGCCCCCATCCCCCATTTATGTATTGATGTAGAATATTTCTGCCAAAAACTGCTGCTCATCAAACCTATTACTGTCAGAGAGTCTCCTCTCAGCTCGGATAGCACCTCACTTCTAGCTGGATACTAAAGGCAGAAGAGTATCAGCAAGAATAAAATCGGAATGTAAAAATATAACACAAAAACTTAAATGTCACCACAGAGCGCAAAAAATCACATTAAATTTGAAAGAAAATAACAAACTTTGCTAACTACAATAAAAAAAAATTAACTAAGGATATCCCACTAGCATTTATTCTGAAGCATAACAGGCTTTCGTATTTTACTTTGCTGAAATGATGTAACAAACCCAAGCTTTTGTTAAACCTAGTAGCTAGGTGGATTACCCAATCAAGTCTTAACTCAGGATGGCTGGAGGAATAAAATCATTAGCCTGGCACAGGGTAGCTTCAATAACCTGTAATCAGCTACTAAGTAAAATTTCAGAAGTAGAAAACAGACGTTCATGTTTGTTACTCCCCTAAAAGAGATAGCTTGTAACAACTTTCACTCCTTGAGCCACTTTTATTTAAATTAATTTAGAATGTCTGCAGCTCTGACTATGGCTCCCTGGAGTATAGCCTCATTTTGTTCTTGTCTTCTCATATCTATAAACAATATTTTCCTAGCTTTGTTTTTTAAGTGAGCATTAGATCATAAATAGTTTGTAATTTTTTCATCTAAAAGCTTGAATGGTTAATTGCTGTTATGAACTGCAATAAAAAAATGTCCTGATTTCAAATAAAGTTGCTCATTCGCATATTCCCATCTTTCAAATTTATATTTTATTTGTGAATAGGACAAAAATATCTTCTTGCAAGCTTCAGTAAATCTCTCCACAAGCCCCTGCCCAACAGATGTAAGTTCAATAGCCAGAATTCAAACCACATAATTTATTGGCTTACAAATGAATTGACATCTATAAAAATAAACCTCCTGAAGAGGCTGCAGGCTGATTGAGTCATTCTAAAATGCTCTGACTAAATATGCCAACCCTTTATCAGTATAAGACTGATAAAATGTATTTTCATTATCAACATAAAACAGAAGCATCAAGATTGGGGAAATGTTAGTTTAGAAAGTCATTTGCAGTGACATTTAAAACAATTTATGTGAATAACATTTGACTTATGATAAAAATGTTGCCTATTAAGACTGGCTGTTCAAAATTCATTGGTGCCCTATTCTCCACCTCTGTGACAGTTAACATCTTTTGATAGTAAGGCTCATCACATATCTAAAATGAAAAAAGAACAAGAAAAAAGACACCCATGGCATTCTGAGCAAGTGCCTTATTATAAAAATGACTGATCCTGACATTTGACTGCAAAGACCATGCCTGTGATGGCTCCCTATAAAGCCTCTTCCTGCCTTGGCAATACCTTTGCTGATGTCCAATCCATCTGGAACATCTGTAACTCCTACCCTTTATCTACACTGCAATTCAGAGTGCTTTCCTCTAAGGAATCACCAGAAACCAGCTGAAAATAAACAAATCTGCCAAGAAACTCCCCAGCAGTTCACTTCACCTCTCTGAGGACACTGACAACAGCTGAGGAGACCACAATAAACTGTTTTGTCAGCCAGCCTGTCATGTCAGTGTTACAAACAGTCTGGGAATTTTCACAGCCCTCTTCAACTCAAGAGCAAAACCTGCCAATATTTCAGGTCAATTACCAACACGCTAGCCACCAAAGAAGACTCAAAATTAAACTGACACTGAAACAAACAAATATGTCCTTGCAGACTGTCAAGCCTCAGGAAACAAGTAAACACATAAATTTATGTTAATATATTTTAGACTGAGAACCCTCCCTGGTCTCAGAAGCTTAGCCTGAGTGCCTCTGTGGACTTTATTGGGATTCTAATCCTAAAAAAGCTATCACCTCAGTCACAACAGACAATGACGGTGATTGATTTTGATTTCACAAATCCAAGAGTTAATTTCTATGACAAGCTTATGTCAGGAGTTCCTCGACACCAGGAAGGGATCTGCCCCAGTCAAGTAAAGAAAGCAGAAGATCCCATAATAGCTAAGCTGTCTAGAAACAAGGTACACGGTAGCACAATATTTCCAGCTCGCATTTCATTTACACTTAAGCCTGGGTTTGTCAGGGTTGAGGCTGGGAAATCGCCCTTTCCTATCTCTCTCTTTCAACTTCACAGAGCGAGCTTTCAGCAGTAAACTGTCTCCATCAGCCTTGTCCTTTTGTCAGGGGCCGGTTTGGTAGCTGCAGAAGCCCACACTCTGGAACCCTGGAAGCTTCTCCGGCTACACTCCACACTTCATTCCGTGGGTCTGGCGGTCAAGGGTTTCAGGCAATAAACCGAGCGTCATTTTGTTCTCCCCGTTTTCTTAACAGTCGCACGGGGAAGTCTTTCTCTATGCACTGATCACTCACACCTTCTAAAATGCCCACTTTACTAAAGAGCTCTCCGCGACTCAGTCCAGACTAACACCTCGGGCTCCCCCAGGCAGGTTTCCCTTCAATTTCTCAGTCACAGAGCTGCTTGGGTGGCACAAGGCAACAGAACCACCACCCTTTCTGCTCCCTCCAGGATTCAGGTCCGCTCCTGGACCTGCACACAGTAGCCGCTTTCAGCCGGCGGTGCGGGCGGGGACCCTGCGGGGTGCGGAGGTGCCCAGCCCCGGCTGAGCTGCGGTGCCGGCGGAGGGCGAGGCGAGGGCGGAGCGCGGGTGCGCCGCCCAGGTGCCCCGCAACTCGTGATGCAGATGCGCCCCCGACCGCCTGCCTATCGCTACCCCCGGACACCTCGGGCACCCCATTGTGTCTCGAAGCAGCAGCTACCTAGGCCCCCGCTGTTCTCGCTTACCTTCTGTCGGCCACTCCGTTGCGCCCGCACAGCCGGCCGCTGCCTCCAGTGCTCTGCAAAGCGGGGAGGGACGCTTTGTTAGGGCTCCAGAAGCCGGACAATACTTCGCAGCCGGCGCCGGGGTTCCGGGCGGGCGTCCTTCAAAAGGACGCGAATGGGGACCAGAGCGAGCGTCATTTCCATATGTAAGGGGCCAGCACTCACAAAAGCCCGGCTCCCGGGGACTGCGGCGCGCATCCTCCGCGCCCGCCGACCCGCCCCCGCCGCCCGCGCTCCGGGACCGGCCCCTCCTCCGCCTCCCACGCCGCCCCCTCTCCGCCTGGTTCTCCGCTAACGCCCGGGTCCACCGGCCGCCTGGCCACCCGCTTCCTCGCTGCCGACAGCCACCATCCGGCCGCAGCCCCGGAGGGGGATCCCCAGCCTGTCCCGATGCCGGGGCTGCCCGGGCGCGCAGGGCCTCGCCGACGGCGCGGGGGCAGCACGAGGCCTCCAAGCACCCCCAGGCCGCGGGACTGGGGTCCCCGGGAGCCGGCTGCGCGCTTACCGCGTGCCGGAGCTCAGGCGCCCGGTGCCGCCGCGGGTGCCATGACCGCGGGGGCACTCGGGACTCGGAGGCGGCGGCGGCGGTGGCAGCTGGACGGCCGCACCCAGCGCGCTCGGCTCCGGGCTCTGCCGCGGCCACCCGAAGCCTTGGACGGCGGGGAGGAAGGGCCAGGCCCGCGCGGGGAGGAGGAGCCAGGGCGACGCCGGCCCGGGCGCGACTCCTCCTACGCGGCCCGCGCAGCTGGGGCCGCTGAGGGAGGAGCGCTGGGCACCGCCCGGGCCCTCTCGGAGTCAGTCCCCCACCCTCCTCCACGGGGACCGCTCCTCGTGCGGCCGAAGCCCGGAGGAGCTGGGTCCCGACCGCTCGGGCGGTCGCCGCGGAGATCTGAACTCTGAAAGTCCGGGGCTTGCTGGGACGCGGGTGGGGGAGGTCAGCGACCTGAAGTCGACCCTCTGCCCCTTCCTTCCTTGCAGAAACTCGTGCACACACCCCTCCGTGCCGAGGACACCTGGCCAGCAAAGTCTCCGGGTCGGGGAAAGGGCCCGCCTCCAGCCCGTGGAACCGTGAAATGGGGATTCAGGTGCCTTTTTTGCCCCAGGCGGCCTTGGATTTCTCGGCCCTCGAGCGCCCATTGGCGGTCATTAGAAGAGGGTCCCGGGAGGCTGAAGAGCTCCAGGCTTGACCCTGAACCCTACCAGTGAGTGCGACCCTCCTACCAATCTAGACTGGCTTCCGCACCTGCCCACCATGTCCTTCTGTGGCTACATCTAACCCTCCTTCTGTGGCTACATCCAACCCTCTGCCACTAGCCACACCGGAGGGAAACTCCTTGGAGTCGGAAATTCTCAGGCCTGTGATTGCTTGGTATTTACAGCCTCTTTCCTCCTACCCTTACTCCACCGGCTCCCCCAGAGTCTCTGCTTCTCACTTCCCCCATCTCTACACTTCTGATCTGGAGGCAAACCCGACTCCAGTCCGGGCCTAGAGGCGTTGGCTATGGGCCGGCGGTGACACCACTTTTCTCTCTGGGCTGCAGAGTTCAATGCGTTGATCTCGAAGAAGGAGCCGCCTGATTTAGTATAACCCACCAGCCTGGTCATTTCAGCTGGAAACTGGAGAATGTTCCCTTGCTACTGAAAGAACAAGGGGTAAACAGGAAGAAACTAGCATTTTCTGAGAATCCAGTGTGCTGGAAACTTGACAGGAATGATTTTATCTAATCCTCACAGCACCTTTAGGAGCCAAACCTTATTCCATCCATTTGCAAATGAGGAAACCAGGCCTCAGAGAAGTTAAGGAGCTTGCTCAGGGCCACACAGCTAGTTGGCACAGCTAGGCTTCAAAAGCAGATCACATTTGTGACAAAATTGCACAGAACTAAATATACACTCACAGGAACAAGTGAGCATAAAACTGCTGGCATTTGAATAAGGCCCTAGGATTGTTTTGATGTCATTTTCCAGGTTGTGACATTATATTACAATTATGCAAAATATTATCATTGGGGAGAATTGGGGAAAAGGTCTATAAGGAACCTCTCTTGTATTATTTCTTACAACTCAATATGAATTGACAGATAACTGAAAATAAAGTTTGGGGTTTGTTTTATGCAGATCAGCTTTATTTTAGAAACCAAATACTATTCCCTCAACACATGGACATGGAGAATAAGAAAAAGGAGAGGTTCATGCTCTCTCCCCACTCTTTAATAGTCTTGGGCAAACATGCACACACACACACACACACACACATTCATCTACTTTATGCATGACTGTTCAGTAATAATTATACAAATACATATTCACTGTTTGTTATGGGAAGAGCTAACCTGTTATCAGAATCCTTACATAAATATCATGTTATAAATAAGAGAATATGTTCACTGGGGACTAAAACAGCCAACAGTCCTAGAAGGTAAGAATGAAGAGTTTTTTGGGTTTTTTCCAGAATGAAATAATGCCATTTGCAGCAACATGAATGGACCTAGGGATTATCATACTAAGTGAAGTAAGTCAGAAAGAGAAAGACAAATACCATATAATATCATTTATATGTGGAATTTAAAATAAGACACAAATGAACATATCTATGAAACAGATACAACCCCACAGGCATAGAGAACAGACTAGTGGTTGCTAAGGGGGAGGTGGGTGGATGAGGGAAGGATTGGGAGTTTGGGATTAACAGATGCAAACTAATATATACAGGATGGATACACAAGGTCCTAAGTATAGCACATGGAACTATATTAAATATCCTGTGATAAACCATAATGGAAAAGAATATGAAAAAGAACATATATACATATGTAAAATATATATATGTGTATGTATAACTGAATCTCTTTGCTTTACAGCAGAAATTAACACAACGTTGTAAATCAACTATGCGATAAAATAAGATTTAAAAAAAAATTTTTTTTTTTCTTGTTTCATCTAGTTTCTGCCATGAGAGTCTCACCATACAAGTTCTCTCACCAGGCATCACTTTGTTTGTTTTTTTTTTCTCCCCAG
This sequence comes from Bos mutus, assembly GCF_027580195.1. Taxonomy (NCBI): domain Eukaryota; kingdom Metazoa; phylum Chordata; class Mammalia; order Artiodactyla; family Bovidae; genus Bos; species Bos mutus. Next base: position 64,520,509 of record NC_091626.1, on the reverse strand, counting down.
GCACCACTTTTTAACTTGCAAGAATCATTAAGGATGAGACTTTGATTCATTTCCAGCAGTGATTCTTGGGGTTGAGGAGATGTTCCCTATGGACAAAACTCAGAATTGGCAGGAATTGTGTCATTTCAAAACCACAATATACTCTTTCACAAGGGGAGTAAATGGAGTGGAGTTAATGCTGAAAATTACACACAATTTCCAGCTTTGCTACAAAGGAGGGGGAAGTGTGCAACATGGCTACTTCGTGGTGTAGCTTTGCAATAACAATCCTGCCAATGAAAATCATTTAACACAATGTGCCTGCAATTTAGGTTGCACAGGGTGAAAGGTTAGTCTTGGTCCAGACTGAGTCACTGGAAGAAAGCAGGGAATTACCTTAGAAGCTATCACTTGAGATTTTCTCTGTTCAACAAAAAATAAAGATAACAGCAGAAATAGCGGCCAAGCATCAACTCTATATGCAATGTAAGAAAAAAATTAAAAGAAATGTAAATGTTTACCCAGAGTTAATGCCCTTCACAACCCACATTCCTTATCTCTTGCAGTTTATCTCCACTGATACCAGTTCTCACTTTAAGAAGAGCCTTGTTCAGGGACCTAGTAGCCTTAAAGTTTTTGTAGTCAACATCTCCCAATGGCTTTCTGCTATATTTTCCAGTACTGGATTGGCTTTCTTAGATTGTTAAAAAGCTGTAAAAAGTTAACTAAAAAAATAGTCCAGGGAAAAGAAAGTTATTCTTTGTGTCTTCCTGCAGTAACTCTGTAATGATTAATTTAGAGTCAAGATAACAGCAGTTAATTAAAAGAGGGAGTGAGGGTGGGAGATTCAAACTTCGTAAATGTCTTGGAATCTGCAGTTATCTTTCTCTGATTAAGGAAAGGCTACAGCTCTAACCAAACTGTGTACTCTCCCTTAAAGTCATAGTTGGCTTTATGTTATTTCATAATTGCAGAATAGTAAAAAAACAAACAAAAAACCTAAACTAAAACTCTCCTGTCACTGTGGTAACTCCCAGCTCCTATACTTAGTGTCTTTCTTATTTCTCTGATGGTTTGAACTAATCAGGACAGTGTTTGTGTAAGCAGTAGAGCTGCATCAAGGAGAGCCAAGTACATAAAGCAGATTATCAGTAATTATCCAAGCCAGGGACTGTCTGGGTGAAAAGGACATCACTCTCTCCCAAAAGGCCTAAAGAAATGGATGGTGAAAGGAGGAAGGGGAAAATCTGGGTTCCAGACTTACAAGTCAAAGACCACGAGTTTGCATGACAAAATATTGATGGTAAGAACCCAAGAATATGCCAGCAAGAAACAAGGGATACACAGAAGAGGGATGGGAAAGAGACAGAAAGCAAACAGATTTACATTTGTGCCCATTTGTGCTCTAAAGAAAGCAAACAGACTTACATTTACATTTCCTAATTTGTACCTTAGGAATTAGGATGCTCTCTTTATCTTCCTCATTCAGCAAAAATAACTTATTTTTAATTGGAGGACAATTGCTTTACAATGTTGTGTTGTTGTGTTTCGGCCATAAAACAACGTGAATCAGCCAGAAGTATACATATACCCCCTCTCTCTTGAGCCTTCCTGCCACCCCACCCTACCCGCCCCAGCCCTCTAAGTTGTCACAGAGGACTCTGTTGAACTTCTTGTGTTATACAGCGACTTCCCATTACTTGTCTATTTTTACATATGGTAATGTGTATGTTTCAGTGTTCCCCTCTCAATTCATCCCGCACTCTCCTTTCCCCACTGTGTCCACAAATCTGTTCTCTATGTCTGTGTTTCCATTGCTGCCCTGCACATAAGTTCATTAGTACCATTTTTCTAGATTCCATATATATGCGTGAATATACGACATTTGTTTTTGGTTTTGTTTACTTACTTCACTCTATATAACAGGCTCTAGGTTCATCCACCTCAGTTTAAATGACTCAAATTCGTTTATTTTTGTGGCTGAGTAATATTCCATTGTATGTATATATGTATCACAACTTCTTTATCCATTCATTTGTCAGTGGACATCTAGGTTGCTTCCATGTCCTGGCTATTGTAAAGACTATTTTTTAAAAAGTAGGCATTAAACACCTATTTGAGTTCACTTTCACTTTAGCATTGGAGAAGGAAATGGCAACCCACTCCAGTGTTCTTGCCTGGAGAATCCCAGGGATGGGGGAGCCTGGTGGGCTGCCATCTATAGGGTCGCACAGAGCTGGACACGACTGAAGTGACTTAGCAGCAGCAAGCAGCCATGTCCACTACTCTCCTGGGAGTCAAGAGGTGTTCAAAAGAAACCTCAGCCTTGGTCCTTACCCTTGAGGAATGTGTTACCGTGCCTTGGGGAGGCAAAACTATGCACACAGAAGAGAGTGAGGGGACTCTGTGAGGTGGTACTGGATTCTAGTCAGGTCCTGGAGTCGGGGACACACATGTATATAGCATAACAGAGAAGAGAGGAGTGATTTCCCTAAAATGTGTCTTCTATCAAGTCCTTCAACCCATTGCCTTTCATATCAAGTCCTAGATCTTCTTCCTGATATTCAAGACGCTACTTGATCCACACAAATGTATGTATCTTCACTGTCCCCAGACAAGCGACCCTCCTCCCGCTGTGCTCGTGAGTGTCCCGGCAGCTCCCCTCTGCTACTCTTTCTGCCCAGATCATCAGTTCAAAGACACATGTGATGCTCTGTCTCTGTCCACTGTTCTTTGTTTGACCCAGCAGTTCATGCACAGAAGGAAGTAGTTATTGAACATGTATCCTTGGGAGCCCACAGATTAAATTTTGAGGTGCTTTCCAAATACTTGAACCTCACGTGAAGAAGAGATGTCTCCTGTGTGTGCATGGTTGGGTAGGGAGGCTGGTCTTCACTCTTGAAAAATATATTTTTTTCATGTGTCTGGGATCTGGAAATACTCTACTGTTCTAAAGATGTAAGATCTAAAGACTGACACAGTTTCCTTCAAAGTAGAAGAGATTAAAATTCTAATTTAAGAACCATTGGTATTCCTTCACCTCACACTCTCTTAAACATTCAGTCATCATGACATGAAATCTCTACAGTTTTTTTTTCTTTAAAGAAAGAGACCTTTGAATGGAAAATGATACAGCATTTTCCCCCAAGCAAGAATACTTTAAGTTTTCTAGATTTGAGGCACACACAAAAGAAATGAGAATCCAGAAACATTTTAAAAAAATAGTTTTTAAATAAATAAAACAGTTCTGTTGAAAGAAGGTGAGCTACATGTGTAATTCAAAATTTTCTAGTAGTCATATTTTTTAAAGTAAAAATGAGCAAGTAAAATTTTTATATTTTATTTAACTCAATATATGCTCAATATTATCATTTTAACATGTAGTCAATATGATCTGATTTATGTAAGTGGCTGTACTAAGTTTGAAATTTAGTGTGTATTTTGCAGCTTGTCTCCACTCAGACTAGCTGCCTACGGCTGGTGGTTGCTGTTTCAGGGAGTGCAATGTTAGAACAGGAAGAGGGTTCTTATTCATCCCACCCAACACCTTGTGATGAGGAGCCTGTGTTCAGGAGGGCTTGGCGATTTGCTCAAGATCACGTATCAGTCCCCTGGGCTGGGCTCATCCACACCTACGCTCACCCTCCTATGCAGGTTCATGGGCGATGCAAACCACCTTCTTGGAATGAAACACAGTTTTAAAATATTCTTAAAAACTACCACTCTCTAAAACCTTTGAACACCTGAAAGTATTTAAAAAAACAAAATTTCAGAAGAAAATAGCCCAGTGCGCCCTCTTCTAACACTTGGAGATGACAACCTTGTAGGCCATTTGCTGACACCCGCCCCACCACCTGCCTGTTTTGTGCTCAGCTGTGCCTCCACCTGCAGGGGACTCTGAGAGGGAGGGCTGGAGGCCCAGAAGGTAATCGCTGCTGTGTGTGCCTGTCCTCCAGGGATGAGTGGGAGGGGTGCACTCCATCCTCCAGCCTTCATCCTGCCCACATCAGCTCCTGCCGGCATCCCAAGGAGCTGTGTTGTTTTCCATGATTAATCTCAAAGGCTTTGGAACAACTGGGTGACTTTTGTCTTCCACTCTGCACATTTTGCAGTGTTTTATATTTGGAACCAAGTCAAAGCTGAATGCAGGGAAAATGACCATTTCAAATACAGAAAATGAGACCAATAGGAAGAGAGTGTCGCCTCCAATAATGAGAACATTTGGGAGTAAACCGAATAACGAGGGCATTTTTTGCACCTGGATTGATGAGAGAGCAATGCGATCCTTCATTACCAAAAACAACATAAATCTTTGATTTGCATTTTGTTTTCAATTTGGACCAAATATGCATGGTTCTCTAAAGATATAATTTAGACCTCTTCACACCAGAATACTGAGGTCAATGTGATGATAAATCTTATGGCAGTGAGTTCTAGGAGTCATATTTCAATCTGCAAAAAAAAAAAAAAAAGCCATCTTGGAGATGAGGTTTTGGGATTATGATGAGATGTCCAGATGCCATGCTCAAAGCTTTAACAAAAAAGCACTTTGTCTGATTTCTGTATTATCGAGAAGTTTTCTACTGCCTCCCCTCCACATCATGCAACCTATTTCTGGATCCCCCAAAGTACAAATAAAAGGGGATTGGGGGACTAGAAGTCAACAGGGAGAAAAAAATGAGTGCCTATTTATATGTATCTGGTCACACAGCAAAGTGTGTGTGTGTGTGTGTGTGTGTGTGTGTGTGTGAGAGAGAGAGAGAGAGAGAGAAAGAGAGAATGGGTAGGTAGATGTGCCTGTTTGTCCTTCCAAATGCCCCCTTTGCCTCCTCTACTTGCTCTATTCCCTAAGAAGCCAACCGAGATGTGCTGTATTGAGATGTGCTGTATTAAGGGTCTCCTTTGCACCTAGCATCCCATTAGGTTTGGCTGACGGGGTCAATGGCAAATGATTGGATGGAGGAAAGAATATGAGGTTGGGGTATTTACTCCACCTGCTACCACCTCTAGGGTCTCTACAGGCTGGCTGCATCCCTTAAGATCACAGCCTCTGTGGCACAGCCAACTCTACACAATGCTCTGTCATCAGTTCTGCCAGTGAAGCCAAGGGTTGGTAATGGTGCCCTCTGGTATCAGCTTCCAGGCAGGTACTACCCTTGCTTCTGTGCACTCAGCTCACCCCTTTGTAAGTAGTCCCTTTATTAACTGTTCTCCAAATACCTAATTGTAGTTTATCCACTATTTCCTTCTGAGACTTTGATTAATAAAGGAAGTATGCATACATACATTCCTTGTTCCAGACAAAAACAAAAACTGTCTTCCCTCTATTTGCACAAATGCCTTGTACTTCTCTACTGCCCAGAATTTTAGGTCAGTTCCCCAAAAGCAGACCCTGAGATAAGGATTTGTGTGCATGAGTCTTATTAAAGAAATGCTCTAGGAGAAGCCTGTAGGGGAGGGTTAGGAGGAAAAGAAGAACAAGACAGGGAGAGTAGAAGAGAAGTCAGCCAAGGGTACAATTGCAGGCAAAGTCCCAGCCTCAGCCTAATCCTGAGTGAAGTTCTGGAGCATAAATTGCACCTCAGAGTTAGCCCTGACTTGAGTCAGAGGTGCTGGGTTTTCCACCTCCTGCAGCAGTCAGTCAGAGACCCAAGGGCATCCAGGCAGAGCACCACCAATTTATACTTCACACACATCCTTCCTAATGTGAAAGCATTCAGAGAGGGGAGACATACTGTTTATTAATTGGCTTAATAATGGAGTTACTGGTGGAGAGGAAAGAATTGTCTCCAGATACCAAAAAAGCTCACAGCAGATGCTAAAGGGACACCTCCTTTGAAAAAACACTGCATATAGACAGACAGTATATTCTTTTAATGGATTTGGATAATATACTTTAATATTAGTAAATAAAAATCATATCAGGGCTGATAGTCTTCTTAAGCAAAGTCATCTTTGTAGGAATCTTAGTTACCAGATGCAGGTAGTAGTTCTATGGTGTGTGTGCATGTGGTTGGGAGGGGGCTGTATCAACACTTGCCATTTCCCTCTGAAGCTTCTAGCACTTAGAAATTTGTCATAGAAGCTTTTCTCATCTGCAGTTCGAACACTTTTTTTCAGCAGGAATTTAGCTGAAGTTGAAATCACCATCTGGCATCTCATATTGAACCAGGTTCTTTGTGTGCCAAGAACCTCTTCTCTTGGCAGTGATGTTGACTGTGATCTTTCAAAAATGTTTCTTGGGTTGGCAGTCTTGACTGAGCAGAGCAAGCAGCCTGTCTTGGAATTTAGGGAGAGATATGCTGAGCAAGTTGTTGCTCCAGGAAGAAAAGCACAAGGTGAAAAGTTGAACCTTAGGTTTTGAAACCCCAGAAGTCATATCTTCTATTATTGAGCTAAAACCAGCTAGGAGGGGAAAAAAAATCTCAGCTATATGATTAGTAGTAGCAAAATGTTCCATAAGACCTAGGAAAGGAATATTCAATTTGAAACAACAAATGCTATTTAAGCACCTTCTAGGTGCAAAGTCATATTCTCTGTGCTGTGGGGACAAAAGGATGACTAAGAAGGGGTCTCCACTCCTTAGGGTCCACCATCCAGGGGCTGGGAAGCACTTAGGTGGAAACAAGGCAGCCTATACCAAGAGGAGCTGGCGCCGTCTGCCCTCCTCCCGCGCGTTCAGGGATCCCTTTCTCCATTTCTGTGCCCCTCCATCAGCTGACAGGTTTTGCTGCCACTGGTCTGCACCTATGACTCTTCTTTAGTGGCTGCCCCTGGGTACAAGGTACATATTGAGAGAGCAGCAAGCGCTGGGGAGCCTAATTCCTAGCAGTGAGTGCTCGATGTGGGAATACAAAAGCCCAGTTCCCTTTGCCTTGGAGAAGGACTTCAGTTAATATCCCACCAGATCAGGCTGAGCAGCTGCTCCTGGACTCTTGCCTGGTCTCACACAGTCTCGCACATGCTCTGTCTCTTCTCTTTCCCTGTCCCACTCCCCTCATTCACTTGCCAGTCTCTCTCTTCTGGAACACCCCCTAAGTAAAACCCGACTCTACAAACCTTCCTCTCAGAATCTTCTTCTGGGAACCTGACTGAGGACAACGATATAATGATATAAACAAAATGTTACGAGAGCAGGAAGGAGTGATTGATTTTGCCTGGTGTTTGAGCACCTTTCCATAAAAGGAGGGGTATTTGAACTAGGCCTTGAAGGGTTATTTGGATTTTACCAGACAGATGGAATTGAGGGAGGTCACAATAAATCTGGGGAAAATGCATACATGTGCAGGGATAATGAGGGTAATGGTGGGGTGTGAAAGGTGATGAGACCACCAAGTAGGCTGGGAGTAAATGAAGAAGAGTCTTGAATGTCATTAAAGAGTTTGGGCTTTTAAAAAATTGTTTATCTTAGATGTCTGAGCAGGGGAGAAATGATACACTTCTCTTTTAGAAAATAATTGAGCAGAAATGTAAAGGATGGGTTGGAGGGATAAGAGACAAACAATAGAAGTAAGTTTGGGGGTCACTGCAATATTCCACAAGGGGATGATAAGCGACTGACTTAGAGCAGTGGGTGTGGTAATAGAAAGGAAAGGATGGATCCAGAGATCAAAGCAAATGGACTTGTAAACTAACTGGATGTAGGTGGGAAAATGAGAGCAATCAGAAGTGGTCAAAGTGTTGCACTGGATCAGAGGGTGAAGAATGGTATGGTACCATCAGCAAAGTAAAAGAATCAAGAAGAAAAATCCAGATGGAAAAGAAATCAATGAGTTCATTTTTAGATATGCTGAAATTGAAGGAGACACTAGAGAACCCTAATAACTCAGACATTTGAATGAAATCAGAAAGTAATCTGAGAATAAAGAACAAACAAACACATATTCAGAGACTCATGAAGTTCTAGTTCAAGGTTAGACCAAAGAGTCACTTTTAAAAATTAGCTTTCTGGATAGGAATCAAAACAAGAAAATCAATGACAGAAACTTGGACACCTTTTAGGAATAAGAACACTTGAAATTCACTTGTGACAGAAGTGCAATACTTCGGTTTCAGTATGATTTTACTTTGCTGATTAAAACTAGGGTGGGGAGTCTATACAATCTAAAAATTAGATCTGATGTATCAAATTTGTAGGGCTGTTTCTATGGACTATGAAATTCTATGAATGATGAAAACAGTCTTATGATAATGGTGCTGAAAGAAGAAAAATAGTGCTTTGAGCATTCACAGCCCATTACCCAGTGGGACACATTGCTGGTGGAGGGGCTACTGGAGTAAGAATTCCACTAACTGACAGTGGCCATTTACTGGCCCTTAATTATTGCTGCTCATTTGCTTATGGCCTTGCATTGGTTTTTTAAAAATTAATCAGTTTGTCCACGTGGGAACTGCCATTCCTGTGTTGCACTGACATTTCAAGCAGCACACAATTAGAAGAAAAAACACAAGTCCAAACTCTTTAAAAATGTTTCCAAAAAAATGTTTCAGTTGAGGAAAATTCTACTGTATATAAGATACATTGTTTCAAAAGCCAAGTGAATTTTAGGGCAGCAGATAGGCCTGGGTACCCTGCAACAATGTTCCATTTAAACTCCTCTCTTTGAGAGCATTTAATACTTAGGAGCAAGACTTCCTCCTCTCCTTCATAGGAGGCTGTAAATTTCAGAAGCCAAGTTACCCCTGGAAATATGAAAGAGAAAGAGTCAGTAGAAAATATAGAGGAAGGAGGGGATTCGTTGTATTTATTCATTCAATCTCTCTTCCTTCCTCCCTGGCTCAGTCCCCCCTTCCTCTCTCCCCCACTTTCAGGAATATTTGAGGACCTACTGTGTGCCAGGACTGTACTAAGAGCCAGAGAAACCATACTGAATGAGGGAAACACACATGATCTCTACCCTCAGGGAATTTACATCTGTCACGCTTGATTTCAGATTCTACATGTCAATAAAAGATAATAGCACTTGTTCTTCCCTCCTATGCTCTCTCACCTTCAAATTGCTTATTAATGTATGTTAGGTTGGCCCATTTGTCAAGCTCGTGTGTGAGGCATGACCTAGCTAGGCTGCCTCCGTTTGAAATCCAACTCTCTCACTTAATAGTTGTGTACATTTGGTCAAGTGACTTGACCTTTTGAACCTCCGCTGCTTCATCTATAAAATATCGATAATAACAGCACAGACCTCATAAGACAGTTGTGAGCATTTTAAGAATTAATTCATTTAGAATCTGAACGGGCTCTGGTACTTGGTGAACAATTAACTGATGTTATCCATTGTTATTTTTAGCACACACAGGAAAGTAAATAGTTGAAACAGACTGTATCTTTCAAAGAGCTTACAGTCTTGCAGGTGGAGACAGGCAGGTATACAGATAAAGGCAAATAATGTGTGGTGAGTGAAATGAGGAAGAAAGTATGTTTAGACTATGGTGGGGGGTCACAAAGAAGGGAGTGGTGAATTCTTTTGGTCAACTCTTTTGAGACGGATGTAATATCAATCCAAAGTAGTGTCTTATTTCCCTGACCCTTAGGTAAATGATCCTTTCCTATTAAATGCCTGTTTTGCTTGCTTTATTTGCCCCTAGTTATTCCACTGTGATAATTATGTAAGCACAAATGAAAACTTTTCACGGGGGGACACTGTGGTCCCTCTTTATTTACACTCTGAATAAAGGAGCTTGCCATAGTTGGTGAAACTAGACTACATTTTTCTGATTTCTTAAGTTCAGTGGCATGTTTCTTATATAAATCAGACTTGTTTGTGCGAAGGGAAAATAAGCCTTTCCTCATGCCAGGAGGTGGTCTAATTCTTTTTGTCAGTGACTAACTAAGACATGGCCATAAGATTTAATTCTGACCAATGGGACCCAAGGGAAGCTGAGGGGGGTTCTGGAAAACATTTTCTCAATAATGTGAGGCTAGTGGAAGGAAGCATCATTATTCTTCTCCAGATGTCACTGGAATGGCATGTGATGGCTGATATTGCTCCAGCCATTTTGTGATAATGATGGGGGATAGCAAAGTAGAAAGATGGAAACAACACGAGCCCCTAAAGACCTCCTTATACAGCTAGATTTACAGACTTGGGCCTTGATCCACCTCCAGACTTCTTGTTGGGTGAGGAAATATCCCCCCTTCCTTTTACTGTTTCAGCTAATTTCAGTTGGGTTTTCCGTTCACGTTCAGTTAACTCCTTATGGAAGCTTGTCCCTGAGTACTTGGGGGTACCTCCCTGCAGGAAGATTATACACTCTCTCCCTTTCAAGCCCAGGCATGGCTATATGCCTTGCTTTGACCAATATAATATGAACAGCATGATGTGGGTATTTCTGGGCATTTCTTAAAGCCTGTGTGTGGCTTACCTTGCTTCCTCACTCCTGCCCCCATAATCAGGGAAGCAGGCTGAGATGGAGCCTCCGCCAGCCTGGTTCCTCAATGAATACAATAAGTAAGTCTTCTGTGACAAGTTGTGGCATGATGAAGAAATAAACCTTATCAGACTTCCCTGGTTGTGCAGAGGCTAAGACGCTGGGTTCCCAGTGCAGTGGGTCCAGGTTCAAGTCCTGGTCGAGAACTAGATCCCACTTGCTGTAACTAAGAGTTTGCATGTTTCAACTAAAGATCCTGCAGGCAGCAACTAAAGATCAAAGACTCCATGTGCTGCAACCAAGACCCAGTGCAGCCAAATAAATGAAAATAAATATTTTTTAAAGCAACTAAAAGAGTATGTATATATATGAAATAAACCTTGTCACTGAGCTGCTGAAATGTAATGTTACTGTTGTTACCACAGATAAAGCCAGCCTACTTAAACTGGTAAACATCCTAAATACTGCAGTGACTAAAAACAATGAGGTTAAAGCAAGAGCTTGAGATACAGACCTTTAACCCCAGGTAAATCAACAGTAACCAGAAAGAATGGGCTCCCCTCTGCCTGCTCCACACACTTCCTGGTTAGTGAGATGAGCCTCAGAATGGTAAGTAATTTAATCTAAATACCGCTTTAAAAATGTCTTCACTTCAATGCATTATTCAGAGTAAATTAATCACAACGTATTAAGTGTCTCTTTAGCATCCCTGACACTTGCCTCATCAGTCTGCCCATCAACTTTTTTAAAAATAATGACCTCACTATGCACTCCCCTAACATCTTCCCCTACCTAGACATCTGCCCAGGGGCTTTTGGTAATAGGTCAATGATCATATAGCTGGAGTTATGCAGCACAAATAAGAAGGTGATGTGTCAGTGGGAGACAGGAAAATGATGACCATGATATTAGTAGTTCATATTTATGTAGCACTTGTTCTACATCAGATGTCATTCAAAGCACTTTATACAGAGTAACTCACATAATCCTCACCTTATGAAGCACGTATTATTATCTCTCCTCTATAGAGGAGGAAACAGAGGCACAGAGAAGTTAAATGTTTTGTTCAAGGTCATGTAAACTAAAATGCAATGATACTTGAGTCCTATTGTAGGCAATCTGGCTCCAGAGTCCTGTTCTAAAAATAATGCTTTACCAAGAGTGGGTGGGGAGGAGTACTCTTTTAGGGGTAGCAGTTCTTGGAGAAGCACAAGGTTAAGAGACCAGTTGAGTTTTGCCTGACTTCTCTGACCAGGGATTGATCCCACCCATGCCCTCATCAGTGAAACATGGAGTCCTAACCACTGGACTGCCAGAGAATTCCAGGGTGTTGTTTTGCAATTTGCAAAAACACATCTACATCCTGGTTTCCTCAGCTACATGATCGTGCTGCTGGTAGCTCTGTCCTCTGCAAGGTAACTGAGACATGCAGAGATCCTGGTATTGAGTTTGCCTGCAAAACCACCAGCTGAGTGTGGTTGGGGCTGCCGTCGCATTCTAAGGACAGATCCCCAGAGGGTGCAGAAGTCTTGGGTATGTGGAGAGTTATGTAAAGGTGTGAAATGACATCTGGGGATTCTGTAGGAGTCCATTGGAGGGTATGCGTTGTAAGGTGATGGGACCAGGGGAAGGCTGTCTGGAGAGTCACTTCTGAGGCCTGCAGGCACAATAGCAGCTGAGGTGCATCCAGCGCCCTGGGACGGATAACAGGATAAGCCACTGGGATCAGCTGTGATTTGAGAGAGTTGAGGGGGCATTTTCCTGAGCACTGAGAGGGGCACACAAATGTGCAGAGGGCTACGGAGGGGAGAACAAGGTGCTGGGATCTAAAACTGTTTCAGAAAAACTTGGGAAATGTAGCTCAGGAGAGATAACTTAGTTTGGGGAGCTGCAATGAATTGTCAGAAAGCCCCTTAGGCTGTATTTCTAAATTTTACTTCAAAATTTGAACACTTCTTACCATCCCCACTGTGGTCACTGCTAGCACCTACTAAGGGCCACTTAGGGGTGTCTCTGCAAGACTCCTGGCAGTCTACCTGATCTCCCTGCCTCCATTCTGGTTCCTTCCATGTGCCTCACAGAAAACAAAGTTATCTTTTTAAAAAATGCAGTAAATTCCTGTGGTTTCTTTCTATTCTTAGAATAAACTCCAAATCTTGACTCCATAATCAACCTGCCTAACACCTGGATCTCATCTCTCACCACCACCGGCATGCTCCGCATGTGCCCCACCCCGGGGCCACATTTTTGACATACAAACACACCAAGCTCCTTCCTGCATTAGCTGCTCTCTTCACCTGCAATGCTTTCCCCTCTGTTCTTTGCATAGCTGGCTCCTTTGGTTACCCTGTTCTTGATCCATACATCATCTTCTCTGATTTCCTGACCACACTGTCCCCTGGCCCTCGCACTCTCTCAGTCACCCCCCATCCCATTGGCAGGATCCCTCTTACTCATAGCACTCATCACTATCTGAAACGGTCTTGTTTGTTCATTTCCTTGTTTATAGGGCTGCTGGGGCTGTTAGCAGTCTCCCCTATTAGTCTGAATGGGCTTTGTCTGCCTCGATCGTGGCAGTATCCCCAGCAACTAGATCAGTTCCCAGTGCACTGAGACTCCATAAATTAAGAAATAAGTAATTTACATTTAATTTCCATTAGTAATACATTTCAAACAATTTACTTATATGTCCCAGTGGGGAAAAGAAGAAAAATTTATTTTATTTACATTTAATTGAATATTGATGCATTCTTCAGATGATGGCAAAGGGATAGCCATATTTGAACACAATTTTGTGGGGATAATCTACTACTAGAAAATTTGAAATTACATATGGCTCAGAATAAATTAGTTTTACATAGAAAATTAAAAACCCAGGAGCCACGACTGATAGGTTCCTATTTTTAAATATTATGAAAATATAAAACTTAAATATTATGAAAATGTAAAATATAAGCTACAATGTTTCTATAATAAAGGGTTTAAAGTTAGTAAGGGTAAAGAATACAATGTCAAAATCTACCTAACCATATTTTCTTTACTGATTTTTTTGAGTAATGCAATGGAAATGAATGCTTATTTGAGGTCTGTTAAAATATTAACATTATACTTTATAATCACATTTGACTATTTGTCTTATTTCTGGATTTGTTACAACATTTTTAAAGATTGTTAATGGAGAGCCCTCTGGGATATAATCATTTTCAATCCACATATGACTAAATTTGGTCATATCTGCTGATTGTGCAAAGAGCTCTTTCTGAGAAGTAAATATTAATGCTGACTGGTTTTGAAAAAAGAACCCTTTGGAGCACCTCTTCTTTTTTCCATTTTTAGACACCTCTGTTAGCTTCTTTAACACTTGGATGGAAGTGTTTTTAAAGGAGCTTGTGAAGATTTGGAAAAGATTTTATTTTTAATATCCCAGATTGCATCCTCTGCACTGAGTTAGTTTTGTTGCGTGTGCTCCATCTGTCTTGGAGATATGGAAAATTCAGTAGGAGAAAGATGGAAGGGCAAAATTGCTTCCTTAGCTTTACAAAATGTCTAAAAATGACTTCACATGTAAAAGCTAGAGTATGGATTCCTCCACTTCAAACTTCCCCACACTACCCAGGTGCCTGGCCCTCTGCCTTCTTAAGTGGGGAAAGGAGGAATTGTTTAGTTATTCCCTGGTTAGAAAGTTTGCAAGGTTGAATACCTTTTGCACAATCTCTATTTTGCACAACTTCAGTAAAATTTCTTATCATTTTAGGTGACTTTAATGAAACACATGGATTGCTTCTCTTATTATGAATATTCCCTAAACAAGAATATAATCTATTTACTTGCTGGCTACAGTTGATCTAGGATTTCTGATATCTTTCTGTACTGTTTCAGGCTTAGTACTGGATGAAAAACTTGAAAAACAAAGCATTTCTTAGCCTATCCCCAGCTGCGCCTGACAGTGAAAGAAGCTGAAATCTCACTCTTCACTGGACGTTACATCAAATTTCAAGCTTCTATTATCTTTATCAAAAGCCATTAGAGAATACTTAGCGAAGATTTTGTTTCTCTGAAAATTGGCCTATTATATTTGTAACTGGAGCACTTCATGGATTGGGTGTCTAGGAGATCTAAGTGCTTTTTTCCATCCGGCTATTGTTTAGCATGATATTCACATGTTTACTGAGAGTCTTGTAGGCTTAGAACGTGGACTTCTGGAGACTAAGGATCTTTTATGATGTGTGTAGCATCAAATAAAATATGGATTCTTCAGTATCTTCTCAAAAGGGACTTTAATCTGAAGCTATAAAGGGATCCTCCTTTGGTGTGCATTTATCTGCAAATAACTTTTTGAACAGAATCAAATCTTCAGCAAGCAAAATTCACAAACTCATTACGAACCTACTAAATTGAAATGATGCTAGAATTAGCTTGTTAATTTGGGGAGGATTGTTATTTTAGAATTATTGTAAGTAAAGTATTTTTGAGCAAAAGGTGACTGTTGGAGAAGGTGATACTTAAACATCATGTGATATTTAAAGCTGGCTTTGCAGTCTCCAAATCATTGCCCAAGATGATAAATGTATCTATCAGTGCCTAACCCACATAATATCAAGTTTTCTCATGTCCTGTGACTCATCTGGGAGCTCTACTCACTTGCTATCAATATCTCCTATCCTGTTACAAGACCTTGTCTTCACTTAGAACTGCTTCACCTCTGAAATCCTGAACTTGGAAATTCCACTGTGACCTCAGCTCTATACATTTCCTCCCTCTTCACCTTCATCCCACCCATCTTCAGTCCTACCAAAGCATTGGTCTTCAATCTTCCTGTATAGTAGCCCCCAGTCTTCATGGATTTAAGACACTCTTCTCATTAGACACAACCCCCTTATTCCTTTGACATGCTGGCACAGCCAATCAACAAATCCTCAGTCTTGCACCCACCCCTCTATCTGTTTTCTTTGGCCCCTGAGCATTACAGGAGAAGATCACATAACACATAATTATGTAGTCAGGTGCTAACACAAATTTTATTTCAAATCTCAACTGGGTATACAACACCATCTGGAGTCCTTTGATCATTCCTAGATGGTTCCCAGTATAATCTACCAGATCTGAGACATGTAGGACTGGATAACATGAATTACAAACACTTAAAATAATACTAACTTCTTATTCAAAATATATAAAGTTTATTTTCTCCTCCTGGATTTTATGTGAGCCAAATTTTCCCCACTTTTGTGTTTCCTCTTATTTTCATTTTCTTTCACAGTTTTACAAATAGATCACTTCTTGGAGTGATTAAAGAGTTTAGGGGAATATTAAAGAGTTTAAGATGATCACAGGATATTTACTATAGACCTACTAGGTGCCCATCTCTATTTTAGGCACTGGCGATACAGCAGTGAGCAAAATAAACAACTCTGTCTTCATATAGTCTATATTTTAGTAGCAAGGGACAGAAAATAGGAAATCAGTAAAGTTATACCATGTCATAAAGCAGCAGGTGGAACTACAGAGTCCTGGATTGGTGGTGCCTGCTGGGAGGCACACTGTGGAGAGGCTGCTCTGTGCAGACTGCCTGGGTTCAAATCCCACGGCTGGTACTTACTACATAGGTGACCCTGGGCAAGTTACCTAACCTCTCCATGACTCAGTTTCCCTGCCTGTAAAATGAAGAATTTCATAATGCAAACATCATGGAGTTTTTATGAGGATTGAAGGACTTAATACACACATAATATTTCCCCTGGCAAGTACTACATAACTGTCAATGATTTTATTGAGGTTTTGTTTTTTCCTTTTTTTGGCCGCCTGGCATGTGGGATCTTAGTTCCTTGAGCAGGAATTCAACCCACACCACCTGCATTAACCATGAGGTCTTAATCATTGGACCACCAGGTATGCCCTAATGATCTTATTTTAAATTTAAATGATGTGACTGATATATATATCCAAAATATACAAACAGCACATACAACTTAACATTGAAAAACAAACAACCCAATCAAAAAATGGGCAGAAAACCTAAATAGACATTTCCCTGAAGACATACAGATGGCCAACAGGGATATGAAAAGGTGCTTAACAGTATTAAATATTAGAGAAATGCAAATCAAAACCATAACGAGGTATCACTTCACACCGTTCAGAATGGCTATCAACAAAAAGTCTACAAATAATAAATGCTGGAGACGGTGTGGAGAAAATGGAACCCTCTTTCACTAAGGTGGGAAAGAAAATTGGTGCAGCTACTGTGGACAACAGTATGGAGGTTCTTAAAAAAAAAAAATGAAAACTATAACCACCATATGATCCAGCAATCCCACTCCTGGGGGATATATCCAGAAAAGATGAAAACTCTAGTTCAAGAAGACAGTTGCACCCTGATGTTCACAGCACCACTATTTACAATAGCCAAGACATAGAAACACCAAATGCTCATCAAGACAATTGGTTTAAGAATATATGGAATATTATTCAGCCATAGAAGATTGAAATTTTACATTTGCAGTAACATGGACAGACCTAGAGAATATTAAACCTAGTGAAATAAATCAGACAAAGACAAATATTATATGATATCACTTATTTGTGGAATCTAAAAAACATTTAAAATGAATCTAAATACAAAGCCAAAATATACTTGCAGATTAAGAAAACAAACTTATGGTTACCAAAGGGGAAAGGTTGGGGGGAGGGATAAATTAATAAGAGTATGGGATTACAGATTTAAACTACCATACATAAAATAGATAAACAACAAGGATTTACTGTACAATGCAGGGAATTATATTCAATATATTGTAATAATATACAAAAGAAAATAATCTGAAAAAATGTTTTCATGCAAAGGACATTTTTGGAAGCATAAATTCCAAACATATAAAAAATTTTGATATAATAATGCATGTAATCGGGGGAGCCTGGTGGGCTGCCTTCTATGGGGTCACACAGAGTCAGACACGACTGAAGCGATTTAGCAGCAGCAGCAATAATGCACTGATAAAGCATTAACTACTCAGACTCCATGCCTAACTACTCAGGTCTAACTACCATGATTTTAAAGTACTTATAGGTTTAATGATACTTGGAGAAACTTGCAATAACTGAAATGTGATGCAGAAAACCAGTAATTTCTACTGGGGACAAAGCCATGGATAATGCTAATATTACTATGGCAATTTTCTCACATTAATAATCGAAGGCTATGATTTTAGTATAACATAAAAGTGAAATAGTGAAACAAAACGTAATGTAAAAAGGTGAAATAACAGAAAAAATGATGAAATGCTTCTCCCATAAGAGTTTACAGACCCTTTGAATTCCACCCCAGTTGGGCACTTCCGCTTTAAAATGACGTCTGGCACTACTGTCCTCTTTTCCCGTCCTCCTGCCACTGACCTAATTGTGTCCACAAGGAATCCCCACCCACATCTTAACTAACTCCTCCCCTTCTAAGCCTGCTCTTCCTCTGGCGTGCCTGCCTACTCAAGAAGAGCCAGCCTCCACTCAGTCACCTAAGCTGGATGCCCCACGTCACACCTGCCCCTTCCACCCTCCGTCGTGGACCTGGCCCAACTCTGCAGTAGAACTCAGCTTGGCCGCCCTCTCCGCCCATCTCCACCTTCTGCTTTCTCCTTCATATGACTACAACCGCCACCTCATTGCTAACCTAGACTGGCCTCACCCACCCTTCTTCCAGGGGCGCAGACAGATCCATCTAGAACCTAAGTCTAGTCCTCCGCATTGTGAAACTTCTGCTCATCTTGCTAGCAAGCTCCTGCAACCCTGTGTTCCGATGCCTCTTCATTTATTTTTTCCTTTGGCTGCCCCACTGGGCAGCATGTGGGATCTTATTTCCCGGTGGTCCAGCCCTCACCCCTTGCATTGGAAGTGCAGAGTCTTAACCACTGGACTGCCAGGGAAGTCCCGCCCCCTCAATTATTGAGCTACCAAGGTTACTGAGGTTTAGAGAGGGGCCTCTAGCGCCTCAGCTCAAATCCTTGCTCTCCCTGAGCCACACTTTCAGGTCTTTGAAAAACCCCTCTGCCCTCTGTGTCTCAGGGACCCCAGCTTTAAAGTTTAGCCGCAAGAGCACTTGCCCACAGGGGTGTGCGAATGAGGTGATATACACGTGGAATGTTCAGAGAAGGGCCACGGTGTACTGAAAAGTTCAACAGCCTCTTTCTTATTTCATATTTCCTTCGTGAGGAATGGCCTTTCTCCTGTTCTCTGCTCTGCCAACTGGTCCTTTAACACTCACCTTGGGCATCTCCGTGTCCAGGAACCCTCCACCCCGCCGGGCTGGGTGGGTCTGGGCCGTGGGCTCTAGGGCGCCCCCGCCTGCTCATTTCACCAAAACTCACCACTTGGCAGCGTCCTGCTGGAGAATGCCTAGACCTCCCCGAAAGGACTGTGGCTTCTTCCCTTCTAGCCCAGGAACTTGTCAGAAACAGGCATAGGGTGGCTGTTCAGCCAGGATTTGGAGGCTGAATGGATTAAAGAGCGAATACAAATCAAAGAACAAAGTGTTCAAGAAGAGCCAGCTCTCTTCCATTCTCCTGACAATTTGCTTTTCAAAGTATCGCACAATACACAGGTTTATCTTACTACTTTTCTGAGTGGTCCTGTCTGCGTCCAGCCCTTTCCTGGCCAATTCTTGGGCCGGATAGCATTGAGTTTCTGAAAAAGAAAGGGAAAAACAGTGTGTGTGTGTGGGTGTGCAGGAGGGGGCAGGAAGGAGGCCCTCAGCCTGCTCTCAGGAAATGGGTATCTAGGGACACCAGAGGCTTAACAAAGAGGACTTCAGCAGAAGGAGCAAGAACTAAAGTATATTTTTAAGAACAGAAGAGAAAACCGTGCTGTGTTGAGTCCTGCCTGAGGGCATGGCCAGCATGGCAATGGCCCTGACTGTAGTTAGAGCTGTTCTCATTCCTTTCTTTTCAAGCTGTACAAGAGAATTCATTTCTTGGGAAAAGATTAGACAATACAGAAGGGTATAAAGCAAAACAGCCTTACCCACCTACTCCCAGTCCTACTCTCCATAGGTAACCTCTGCTTCTGAGCAGATTTTAAAATATACACAGGGACACAGGCAGTCACATGTCTTTATGGCTGAAATCATGTTCAAAGAAGAAGAATCGCAGGTCTAGATTTGTTCAGAGAGAGACACTGGATGGAAATAGAGCAATAAACACATACCTTTCCCTGCTAATAGTGGAAGAAAGAAACTATTTGAAATAGAACACATACAAGGAACCCTTTTTATCTAAGAGGGCCTGTGGTGTGGGACCCGAGGGGAAAGCAGGCTTCGGAGGTCGAGTCCAGGTTTTGTTCTTCCTATTGGCTTCTCAGCAGGTGAGAAGTAGGTGGAACGCCCCACATTCAGAGTGGTGAGGAGGGCCTGGTATCTCAGGATGCTCAAAAAAGAGGCCGTCTCACCTGGGCCTGAGATCACTTGGTTGAGAAACACGTGGATTGGAGGTCCAAGAGGGGAGGATGGAAGGCTGGCCAGTGCAGGGCCTGCTGGGAGCAGGAATCTCAGTCCCTGCAACCTTCCCCACCCCCTCTCTTTAAAGCCACCATCACGCTTCCAACTTGGCCTAGCCAAACAAAGGCAACGGGAAACACAACAGCTGTTGGCTTGGGCTTTGGAAAGCTGAAGCAACAGCTGTGCGAGGGGGAAGCCGGGAGTGGGAGGGCAGCCCGGCTGAGCCTAAAATTAAAACCCGGCCTGACAGCCTGACAAAGGCCTCCTGTCGGGTACAGCTAGAGGGGCTGACCTGGTGGCTCCTTGCCAGGTTGTTCTGGGGCCACCGTGGGACAGAGCCCAGACTCCCACCCTCTCCTCCCTCTCCGCCTCCCCAGCACCCGCTTTGGAGGACCAGCCTGCCCTCAGTAAACACCCCTGCGATCTGCAACTTTGCTTCCAGGCCTGTCTCACTGCCACCCCGTTCTGGGATGTGAAGATGGACTGGCTGTAGTACCTTTATTTACAACATCTTCCAGCAACGAAAGCGAACCAGGTACCGGTACTGGTCTGTGGTCTTCAGTTTTCAGACAGGCGGGGATGAGATGAGCCGTCTTTGGCGAGGAAGAGGGTGTGCCACCGTATCCCCCTATTTAAAAAGGAGCCCTCGTCACCGGCTTGCTCTGTGATGCTGTCAGCACCGGGCATGGTGGGCCCTCTACACAGGCGGGCCTCCTGACCTTCCACACCACCCAGAGCTTTCTTTCCTCGCCCTGGCACTGGGATATCATGTTCAGCACCCTTCAACTTGGACTGGTCAGGAGGAAGTTTCTCAGCTTTAAAAGATCATCAAACTCCTAAATGGACACTAAAATGTTCGAGAAGGACATTAAGCACTCATGGGGAGCAGAGAATATACACCAGGAAGAGTAAATTTTTCTAATATTTAATTTTAAAGTTAAAAAAAAAAGTGTTTCTCTTTGGTTTAAATGATTTAAAACAGAGCTTGGCCAGCATCAATGTCTAGAGTCAAAACTTTCTGGTTCAGAAGTGTCACCATTGTTAAGCCTCCTCAGAAGCTCACTGCTGCCCCCACGTGTCTTATCTAAACATCACAACACAATTTTTTTACTCTGCAAATAAATCATGGAAACCCTCCACCAGTCTGTTTTGCTCCCATGAAATAAACAGTACAGAATTAACACTTGTGAGTGAGAGCTGTGCAACCCAGGTGAATTTTCAACAAGTCTTTAGTTTTGGAAGACTTCATTACAGAGTGTTTCTCTCTCTCTCTTTCAATTCATTGTGCCTTTGATAAAGTGATAAATTTAATCCTTAGGGGGAATGG
The DNA here is from genome assembly GCF_027580195.1 of Bos mutus. Taxonomy (NCBI): domain Eukaryota; kingdom Metazoa; phylum Chordata; class Mammalia; order Artiodactyla; family Bovidae; genus Bos; species Bos mutus. The sequence goes on along the minus strand of NC_091626.1, from coordinate 64,499,354 downwards.
TTATGATTCTATGAATGATGTTAGTCCTACTAATGATACCCCTTCCAGAAAAACCACATGACTTATTCATTGATGTGCATTAGATTTATTTTACAGCCTTCAACAGAAATCTTATATTCAGCACGATTGAAGGTTTGCATCAAGTCTCTTATGTGAGATAACTTCTGATACAAGGCTCAAACAAAACACACAACAAAGTGTAACCTCCCTGGGCTTACCTGGTACCTTTATCTTCAGTGGGGAGATTGGATCCCCATTTTGATGTGGACTAGGCTGCTTTTGTGGGTGGGTATTAAGCACCAATTCTTCCTGTTTCTGGCTTATCTATGTTGTTTATCTGAATGGCTTCTTGCTCCATAGAAACTAGGGTCACAAAGAATATCACGTTGTCATGGGTGGAATTTGGAAAATGCCTTCCATCCTGAATAGATTAAGAGGCTGCTCCCTTATGCAGAAAGGTTGCAATAGTCTCCTCCTCAGCGTGCATGGAGGGGATGGCTATTTGCTCCCAATACTCCTTCCAGAGCCTTCCTATACTGCAGTGGTAGCCTTGTTGTCACTTCTCAAAGTCATCTGCTGAAGCAGCCTCCTGTGGTTCCTGAGTGCTTATTTTTGGATTGTATTGATTGTTCACTGTTCAGTCCAGAAATAACTCTGAGGGAAAGCGCTCAGGTTTTACTTCCTTCAAAACAATCAAACAAGTTTGGTCAAATTCAGTGCCCACATAGGACCCACTGGGGCAGATTCTCTTAGACCCAACCCCATGTCTACTCCCAAAGGAAAGTTGTGAGGGGTGTGGTCTGAATGGGCAGCCAGGATTACTGAAAAAAGGAGCTCTTGATGGAATGTTCATCATGTTTTGTAATTCTGCCAGTCAATGATCCTGTGAACTAAGGTCAAGATCAGCTTTACCACCCCAGAGGGGAAGGCTGAAACTATGGGATACAAACTGAGATACAAGTTTGGTGTTTCTGAGCCTGTTAAATTACTCTGACCAAGTCTACCCTGTATGGCACATATGGAGATATTGAACTCTAAGAGCCACGGTGCCAAGCAATGTCTGCAAAGGCAGCTAAGAACCAGGCAGCAGGGGCTCCAGAATCTCTACAAGGAAGGAGCTCTGAGGTCATTATCTGACTGAATGTGGGTGCCGGAGGGAATGTCCGGAGGTTGCATGTGCACTTAAGCACACTGTTTCAACTGTGTCTTTATCAGAGGTGGCTCCGGGGGCTGTTGATGGCCCTGCCTACTGAACTGCATTGAAAAGAACCAGTTGGTCAGTCCTCCAATTTTTCAAAGAAAAGGTTCTTTCTACGTATAGAGACCTGGTGTGAAGTGTTTAATCATTCTAGGTTGAAGTCTTCAACAGAGCAAGCGATCTGTTGATTGTTTGACAATTTTAGACATTTCAGGGTGGGGGGAGGGCAATGCCACCAAGACTTGAGACTTAGCAGCTCAGCCTGGAGGGGTCCATTTCCCTAAGTGCCCTCAGGAGGGAAGCAGAGGAGGATCTGGAGCTCAAACTGACCTTTAGCCCTGTGCCCTTGCCTTTGTCACTGACCTCTGCTGTGTCCTCCCTCCCTGCCAGCTGGGAGCATGCTGCTTGTATTGCTGTATGTGTGACCATAGAGCAGCAGGGGTGGGTCAGGCTTAGCACAAGTTTTTTTAAGCCACAGGATGAATACAGTAGTATCTCCTTGGATTATTGATTTTTATTTAGAGGTTCAGGAAATGTTATAGTTCTATAAGAGAAATAATGATACAGAGTCTGAATTAGTTAGGACTGAATTCAGCTGGAAGTAGCAGAAAAATCCAAAGTGTCAGTTGCTTAGAGAAAATGGATGTTTCTTTTTTTCTTACATTCAGAAGTTTGATAGGTAGTCAGCTCAGAGCTGGTAAGACCTTCTGCAGGGCAGGGATGCGGGCTCTCTGTTGCTATTTGGCCTTGAGTAGCTTCCATCCTCAAAGGCATCTCATGGTCCAAAATAGCTGCTGGAGAAGGAGCCTTTGAATTTGTATTACAGACGGCAGGAGAAGCAAGTCCTTTAGGGACACTTCCAGAAGTCACATTGATCACTCCCTTTATGTCACATAGCCACAACTATCTGCAAGGGAGATTTGGAGAAGTGATCTTTATTGGAGGCAGATGTGTACCATCTGAAATTTGATAGTCCTTGATTGTATAAGACGGGAAATTGAGATTGGGGGTCATTTTAAGCAGACTCCCCAGTGATGCTGATGCTACTGGTCCACACGGACTGCATTTTGAGTAGCAAGGGACACAGAACTGCATGAGCCGGCCCCTGCCGACCCTACCTTGCCTCCTTTCTCTCCCCATCATCCCCGTGCTTCCTTCTGGTTGGCAGTCTGCTCACAAGTCTTGTCATTAAGATCTCAGTTAAAATAGTTTCTCTGTGACCCAATTTCAATTTGATAGCACTTAATCTGAATTTTTATCATGTATTTATCTGTTTGTATGTTTGGGATTTTTTTGTCTTCCCCCTCTAGAATGTCAGCATCATGGGAGAAGGGAAGATATTTGTCTTCTCAACACTGAATCCCAGGTACTTTCAACAGCACTAAGAACATATCTAGAGAAATAGTACAGATGAACCTAGTTCCAGGGCAAGAATAGAGACACAGATGTGGAGAATGGATGCATAGACACAGGTGGGGGAAGGGGAGGGTGGGATGAATTGAGAGACTAGATTTGACATAAATACACTACCATGTATAAAACAGATACCTAATGGGGACCTGCGGTGTAGCACAGGGAGCTCAGCTCAGTGCTCTATAATGACCTAGATATATGGGATTGGGGGTGGGGTGGTAAGAATGAGGTCCAAAAGGGAGGGGATATACATATATACATATGGTTGATCCACTTTGTTGTACAGCAGAAACTAATACAACATTGTAAAGCGATTATACTCCAATTAAAAAAAAAAGAACATGTGCTCAAATATCTGTGGAATAAATGAAGAATGATGCAGAGTCTCCCTAACTATAATGTTAGTTTTGAGATCATAGGCCTTATCTTATATTTACACTCTCCCCCACAGTACCTAGCAGAGTGTAATATGTACAGTTGGTATTTGATGAATGTTAAGTGGGGTCTCACAAGAGAAGGAATACCTGTCAATTCCTCAGATGGGTCAAAGGTAGAGTAGGGCATGATGACTACACAGAGCCAGGATTTTGGCTCTGGGTGGGGAAGGTGAGAACAAGCAGTGGACCCTGGAATGGCTTTCACAGTAGAGCGCTTCCAGCCCTGGATTCTTCCTTTCTATCATCATGCAGTTCAGAATTTTATACATGTGAATCAGAGGATGCCAGAGGGGGTTACAGAGAATGCATGAGATGAAAAGATTGTAATTGTGTGGTACTGGACTGATTGCAATACATATAGATTCAAGTTTTGCAATTATGTAATTACTCATTCATGTACTTATGAGCACCTGCTTTGTGCCAGGTGTTATGGTAGGTGTTGGGGATACATACAGCCTGTGTGCGTGCCATTTGGTTCCACACTGGACAAAGCAATGTCAAACCCGAGGATTCCTAATTCCTATGGCGCAAGACTATAAGGTTGCATGTTAAACACTATAGCCTTTCTGCTTAAAAATTGTTCAGTGGGTCACCTCCCAGTACTACTGGCACTCATGACTGGATTAATGAACAGATGTTTGCTAAGTCATTTGTGATTGCTGGGTTGGGTGGGCTCCTTTGTGAGTTCCTACCCTCTTTGATTCTCAGCAGGTTGGAGAGGGAAGAGTACCCCCACCCCCACCTTCTTATGTTCCTTTGTCTCACACACAGTAAGGAGGGGAGGGAATCCCCTGATGACATCAATTTTTAATTCCTTTCAGTAGAAGGACGTAGAAGAGAGTTTCGGCACAGCCTCCTCTGTGTGTATACTTGTTTATATACTAGCATTTATTAGTAATTAAATTTCAATGTTAGTCTGTAAGCCATAATGCTGATAATCATCTTTTTAAATTAATTAATTTGGATATGACTAGGAACCAGACAAAGATACTATCAAATACATTCATTAATAAATAAGATCAATATTGTGCATTTGTGGGTTAAAAATTTTACCTTCAAAAGAAGAGTTCTTGTATCTATGATCTCATTTCACACTACATATGATTATTTTAAAACTCCTCTCTAGGGACGGGTTGTTCCACACACACACAGCCCCGGTGAGGATAATGAAGACCTGCCTCAGGCTACCCGACTGGACTCTGCACAAGTCAGCGAGCACTCCCGTCCAGGTCCCCTTGGGTCTCTCCCTGCTTGTTAAAAAACTAAAGGCAAAGATGAAAATATATACTAATATCAAGATGTGCTGAGAGCACACACTTGGGGCATGAACAGGGGAGCTAAGGAAATGAGGCTACTTTCAGGATTGTCTTTGGAGACAAATGGAGACACACACAAACAGGCACAGATGATGTCAAACTAATATTAGGCATCCAGAAAGCTCAGCATTGGAAACCTTTAGTCTCTTGGGACTGAAAAGTCAGTTCCTGTTTATTTTTTCTACAGCTGTGACTTATTTCCTGTCTTCAATAATTTCTCTATGCATGTGCCTTCATTTTCAAGAAGATGTTTTTACATATTCTTGCTCTTACAGTTAGCTTTTCCTGTAAGACTTCCTCTGGAGTCAAAGCCCCATGTCTCTGTTTTCCCTATGACTGGAATGTGGACCAGGAAAGTGGTTTAACTCTGAACTTGTTTGAGGGGCATTTAAAGAATAACTCAAGTAGAAGGAAAAAAAAATCCTCGATGATGACTCTCTCCTCCCCTTCCAGTGTGTCTTGTCCTGAAATCAGCTGCAGTGTTTCCACTTCCCAAGAATCCAGCTGCGTCATAGGGTAAAGATAGCTTCCAAATCTCCTACCTGGATATCTAATGAGACAACAGGACCCTGTAGGTGGTGGTAAATTCCTTCACTCTGACTGCTCACAAAGCAGTAATGACTAGTCCGTGATTAACTATTTTAATTCTTTTCTTTTCAAGGGTTAGTGGGAGGACCAGTAACCCAGCTTACAGCTTGGCCGTCACAGCCCTGCCCCTGGGGATGCTCTGACACAGCTTTAGTTCCCTACTAGGTCCAGTGCCCTTGGACAATCAGCCTCCCCTTGCCCTACTCTTCTGAGGAAGTGTAGCACAGGCTATGTGTTTGCAGTGGGTGCTCAACACACACCGAACGAATGCAGCTTATCACCCATCATTTGGTGTCGCTGAGTCTCATTTCCTCCATGTAAAATGAGAATATCAGCAAATGATTACTTATATATCTTCCAGTCTGAACGTTCTAAGGGTCCTTTTGGACAGCCATATAGAATTATCTCCCATCTCCAAAGCTGTTTCTAAGCAACAGAATAGTACTTCCCTGAACTCCTTGTTTGACCTCTTCAGCCGACAGAGATGTTTATCACTGAGCTTGCAGCACTACATTATCTGTAATACATATTTTTTATCTGGTGACACATCTCAGATTGGTATTGAGCTTTTCTTCTGTGTAGATCCTGTCCTTGCCTTACATTAGAGTATAAGCTTCCGAAGCCAGACATTTTATAAAATGTGCTCTGTAAATGTTTGTCAAATAAATAGATACCACACCAAGAAATCATCTTAATTTTATCCAGAGGAAATTCTGGGCTTAAGGGAAGCAGAATAATCAAGGGTGAATTCCAAGCTTGTAGTCTGGGAAACATGTGTGATGATGCTGTTCTTCAAGAGAGAGAATCTCACAAGAGGAACAGGTTTGGAGGAGGGTGTGGAGGAGGTAAGTTTAGTGACAAGCTGCCTTCTATACCTCCTTCTTGGAGATTTTCAAAAAACATTATCCAAATCATTATTTGAGATGAGATCCTGGCCAAAAGAATGTATTTTACTGTGTGTAGCCTAGAGTTCCCCAAATAACTGGACATGACTTTGGACACACTGATATAACATAAGAAGAGAAGCAGGGCTAGGAAAGAAGCCTGCAGAACAACTAACTTTTAAGGAAACTCAGGAGGAATTTGAAAAGGAGCATCCAGAGAAATAGGAGGGGCTTTCCACCCCTGGCTTTTAATCCTGGCTCAGTCCTTTTACACATACAAGGAAAAGCTGAGTCCCATCTCTTGCCAAGGAACAGGAGAGCCCTTAGGCTTTGTCTTGGAAGGTGCAGAGTTCTCTGGGAGAAAGTAGGCACTCAAGTCCTCCCAGTCCAACTCTCATAACTCTCTCTATTCAAAGAACTTACCCCCTTTGTTAAAAGGAAGCCTATACTAACACACTCAAATCCAAACCCATGAGAAGAGCCCAACACCCACTCTTGTAGCTGTAATGAATCATCTTAAATTAGATCTGATATAGGCAAAGACAGGGCTTCCCTGGTAGCTCTGTGGTAAAGATTCTGACTGCCAAAGAGGAGACACAGGTTCAGAAGGAAATGGCAACTCCCCGCCCACCCCACCCCAGTATTCTTGCCTGGAGAATCCCATGGACAGAGGAGCCTGGTGCGCTACAGTCCGTGGGGTCACAAGAGTTGGACACAACTTAGTGGCTAACCCACTACCATCACCACAGGTAAAGACAATGCAAAACCTAAACAACTTAGAAAAATAAATGATCTCAATTGGTTAGTTACCTGACTCACTTCCTGTCTTCTGGGACTATCCTCAAACTTCCCTTTAATGTTTCATTTTGATCTCAACAGTATGAGTTTTTTTTTTTTTTTTAAATACCCTGCTATTTATATATGGAATTGAGAAAGGGTGGAAAGGACGAGAATGGGAAAACGCAAGGCAGTTCTTTATATAGGGCCCTTGCTAGTGGGATCGTACAATGTAATCACTTTGGAAAATAATTTAGTAGTTCCTTAAAAAATTAAACATAAAATTACTATATGAGCCAGCAAGGAGTATGGGGGTTCTTCTTGGAGTGAATTAAAATATTTTAAAATTAGTGGTGATAAACGTACAACTCTGTGAATATACTAAAAGCACTGAATTGTACACTTTAAAAGGGTGAACTTTATGGTATGTGAATTATATCTCAATTAAGCTGTTATTTTAAAAAAAGAATGGGCGGAGGATCTGAACAGACATTTTTCCAAAGAAGACATGCATATGGCTAACAGATACATAAAAAGGTACTCAACATCACTAATCATCAGAAAAAAGCAAATCAAAACTACAATGAGATATCACCTCATAGCTGTTAGAATGGCTGTTACCAAAAAAACAAGAAATACGAAGTGTTAGTGAAAATGTGGAGAAAACGGAACCCTTATGCCCTGTTGGGAATGTAAATTGGTGTTGAAAATGAAACTACCATACGATCCAACGATTTCATTTATAGGTATTTATCTGAAGAAAATAAAAATATTAACTCAAAAAGATATGTGTCCAGTTTCCATTGTATCTTTACAGTAGTTAAGACATAGAAACAAACTGTGACCATCAATGGATGAATGGATAAAGAAAATGTGATATACATATATGTATATATACACAGTAGAATATTATTTAGTCATTAAAAGAAGGAAGCCTTGCCATGTATGTGACAACGTTGATGGACATTGAGAGTATTATGCTAAGTGAAATAAGTCAGAGAAAGACAAAAGACAAAGGTCTCACTGACATGTGGAATCTAAAAATAAACAAAAGCTAAATTCATACATACAGAGAACAGACTGGTTGCTTCTGCCAGAGGTGGGAATGAGGATGGGTGAATGGGTGAAGGGGTCAAAAGATACAAAACAATCTTCCAGTTATAAAATAAATAAATCCTGCGGATGTAATATACAGCTTAGTGGCTACAGTTAATCATACTGTATTGTATATTTTAAAATTGTTAAGAGAGTAGATCTTGAAAGGGTTCTCATCACAGGAAAAAAATTATAACTGTGGCAATGGATGTTAATGAGATTTAATGTGGTGATCATTTCAAAATATATAAAAATATGGAATCATTATATTGTATACCTGAAACTGATTTAATGTTATATGTTAATTATATCTCAATAAAAGAAGAAGATGAGAAAGATGTGGGCTTGATCTCTGGGTTGGGAAGATTCCCTGGAGGAGGGCGTGGCAACCCACTCGTATTCTTGTCTGGAGAATCCCCATGGACAGAGGAGACTGGTGGGTTACAATCCATGGGGTCGCAAAGAGTTGGACATAACTGAGCGACTAAGCACAAGGCACAAAAAAGAAGAAAATTCCAAGTGAATAAATACTTTCCTTCCAATAAAAAACATTCTCTAAGTAATGGAAAAATCAGTGATTTGTTGCTTGCTAGTCTTTGTTCCTCGAACGCTTTCTCATCAGTGGTTTACTGCCACAGCTGTATAGGACAGCTGTTTGGGACATTCTTTTCCTCTAGAATAATCTGAGGTGGTAAAATTAATCTATCTCTAAGTGGGATCTTCTTTCCTACTAGAAGCACAAATAAGGTCCAACTATCGGTTTCATACCCATGGCTTTGTCTTGCCATTTCTATGACATCAGAAAGGATGTGTTCACTTATGCAGTTTATCTGTGCATTTCTTAGGTCACTTTTCTACAAGTCAGGCTTTTTAAGGTATAATTTATATTTAGTCAAATTCCACCTTGGAAGGTTTCCAATTCAGTGAATTTTGGGGAACGTGTGCAGTCATGCAGTCACTCTCACACTTGAAGTGAAGTGAAGTTCCAACTCTTTGCGACCCCGTGGACTGCAGCCTACCAGGCTCCTCCATCCATGGGATTCTCCAGGCAAGAATACTGGAGTGGGGTGCCATTTCCTTCTCCAATCACACTTGAGAGGTAGGCAATTACCAGCAGCCTAAAATGCTCCCTCGTGTCCCTTTGTCGTCAACCCCTTTCTCCATGTCCAGGCCCTGGCATGCCCCTTCTTACAACTTTATTGATTTCTGTCCTGAGGGCACTCTCAAATCCCTATTTTGTGCTATCATTTTATCTGTAGGTAAGTCTCTCCGCCAGACAGGATCCTGCTTTGTGTCCCTGTAACACCAAATGTGGTGCCTGGCACCTAACCTGTAAGCAGGAAATAGGTGCTTAATGAATAAATGAATCACTTGCTTTTTATATTTTGCCAAATCGTCAGAAACTCTGCTCTCTGACTTACAGGATATGTCTTTTGAAAAGGAACTATTAATGAAGTTTTATACCAGGACTTAAAAAAAATTTTTTTTAATTGGAGGTAAATTGCTATACAGTGTTGTTTTGGTTTCTGTTGTAGAAACAGGCAAATCAGCCATAATTTTACTATATATACATATATATGTGTGTATATATATATATCTCCTCCCTCTTGTATATATATATATCTCCTCCCCTCCCCACCATCCCACCTCTTTAGGTCATCACAGAGTGCCAGGCTGTTTTCTCTTAGGTTTTAATTTATACAGTCTTTAAAAGAAAAAAAGGGCCATAGTGATTTCTAACTCCAGGCATTTCAAACATTTCCATAGACTTGGGGCTTACAACTTTGCTCAATCAGCACATAGGCCTCTGAACTTTCAACCTGAATAAACAGATGGACATTGAATCTGGGACCAAAAATATCTGCTCTCTCTCCCTCCCCTTCTGCCCCCCATCTCTGATCCCTCCACCACCACAAGGCATGCCCCAGGGGATCCTCCGGAGCTCCCCAGAATAAGACCTAGGAGATTCCAGACCCACTGATGAATGACTCCAGGTATGGAATCTGATGCTGGCATAACCTTTCTCACCACGCAGGGTGAGACCTACCTGCAGCTGGCTCATCAATCAGGCTTAGATTCCTTTAGTTCTTCCTGATCTGATTCGGCTTCTATCTCGATATGCAGCCCAAAGTTGATATTCCTAGAGCAATTCCAAGAAGCAGTGAAGAAAGCTCCTCCTCCTCTGACCACTTATCTGAAATTGCCCAGCCCTGCAAGGGCTTTTGGGGCTTTCCTCCAGTCTGGCCAGTTGCACTTTCTGTGGGTGAGCAGTCCCTGCTTGTGCCTTCTGCTCAACTGGCAAAGCCCCCAAAGCTCAGACACACTAGAGACCACATTTTCCCTGAGGAGGCTGCACCTTGCCTCCCAGATGTAGTCTTGGTGCTGACATCAAATTGCTTTCAAATGGAAACTCATTCCCTTTTTACCCCTTATCCTCACACTTTGCCAGGGGCTTCCTTGGAACAGTTTTAGGGGAGGACAGTTTCTGCTCCCAAGAGACAGTGCACTATGTAAGCATAAGCACATCCCCACCAAATCTTTCAAAGCCTCAACTTCTGATGCAAGAGGGGTGAGTTGGGGCGGTTTCTGCTACCTGCAGCTAGGTAAACAAAACACCCAGAAGGTGGTGAATTTGGACACATGGAGGAATTGTGTAGTTCATAACACTGCAGACAGATAAAAGTAGTAGTCAATGGAAGGGAGCCAAAGGAATTCCTACTATAGTAAGGATGACAGGTGTGTGTGTGTGTGTGTGTGTGTGTGTGTGTGTGAGAGAGAGAGAGAGAGAGAGAGAGAGAGGGAGGGAGAGAGAGGGAGGAGATGGGGGTTGGGAAGGGAAGATTCCGGAAAAGGGGAACAACAGGGAGAAAGAAAAAAGGGGGGTTAAAGTGGAGGAAAGCGTATATTCTCCGGGAGGGTCTCCTAAAGCTGTGACTCTCAGACTTTTATTACTATCAGAGTAAGAAATGTATTTTACTCCACGCAGGGCGCGCACACACAGAGACGTATAGGATAAAATAGAAATGAATTCGCGCATGGCCTGCTGGAAGAGTAAGGCACTTGTTCCTATCACAAATCACTGCGTGTGGCCGAGGGTGCGCGAAGACAGCCCGGCTCGGCCGCGCCCGGCCCCGCGCTGAGTAGGACGCCCCGCAGCACCCGCCGCAGGGCCCCGGGTAGTCGCCGCCCTCGCGGGGGAGGAGGGAAGCCGGGGCACGGCTCCCGGCTCCCGATTATCTGCGAGAGCTCCTGTGGTGGCGGATCAGGACGAGACGCGGGATGGAGCCGGACGAGCGGGACTCCGTGGCCGCATGGTGGCACATGGTCGTGCGGAACCTGCGGTGAGTGCGCGTGGCGCCCTGTATGCCCCGCTGCCCGGGATGGGCAGGGAAGGTACCACCCAGCGCGGACCGGGGGGCTGGAGGCCCGGCACTGACTCTCGGTGCTTCGGAGGCCCCCAGGGCTCTTGGACGGCTGTTTCCTCAGCCCCTACCAGGGCCAGTGAGACTCAAGCCTAAGATTTTTCAGGAACGTGTATCCCTTTGGTGCTTCTGAAATAGAGATTCCAGAGAGCTGGTTCAGGTTTCTATAAATCTATTAATTGCCTTGACATTTTACTAACAGCGGGATAATATTAGTGACAATAATAATCTGGGTTGTTGTCTTGGATGGCATTCTGTTGGATCAAGGGCCTATCTGTAGAGATGGGAAGGGTCAGAAAACCACCTCCCTGAGTGTGAAGTCTGCCATGGAGTTAAGGAAGACCTCTCCACGATGCTAGAGATGCACAGTACATGGAAACCATAACTTGGCATTGCCCATGCCAAGTTCTTACATCCTTTAAATCTGAAATGTCTAAGTCAGCAGGTTTTAAGTTTTCTTCCTTCCATGAATCCTTGGCTTGAGCAGTAGTCTTAGACTACCTGAATCGACCAGCAAGCAATACACTGTCAGTCTTCTTGCGCTGAATCCAGGTATTGGTTGGAGAACCCAGACCCAAGAGACTGGGTATCTTATTTTGTTTTGTTGGTGTGGGAAGGTATTGGCTGTTTCGTTTACTTTTCTTCTTTGTATTCCTTTGCTTTGTTTTGCCTAACTTTTGTTGACTACAAAATATCCAAGAATCACATCCAGGCATAGGAGACCTCAATTTGGAACATCTGAGTGGCTAAGACAACCCTGATTCCCTGTCTTCTCTTCCTGCTGTGGCTGAGGGCAGGGGGCAGAGTGCAGCTCTCCCTGGCTCCGCAGCGCAGGCTAGAGCCCCCTTTTGTATTGGATCCGAACACCAGGTCCAATATCCTGACTGGCTACACTTTTCAAACTTCACAATCGTGGGCCTTACATGCCTGAAGCAGCTGTTCTGGGAAAGCTGGCATTTACCACCTTTTACTTTTGAGTTCTTTATAGAATGCGTGACTGGTTATTTAACAGAGAATCAAAGCTGCGTTGTGTTTTTTTAGAGAACAGCCCACTTTGTTGATAGAGGAGTGGAGATGGGGAGTTGGGGATCCTGTTACTTCTACACGTGTGCACACTCAGTTGCTCATTCATGTCTGACTCTTTGGACCCTGTGGGCTTTAGTGTGCCAGGCTCCTCTGTCCATGCGATTTTCCAGGCAAGAATATTGGAGCAGTTGCCATTTCCTCCTCTAGGGGATCTTCCCAACCCAGAGATCAAACTCTCCTCTCTTGTTTCTCCTGCATTCTTTATCACTGTGCCACTTGGGAAGTCCCTATTACTTCTAAATACTGATTACTAAAAATAAGTCTTGAGGTGTTTTCTGAAAGAATAAAATACTTGAGCATTTCTTTATCTGAGCAGAAAATTACTGATCTAATTTAGATCAGGCTGAGGCACAGACTGAAATCCAGCATCTTAAGTCCTTTTTGTTTCATGGAGCCTGGTTAGATCAGCAAACATTCCTGGAGGGCTCCTTGTGTGTCTGGGATGGCCTGTAGCCATGGATCTATTGTGATGTGTCATGAGATTCAAGGAGAACATTTAATCATGATATTTACAGTGATTATTTTTTAATGCCTTGGGGATGGATTTATTTATCTTACAAAAGTCTCATCAGATGTAGTCACTTCTTAACATGGATGGGCCCAGCAGAGTAAATCTCTTGCTGCTGGTACTTAGAAAATCCCTATGAGAAGGCTGATAAACTTTTCCATCCTCCCCAGTATATTGGTCATCTACTCCCTACCAGATACTTGCCTAGGCTCTGGGCACACCACCATAAATAAAACAGGCAAAACCCCTGCTCTTGGGTAGCTCACATTCCTACTCAAAAGAGAAGGAAGCCCTTTCCTGTCCCCCAAAGCTACCAATAAGCCTTGACTCCTTCTAGAAATATACTCTTTTCTGTTCTCAACCTGTCATTTTATGGGTATTTATGACACTCAGCCCAGGGCTGGCCTGATGGTTCAGTGGTAAAGAATCTGCCTGGAATGCAGGAGGCACAGTTTCGATCCTTGGGTTGGGAAGATCCCCTGAAGAAGGAAATGGCAACCCACTCCAGTATTCTTGCCTGGAAAATCCCATGGACAGAGGAGCCTGGTGGACTACAGCCCATGTGGTCGCAAAAGAGTCAGACATGACTGAATGGCTAAACAACAAACAGCAACAGCCCTGTGCTAGGCAGAGTGGAAAGTAAAAGCAGCATTAGCTGGGACGTGGTTCTTATCACTGGGGATACAGGGCTAATAGTGAGAAAAAAATCAGCAAAGAATTAAGGGTCAGCCTCTGGGCCTGACTATAATTAGTGGGAGGGGTGAAAAGAGAGGATAAGTCACCATGGGAAGATCTGTCTAGAGAAGATTTGAAAAACAAGGGACACTTGAGTGGACGTGAAGGAAAGAGGGGGTCTGGTTGGGAGGAAAGGAGGGAGGAGAAAAGAGGTAACTTGGTGTTTGGTAATCAGTATGTGTTGGTGGGATGAATGGGCACAGGATGCCTGTGCAGCATGTCTTAACATTTGGAATTGTTGTCTTGCCAACTGTGGTCAGAGTTGGGCTTCCCAAAGCTGGTACTTCTGAGCATTAAGCAAGAATGATTGGCCCTGTAGCAGCTCAGGTTCCAGCGCCAGTCAGAATCATCCAGTTAGGTTCTGTGGCCCCTGTGGGATGCTGTGCAGTTACAGCCACAGCTGATCAAAGGGTAGGCAAAAGAACACCAAAGCATCAAGGTGGCTGTTTGATGTGCTGGCCGTGAGCGAGGATTGGACTGAAACCGCATCCTCTGCTCAAATAAGGTCTATTAGCCGCTGGTGACTTTTGATCCCCTATTGATCTAGGGGAAGTCAAACTGACAGCCCCCTAGTTAAAAGGAGATGCTGTGCATTATTGATGCTCAGAGGGATCTGGTCACTGTGTTCTCTTCCCACAGTGCTTCTCACAGAAGTGCCTTGAGCTATTTGAGAGAAGGGTCCTGTATGAATTATTCTTTAAAAACAGAAGCATATTTCCCTCTATTGCCTCTGCTTTTCAAGCACCCTGCTACCTTCAAAAGGCAACTTAGTGGGAGACTAACACGCAGGGTAGCGGGAGTTCAGAGAGTCAGGAGAAAGAAAACCGGATCCAGCCAACTGGAAGGAAGCCTAAGAATTCACTTCTGCCTGTCTGTCTGGGCTTGATCTGTGGCTCAAAGTGGCTTCTTTGGGTTTTAGTTTCTTATCTCTAAAATTGGAACAACAGTGTCCTCTCCTTCCAGCCACCTTCACAGAGGCTATTTTAAAGTATGAAACAATCATTTTCATTTCTTTTTTGCTGATTTTATGGGTATGCAGTTGCCCACGGCTGATGTATTTGAAGAGCTGTCCATCACCCTTAGCCTGCTTATCTTTTCTGCTCCCCACAGAATTGCTGGAAATTCATTAGAGATTCATTATCTTCTGCCTCCATGCCTTTTCCAAATATGTATAAGTGCCCTGATTTTTAAGTGATTACACTAGAGGGAGAGTTTTTTAGAGGTCTTTCTTTGATGCTTTTGGTATCTTCTGAGAATATGGGAACAGGATGGAAGAAGAGAGTGGGAGGAAGGAGGGACCCTGAGAGAGGGAAGGATGCAGAAGAGAAAAGGATCCTGATACAACTTTTTGTAAGAACTGGACTTGGCTAGAGCCCAGCCTCATTCTTGGGGCTCATTTTTGCTTCAAGGATGACAAGGAGAACTCACCAGGACTGTGACAGCTCACTGGAGATCATCATGGAACTCTGGATTCACGTGGTTCTGCCATTCATTGGCTGTGTGACCTTGGGAAGGGTACTTAACTTTTCATTCTCTTCATTTGCAAAGTACAGGTATTAACCTGTACATGTAACGTCTTCTAAGATGCCTCTAGTTAGCAGAGAAATCAGGACATGGAAACAGTGCACCACACATGGTTTCCAGCCCCCACAACCTCATAATTTGATTACATCGATGGTCTTCCCATTGACCTTTCACAATAGGAAAAGGGATTCATTTAAGGAACGATGTGAACAGAAACTGGGAGTGGGAGGTGATGACACTGACTTCCTGTATCCCTCATTTCTAAAAGGTTCGGGAGACGCTCAGCTCTCATGGGAGTTGTGACCAGAGACAGAGGTGGCCTGAGTGAGCCTTCATGGAAAAATCCTAAGTTGTCTGCTGGTGGCTCCCAGTTTGGATGGTTCATGCCACTGGGACAGTAGAATAAACAAGATGTGTGTGGCTCCCCCTGCACCACCCACCCCATGTCCCATCACCTGCCTAGATCCTGCCCTGCACCCCACCCTGCTCCTCACAATCCCACTCACCTCAGAAGTGGGTTTTTTTTCTTGCATTGGCTCATTTTTTCCTGAGACTCAGCCATAAGGAGGGGGGAATCTGACGATTATTCATTCACTGCTTTAGGCTAATACTAATAATAGATAGCTAGCACATACAGCACTGAATTGTGATTAAAAACTGCAGCAGCTGTTAAACAGTCTGATGACTTTGGGGTCCAGCCTTGGCTTTCTGTGGGGTACACTGAGAAAGCAAGTCTGACTTGGGTGCATCCGTGTCCCCACCTCTCCTATCCCATCATACCGGGGCTTTCTGAGCAGCTGATTGGGGGCTTGATTGTCCTTTCCTCTCCTGGCTCTCCCATAGGGCCTGGTCTGGATCTGCCCTAATTACATACAGTTCTGTAAAGGATTTTGCTTAAATGCCAGCTTGCCTGTAATTCCCAGTGTCAGTCTGTGGAATTTGATTTGGACGTTAGAAGGAAAAACAAACCAAGACAAAATTTAGACTGATTTTGAATACCTTATTTGTTTCACAATATCTTACAGATCTTTCCCACACTCCTGTTCCACACTCCGAAGGAAAATTGCCTCTCTGTGTGACAGCTTTACAAGTAAATCATTAAAAGAACACATTTGCCCTCCTCTGATGCACATGCTGATTTTTGTAAACTTTTGTAAGTATGTACCTTTTGTGAATCTGCCTTTATATTTTTTTCCCAATTAAAGAACTCACTGCCCTTACAGTTACGACATAGTGAGAAAGATATGTCAGCATCTTTGTGGCTAGACTTAAATTGTCTGAAACCTAATTATATTGCCTTTGGGGTCTAAAATGAATCCTGGTGAACTGTTGGGATAGATAGAAAACCATGGCCTTGTGGGTGAGATTTCAATCCTGGAGCTCAGTCTTAAAATTAGCTGTTAATCTGGATACCTTAGTGCTTTCTGTATTCTGTGCCTTTTCACTTCCTCTTTTTGCTTGTATCCCTAGAGAGAGACAGGTTGATGTGATAAATCTATTTTCCTGTGTTTCTACTGAAGGCTGTGTTAGTGTGGCACATGGTTCTTCTGGTCACAGGTAGTGCTGTCCCCTGTGTGTCTCTGTTACGTTGATCTTGGACATTTCATGGTTTATGGTTAGTGACTATGCTTTACTTAGTGCAAAAGTAATGCATGACTTCAGTAGCAGAACACTCATTACTGGGACTTCCCTGGTCGACTAGTGGCTAAGACTCCATGCTCCCAATGCAGGGGGCCTGGGTTCGATGTCTTATCAGGGAACCAGATCCCACAGGCCACAACTAAGAGTTCAGATGCTGCAACTATAGATCCCATATTCTGCAAGGAAGACTGAAGATCCTGAGAGCCACATCCAAGACCTGGCGCAGCCAAAGAAAAAACATCCAACCAAATAAAACAAACCTCTCTGCCCCAAAACTCATTACCTTCTTCTATACCCTCTTATTTTTTAGGTGAATGGTCTCCTTTGCTTTTCACTTGAAACAGGGATAAAATGGAATAAACTCTATTAGGGGCTACCACACTGGTGCTATTTTTAAGTCTAGCTTTAGAGTATTTGTGGGGGTCAATTCTTCTGCGGGCTAGTCCTAGTTTATAAAATAAAATACTTTGCTTGGAATTGAGTGTAGTGCTTGTAATTTAGAAACATGTCAAACATGAGGCTAATTACTTTTTTGGATTGTGATTGAAAGACATGGACTTTTGATTCTGGGAGTTGGTAATGAATTCTACTTTCTAGTCAAAGCACCATTTCTTGTGGATTTAAAGAAACCAGAGTTGAAGATTCCTCACACCGTGAACTTCTACATCAAAGTTGAGCCTGGGGTAATTCTGGGAATCTGGTGAGTGCGCTGATTGGACACTGGGGTGCTTAGTGGGCGGGGCTTTCATGTTACAGGACACAGGTGAGCGATGCTGTGTTACTTGCCTGTGGAGAGGTCAGTGTTCCTTGGAGGAAGCTGTTCCACACACCTTCCCTTTGTATTGACATTTGACCTGCTTGAATTTGCTTTTCGAGAATCTTACTTTTCAGGTGCCTAGGGTCGTTCTCTTCCTTGCCTTATTCCTTGTGTGATTATCTGATTAATGCGTGTCTTTTTTACGAGACAATAACTTCATAGGTGGGGACTTTGTTAGTGGGTTTTCATTGCTCAGCATGGTGCTTGGCAAAGGCACTCCATAAATATTTGTCCAACAAGGTCATGAGCGTCCTACTGTCTGTCTTGCTGTGCTAATCTCAACACTTTCTTCTGTTTGGGTCTACCTGCTTGTTCTTGGCTGCCAGTTTTCCATTGTCTTCTTCTATATTTCACCTCCCTGAGTTTGAACATGTGATCATGAAATATTTAGGAACCAATATGGGTTCACATAACTTTTTTCTAATCCGTAGGATGCAGTTCCACTGATAGTGCTGGAATTTGAAAATATTTTTATTCTTTGCTCTTGCCCCATCTGCCCTTGGCTGAGTGAGTCACCTGTCATCATGACCACTTATCTAGCTGGCAACGATGCCTATCTTTTTGGTACGGAGGCCTTGGGGGTTTGATGTCAGAACTTTTGCCTCTAAGTGATTGGAGGATTGAAGATTCGTCATCATGTGGTCAGTTCTCCAAGTCCCTTGGCGATGTGTCATATGGTAGTATTTGTGTTATCATTCATTAATTTGACAAGGCGGTGGGTGGGGCGGGGAACTAGAGCTCACTCAGGTGTTTAAAATCACAAGGTCACTCAGTTTCTTGTGAATAACTTAATTTCATGTTTAAGTTCTTTTCTCCTACCCAAAGTGGTTTCCCTTTAACTTTTTTCCAGCTTGTTTCTTCAGCCAAACCAATAGCAGGTGGCAAATATCTATTATCTTTTACTGGTTTCCACCCAAAAGATTGCATTTCAGTAAGCCACACCTAAGAACTGCAGTTTTGGAAGCATAATTGGTGTAGGAATCAGAAGAACTAAACCATAAATGGTTAAAAGGGGTTATCCCTGGGCATGAGGGAGGTGGGCTAGGGCAGTAATAATTTTCATTATAAGATGTTCATGGTATTATATTTTAATTGGTACCATGTGCATATATGCCTGTGTGCGTGCTAAGTTGCTTCAGTCGTGTTTGACTCTTGGTGACCCTATGGACTGTAGCCCGCCAGGCTCCTCTGTCCATGGGATTTTCCAGACAAGAATACTGGAGTGGGTTACCATGCCCCCCCTGCAGGGGATCTTCCTGACCCAGGGACCAAACCTGCATCTCCTATGTCTCCTGCAGTGGCAAGTAGGCTGTTTACCAGTAGGGCCGCCTGGGAAGCCCATGCATATATGACTCAGATACATTTTTGTATATAAATAGATTAAATATTTACATATAAAACTATAACTTATTATATATTCTGATAATTACTATGGGCTTTCCCAGGTGGTTTTGTATATAATATGTTTTATATACATAAAGATGTATCTGATTGACATGAGGTTTTAGACTGTTGGCGAGGATAGAGAATTCTTCTCTGGGTCCATGTTGGCTAAAACCTTGCCTTACTTTTCAGGCACACGGTTCCCAGCTGCCGGGCGGAGGATGCTAAGGGGAAGGGCCGGAGCTGGTATGAAGCAGCCCTCTGTGATGGCAACCCAATTGTTGTTTATCTTCATGGCAGTGCTCAACACAGGTCAGTGCCTTTGCTTGGGTTTTTTTTTCCCCTCAGACAGAGCAAAAGAGCATTTCATTCCTGTGGGGGAATGAAAGGCAGAGCTGTTTTTAACTCTGTAAGCATCCTTCCACACATTTGTTTCCATTTGTTGGAATTCGAGGGTGTTCTGGCAATAGGCTTCTCTTAAAAAAAAATATAACACTATATATTCCACATGTAGAATAATGTGGATCCTTAACTGGAAGGGAGACAAACTTCAAAATGTGGACACTGATTTCAAAGAAGGCAGTGTTGCTTTATTCTGTAAGAGTGTTGGAAATGATGAACTGAAGCCATGGATGACTTGATAGGAAATATGCATGAGGTATGGAGAATAAGGAAGAGTTTCCACATCAATGGTCTTCTCACAGAACCACATGGAGATTCCTTCATGTAGCAATGAAGTCTAAAAATCAAGTGTATGATCTCCAGGAGAGATCCCCTAGAATTCTGATCCCGCTCTGGGGCCACCTGACTAATTCTAGCCTGGAGTGCTGATGCCTCAGCCCACTCCTGTCATCCCAGCCTTGCTTTGTAACAGAGTGCCTCCTGGAAGCCTGACTCTTCTTTGATGCACTGCCAGCCCCTCTGTGGGCCTGTGTCATTACAGTGGGTGATGAATATTGGCTCTGACTGCCGCTCTCAGTGTGGGGGAGGGGTGACATGCCTCAGAGACCCACAGACCTGGCCCAGTCTCTGGGCGGGGGACACTTCAAACTCAGTGACAAGCTCAGACTCTGCCCCTCAGCTCCCTCGCCTCTGTCTCTTTTACTCACTGTCTTTTGTGTCAGACAATGGCTTTCTCAAGCCTTGCCTTTGCTCAAGGTGCTTTCTTGAGGTTTATGCCTTAGAGTCACCTTTACAGAGATTTCTTGTGAAATCAATGTTTTTCAACATTGTTTAACATTATTCCAATTGTGCAAACTTGGGTACAGTGTTACAATGCACTTTTCTTTAATGTGTCCTGTGGATCACACTATCACGTCTGCCCTCTGAGTGAATCGGCTCTTGCCCCCAGTTTTCCTGGATTTTCTGGCTTGGGGCTAGCTACCTTCCTCTTTCCTGAAGTCTCAGCTTGCTTCCAGCGGTACTGAGCTGGCAGGAGGCCAAATGACAGGTCACAGGGAACCTAGATGAAAACACTGGTTCTAGACTTAGGATCCACAGAAGCCCCAGAGGGTCCGTGAACTCCCAACCTCGAATTGTACATGAAATTTGAAGAGTGGATACATTTTTCAGGGGAGTAGGTCCATAGCTTTAATCACAGCTTCCAAGGGTTTCATGACTCACTAATGTTTTAAGAAATGTGGCTCTAAAAATTCAAATGGTTTTTAAAGACTCCTCTGTCTTCTGAGTCATCTTTCTCTCCCTTTTGTGTGGTTCATAGAGAGCAGACTATGGTTATTTGGAAGAAAGTGTTTCTTGAACCTCCAGGGTTGTGAGTTTCTCTCCTCACTTCATCATGTCCTTCATGGCAGAGCAGACAGGATGTAGCGAGTTCTTACTTTAGTGAACTTGACTGTGTCATCCCTTTTCCTGAAAAGCCACTTTCTGGGACTTATGTTCCTTTGGCTTCTAGAAGTATTCTGAGAAATAGGATTTGCTGTGCAGCAGTGCAAGAAGATGGATCGTCAGCAGTTCATCAGATGCTTATGTTGTGAAGTGCTAGTGGTCTGGGCAGGCGGTGCTCACTGTGGGGAAGGCAGGGAGTGGGGAGCCGTGGGGAGTTCACCCTGATGCAGGCACGGGGGCTCCAACACCAAGAAGTAGTGCCCTCTCCCCTGGTTATTTGTCTTATCTGAAAAAGAAAGCAGTGAGATCAGATGCCAGCAGCATGACAGTGATTTTTGTTGAATGTGTCATCATAATTCCTAATTCCTGCTTTTTCTTTTAAACCTTCTCTACAGGGCAGCTTCTCATAGACTGGAGCTAGTAAAGGTATGTCTGAAGGGGCCTCAAGGTACCAATTTTACATCTTCATTTATTCTCTTCTGGGCTACAGCCCTAAGATCTTCCTTAGCCCACAGCCTGGTTATTTCCTGAGAGCTCCCTGGTGTGGGGGCAAAGGGGTGGGTGGTGGTGTCTGGGACCTAAAGTCCCTTGAATGCACTTCTTTTCCTAAATTGACCTTGGGGGATTGAAACAGATGTGAATGTCTCTGAGTCTCAAACACTTTCACAGATTTGTTCCTTTCATCACCAGACGGAGTTGAAGACACATTTCTTTGCTTTTTCTGAGGGTTGGGTTGAGAAAATATATTAAGTGCTAAAGCCACCCCTTCCACCAGGAGCAACCTTTCTGTGGTATGGGGTAAAGACAGAATGTCTGCTCTTACATCATTCAGGCCCTTCTTCAGCCCCACAAAAAGTTCAGCAGAGGGAGGGTGGCCGGCCACAACTTGGGGTCCTCACCAGCCTGCTACAAGCTCTGGTTTGTTGGAGTGGCCCCGGCACTTCCCAGCACAAGGACGATGGCAGGCTCTTCCCCTCATCATGTCTGACTCAGAGCTGGCTGGTGAGCTGTTTAGCCTTCCCACGCTCCTGTGAGGTGGTTAGGAATCCCTTCCTCAGGTGATTTGGCTGCTTGTCTTGTTACTGATCCCAGGACCTGATCTCTCCTCCCACAAGCCAGCTCCCACCCCAGAGTCCTTTCCTGATTTAACAGCATGAATGGGGTCCAGAATCCTGTCAGGCTCAACACTGCAGCACCACCTTCATCCCCCTTCCCCTCTTCAGACAGGGGCACCCTCTCCTGTCCATTCCCCTCTCCATCATCCCCTGTGGTGGGTGGGCTGGATTACCATTTTGCCTGGGGTGATGATGCCTATTAATTTTTAGTTTTGCTTTCTACTCTGAACCCCACTCTTTGTCCTTTCCAAGTGGGAGGGTGTGATGCTGATGACTGTGAGAATATATATATTTTTCCCCTTCTACTCTTGGCAAAGCTCAATTGTATGTCTCCTATGTCATAGGTGTAGATGTGAAGAGTAGCCAGATCCTCCTGGTGGTGGGTGGGATGTGTAGGGATGCTATGATAAGACTTCTTCCTCTGGGCAGATTCTGGATTCCACACACCATAGTCATCATTTTCCAGCCTGACCGAACTTCCTTAGCTCTTCATTGTCTCCTTTGGATAGGCAATTTCTTTTAATAATTAAGTTCTTATTAAATTGTCTTCTTCTCTCTCCCCCTTTCTCATTCAATCGTTCATTTATCACTTCAATCATACAGCACATCGTTCCCACCTAGTTTTTAATCTCTATAAAGTTTTTATGTTACTGATTGTTTCTATATATAATTTTATGTCATGCTTTTACTATTTTAAGAATATTCTTCGATGTTTTTCACAGTCGTCGTAGTTACCAACTTAAAGGGTGCTCATTCTCCATTATTTATAGACAATATTTATTTACTTAAATATTCTACTCCTCTTTGATACAATTTTTTTTCTAAATTCTTTTAGAATAGTATTGCTACAGAAAACTTTAAGCAGGTAGTTTATGCTTCTTTTGGAATTTTTTTCCTGGAGATAAATTCTTGGGAGTAGGATCTGTTGTTTAAGTTGATTGTCAAGTGAAGCTTATGGAACCACAAGCAACACATGGGTGTTCCAGTTTCCCTGGATGCTGAACTGCCCTGTGTCTTGGATAACTTGTTTGGAAAGAATGTAGTTTAAATGTTAAAAAGTTTCATTTACTTCTTCATTATTAGTTCAGTTGTATTTAAAGTTCAGTGTCTCACATCTGAAGGCTCCCTTGGTGGCTCATACAGTACAGAATCTGCCTGCAGTGTAGGAGACCTGAGGTCGATCCCTGGCTCGGGAAGATCCCCTGGAGAAGAAAATGGTAACCCACTCTATTCTTGCCTGGAGAATTCCATGGACAGAGGAGCCTGGCGGGCTACAGTTCATGGCATTGCAAAGAGTCGGATGAGACTAACACTTTCACTTTTCTCTTTCTTCTCCCACATCTATGCCTGGTAGGGGAAGCACAGTGTTTGAACCCAGGCAGGCCCAAGTGTGATCTTGGTTCTGTTGCTGTGGTTCGAGTTCTGGCCATTTGGATGTGTGTGAACAAGTTACTTAAGTTCTCCAAGGCTCAGTTTATCTGTAAAATGCAGATAATACCTGTCTTGTAAGACTTTGTGAGAATTAATAAAATTTTAAAAGTGCCTGCATAGTAAAGTTTTGTCCCCCTTTATCTCCCTTCTCATCATCTGTCATTTGTATTTTTTTCATTTAAAATTATGTTTTTATATTCTTTTCTCATTTCTCTATTCAGGACTTGAAAGTGGTTACATGTAATCAAGTGATTTACTTTTGATCAATATTAACTCTTTATCTGTTCATACTTAATATGAATATCTTCCCATTATTGACTGCTTCTACTACAGCTCTATGTAGCATTCTTACCTTCAGGAAGTTCCTACAAAAGATATTCACTATGTGGCTCAGACAGTAAAGAACCTGCCTGTAATGCAGGAGACCTGGGTTCAATCCTTGGGTCAGAAGATCCCTTTGAGAAGAAAATGGCAACCCACTCCAGTATTCTTGTCTGGAGAATTCCATGGACAGAGGAACTTGGCAGGCTATAGTCCATGGGGTTGCAAAGAGTTGGAGATGACTGAGTGACTTAACACTTTCAAGGTACTTTAAATGTATTAATGTATATTTTTGGCTTTGTTGAGTCTTCCTGGCTGTGTGTGTGGGCTTTCTCTAGTTGCAACAAGCAGGGGTGCTACTCTTCATTGCAGCGCACCAGCTTCTCATATTCCTGGCTTCTTTTGTTGCAGAGCGTGAGCTCCTAGTCGCATGGGTTTCAGTGGTTGTGGTGCACAGGCTTAGTTGCTCTGTGGCATGTGAAATCTTCCCGGACCAGGAATTGAACTAGTGTCCCCTGCATTGGCAGGCAGATTCTTAACCACTGGGCCACTGCGGAAGTCCCCAAGGTACTTTAATACATCATCTCACGCAATCTTCCAACCATCCTGAAAGTATTGTTTTTCATTTCTCAGAATAGATTCCATAGATGTTAAGTGGCTTGACCAAGGCTGGTAAGTGACAGAGCTAGGGTGTGACCCAGGCTGTGTGATCCTGCTCTGCTGTTCTTTCCTGTTAAGTCTGATCTTAAGTTTCATGTCAAACACCAGATTTCAGAAATGGATCTTTTCTCTACCTATTAACCATTACCTCCAGGATTATGGAAGTGCTGAGGAGGTGAGACCAGCTTTTTGTTTGCATCTCCTAATTAAAGTGATAACAGCTCCTTTGTCATCCAGGTGCTGAGTAATGGTGGCTTTCATGTCTTGTCTGTTGACTACAGAGGTATGTGTTAAGAACAGTGTACACTGTTTTAAAAAAACTGTTTTTTAAAAAAACTGTTTTTTGGTACAAAAAGTTTTCAGTAAGCAGGGGGCTTTTGATGGCCCTCATTTTGGAGGTAGTGATAGTATGTCTGCCTTTCCTTGCGGGCAGGGTTCGGGGACTCAACGGGTACACCCACGGAGGATGGACTGACTGCTGATGCAGTTTGTGTCTACGAGTGGACCAAGGCGAGAAGTGGTACCACCCCTGTGTGTCTCTGGGGCCACTCTCTGGGGACAGGGTAAGTGGGGTCTGAAGATGGGTCTTTAGGGGGATCCTTGGGGCGTTAGTGTCATATCATAGGCAGCCGTGAGCAGCAGGAGGACCCCTGAGCTGGGAGACAGTTTCTCTCAGGTTCCACAAGTGGCGAGTGTCCTTACACCTCAGCGTGCTTATTTGTAATTCAAGGGACCGTGTACTGGCTGTCTATGGCTATCTGGGACACTGAAGCCCATTCCAGAGCTCTCCTTGAGAGTTTTAAATGAAAGGATTGTTGTTTAGGGCCAGTGGAATCCCTTGAAATCCTGTGCAAGATTTTGTGTTTATGCGCATTTGAGAGTCAGGAGCTTTCATCAGATGCTCATATTGGAGGTTGCATTTTATTCTGCTTACTTGACTGTTAAGTCACTGCTTCACATGTGTACTAATTTTCATTTCTTTACAGAGTTGCAACAAATGCTGCAAAAGTTCTAGAAGAGAAGGGTATGATAAAATGCTTACATGGTATAATTTCTTGGCTTGAGATGGGAAAATAAAAACAATGAAGAGACTATTGTGTACAATCTGAACACAGAGATACCTACAAGCACCCCAACTTTAGGCAGTTCTGGATACTGTAATTAATTTTCTTTTTTTGTGTTTAATACAAAACAGTAGCTGATTTTCAGAGGCATGAAATTAAAAGTAAATACTAAGGAAAGAGTTAAAAATTACCTTAAAAGAGCCATCCTGTGAAGTGATAAATAAGTATTGTTATGGAGTAATCTGCTATAGGAGGGGCAAATTATACTTTATGCAATAGTAGGCAAGACTTGCTTTCTGCAGCCCTCCTTATGTAATATTTATGTCATTGTTTCTCAAAGTGTTCTGAGAACTGCCTTTATCAGAATCTGCTGGGGGTGTTTGTTATAAACACAGGTATCTTGGATCCTGGCTGTCTTCATGAACTAGATACTCTATGAATAGGACCAGGTGATTTGATTCTGATATGCATTGAAAGCTTGTAATCACTTGCATTATATCTTAAACTTTACTGGCAGTACAGGTCAGGGTGAGTTATGTAAACATTTTAAAGCGTGTCACCTGCTATACACAATCTTAATTACTTACGTAAATAAAGCAAACATCATTTCATTGCTCCTTTAAGCTCTTATGACTCCTTTAGTGTTGACAATGCTGAATTACCAGAACTAAATTCCCACATAAATGAATACTTCACTTCCTGGATAATGTAATTATCTTAGAACATTTTAAATCCATTAAGTGCCCAACTTATGAACTTTTGCTACCATGTATTTTAATTTTCTCTATATCAATACTCCATAAAACATCATTATTCTTATGTTATAAAGTCAATATTTAGATTTACCTTCCTTTTTTTTTGCTCTTTATTATTTCTAACATGTCTATGCTTCCATCTGGGATTTTTCTTCTACCTGTCTGTTGGTGAGGAATTCTTTCAATTTTGGTCTGAAATGTTTTTATTTCATCTTCACTTTTAAAGGGTAATTTTACTGGGCATAGAGTTCTAGAGTGGCAGTAAAATAAATATTTAACTATTTTACCATTTGTTATTTTCAATAAGTTATTTTAAAGTCTTGGTAAAGTCTATGGTAACTTCAGTATTTGATCTTTTGTTCTCAGAGTGTTGGCCAAAACAACCTAGTCAGCGTCTGCAGAACACTCTCCCTTCCTATAATTCTTTGCTTTCTTAAATTATCCAAATCATGAAAATCTGCTTGTTTTAAAAGGTAGTGATTTTCTTTACATGCGCACAGAAATGGAATCTCTAGTGGTGCTGGTTAAAAATGCACATTCTCACATTTCCCACCCTCAAGATCCCGACTTCTCACTGAAGTCTGGTGTGGGGTCATTACTTTGCATTCACAAATGTAACAATTTATTATGATTCACAAATGATTTTGATGCAGGTAGTTCATGTACAAGATAAGGATCCATTATTTAGGAAAGACAGTATTTAAATATGATGGGGGAGTTCTTTCTTATTATTTTTCAAGGATTCCCAGCTGATGCAATTATCCTGGAAGCTCCATTTACCAACATATGGGTTGCAAGTATCAATTATCCCTTGTTAAAGGTGAGTCTCATACATCTTTACAAGATGTCAACGTGCAGGCTGTTTATTAACCATTTTCCCTTTCTTAATTAATCTTATGTATTTCTAAGTTATTCTAACTTGTGATAGGTTAGTAGCCAGTTACTATTAAAGGAGGGCACAATGGCTTTTGTATTTGTAGTTCTTTTATTTCCTTCCAATAGATTGAGTGGCTTGTGTATGTGCTGTGCTAAGGCGCTTCAGTCGTGTCCAACTCTTTGATACACTATGGACTATAGGCCACCAGGCTCCTCTGTCCATGGGTTTCTCCATGCCCTACTCCAGGGGATTTTCCCAACCTTGGAATTGAACCCGCATCTCTTATGTCTCCTGCATTGGCAGGCAGGTTCTTTACCACCACCTGGGAAGCCCTTCAGTGGCTTATTAAGAGCCAAAGCTTTTTTTCACCGCCCTCCCTCCCCCAATTAACTAAATTACACCTCTTCTCTTTTATAATTTTTTCATAGATAGACTTGACTTAGGTTCACTTATTTATTGTCCCTTTTCAAAGTGAAAATAAACCTTTCATACGTCATTTTTAGCCCTATGAATGTCAACCACATATCTTTCATTATTTTATGATACGAAAGTCTCTAAAGAATTCAAGAAGCTGCCAAATGGGTTTACATGGCATCCCAGGTGGAGAAGACAATCTTTCCAAGAAGATAAATTAGAAAAGATTGACTGACAAGATGTGGTTTTTAATCTGTTGTATCTGTTACTATTAGCTAATTTCATAATTTCATTCCATGTCTTATGCTCAATTGCTTACAGTTATACCTCTATATAAATGTTAGTAAATGAGAGAGGGAGAAAGGTGTGATTCTTAGAGGGGACATGTAGCCCAAATTTGCAAATTGTTGATTACTGTTGGAAGGCATCTTAAGGGTACTTAAATCCAACTGTCTACCCTTGGAATTTTTCATACAGTAAATCATCATAGAAGTTTCTGGAATTTGCTTAACTATTTCAGCTTATTACATCCTGGGACAGCTAGTTCACAGAACCACATAATCTTAAAATGCCTGTACACTCTAAGCTCAACTCATTACAGGAATCCCCTCTACAATCCAAAATATTGAATGCTGAGTAATTTAAGATTCAATAAATAAACCATTTTAATTGGCTCCAGACAATTAAATATTAATTTAAAGATAGATAATTGAACATCTGTTACTATTACTCTGAATAATTACTAATAAATTCACTAGCTTGTAGACATGTTACAGTTTAGAAACAAGTTTACCATTTACTTTTTTTTTGAAATTTTGTTAATTCTGAAATTGAACATGAGACAGACATCTATGATTTAATAGTTATAAACCGAACCTCCATGTAACCACCATTCAAATCAAGAAATTAGCAGCACTGGCACTCTGGAAGTCTCCTGTAATGTTACTTCTCAATGCAGTGAGCCTCACTTCAGATGTAATCCTTAGTCTGAAGCTTATGGTAATTATATTCTGCTCTCTTACTGTGTTTTCTATTTGTGTCATCTTGTCTGTGTTCTTTTGCCTCTACTTTCTGGCTTTCTTCTGACTTGGCAGTTGTCTCAAGGAGCAAAGTGGTGTTGAGTGTGAGGCTCACCTCTCTGGGCATCCCTTCTTTCTGGGGTCTGGACCACTCAAGACCTCACTGCCTTGGTAGACCTCTAAAACCTCCACAGAAAGGTTTTAATATATTTTATTTAAGAACCATCGCTCTGGTGTCAGACTTTCTGGTTTTTTTTCCCCAGGGTGTCACTTAATAGCTATGTAACCTTCGGCTAATTGCTTTTAATGCTTCATTAAATCTATTCAAGATTATTGTGATAAATAAATTCACATATGAAAAGCATGTATAAGAGTGCTGACACTCAGTGGCCATTAGTTATTTTTATTAGCAGTGAAATGATGTTGATAAGGCACTGTTGAATAAGAAAGTTTAGGTGGTATGAGACATGGATACAGTAAAAGGCATAGGTCCTAACCCTGAAGAAGTTTTCTGCAATTGGGGAGATAGGGATATAAAGTATGACATGGATTTCCATGTATCACTTTGGAATCAATTAGTTGGAATAGGAAGGCAGCATGGCATAGTGGAAAAAGACTCTGGGCTTCATAAAGCTAGACAGGTTTGGGTTTGGGTTCAGATTTTGTCTCTGCCACTAACCAATTATGACTTTGGTAAACTACTTCCCTTTGTTGTATTTTTCCTATTTTTATAATGAGGTTGATACTGCATAGGGATTTTGTGTATTTGTATTTTTGAATTAAGTAAAATAATCATGCAAAATATGGGCACTTAACAAACACCTGTTCCTTTGTCCCACTCAGGTACACAGTAGACTAAGCTTGTGTTGGGGGAGGGCCCAGAACAATAATTTCAGGGACAGGAGAATTCAGCAAAGAGAAGGGTCTTTTGCAAAGGTGTGATCAGTGAAGACTTACAAAGAGATAGGATCTAAGCTCATTTCTTAGTGAGGTGAGGTGAGGGAGAGGGAGAGCAGTTAGGAAACACAGACAGGAGGGGAGAAGGTGAGCCAAGGCACGTGGCCAGAGTGGGGCGATTCTGTCTTATAAGATATTCGAGAGGCACGGAGGACCTCTGTGTAAGAGCTTTTGCACTCATCCTCCTTTTTAATCCTCACAGCACCTGAGTCTGGCACCACTGCCTCCATGGAGAGCTGAGGGAGCTGGAGGCTCAGCGGCTTGCCCCGTTGCCACTCGCCCTGTAAAGAGGAGACAGGACTCAGTCCTACCTTTTCTAACTCCTGGCAGACAACTTTGGGGATGAAAGACTGTGGCCAGATGTGGATGGCCTTTCAGCCAAGATAGGAGCTGTTTGTTTTTCTAAATAGATAAGAGTTCCACTCCCCACAATCTGTAACAGCAGATTTAAAGGATATTTATCTGGTGCAATTCCAGAACCGAGAGGAGGCAGGGAGACCAACTAGGAGCCCCTGGAGGGGAGTTGGACCTGTAAGTCCCAAGGGGCACCCCTGGCTGGAGGGGAGTGGATGGACTGAGGCCCACTTTCTTCTCCCTCCTCTGGAACCTGAGGTGAACTGCCGAAGGACTTCTCTTACCGAGCTCTCATCAGAGGGGTCCTGATTCCAGGGATAGAAGAACCAAAGACAAAGGAAAGAGAAGACAAGAAATCTTGCCCTTAGCACTGATAAGGGCAAAGTAAGGGAGGGAAGGAGAAGCGGTGTTGTTAGGATCTCCAGACCGCACCTGAATGTGGGTCCTGTGCTTCATGACCATGCCAGAAACACAGGCCAGACAAACCCTGGGGAACCACGCAGGCTCCCGCAAGCAGCAGGCCCACGTCCAAACTGTGAAGCAGACGTTTGTCTTTACTGGCCTCAACCTGCATATTTTGTACCCATTTCCCTACCAAGTGTGAAAATGTGAAAGTAGTAGTTTCTCAGTTGTGTCTGAATCTTTGTGACGCCATGGACTATAGCCCGCCAAGCTCCTCTGTCCATGGGATTCTCCAGGCAAGAATACTGGAGTGGGGTTGCCCATTTCCTTCTCCAGGGGATCTTCCCAACCCAAGGATCGAACCTGAGTCTCCTGCTTTGGCAGGCAGATTCTTTACCACTGAGCCACCTGGGAAGCCCCATGCACCGTCTGCTTTATCATGTGTGATTTCTTTTTTCTTCCTTCTTGTATTTTCCAAAGTGTGAAAGTGAAAGTAACATGAATTGTTTTTAAAATCATAAAAGTTACATTTTCCAAAAACGTTTAGTATATTTAGAAAGTCACTACACTCTGTACTACTACAGTTCATAGTGAGAACCTCTAACAAATGACATAGCTTTAGGCCATATTTTAATTTTTTTCCTTTTTGAAAAATAGATTTACCGGAAACTTCCAGGATTTTTAAGGTCAATTATGGATGCCCTGAGGAAAGACAAACTAGTCTTCCCCAGTGATGAAAAGTAAGTTAATCATGTAAAGATGTCCTTTATTAGATTCTGGGGGCTAATTATCATGTGACTTACTGAATAGGTAGAGGAGAATTCTTAGATGGGCAGTAGGATTTAGGGTAAAGTGTCTACAAATTTTTAGTATTTGGTATTATGTTTATGTCTAATTTAATAACTTTACCAATTCAGTACTTTTCTCTGAAGTTATGAAGGGATTTGTAGTTTATGGTGTTTTAGGACCTTTCAAAGGTCCTGTAGGGTTTAACTTAGCATTCCTTGGAGGAATCTCTGACTTCTAGGCCTTATTCCCCATGTAACCAAAATCCATACACCACCCAGCCAACTACCCAACAGCAAGTCCAGCGACTAGAATGTGGCAAGCTAGCGTCTCCCAGTTGGAGAAGGAGAATCTAGAGTGCTTGCAAACAGGTAGTCGTTATCAGTATGTTTTCCCATTTCAACACACTTGAGGAATCTGACATCCTGAGGAGTAGCAGTGAGTCACTGTGGCAGGGTTGGCTGGTATCAGAATTTGGGAGGGGCCAAGGAAGGGCTTTTGCCATTTTTCATGTCATGGCCTTTTTGAATTACCACATAGGAAGTTGATCAGGAAGCTAGTCGAACCTGTTAACATCTCATGTCCATCCTGTACGTTTATGGGGAAATGTAAATAAATTGCTACAAAGAGTTCTCTTTGGCCTTGTGGTAGTTCTTATTATTTTTTGGTTTTGTTAATTTTTTAAATTTTAATTAAAACATTCAACATGTTGTGAAATAAGGTAGAATAAGAAAAAAGTGAAGTTCTTTTAATTCTGTACAAATTCATTTTTTGTTATTTTCAAAATCACATAAGAATAAATTAAACAACTAATTAAATTATATGAGTAAATAGAATCTTGGCTGGAAGAAAAATGTCATTATATGAAGCTTATTATATATAAAGTTGCTATTCCTGGGAGGGACAGAAAGCGTGTCTTTTATTTTGGGTGAACCTCATGTTTTACTAAAGCCTGAACTTAGAAGAGGAGAAATCTCAATGTATTTCTTGAACTGAATACTTTTCTTCCATTTGTTCCTAGTGTCAAATTCCTGTCTTCTCCCCTTCTCATCATACATGGTGAGGATGACAAAACGGTACCTTTGGAATTTGGAAAAAAGGTATACTAAGCTCAGTGGCTGATGGAAACACTAATGTCACCATTTTCTCAGCCAGCCAAACTTTGATTAGTGCCGAAAGAAAGGTCTCTGACATTATAAGGGATTCTGTGCACCCTGAGTTGCTGTGCTGCCTGGTGTATACAATAAGTATCAGCGTGATACAATAAGTATCATGCTGTTCAGCTCAAAGGAGTGTTTGTGGGGGATCCTGCTTCCTCATCTGGGGTCTGGATCAACAAATATAGAGAAGATCCCAGAAGGCTCTGGGAACTTCCAGGCAGTCTTTCCGGCAGTGGCTCTAAAAATAGGGATGCTGTTCCTTTTCTTTTAAACAAATAGTGGGGGTCCCCTGCAATCCCTTTTCCCCCTGCAGGGAGGCACTGGGAGGGGTACGATGAGGTCTTGTCACTGTTCTCTGTGCTGTGCAGCTTTCCTTCCTTGGTTGTAGAGGCAGCCACTCAGAGATATGGAGGGTGCCACATCGCCAATTGAATGGAACTCACTCCCTAAGACAGTTGTTTCTGTACCCTTTCAGGAAGATTAGACTAGAAAAACAAAACAACAGCTTCAAGGATCAGCCTTTGAGTCCTTGTCTTTCTGCCCCTTGCAGCTCTATGAAATTGCCCACAATGCCTACAGGAACAAAGAGAGGGTGAAGATGGTGATCTTTCCTCCTGGCTTCCGACACAACTCGCTTTGTAAAAGCCCTGCACTGTTACATACTGTGAGGTAAGAGTTGTTTTGCTAAATGCAGTGAGGGCTGCTCTGGCTTACTTAGACCATGTGGTGGGGAAGGCATGTAAGATCATCAAGGTCTTTTTCCTGCAGAGATTTTCTGAGCCAGCAGTGGGCGTGAAGTCTGAGAACAGCAGAGAGCGAAGACTTAGTCTGGACACCAGCTGTGATGTGAACTTTTTATGTAAAACTGTATTGGGCTGCTTGAGTGAGCTGAACTTACTGACATTTTTACAAGTCACCTGCCATTTTAGTAAGGGAAAGAAAGCATGGATGTTGGGCATTATGGAATGTTCTCGTTTATCTTATCATAGTCTATTTTGGGGAACAACAGAAACATCACCGTGGAGAGTGAGAATTTGGTAAAAATTTGATTCCATCTAAAAATGTACAGTTACCCACATTCTGAGGATATTTGTGGATAAGGTGGTCTTTGATTTGGACCTAGACAGCAGTATAAGAAAGATGCTCCAATAGTTAATTTGTATTTCAGTTTACTTAATTTAAAAGGCATTAAAAAGCTCCAAGCTGTTTTCTAGCCTTCCGAATAGCACTGGGAAAAGTCCTAGTCTGCTTTTCAATCTGCTTCAAAATAGAGAGATATGGCACTCATATAGCCTTTGGAAAGTGACACTTTATTAGCCCTAGTAGAGTCAT
The DNA here is from genome assembly GCF_027580195.1 of Bos mutus. Classification (NCBI taxonomy): domain Eukaryota; kingdom Metazoa; phylum Chordata; class Mammalia; order Artiodactyla; family Bovidae; genus Bos; species Bos mutus. The sequence goes on along the minus strand of NC_091626.1, from coordinate 64,466,038 downwards.
ACACTTTCCCTCTCAATTACCAGAGATACTTTACTAGATTATTATTTAACAAAATGAAACAAAATTAAAGAATGTTGTAAAAATGTTCAAGTCCAGTAAAAAGCTATTTTTTCCTCAGGACATTTTACGACTTACTTTCCATTGGCTTTGTTTGCCCCACCGCTGGGGTCACTGGACAAGGAAATCTTTATGTCAGAAGGCTCCATGTTCCAGATGTCCCGGGCATACTCCTTAATCGTTCGGTCACTGGAGAATTTCCCCGAGGCGGCTATATTTTTGAGGACCATGATGTTCCAGGCCTTTGGATTCTGTAAATGACACATGCATCTAAGGCCCAGGGCCTGAGTGCACACCAAGCTGTGTGACAGACGCCAGGCCAGCACATCACACCAAGCTGTGTGACAGATGCCAGGCCAAGTACATCCAAGTATAATTCAGGGGAAATGACAGGAGCAAACTGTAATGAATCACAAGTACATTTGTTTCTCAGTTGGGAGCTGGATAGGCAGCCTGTGCTATTCTCCTATTTAAGAGTGTTGTGCTGTGCTAAGTTGCTTCAGTCGTGTCCAACTCTTTGCAACCCTATGGACCATAGCCTGCCAGGCTCCTTTGTCCATGGGGCTCTCCGGGCAAGAATACTGGAGTGGGTTGCCATGCCCTCTAGGGTATTTAAGATCATATTTCTCTAAAATGAAAAAGAAAGTATTTTTCACTCTCAGAGAAGCCTTAATTGGTAATTTCTGCCATAGTTACAATGTTCTGGCATGTAAGCTGTATTTCCCATCTTCATTTTGAATGAAGATATCTCAGCTTCCTTTAAACTACACGGGAAAGGAAGGGCCTAACTTCCATTGTCTGCTAGATGCCATATAAGAAATTTACCCTGTGGCTCATGGTCAGAGCTCAAGAAACACTACTTTGGAATGTTAGCTGTCACACAGACAAACAATCCCATAGGAGACTTTATTCACTGACTTCTCTCTCCTCATTTTTTTCTGAAGGTAGATTCTCTAATAGGTTTACATTGAATCCCAGATACTCCACTGGGGTTTTAAAACAGGACCAATTAAGGTTTTATCTTAAATAAAAAATATATGACTATATATCTAAATAAAATACATCTTTCATAATTTTATGTAAAAAAATATAAGCTATTTATTTTATAGCCTCGTGATTTTGTAAAGGACTCTAAGAAGGAGTTCAATGGCAATGACTAGAATATTATTTGAAAAAGACAGCAATGCATTAAAAGCATTTAAAACAAAAACTAAAACTGTGAGTCTGAAATTATTCACACTTTGGAAACTTACTAAAATAAGAAGAGAATAAATGCTTCCTTTTTTCATGTTCTTTATCTAAGGGGATAATGACTAGACTTCCCAACCACATAGGCCATGTTTTCTATACCTCAACAATGCAATTATTGTTAAGAGTAAACGCTGCAATTTGCACTAATGAAGAAGAAAGGTGGAGTGGAATGCTGGGCCTCTAGGTGGGCATCCCTTGGATCAGGGCCATCATTTTAACAGAAGGGACTACTGTGTAAAACCCACATTCACATTTGTGCTTGCGCTCATGTATAGTTTCCTCTCCTGCTCTGTTTCACTTCTACTTCTTTCCCTCAACATTCTTTCTACACATGAGCATGGGTTGAGGGCAAGAGGAATAAGCTGGAGGTGGCCATTCTCCTTCTCTGTCTGCGTTCCCAGAGGCCGTGTGTGGCTGCTTTTGCCAGTGTTCCAGGAGCCAGAAGTGAGCTCCTCCGCTTAACTCCAGCACTGCCTCTGCTTGGGCAGCGTGTAAAATTGGCTTCTATACACTTTAGGGGGACTGGGATATGCTGTAAAGCAGTATGGGCCTTGAATGATCCTATTTTAACACCCCAGTGGGATATCTGGGATGACTGTAGGAACCTCCTTGTCACCTGGCTTTGGAAAAGAAATAGAAATGTCAGTGAAGTAGGTTTCTGTTGTAAGTAGTTACTGATATGTCCAAAGGGCAGGAGGTGGAGATTGTATGAATTTCCATGGTTCTGCTATATAATGGCTTTCTAGCTGGGGAGCAGAAATGGGGACTGTGTGGGCAAGAAGCCAGCGCTGGAGTCTTGGCACAGGGCCAGCTTGCTCCTGTATCTATTCTTCTGTGGTTTCTGCAGTTCACTGAAAGTCTTTCCTATCAGAGATGATCCCGGTTCCATATATTTACCAAATGTACCTAGAGGGTTGGGCTACTTGGTAAAGATGCATGATTTTGCATATGGAGGGTTCCTCACATGGTTCTAGCCTTTTTCTCTTTTCTTTCCCTCCCTCCCTCCATCTCTCTCTTCCTTAGTATAGTCTTTCTTGTTTCATTCCTTTTTTAAAAAAAAAATTCAAATATGAACCCCCCCCGGCTTTCTGTCCATTTATATTCTGTTCATATAGCACCACTCCATGGATAGTCCAGGAGAGGTACTTATTTTGCAACTTTCAGATACCCTCTAATATTCTAAGGCTCAGTCTAAGAATCCCTTTAGCAGATTTTTCAAATGCTGATGGTGATTCTACCCACTACTGGGTCAGAATCCCTCAGAGGGCAGTGGGCATCTGTACTTTGAAAAAACTGCCTGGTGACTCTGATGTGCTTCTGCTTAAGAGCCCTGGCACCAAGAAGGCTCCTTGAGGGGCCATGGCTTTGTCCCTGCTGGGTCTCAGTGCTCAGCACGGTGCCTGCCTTGGAGGAGGCACTGGTGTCTCTCTGCTGAATAAATGAGTGGGTAAAGTGAGTATTTAACTTGGCTTTATACTCTTTAGTTTCTAGGACATGCTTGCTACATGGTGGGTGCTCAATAAATACTGAATAATTTGTGACTTCTTATTTGGATATTAAAAAAATTTAACAACTGCTACTGAAATGTCAAATCCCAACCTTTGCCTGAACTTGGGAACAGTCCAGTTTTTATCTGAAAAACCAACATTGCTGCCTCACTTCCCTTTTTTGATTGGTTAGTGGGGCCCTGTTATTTAGAAAAAGAAACTAAAATTTTAATGAACGGTAGTAAACTGGCATCGTTTGTAAGTCTCAGCCATGAACTCACCATGTACAGCTGGCTGACTTTTTCTTGACATTTGACGTAGGCTTCATAGTCTGCAAAAACTTTAAACCTGTTTTTGTGATTAAAAGGAAAAAACAAAGCATCAAAAAGCTTCATTAACAGATGTGTGTTCAGATTCCATTTAAAATTCTCTTTTGCTTAATGATAGGCATGGCTAGCTTACCAGTCTGATATTTCTATTCGTAAGGGTTTCAACCAGCCCTCAACCTTTCTATGGGTCTTTCCACAAGTAAGAATGTTATCACATGGATGCATTTGAAAGCTGGGTACACCAGAGGAAGGAGAAAAGGAATACCAGATTTGTGGATCTTATTCTCAAGTCTTCCTAGCATTGTTAGTGGAGAATACCTACTTTTTCTTTCTAAGCCTAAATTAGCTTATCAGATCGCAAATCTATGCTAATCTACGTGGTTATGTTATAGTTGATTTAAGATGTTCTCAACCTTTTTCCATGGCCCAAGTAGCACCATCTTCTTATGGGAACTCACCTGTCATGATAAAACAGCATGTTGACTAAGTCTTTGAAGAGGTCAGGCTGCTTGGGAGAAAAAAAGCCCTTGTCAATTTGATCAATGGCCAACTTCAGCTCTGGAAGTGCCTCATAATATTCTTTTGCCTCATACCTGTGGGGTAGCGGGTGGGGCAATAATAAGAAAAGATTCTGTTAGTGTTTGTGATTAACAGCACACTAGATGGTACATTAGTTGTGAAAAAGGCATTCAAAAATACTGGCGTTTATAGTCATAGAGTTCAACAGGAGTATAAGTATAAATAATATTTGACTAGATCCTGATATTTTTCCCCCCACTAAATTTGATTAGTTCCTTGTAACCAAGACACTAAGGACAATAGATAATAAAAATCCTAATCACAGAGCAATAGTCTAATCTGGTAAATACAGTAAGATTCATTTCAAACAGACTTTATGACTCTAAACAAGCAGGTGCTTTTTGGACCCACAGATCCCCAGATATGTTGCCACTGGGCAAAAGTTTACTTCCAAGGGCTGGGAAGTACATTTGACCTCCTCCAAATTTTGTGATTCCCGTGGTTCCTTTGTGCAGCACTCTTTCTTTACTTCTCATTTGAATCCAGGTTAATAAACTTATCCAGATACTTAGTGGAACAAGTATTCTGGGTGCTTCTATACAACCAGGCCTATTCTCTACTGCCTTTTAGTCCATCTCTTAGAGACCTTAAAGGAACACTAGATGGTTAAATTATAGGCAAAACTTCAACTCCACACTGGTTCAATTTTTTGATCAAAGTAAAAATCACAGATGAGGGCAAAGTGAGTAGCTCACAAGGCCAGCCTTGCCACAGCTGGTAGCAAATAGCAAGGAGCCTGTATACCTGTGCCCAAGCTCCTTTAGCTTTCACATGCTGGGCAAAGACTTAATCTGCAGTCAGGAAGGTCCCCTGACTTATAGGAGATGTTCTGCCGCCATGTCCCATGTGACCCAACTTGATGGGACACCTGGGTGGGGGAGGCAGCCTCCTGGGGGGATACATGCTCAACAAGCAGGACTGCTCTCTCACCCTTTCTTGTCCAAAGCAGCCACATCCTCTATTCTCATGCCAAAGATGAACAGGTTCTCTTCCCCGGCTTCCTCAGCCATTTCCACGTTGGCCCCATCCATGGTCCCAATGGTCAGGGCCCCATTCAGCATGAACTTCATGTTGCCTGTCCCTGAGGCTTCGGTGCCTGCAGTGGAAATCTGCTCCGACAGATCTGTGGCTGGAATGACTGCAAGCAAGGCGTTAGTAATAGAATGAGTGGTTCTGTCTCTCTGGATCTGCTTATACAGTATCTAAGCATTCATCTAGCTGGTTTGTTTTGATCATTAAAGTAGAACATGCACATTAAGATAAATATTCAAATGGTGTAGGATGGATCTCATACTTCCCGTCAACTCTAGCAGCCACTCTTGCCCACTTCTGATGTGTTATCTTGGTGGTTATGGCCACAATGCTAAAAAGGTGTATGGTTATATTGTACTTCCAGTCCATGGGGTCACAGAGTCAGACACGAGTGACTAACACACTTTCACATTGTCTCTGTGCTACAAAAGTTGACACTACTGTGAAATAAAATTCTATTTTATGGCAAGACAAGAAAAATTTAAACAAGAAAAAATTTTTTCTGCCTTTTGGTCTCCTCTCTCCCCTCTACTGTGCATTGTGCATCTTGGATTATGCATGGACCAACCCTCTCCATCAGCAGAAATATCCCCATAGAATGTAAATTGATACAGCCACTATGGAAGACAGTATGGAGATTCCTTAAAAAAACTAGGACTAAAACCACCATATGATCCAGCAACCCCACTCCTAGGCATATACCCTGAGGAAACCAAAACTGAAAAAGATACACATACCCCAATGTTCATTGCAGCACTATTTACAATAGCTAGAACATGGAAGCAACCCAGATGTCCATTGAAAGATGAATAATAAAGTTGTGGTGCATATACACAATGGAGTATAACTCAGCCATAAAAAGGAACACATTTGAGTCAGTTCTAATGAGGTGGATGAACCTAGAACCTATTATACAGAGTGAAGTCAGAAAGAGAAAGATAAATATCACATACTAATGTATATATATGGTATCTAGAAAGATGGTTCTGATGAATTTATTTGCAGGGCAGCAATGGAGAAACAGACATAGAGAATAGACTTATGGACATGGGGAGAGGGGAGGAGAGGGTGAGATGTATGGAGAGAGTAACATGGAAACTTACATTACCATATGTAAAATAGATAGCCAATGGGAATTTGCTGTACATCTCAAGGAACTCAAACACGGGCTCTGTGACAATCTAGAAGGGTGGGATGGGGAGGGAGAGGAGAGGGAGGTTCGGGAGGGAGGGGACATGGATGTACCTATGGCTGATTCTTGTTGATATACGGCAGAAAACCACAAAATTCTGTAAGGCAAACGCCCTTCAATTAAAAAATAAATAAATTAAAAAATAAAAAGAAATATCCCCATAAAGAGCAACATGCTCCTAGCACCAACAAGACAGCTCCTTAAAAGATAACATTCCTTCTTGATCTTGTTAGGACCCGATGACCTACTACTTTGTACTTGGCAGATCTGGATTGTGTAAACTGTCAGTTTACACATTTAGTGTAGAGCTCTGTCTCAAAAAAAAATTTATAGAACTGCTTTGACTTCTAATGGGTGGAACAGTTCTCAGAGCTTTCTGATCTGCAGTTCCTGGGTTATAATCCTCAATTTGGCTTGAATAAAATTTTCCACTTCTTTCTTGGATTGATTGATTAATTTTTCATCAACCCTACACTTCTCCCCCTTCTTCCATTCAGCTTCTGTTAAGGTTTTATTTCTTCTATTTGATAACTTTATGAAATGAATATTGAAACTTCTCTTTCTTGATCCTTAAAATTCAGAATCTCTCCTTTAGCATCTGAGGAAATTGGATTGTGTCATGTTCTACATCTTACTTCCGCTTTGACTGCAGGGAAATAAACCACAGGCAAGTGAGGCATACCTGTGGCTTGATGCACACAGAAATACTGCCTGCGGCATCCTCCCCACTCACCCAATACAAAGCATAGGGCTTTGCGAGCTTAGTTGTGGATTAGATATATCTTCATTTGCATCCATAAGAATGGCTCTTTGTTCTTTATGCAGACAGTTCTTAAATTGTAATATCAGAGGACCCAAAAACACCTCAAAAAGAGAAAGGTCCCTTTTGACTTTGGGAAAAGGGTAAACACACAGTTGGCACCTGCATGTGGATGATGCTTCATGATGCAAACAAGTAAAGGTCCCAGTGGAAGAGAAAGGGATGCTGGCTTCTTGCCAGTCGGGCTGTCCCCAGGTGGGGATGCCATGCTTGCTCTGAGTGCCTATCTGAGGCACATCTAAACTTAGGGCTTTGGCAGCCTGACATGTGTCTGCATTGCCTGCTGCCACCTGGACAAATGACAGCCCAAGAAGTTACCAGAACAATACCTGGGGACTGGGGAATTGGTGTTCTACTGCAAAACGGGGGTTGGGAACTGAAGATCTCTTTTTTTCTTTTGTAGAGCACAGTCTACTTTATCAAAACCTCAGGTCCACCTCCTCCAGCATCCAGCTTTGACCAGCAGGGAATAAAATATGCTTGCAAATGTAACCTCTGATGGGGACTCTGGGAACACTCACCTCAGTGTCAACTGGGCCACCTTAAACATTCTTAGCCTAGGGTCTTATTCTGCCTAAGAATGGCACCTTCTATTCTAAGTTGCTGGCTCCCGAGGCCAGCGGCTCCATTTTCCTGTAGTATGTAATCCATCCCTAGACCGTGGCCCGGCCCCCATGGTTTGTGAGGACCGCACTACCTTTTTCCGCAAGAGACACTCTGTAGTTTTCCAGGAAGATGAGTTTCAACTTGCTTCCAACCACAGGGTCATTGTTCACCACCTCTGCCACTGATGTGATCAGCTTTATGATAAGTTTGGCCATGTAGTATCCAGGGGCAGCCTTGGGGAAGAGTGTGGACATATGAGAAGGCAGGCATGAAGAAGTGGAGAAACGGCAAGAGAGGAGAGCCCCCATGCCCCCAGGGAAGAGAATCAAACTTACTTTGCCACCGATTATAACTGTTCTGGGCACGAATAGCTTCTTTGGGTCTTTCTTAATGCCTGAAAAAGATGGAGATAGGGGATGGAATCGATGACGGTGGACAGCAGGGGTGCTGAGACCTGCACCTCCGGGGGCCTGGCTGGGGGCCGCAAGGGCAACTCACGGTTGTACATGGTGACCACGTGCAGGCAGTTCAGGAGCTGTCGCTTGTACTCGTGGATCCGCTTCACCTGCACGTCGAACATGGAGGACGGGTTGATCTTCACTTTGTACTCCTTCTCCAGGAACTGAGAAAACTTCAGCTTGTTCTCCTGTTGAGACAGAGCATGGGGTCAGAGCCCTTGAGACTCAGAAGGAACCGGTGCAGGGGGTGGTGGTGGTGGTGGTGGTCTGCTTTTAAACACTGGAGCATAAACCCTCCAAGCCAGTGCCCAGGAAAGAATCCGTGTGGGGAAGCCTCACCTGCTTCACGTTGGAGATCTCGCGGAGGAAGATGTCGTCGCCCAGGAAGCTGTTCAGCTTCGTCAGCTGGCTCAAGTCCTTCACGTAGTCCTCCCCGATTTTCTTTCAGTTTAAAGCAAAAGGTGACTTTAATCAGAGAGGGCTGTCAAACCCACACGAGCAGTTTCTGTCCATCTGTGGTGGGTGCTCACGTTCCTAAAACACATCTACACCCCACACACGGAGAAAGGCTTCACTCACAGAAGATGCTAGAGATGCTGTGTGGGAAGAACACTGGCTAGTCCCTCACGTGTGGTTTCAGTGCTTTTGTTGTTTAGTCACTCAGTTGCGTCTGCCTCTTTGTGGACCCCATGGATTGTAGTCTGCCAGGCTTCTCTGTCCATGAGATTTCCCAGGCAAGAAAACTGGAGTGGGTTGCTATTCCTCCTTCAGGGGATCTTCCTGACCCAGGGACGGAAACCATGTCTCCTGCATTAGCAGGTGGATTCTCTGCCACTGAGCCACCGGGAAAACCCATTAGTTTCAGTGGTACTAAGTGTTAAAAACAGAAAATCTACAAAAAAGGGTGACAAAAACTCAGGTTCTGCTAGTCATTTATATGATCTTTGTTATCCTCTTATTAAGTAGGGGTACCACCTGTGTGTCATATGAGTACTGTTAACCAGGGCTAGCTACATAATGTGTGGGGCTTCCTTTTCTGAAATTAAGAATTTTAAGATGGCTACAGCGGAAAATGAAACCAAGCACAGGGCACGTGGGGCTGCACAAGTTGCTGGCTTGCGCCTGATGCCAGCCCTGCTACAGACTGGATTAGCAAATTGTAACTGTGCTCCCTGCCTCCCACATTCCAGTCATGCCCGGCTTCCCCTTAGCACTCCCCCCTTACCTCTGCTATTAACTCTGCCAGCCCCGGGTTGCAGAGTAAGAGCCAGCGCCTTGGAGTGATCCCATTGGTTTTATTCTGAAACTTGTCTGGTTCTAGCTCACTAAAGTCCTTGAATCTGGAGACAGAAGAGACACATCACTGAACTTGGCTGGAATGGCACGTTCCTGCATGCTGGATGAGTTACATTTAAGAAGCAGATAAATTACATTTAATCTTAGAAAGATTAAACAAAAGTGTAGGGAGGGGCTGACAGCAGCTATGGCTGTCATTCTAAAAAGAAATCCATTTGCAATTCAAAATAATGACAAGAAAAAAATCTAAATCACCCCCATATGATTTCCTGGCACTGACATATATATCAGACTTTTGAGCAGAATAGTTTTTTTTTTTGCTCCTAAATCTAGAATTAGGATGGTTAAGAGAGGAAGGTCTTTTCCTTTTAGAGAACAGTTCTTTGTATAGGAAAAAAAAATACTTTTAAATATTTCATGGAGCCTTTCCTCATCTCCAGCGGTAGCCCTGCCTTTACTAGCGCTGTTCTGTTACTGAGCAATGTTAGATCCACTGCGATGGGGACGGAGGCTCACACTTGGGTCTTCACAATGTCCGAGTGGATTTTAGCCACGCCGTTCACAGCGTGGGAGCCCACAATGCAGAGATGGGCCATGTTGATCCTTTTGCCTCCTTCCTCTTCTATCAGAGACATCCTTCTCAGACGGTCGACATCTTTAGGAAACAAGGCAGCAATTTTCTAGGCAAAGGAAGAGAAAGGCCTTACTGATCACTCAGAATTCTGACAACCCTGGCATAACGTCATTCACTTCCCAACCAAAACCTTCCATGGAGTAAATATAAAACTTCACTCCCACAGAGAGGCGCTGGGATGTTAGCCCTGGGGAGATGCCATCCCTCCACTTCACAATATTTTCAAAAAGGTGTTGTTAACAGAGCCCCACCCAGACTTGAATGATTTTGACGTATCAATGACCGAAAGATGTTTGGGCCTCAAGTAAGAGGGAAGACTGTAGCTACCCTTAACATCTCTAGACCTCCTTCTCCAAAGGGTTATGAATCTGTCAAAGTGACTTACATCTAAGTGCTTCTGATTTATCTCGTAAATGATTTGCAAATGTCGAGGAAGCAACTTCTCCACCAGCTCTACAGGCCAGCGCTCCAGGGCTTCTGGGAGCACCGTGTGGTTGGTGTAGGCGAAGGTCTTCTGGGTGATCTCCCATGCCTGGGGGACAGGGGATTGGAGTTAAGGGGGTAGGGTTGTGTGTGTCGGCTGCTTCCCTCTGCAGAGAGGCTGCCTGTAGGTGCACCCCAACCCTCAGGCCAAACATTTCCTCGACTCTGGCCTGTCTGCCACAGGACAATTCTATCTGCACATATACTATTAGGAGGTTCCTGTGCCACAGGACGATTCTATCTGCACATATACTATTAGGAGGTTCCTGAATGGTATAGGTAGTGGGAACATGTTTTCTTGGGGGTGGGAAAAAAAAAGGCAGCAAAACTGTCCAATGAAACTTAAGACAGCATGCTGATAAATCTTCTCTATTATCCTAACTTGTCTTTTGTTTATTAAATAAACAAAATTTGAGGAATAAAGCTTACGTAATGTTCTGAGAAAGTACAAAGTATGATTAGATTCAATGGGGACACTTTCAATTAGCTCTAATCTGAAGCTAGAGAGTTTAATTTAAATCCTTTTAGACACAGAAATGGGAAACACAATATAAGCCTTGATATAGCTACCAAGCTGTGTCCCATTAGCAAGGTATTTATTTCTTAGTCTTACTCACTCCAAGAACTGAGAAATGTCAGCACCAGTGCAAAGTTCACCTTTCCTTGTTGTAATTTATCAAGAGTGACTTATTTTAAAAAAATGTAAAAAGGAGCTTTTGGCAAAATCTCTCAATCACAGATATTCTGGTCACTCAGAAGAAAAAGAAGCCAAACTCTCCAGACCTTGGACCAGGGCAGTTTTTCAATATCCACAAAAATCCTCATCAGCTCAGGGATGGCAAGTGAAGGGTGGGTGTCATTCAGTTGGATGGCAACCTACATGGGAAAGGAGAACATCATGAAGGTGGCCAGCAGCCCATCTCTGGCTTCCTTGTCCTTGTCCATAGCTCACACATGCACCAAACAAGCACCTACCTTTCATGGAACGCTTTAAGTACACTGTAGCTATGCAACTTTTTTAAAAATTGAAGTCGATTTAAAATACTGTGTCAGTTTCAAGTGTACAGCATAGTGATTCAGTTATATATATATAAACACACACACACACATTTGTTTTATAGGTTCTTACAAGCTATTAAGTAATTTCCCCATGCTATACAGTAAATCCTTGCAGCTTATCTGTTTTATGTATAGTAGTGTGTATCTGTTAACCCCACAGTCCTGATTTGTCTCCCCCAACCCACTTTGGTAACCACAAGTTTGTTTTCTACGTCTGTGAGTCTGTTCTGTTTTGCATACAGATACTCAGATTTTTTAGCACTGAGACAGCTGATGAGTAAGTGTGATGGAAGTCCTGATCCTCTCAGTGGTTCCCACCTACATTCAGACTAAGTACTTGCCTGATCTGGGAAGGCATCGAACGCAGTTTTGGTGCTATTGCTGGAGTCAAACTTGGAGGCTTTGAAACGTCGGATGACATCTTGCAAGGTAGCAGCTACCACAAAATACTCCTGCTTCAATCTTAGCTCCTTCCCTTCAAAAAACTTCAAGCCAGAGAGATTGAGTGAGAGGGTTCACACTAGGAGTGGCCAAAACATGACTGGCGTCGCCTGTCCAGGGGCCTGTAACATCTGTGGGATGTCTGGTGGAAGATGGCAGGTCGAAGGCCAAGCATTAGCCTCCTGGAGCTCCATGAAAATAACAGTAAAGGATTTTAGAAAGGCATACTGATAAAGGATGAAGGGAATGGAGAGAATACAACAGCAACAACTTTTTAGAAGTTGAAAAACAGATGGATAAATGGTTTCCTGCATCCCAGAAGATGTAGGAAAGCTGACTCTTGACCTAGCGGGGAAAAGCCAAAGGAACAGCCCAGTGTATACATCGAAGCTCCCCAAAGGCCCAGAAACTGTCCGCATTGTGTGCCTTTAGACATAGGGATGAAGAGGGGGTAAAAAGTTAGTTGAGAGTCTAAGAAGCAGTTGGCCTCACACCTCATCTCCAGTTCCCTCAAATGAACAGTCTCCTTTGCCAACTCAGGCAGAAGGTGCAGATCTAGTCCCTGGAGGTGGCTAAGCAGGTGCAGGTGGAGGCAGGGGCACCATCCCACACTAAAACGGGGGAAGAGGGTTCAGTGAAAGTGTGTGTACTGAACGCTGATACTTTCAGCCTTCTTCTCCCAACCAAATTTGAGAACACAGGCAGTTAGTGTTAATTCCACTGAGGAAAACAGCTGTAAGCATCTTCTCCAGGGAATCTGGCCTGCCCAGAAGAGAGAAACTAAAGCCATGGACATGCAGAGCTCCACCAGGAAGTGGCCCCAACAGGTCACAGGATAGTGAAGCCAAATAGATAAATCCCACCCAGAAGTACAGAGCTCCCCAAAGCTTGTCAGTACCTCTCTCTTTTAGTGGGCACTTAAGGGCCATTAGCCATCTAAGAAAAACTTCTAAAAGATGTTGAAATATAAAAGTTAACTTAGAAGAAACAGAGATTAAAGAACAATTATAAGAATACTATCAATAATATCCTCAGATAAATTAGATATTGTATTCAAGAAATAAGAATAAGATGTTTTAAGAAAATATCTAAAGCAAAAAAAGACTACTCAAAAATTAAAACATGATAGCCAAAGTGAAACAGATTGAGAGAGTTGCGATTGCCCATAAGGTGAGTAAGAAGACAGAGATGATAAATAAAAGACAAGGGGTAAAGAACCAGTTGAGGATGTTTAAGAATTCCAGACCATTTCTCAGAGAGCTGTAGTCCTGTGTTCCCAGACTGAAAGGGGACCCAGGCATGAGGAGTGAAAACAGACTCACACCAAGCACCTCCCCCTCTAAAAAAACTTTCAGTACATTTTAGTACACTTGGAGATGGGGGTTTAGAGGGGGATAGAAGGAGAGGAAGAGGGAGACTAGAAGCTTTCAAAGGGGAAAAAAGCAGAATACAAACAACAGATCAAGAATTCAAATTGCACTGTGTTTTTCAGCAACACCAAAAACTAGATAAAAAAAAAATCTTTGCGTCCTTGATATCCAGGCAAACTACCAATGTGAGGGCAAAATAAAGACCTCTTTCAACATGAAAGGTCTCAAAAAAATTGGCCTCACATGCACCCTTTCCCAGGAAGCCCTAAGCATCAAACAAGCCAAAAGAAAATGCGGGATCCAAACAAATGACCTCAGAGAGCGTAAGAGCACAGAGGTCCTTAGAACGGTGGGAAAGTCGCTCCAAAGACGCCAGTGGAGCAGCCAACCAGGAGAGATCCAGAAGGGACTTCAGAAAGACCGAGTCAACAGAATACCAAAGGTGTTTGAATATACTGAGAGGAAATTTCTACAACTGTGGTAGAGTATAGGATAGATTAGGGCAAAGTACTCGGAAAACCAAGCCAACAAAACAAGCATCAACTCCAGGAAAAACAAAAATTTTGTACAGAAAGGAAAAATAATGACATGATGATATGGATGGGCATAGATCAGCTGTCTTTAGTGTTGACAGGTCATAATAATATAAAGACTAATTGAAGAGCTAGTGAAAATTACCATGTAATTATGTTGAGAGATTGTGTGCTGTGCTTAGTTGCCTAGTCATGTCCAACTCTTTGTGACCCCAGAGTCCACCAGGCTCCTCTGTTCATGAGAATTCTCCAGGCAAGAATACTGGAGTGGGTTGTCATGCCCTCCTTTAGATTCCTCTGAAATGTACTGAAGTTACATTGTTTCTCCCAAAGAAAAAATAACCTATACCATTAAGTTCCTGATAATGCTGCAGCAAATCCACTTACTCCTCCTTGGAGACAGGTTTAACAGCAAGTGGATATCTAGTCTTAGGACCATTTATGTCCTAGTCCCCAAGATCCTTATTTTGTGGCATCTTTGTGGAGCAGACTACTAATTTGGTTGCTTCTGAGATTATTACTTAAAAAAAAAATCATTATAGCTTCCAGAAAATTATTTTACTCATAGAGAAGTTAGACCTAAATACATTTAAATCCATTAAGAATTGATAGTAGTCATTTGAGATTCAGTCCCAAGTGTTTTTTTTTTTAAACTAAGTTGTTTTTAGTGTAAATTTAGGAATGATCTGCAGTCCGTGTGCTGCAGTCCATGGGGTTGCAGAGTCAGACATGACAGGGTGACTGAACAACAGCAACAGGAATGATCGCCTTTAAGAAAAAGTTTAACAAGATAAATCAGTGGCATAAGAAACAAGTGTCTGCTCCTGGGTCTGTTCTGAGGCCCATGACCCCCACCTCTCCTGGAGGCAAAGGGGCAGAGGAGACCCATGAGTGAGGGGAAGAGGACAGGCAGGACCCCTCCAGGGACTTCTGATGCTGAGGATGAAACTCCTGTTTGGAAAGGAAGAAGTGCTTTATCTCAGCTGCATCTCATCTTTTATATCCAGGTTTTGCTTTGAAATACATGGACAGAGCCTCCCAAATAAGGATGGGTGAAACACCAGTTCTGATTTCATGAACCGTACAAATTTGTTTTGTATGGAGGGGAACTCAATATGCCAGCAAATTTGGAAAACTCAGCAGTGGCCACAGGACTGGAAAAGGTCAGTTTTCATTCCACTCCCAAAGAAAGGCAATGCCAAAGAATGCTTAAACTATCATACAATTGCACTCATCTCACACGCTAGTAAAGTAATGCTCAAAATTCTCCAAGCCAGGCTTCAGCAATATGTGAACTGTGAACTTCCTGATGTTCAAGCTGGTTTTAGAAAAGGCAGAGGAACCAGAGATCAAATTGCCAACATCCACTGGATCATGGAAAAAGCAAGAGAGTTCCAGAAAAACATCTACTTCTGCTTTATTGACTATGCCAAAGCTTTTGACTGTGTGGATCACAATCAACTGTGGAAAATTCTGAAACAGATGGGAATACCAGACCACCTGATCTGCCTCTTGAGAAATCTGTATGCAGGTCAGGAAGCAACAGTTAGAACTGGACATGGAACAACAGACTGGTTCCAAATAGGAAAAGGAGTTCGTCAAGGCTGTATATTGTCACCCTGTTTATTTAACTTATATGCAGAGTACATCATGAGAAACGATGGACTGCGAGAAACACAAGTTAGAATCAAGATTGCCGGGAGAAATATCAATAACCTCAGATATGCAGATGACACCACCCTTATGGCAGAAAGTGAAGAGGAACTCAAAAGCCTCTTGATGAAAGTGAAAGTGGAGAGTAAAAAGTTGGCTTAAAGCTCAACATTCAGAAAACGAAGATCATGGCATCTGGTCCCACCACTTCATGGAAAATAGATGGGGAAACAGTGGAAACAGTGTCAGACTTTATTTTGAGGGGCTCCAAAATCACTACAGATGGTGATTGCAGCCATGAAATTAAAAGACACTTACTCCTTGGAAGGAAAGTTATGACCAACCTAGATAGCATATTCAAAAGCAGAGACATTACTTGGCCAACAAAGGTTCATCTAGTCAAGGCTATGGTTTTTCCTGTGGTCATGTATGGATGTGAGAGTTGGACTGTGAAGAAGGCTGAGTGCCGAAGAATTGATGCTTTTGAACTGTGGTGTTGAAGAAGACTCTTGAGAGTCCCTTGGACTGCAAGGAGATCCAACCAGTCCATTCTGAAGGAGATCAGCCCTGGGATTTCTTTGGAAGGAATGATACTAAAGCTGAAACTCCAGTACTTTGGCCACCTCATGCGAAGAGTTGACTCATTGGAAAAGACTGATGCTGGGAGGGATTGGAGGCAGGAGGAGAAGGGGACGACAGAGGATGAGATGGCTGGATGGCATCAATGACTCGATGGACGTGAGTCTGAGTGAACTCTGGGAGTTGGTGATGGACAGGGAGGCCTGGTGTGCTGCGATTCATGGGGTCGCAAAGAGTCGGACACTACTGAGTGACTGATCTAATCTGATCTGATCTGATGGAGGGGAAGGGCAATCTAGACAATGCAGGATGAGATATGGAGATTATTCCTCATTGACAGGAAAAAAAAACATTATTAAGTATGTGCTTTATGGCTACTGAATAGGCACTTGTGAAATAACCCACTTCTGTTTCCACTGAGAAAGCCAGCTTGACCACTCACATTATCATTGGGATAGAGGACCCGGGAGATGTTCTCGGCCAGATTCCGGTCCAGCACGGCCTGAATGTAGTCTCCAACATTAACTGAAGGAAATGTTAGAAAAATCAATAAACAGACAGGCCAGCTGCTGTCTTCAGAACCCCCATGATCTCACCTGATGCTTGCTGAATACCCTGCTTGTTGAATACCCCTTTTTGGGGGCCAGGGACTGATTTTGTGGAAGACAATTTCTCCATGGACTTAGAGTGAGGGGGATGGTTTGGGATGATTTAAGCACACTACATTTAGTGTGGATTTTATTTCTAATCTAATGCCACTACTAATCTGACAGAAGGTACTGGTCCCTGGCCCAAAGGCTGGGGACCTTCTGCCATGTGGGGTTCCTAAAATTCCTAAAAATTCAAAAGGATTTCAGCAAAACTTCAAGCTCTGATTCACAGGAGAGTCTATGAAGGTCAGACTGGAGGACTGCTTTAACCGTGTTCTCCATACCTGCTCCATAAAATGCTTAGACACTAAAGAGTTCATATCAGAAACTCAGCTCACTTTGGTTCTAATTAGTAAAGAAAAAGATTAAAGACACACGAGCCCGCGCTGCACTCACAGTCTCTGAGGTTGAAGTCATTGGGCGCCCGAGCAGACCAGAGGCGCATCGTGTTGACCGTGTTGTTCAGGTACCCAGGCACCGGGGTGTCATATGGGAGGGCCAGGACCACCTGCGGGGCGAAACCAAGGCAGCTGCTCACTGGTGCCCATGGAGGAGGGTGGAGGGTGCACAGAGCTGGGAGACAGCAACGGGAATTTGTTTCCTGGCTCCATCATCAACTCAGATCGTATGATCCCTAAACCAAGACGAGGCTCCCAGGGCTGGAGTGTCCTCCTCCCACTGGAACAATCTGAATGGCTGGAACGACCCAGACAGATGAACCCCTATATCAGTTTCACGTTGACTTCCCTTTGTGTCTTTTGCCCTGATCTGGATGCAAATCTTTTGCATTTCAGATCAAGCCATTGCTCTAAGAATAACAAAATATGATGTACAAAGTAGCAAATGTGAATCTGTACCCATTAAGAATAGTAATCAGGATAAGTTTCATGTTGATTATTCGATGATCTGATTTCAAATATGGTGAAAAATCAATGGAGTAGGAAATGTACGAAGATAAACATGACATACGATGTTTAAAATGCTATGCTAGATTTTTCACAGTTACATGAAGAAGAGTTGTTTTAGTGATCTAACAAATCAGCTGATAATTAGCTGAGATGGGTCTAAGAGGCCAGCTTTGGAAAAATTTAGCTCAATATTTGTGATAGTCATGGAAATAGAGAACAGGAAGATGAACTGCATTTTACATGACTTTAAAATTTTTGTGAGGAAAGACACTTCTATTCCCTGCCTCATCAGAGTCAATCTCCAAGGAAGGGGAATGACAGAATGGTTGAATTGGTGGATGCTAGAGATCATTTAGTGCAACTTACTCATTTCAGATATGAAGGGAATGAGGCTGAGAAGTGACCTACCCAAGGTCACAGACAGTGGTAGTGTTGAAACCTAACCACAGATCTCTTTAATTTGGTCTGCTGAATTATAAACGAATGAAGGACTCTAGTCTATATCAATGACATATATTCAGTCATACTTTCATGAACATCATAATCATAAAGTAACAAATCACACTGACTTGAATATCTTTTACTAGGAAATTAAGGTCTCTGGAGATTCTTAAAGCAAGTTGTGATCAATCAGAAAGTCATTTACAGAGTGGGACTGAGCCCGGATTCAAACATGACTCATCTTTCTGACCCTGGCAGCATAACTGAGGCAGCTGGGGAAGCGCATGGCTCGGAAGTCCCTTTAGAGAACTTCAGGGAGAAATCGCCACCTCGGTGCTGACATGAGGCTGTGCCTTCTCTGGGATGCTCTCATGGTGGTGGGAGCATGAGAGCTGGGACTCCCTCAGGAGCCTGCGCACTTGCTCAGAGCTGTGGTGCAGTGTGAGGCTCTTCCTGAGAACTCCTTCTTTCCCTCTCTCTTCACAGGTGTCACACCTGTGCAGTCTGAACGAATTCCCCCTTCCCCCTGTCCCCTTCCCCCTAATTTTTCATAGCATTTCTGCAATAGGTCACTTGCACTTCTAATTCTCCCTGCCATCTGCTTCCTTGAGGACCTGAACTGACACAATAATAACACAGACAGTTCAGTTTGCTGGAAGCCCTCAAACAGGCACACACCAGGTCTGACTTCATGCTCTCTGACCTCACTAGTTACAAATCTGGGGGCTGATCAGGCAATAGCATCAATCCATAAAGTTCTGCACGAGGAGGGTGAGCTCACTCTTTATTACATCTGCCCCATAACCTTGCCTTTGTGGGCACAGAAAAATACATTCTCCCCAATTGGATTTCTAGATATATTATGAAACTGTCTAGAGGTACTTTGTAAATACATCATCAGGTCATCATAAGGTTATCAGTGGGACCTATGGAGTAAACAGAATGCTTCCAGGATTGAATGTGTAAAGTGCATACATTTAAATAGATCAGAAGCCTCTGGAAGTTTTAGACATCAAATACTTGCTAGTTTAACACTCAAAACATGTGAGAATTCTTTGGGCATATTAACAATTGATTTGTTGCAGTTTTCCTGATCCTATTTGTAAGCAACTATAACTCAGACTGTGGTCTATTGTTTGACCAAAATAGAAGTGGAGGAGATATAAGGGAATGTCTTGAAATCACCATATTAACTTATTCCTTATATCATTACATATAATGACCTATTTTAGCTTCTAATCCATTACTTCATATGCTGCAAAAAAAAAAAAGACTTTTTAAAAAAAGTTTTACTTTTCTGAACTGTGACTAGCTTTGCATGGATTAGCAGAATAAAGCATTAGTTTAAAAGTCTGCTATAACATGGGTCTTGATTCTTCTAAGATAAAATGAAGCATTTATTTATGAAGATTAGTCCACTGAATGTAGCATTACAAGACTGAATTTTGCCCCTGATTCTTCTATATAACAAAGAACATTTCTCTGGTCTTTACCATTTTCTTTAAGCTTTTAAAGAATGGCCAATGAAACATCTTTTCTGGCCTAAGACTGTATTTACTAAACAAATATCTCAAGTGGAACCTCCTGACTGGACAATACAGTCCAACAGTGCTTAGGGGTTTTTTATCAGGAAGTATGAGGACAGCAAAGCACAGCTCCTCCACTGGAGGGGCTGAAAAATAAATTGTTCAGTAAAGAAGGCAATGGCACCCCACTCCAGCACTCTTGCCTGGAAAATCCCATGGATGGAGGAGCCTGGTAGGCTGCAGTCCACGGGTCCCTAAGAGTCGGACACGACTGAGTGACTTCACTTTCACTTTTCACTTTCCTGCATTGGAGAAGGAAATGGGAACCCACTCCAGTGTTCTTGCCTGGGGAATCCCAGGGACGGGGGAGCCTGGTAGGCTGCAGTCCACGGGTCCCTAAGAGTCGGACATGACTGAGTGACTTCACTTTCACTTTTCACTTTCATGCATTGGAGAAGGAAATGGCAACCCACTCCAGTGTTCTTGCCTGGAGAATCCCAGGGACGAGGGAAACTGGTGGGCTGCTGTCTCTGGGGTCGCATAGAGTCGGATACGACTGAAGTGACTTAGCAGCAGCAGCAACAGGGTAATACTCTATTCTGCATGTGTGCATGCTAAGTTGCTTCAGTTGTGTCTGACTTTTTGTGATTCTGAACTATAGCCTGCCAGGCTCCTCTGTCCATGGGATTCTCCAGGCAAGAATACTGGAGTAGGTTGCCATTTCCTCCTCCAGGGGATCTTCTTGACCCAGGGATCAAACCGGAAACCTGAGCCTCTTATGTCTCCTGCAATTGGCATGCAGGGAATGCCGGAGCTGGGGCAGAATCTGCCCCTGCCTGCCCTCGGGCTAGGGGCAGGATAAATACATGTCCAGGAATTAAGTACACTTGGATGGACACCAGCATTATTTCTCTAGCAGTGATCTGGCACATAATAACAGCATGTACTTTGCAATATTTTGTGTTGTTTTTCTTGACTTTGTAATGAAAAATTTTGGTAATCCATTGAATAAATACTTCAATTTTAAAATATTTACCCCTTAGAATTTACAAGTCAATGTACATATGGCAGTGGTGTGAGGAATGACATTTAACTTTATTCACTCTTGGTTTCAACAACGGTACATAAAACTAGAGAGCTAAGCATGCTGGGATTATAGAATTGATTAATCTCTGATAAAGTAGATGACGAAATGACTCTGGTAAGTCACTTGATCTTAGGGAAGTCACTTCTCTCTTGACCTCAGCACCCTGGTCTCCAAAATGCATGGGTTTCACTAAGAGAAGTAACACATTTATTTATAAAAATACATTGTTATTCAACATACAATACACTATACTGAATACCATCTACACATCATGCTGTGTTGTCCTCTGTACAACGCTCAGCGTGAGGACTCTTGAAATACCTGGGTGTCGGTCCATTTGGTCCCAGCCTCTGTGTGCTCTACTCTTCCATAGAAGTGAACAGGCAGCATGAACTCAGGGCGGGCCTTCTCCCAGGGGTTTCCATGCCTGAGCCAATCATCTGCTTCTTCTATCTGCAAAAAGGACATGGCTTATAATTTGTTTTTCAGGAGATATGGACCTAACCCTTCAATTATATCAAATCAAAAATATTTTTGACTGGATCAACTCAGTACTGCTTTGGCAAGAAAGATGTTGGTTCTGTCAACCTCAATTCATCTTTGTTATTATCATACAGCCTAAATCAACAATACTCGGTAATATTGCTCTAAATGTTTTATATATATATTATTGTGTTTAATTCTCATAGCAATCCTGTAGGAGGGAACTTACAGCTTCTCCCTTTTTTTTTTTTTTTCAATTTTATTTAATTTTTAAACTTTACATAATTGTATTAGTTTTGCCAAATATCAAAATGAATCCGCCACAGGTATACATGTGTTCCCCATCCTGAACCCTCCTCCCTCCTCCCTCCCCATACCATCCCTCTGGGTCGTCCCAGTGCACTAGCCCCAAGCATCCAGTATCGTGCATCGAACCTGGACTGGCATCTCGTTTCATACATGATATTTCACATGTTTCAATGCCATTCTCCCAAATCTTCCCACCCTCTCCCTCCCCCATAGAGTCCACAATAACCCTGTGTACGAGACAGCAAAAGAGACACTGATGTATAGAACAGCTTCTCCCTTTTTAAAGGGAACTATAATTGCTCAAAGTTGCATGGACAGTGAATGATGCAGATAAGATTTGATGGTAGGTCTGTCGGTTCATCAATTGAAGAATTGATGCTTTGAACTGTGGTGTTGGAGAAGACTCTTGAGAGTCCCTTGGAATTCAAGGAGATCAAACCAGTCAGTCCTAAAGGAAATTAATCCTGAATATTCCTTGGAAAGACTGATGCTGAAGCTGAAGCTCCAATACTTTGGCCACCAGATGCTGGCCTGACTCATTGGAAAAGACCCTGATGCTGGGAATAATTGAAGGCAGGAGGAGAAGGGGACGACAGAAGATGAGATGGTTGGATGACATCACCGACTCGATGGACACGAGCCTGAACAAGCTCCAGGAGTTGGTGATGGACAGGGAAGCCTGTTGTGCTGCAGTCCATGGAGTCACAGAGTTGGACCCAACTGAGTGACAGAACTGAACTAAACTGTGGGTTCCAAAGCCTGTGCCTTAACATCTGGGAAGCCAACTGTCTAGCTTGAGGGAAAGAGAGGCCTCCCAGTGGTATTTACATGGTGTAGGACCTGATGGGTCCTACATCATGATTTTCTGTCAAGAGCTTTGTGCCTAGAAAGCATAGAATCAGTGGAGAAAAGCTACTCATAGAAAGCTCCCTTATTTCAGCATAGGTACAGAACACTATAACTTTTTTTTTCCATTAAAAAAAAATTGAAGTATAGTTGATCTACAATACTGTGTTAGTTCCAGGTGTTTAGCATAGCGACAGTGCTTTTGCAGGTTATATTCCATTACAGGGTATTATAAGATAACAGGTATAATTTCTTGTGCTATACAGTGTATCCTTGTTGCTTATCTGTTTTACACATAGTTTGCTAATCCCATACCCCTAATTTGTCCCTCTCCTCTTCCTTCTCCCATTTGGTAACCACAAGTTCGTTTTCTATATCTGTGAATCTATTCTGCATATGCATTCATTTGTATTATTTTTTAGATTCCACATATAAGTGATAACATATTGTATCTGTCTTTCTCTGTGTGACCTATTTCACTAGGCATAATAAGTGTAATATTCTCCACATCCATCCATGATACTGCGAGTGGCAGCATTTCTTGTTTATGGCTGAGTAATATTTCATGGCATATATATATCATATTTTTATCCGTTCATCTGTTGATGGGCACTTGGGTTGCTTCCATATCTTGACAATTATAAATAGTGCTGCTATGAACATTGGGGTGCATGTATGTTTTTGAATTAGTGTTTTCATTTTTTCCAGATATATGCCCATGAATGGAATTGCTAGAATATATGGTAGTTCTGTTTTTAGTTTTTTAAGGATTGTCCATTGAGTCCCACAGTGGCTGCACCAATTTATATGCCCACCAACAGAATACCATTACATTTTGTAGTCTTTGTTTAATTTAATCCTCATGTAATTTTGATCTGATAATGAACTAATACAGTTCATTTTGAAAATAACATACTAACAAGGTAAGGAATTTATTTTATTGATAACTTCAATGTATCCCCACGCAGTTATGTCAGTTTATAACAAAATATTTCTTATACAATTTTAAAAATCAGAATTTGTATTTAGGGCATCCTGGACATCAAATAAATTTTGTTTTCTATAAAAAAACATAAAAATACCATAACAATGACAAAACATATGGTGGGAGGGGGTTACATTTTTAAAGATATTATTAGTGAAAACTTTAAAATATTGTATATATATTAAAAGATGGAATTGTGTTCTGGAAAGGAGGGAGGGTTAAGGTTTTTTAATACAAAGTTCTCTTGTCAATGAAATTACCCCAAATATGGTTATTTTACCTATTTGCTGCCTCACCCTTCCCTCATAGAAAACTCAGCTTTAGTTTAAAGAGATATTAATTATGAATTATCACACAATGCTGGATGCTTCATGATAACCTATATACGAGTTCAGTGTCTGCCCCAGGCAGTGTGGAGAGAGGTGAACAAACACAGCTAACTTTTGAGATATTAGATAAAACATTAATGTCAATAGCCAGACAAGCTAACACATATCCATTTATTCAAACACTGATCATGACTTTATATTGGGAATGCCAGTAAGCTGCCTGTTAACAGGAACTACCAGCAACATGATGAATGAAGAGGGGACTCACAGAAACAACATCTTTAGATAGAAAGTCTGGAGTTAGAGAGCTGCTGGAGACAGGAGAATGTAGCAGATGCAGGAAGGGAAGGCTGGACCTAGATGTGAGCTAATCAGTAAAATGCATCCTGTTCAAATGCAGAGTCTCAGGCAGTATGGGGTGGGGGTCTCAAAATCTGCATTTAAAAGTCTGCCTTTTAACATGAAGACACTGGGTACACGGTGCAGCCTGGAGCTACATGGTAATACAAAGTCAGGAACTATAATTCAGATCTGAGACTTCCGCTATCCCCGTCATAAAGAGAACAAAAAAGACAATGAAAATTTAACAAGGAAAGGACTGAATTTTTATCAATTGATAAGAGATTGGTAAAGTTAGAGCCCACTAGCTCATATTAATAACTAGAAATTTGATGAAAAATAAATGAGAATGTCCACAAAGCATCAAACATCCTTAATTACAAAACACTTCGTGCTGCACTTAGGCAAGGGGGCAGGTTCTGGGTTTCAAATACTGATCAATGTGAACACTGCTTTCTATAACAGGAATGAACCTTAGGGCCTAGATGCCTCATTTCAGCACCCAGGACTGTTGTTAATATGCATCTTCAGGTTGTACGTGAACCAGGAGGACAGTGAGCCAGAAACAGCTTTCCTCTCAAAAAATGTGCACAGGTTAAGGGGACAACATATTTTCTGCTGATAAATGCAGCAGATTCAGACTGCTCTCCCCTCAAGCAGAATGAAATGCCCATAGAAGAGAAACTGAACTCCGGGCTTCCCACCACCAGCCCCTCCCAGCCTCCCGTGCAAGTCCGAGCTCGTATTTGCTCTTTTGAGGACACACTGTCAAGTGATAAGGGACTGACTAGTCAGCCAGTCACTTTCAACGCAATCCAGTGTTGGTCTGATTTTTCCCCACCAAATAATGGCTGATTTTAATTCCACTGGGTTACTTAACACATTCTGTAGGAGAATAGAACTCCTAGCTTGCTATTCTTTATTGAGTCTCTTCTTGATTTTGGCAAGGAATCTGTCAATAATTCCCTCAATTATACAAAGCTTGTTTTTAAGGTAAATTGAAGCATAAATGCTTCATAAATACAAGCTGGTCTGAGCAGATCAGAAGAGAAAGAGAGAACTACCCCCCACCCAATCCACCAAGGCTGTGGGGTGGTGATAAACCTCCTCTCTATCCTGCTTCCTTCCAGCAAATTAGTTTGTAAATTTAGATTTCCATGTAGCCAGTGATCCCTGAATGCCCCAGCTTGCGAAGCCACATGAATAGCCGGGGCCAGATGGGAGGAGAGCTTTCATTTATATCTAAGTGGGCTGTTTGGATCTGAACATCCCAGATGAAAAGGAGCTGAGATAAAGCAAGCAGAAGACTTGGAGTGAGGAGCAAAGTGCCCCTCTGGGTAGGGGTGAGGAGTGTGTGGCAGCTGGATCTGGTATCTTCCTAGAGAAATTACTCAATGGAATCTGTTCCTGCCAGCATGGAAGCAGAGGTCAGCTCAGGGTCTCAGTCAGTGATTGAATACTAAGAAATGCTTTTCCTCTCAATTGTGGGCTACACAGGACATGAAGAATCAGTGAGTAAAAATCAGGTGGTGTCAACAAACTTTGCTGTCTGATGGTATCAATCATTGATAAATGTTTCTGGGGAATACTGAGAACCCAACAGTGGTCACAGGAAGCTTGCTGGGTAATGTGAACTGTGCATGGCTAGTCAGAGCAGGCTGGGAACGGGCTCTAAGAGACAGAAGGTTCCAGCAGATGGCTCGATTTAACCCTGAGATTTCTACTGCCAGCATATTTTTCCACCCAGAACTTTAGCACGTGACTGTTAAACTTTAATGTGAGGCTGTCGCAATTGCCTTCCCCCTTTCCCTCCCAGTGTCCAGTCATTTTCAGAGAACTATTCCTGATAAGGTTTCTATGATCCCCAGTAGAGTTCAAGGTAGGTCAAGCATTTTAGCAATAAAATTATTTTCTTTGAGGGCAGGGTGGAGTTCACAAAGAACACTTTGTTACTCCAAATCTTCTTTGAAGAGAGCCTTCGAAAACTGAAAGTCTAGCACCCTTTAAAAATCTTCCTAGCCTGTGCAATTTTCATCAGCCTTTTCTATGGTAAGAGCAACCCTGTAGCTGATATGAGTCGGGGAGTGATCATGGGCTGAAAAAGCAGGTTGCTTTCCTGAAAGAGATACATATATATATATAAATGGAAACAGTTTCTTTTTTATGGTATGATGTATTTTATCTTTGCTCTTTAAAATCCCATCCCAGTGAGCAATGGCTATGGTAGATAAAATGAGGTGTCTTTCTGACTCAATTTCAAGTTATAACAAAAGAAGTGATGAAGGATAGTGAAGCTAGCTTTGAAGACTAGCCAAAGCCATTTGGTCTCTCTTTTTCCCTTAAAACGCTGGGGATGTATACTTCTTGGGTCTCACAGGAGAGAAGGGAAGGCTTCCTGGAATAAGGCCATTTAAAGGTAGCAAAGGTCAAAGGTGTGAATAACAGAGTGGTCTTTCATAAGACTTTGGGGAAAATGCACTTGAAAGAATTTTCTTGAGATTGAGCAGCTGAATTTAAAATGACATCTTTCACAGAAAAGTAAAAAATAAAATCCTTAAACATTGTGGGGTATAATGAGTATCACACAGGATACAAAGACTGAGAATGAATACCATGTATTGCTTGGTTACGGTGTGTTAAAATCTTGGTCCTGCTGGAAATGCCTGCCAAGCTAGGCTTCTTACCATGTAACCCTAGATTTCTTCATTGTAAAAGGCAGCCAATTATTTTTTCTAACTTTTTATGATTATAAAATACACATTTCTTATAGACTCTGACTCATGTAGAAGAATAAAAGGATAGTCAAAGTCACCCATAATCCTATCTCCCAGAGATAATTACTACTGAACCTTTGAGATATGTGTGTGTGTGTGTGTGTGTGTGTATATATACACATACATATATACTTTTTTTCCCTAGCATTTTGTCTTTTTTGCTTCCTTTGGATAGGTCATACTATTCACATGATCCTATATCCCTTTTTTTTCAACTAACATAAACAATTCCCCATTTTACTATAATTAATCAAAAACATAGTATCAATGGCTATATTAATATATTATACAATGCCACAATTTGTGAAAGTATCCTCCTTTTATTAGGGAAAATTAACATTCTTGAGTACCTACTTGTGTGCCAGACATTTTACATATTTTTATCATAATTTTGGGAAGCTGGCATCTCTATTTTGCAGACAAGAAAACCCAGGTTCAGAGAAGTTAAGTAACCTAATAAAGGCAACATAACTCATAAGGGTAATGAGTTGCAATTAGGCCTCAAATTAGAAATGAGATCTCAAGTTAGAGCCCAAATGTTTTTTCCTACCCAATACTGCCTCCTAATTGGTTTAGGAGTAGCTGAAGATACCGGTCCCATCACTTCATGGCAAATAGATGGGGAAACAGTGGAAACAGTGGCTGACTTTATTTTTTTTGGCTCCAAAATCACTGCAGATGGTGATTGCAGCCATGAAATTAAAAGATACTTACTCCTTGGAAAGAAAGTTATGACCAACCTAGACAGCATATTAAAAAGCAGAGACATTACTTTGTCAACAAAGGTCTGTTTAATCAAGGCTATGGTTTTTCCAGTAGTCATGTATGGATGTGAGAGTTGGACCATAAAGAAAGCTGAGTGCCAAAGAATTGATGCTTTTGAACTGTGGTGTTGGAGAAGACTCTTGAGAGTCCCTTGGACTGCAAGGAGATCCACCCAGTCCATCCTAAAGGAGATCACTCCTGCGTGTTCATTGGAAGGACTGGTACTGAAGCTGAAACTCCAATACTGTGGCCACCTGATGTGAAGAGCTGACTCATTTGAAAAGACTCTGATGCTGGGAAAGATTGAGGGCAGGAGGAGAAGGGGACGACAGAAGATAAGATGGTTGGATGGCATCACCGACTCAATGGACATGGGTTTGGGTAGACTCTGGCAGTTGGTGATGGATAGGGAGGCCTGGCATGCTGCGGTTCATGGGGTCGCAAAGAGTCTAACACGACTAAGTGACTGAACTGAACTGAATTGAAGATGCATTGGTGGTGGTGGTTTAGTCGCTAAGTTGTGTCAGACTCTTGCAACCCCACGGACTGTAGCCCACCAGGCTCCTCTGTCCATGGGATTTTCCAAGAAAGGAATATTGGAGTGGTTTGCCATTTCCTTCTCCAGGGATTGAACTCAGGTCTTCTGCATTGCAGGCAGTCTCTTGAATTGCAAGCAGATTCTTTACCAACTGAGCCACCAGGGAAGCCCCTGAAGATACACTGGTCCTTAACAAAATTTGGAAGTTTGTCTTTCAATAGTTTCCCAATATTCTCCTTCTGGGACTTTCCTCAATGCAACCTCTCATCAAATCAAATCTTTTAGTACCTACTTTCCTTGGCCCAGAAAGTGTCCAAATACTGAAGGAGGAGAAAGCAGATGGTGACGACACTCAGCTTCTCATCCTTCCCCTCTCTAGGGATTAGCTGCAGCCTAGGTCCCCCAACCCAATGCCTGAGTGCGCTGCCTTTGGACTGACTCTTAGAACTCTGACAAGGGCTTAGAGAGGTCAGGCTTTTTTGAAAATCCAGTATCTTTGGGGTATGGGTATGAGACAAGGATAGGGAGAAAGAGAAAGCCTAAATCACATTTAACATCAAGGAAAACTGTCCGTGCATGGACAGCTATATGACTGTAGCTCAAAGGATTACTAAAGACAAACAGAAACAAATACTTAAGAATCTGGTTTGGTTATATGAAAATAAAATGAGAGTCATTTATATGGATTAATTACTATTTGTGCAATTTTCTATGGGGCACTATAATTACACATATTAAATATGTGCCAGATTTATTTGATATAATAGTTAACAAGGCTGCCTACTGTTATCTTATATTAAAAAAAGCAGAAAACTGAGTTTATATATCTTATAAGATAGGCATATTAAAATGTGAGTTTGAGCAACCTCCGGGAGATAGTGAAAGACAGGAAAGCCTGGCATGCTGCAGTCCACGGTGTCACAAAAAGTTGGACACAACTGAGCGACTGAACAACAAAGGCATACTAAGGCGGGCAAGACTCTGAATGTGGAAAAGAAGACTTATTGTGACTGGGAAATCTGGGGATGCAGATTTACCAAAAGTGTGATCTGAGGTGACTTCACCTCTTAAGAGCCTCAGTTTTCTCACCTACAAAGATGGTGACATGCTTCCTACCTGCAAGGGCTACTGGCAAAGATCATGAATCAAAAGACATGCTCCTCCATTTTGCATGCTGCAGAGATAGGACACTGCCCATTACAGGTGGTCTGCATTCAGGTACTCGGTGACAAGTATCTTCATGACTCTCTAGCATCCTTATGAGTCTGGCACTGTAAAAGATGCTATAGATCTGGTGGTGAATGATACTGGTGACACTGGCAGGCTCTCGGCTCTTATGGAGCTTATATCGCAAAGTGGGAAGACTGACAGAATTCACAGATGTCAATCAAATGCTACAGACATTAGTAGCGCCCTCTGTTAAATTCTGTAAATTATAAATCAGCCAGAACATCAAGGCAAAATTTTACTGACAAAATTAAAAATATGAGTCACATACCTGCCATCCATCTCGAATCTTCTGATTGAAGATTCCATATTCATATCGGATGCCATAGCCATAGGCTGCAAGCCCCAGAGTTGCCATGGAATCCAGGAAGCAGGCTAAATTAAATCGAGCACAAGCAAAAGACAGAGTTATCAAGGTAAGTAAAAATTTGTCTTTCTCTAAAAAACAAGGCAGCCACAAAACATTTTTCTATGAGAAACCATATTTATATTTTAAAGCACAGAGACTGCTGCACAGTGAGTATTAATTTTTTAAAGTCACATTTTCCCCAATTATAATAAAATAAATACCATAGAAAAGTTAGAAAATACAAAAATGCATACAGAAGAAAACAAACATCATTTATTATCTCACTATCTAGAAACTACTACTGCGTTCATGTTGGCATTCCATTTGAGAATAGCTAAGGAAAGCTAAGCTAAGCAAAGAGTCGGACACGACTGAGCAACTGAACTCAACTGAACTGAAGGAAACTGGTCTGTGTTAGCCATGTCTTTTATTGTGCCTGTCCCTCGCACTGCCCTTTCTAGGGAAACCTGTCTCCATGCCCCCTTGCTTGAAAAGACATGTATAATTTACATGCGACCTGTCTGACCGACTGGGACATCTGTGGCAGACTCTCTTTCTGGCTGATGGAATTCCAGTGTTGTTCACATACCAGGTTATGCTTCAGGGAGGCTGGACCTGGAAGTGAATATTGCTTGACTAAACTTCTAGGCTAATCATAGTAATTTTATGTCCTTCACCAGTTTTGGTTTTGGCCTGAGCATACGATGAATCATTCTATCCAATGAGAGCTGCTAGGAGGTCTGCTGGGTACAATTAAAGATTCTCCTTACTGCTGCTGTCTTTTTTCCATAAAAAGTCAAAAGAACCACAGAGATGCAGAGTCCTGACTGAACTGTGCTGCTGAATAAATAAACCTTGGAATGGCCAAACTCTAGAGTTGTTCTGTGATAATACACGGCCTTGTTGGCTGAATTTTTTTAAATTTATTTTCGTTTTGGTTCTGTGTTGCTGCACTCAGGCTTTCTCTAGCTGTGGTAAGCAGGGGCTACTCTCTAGCTGTAGTGCACAAGGCTTCTCGTTGCAGTGGCTTCTCTTGTGGCACAAGGGTCCTAGAGTGCAGGCTCAGTGGATGTGCACAGGCTTGGCTGACTCATGCTGCATAGGATCTTCCCGGACCAGGAATCAAACCTGTGTCCCTTGCACTGGCAGGCAAATTCCTAACCACTGGACCACCAGGGAAGTCCAGGATGCATATTTTTAATTTAATGGTATTGGTATTCTATTTTTAATATTTTCCTCTATATTTGTTGAAAAATAATTTCTGGATTAAAAACTCAAACTGAATCCATACAAAAAAGGATATTCATTAATTAAATCGAACCAATACTATAACAAGTGTATCACTGCCTACTAGTCAATCAAAAAGCAAAATGTCCAATGCACAAAAGGATAACACAATGGCTAAACAACTTCAGTCCTACCACACAAGTATGTGAATTGAGCAGTTGGGAACAGTGAAGTGAAGGGCCCACTGTGGAAACCCTTCAGGGCACAGGAAGCATCTGGTTAGCTTTGGGGTTTGAAGCAATGTCTCTAAACTTTTTAAGCAATGTCTCTTTTGTTCAAGTTCCTTTCTCTACTGTCTGTCTGTCTTGCTTGCTGGCTTGCTAAGTTGCTTCAGTCGTGTCTGACTTTGTGCGACCCCATAGATAGCAGCCCACCAGGCTCCCCCGTCCCTGGGATTCTCCAGGCAAGAACACTGGAGTGGGTTGCCATTTCCTTCTCCAATGCATGAAAGTGAAAAGTGAAAGTGAAGTTGCTCAGTCGTGTCTCTTAGCGACCTCACGGATTGCAGCCCACCAGGCTCCTCCGTCCATGGGATTTTCCAGGCAAGAGTACTGGAGTGGGGTGCCATCGCCTTCTCTGACTGTCTGTCTAGAACTGGTCGAACCACAGTGCAGAGCCAAAAACAAATACATCTACTACTAGGTCACACCTTGCACTTCTCCTATACAGTCTGCTGGTTCTATAGGAATAGTCTTGCTTGGCATCTGAGAAGGTGTCAATAGCCAGACAACACAGCACATTCACGATGTCGCTTACCAGCAAGCCTCCCAAGACCACCATTGCCAAGCCCAGCATCTTCTTCAATTTCTTCTAACTCCTCCATATCCAATCCAAGCTGGGGATGAAAGGAAAACAACACTGAACGTGGATACAAACAAGCCACTTCAGAGAGAGCAGTCATGTCCTAAAGCTCTGGGTTGGGCATCCAGGTTCATCTGTGAACTCAATCCTTCCAGGTCCCTCCATGCTAGAACTGACATCAGATAACCCCTGCAGATGCTGGTGACTGAAGATGCAGACTGTCTGTGAGGGCACAGCAGCAGGCTGCAGAAGAGTACGGGCTCTAAATATCCATTACGACTCTGTTATTTATTAGTTACATGACCGTGGGCAAGGTACTAAATCTCACTATGACTTTTATCTCCTGCTTAAAAACGAGGACATAGGAGCAGTCCAGTGGTTAAGACTCCATGCTTCTATTGCTGGGGGCCCCGGTTCCGTCTCTGGTGGGGGAACCAAGATCCTACAAACTGTTCCATACAACCAAAAGAAAAATAATAAAACTAAAAAAAAAGTTAAAATGAGGATAATAGTATCTATTGGAGAAGGAAATAGCAACCCACTCTAGTATTTTGGCCTGGGAAATTCCATGGACGGAGCCTGGCAGGCTGCAGTCCCTGGGGTCTCAAAGAGTTGGACACGACTTAGCAACTAAAATAAAACAATGACAATAGCATCTATTTCATTTAGGACTGTGAATTAAATGAGATTATACAAACAAAGCACTCAGAATGATTCCTGGGTAGATACTCCTCAATAAATATTGGCTATTACTGTTTCTTAAAGTTATTTTTTTGTTGTCAGGGTAAAAGCTCAGAGATAGTCTAGTACCAAGTCCACACTAACTGGACTAAATTTGAAAATTACGGAAAGATATGAGGTCAGATTCTCTGGGATGGACTAAAGTTCATCTTTTCATGACCACAACGTATTTACTCACTGAGGTCAAAGGTTGTTAACCCAAAACCAGTTAGTGAGTCACTGCCTGTAAGATCTGGGGCCAGACAGCAGTCAGGGAAACCTCAGTCCTGTGGTCCAGCTGGGATGGGCCTAAAATCCTCTACTTCTCTCTGGGGGTAGATAACAGACTGTAAGGGAACAGTCACAGGGGAGATAAATTAGGAGTTTGGGATTAACATATGCACACTCTACTATATATAAAATAGGTAAACATCAAGGACCTGCTGTATAGCACAGGGAACTCTACTCAATATCTTGTAATAGCCTATAATGGAAAAGAATATAAAAAGGGGGAGACAGAGGATGAGATGATTAGATGGCATCATTGACTCAATGGACGTGAGTTTGAGCAAGCTCCGGGTGTTGGTGATGGCCAGGTAAGCCAGGTGTGCTGCAGTCCATGGGGTCGCAAAGAGTTGGACATGACTGAGCAACTGAACTGAATATCTGTCACTATGCTGTACACTTGAAACTAACACAATATTGTAAATTAACTATATGCAATTAAAAAAAGAAAGAACGAGAGAGACTGTGAGAGGCAGAGGAGCATCTATAAACTTCGGGATGGATGGAACTGGTTGACAGTCAGCTCTCTGTCCTCAAGTGTTAGAACCAACACAAGCCAGAGGCCACTAGCAGCAGTATGGACTCATATCAAAATTGTGTAGTCCTAGAGATCATTTTGGACTGCTCATCTTACCATGAGGAAACTGATGGTCAGATAAATTAAAATACTTGTCCTCTGCTGACTAGATAATAATCTAGCCCATGCCTGGCTAATGATGGTCCTTTGTGAAATGATTGCATTCTTATCTGAAAGTGATACAATCCATGAAATTAGATATTGTTTTACATGGAAACATACACATTTAAAAATGCATGCTTAAAGTGGATGTCCCAGTTGCCATGGGGCTGGTTACCAATTTGAATTCCTATCTTTATATCAAAAGTTGCTTTCTGGTACAAGTCTTGATAACTGCATCTTTTAAAGAGTTCAAAAATGGATCTGCCTCTGTTCATTGTTAAAAGGGCTTTCAAATTTGCTCCCGGTTCACTAGAGTACTGGGGTCCCTGTGACGCCAACTGCTAATACTAGTGCTTAGGATTTGTAACACTCTTAAACATTCGAGTCTAGAGTAGGCTATACTCCTTGAGCAAGGAGTCACTTCATCCCACCTGGTTCGATTCTGGTCTAAAGGAAGTATATTTTTTCAGCTGATATCAAGGGAAGCAAAGAAAACGGAAGCAGAGAGGAGCTGCAATTGTTCTTTGACACAGAATGCTCTGCTAAACCCACATGAAGGAAACCAGCCCTAGTGACAAGCAACTGTCCACACAGGGGACAACGACCCCATGCCAGGACAAAAGTAATTTAAACAGTCTCTCATCTAGAGTGCATCTTTGCAAATACACATTCCTCCCATCAACCACATCAGAAAGGTTAATGACTATTTTTGGTATGAATATACTTGAAGGTCAGGAGAGGACCAGTTAAATATGTTCATGCAAACAAATTAGCACATCAGGTTCAAGACCTCAAGCTTCTTGTTTAAAGAGGAAGTGTATTTTTACATCTCATGAAGCAACGGAGAAAGTATGACAACAGAATTTTAAAAGCTTATTAATTTCAGATAATGTCTTGATATACAAGTAACAGTCAAATTTTGATCATTTTTAAAAAGTAGATAGGAGTCCAAAGAAAAGCTTGTGATTCTGACAACAGGGACTCAAGTACTTTTTAAAGGCTGTTCAGATGCAAATTTCTAAAATGCAATTTGTTGTGGAATGCTGTCAAAAACTGATTGCAGAACAAAATTCTCATGGGGCAAACCAAGTTCTTTAACTGTGTTCCCTAACTGTGTTCCTCTTAAACCATAGATCAGTAGTACTATAGTGTACATTTCTAATAGTTTGAAACAGCCATGTCTACAGAAACAATTTTTCATCTTTTTTCTTTCTTTTTCTTAGGGGGGA
Source organism: Bos mutus (assembly GCF_027580195.1). Classification (NCBI taxonomy): domain Eukaryota; kingdom Metazoa; phylum Chordata; class Mammalia; order Artiodactyla; family Bovidae; genus Bos; species Bos mutus. The sequence continues at coordinate 64,431,622 of NC_091626.1, read as the reverse complement.
TGCTCTCTCCCCAAGGTTCCTGAGTTGCACTTGAAATTTAAAGGGAGAGAATGAGAGAAATACAGAGATAACGTACCTGGTAGATGGCCTCATCACAGGCATTCTGTAGGCCAAGGTTGATCATGGTGTTCTGTAATGTTCGGCCCATGTAAAATTCCAAAGAGAGGTAATAAACCCTCTGAAACAAAGAAAAATGATGTCATGTGAACAGCTAAGAGGCCAACCTTACTTGTCAACATAAAAACACAAGGTAAGCAATGAAAAACAAATAGGCAGGACTACTTTAACTCAGGTTCAAACGAGACGCCTATAGATGCATGAAGGGCTAAAGAAAAGCACTACTGATAAAATGGAAAACCCATCTTATATCCTGGTTTTGGTAACACCTAAGCTGAGCGCCGAAGAATCAATGCTTCTGAACTGTGGTGTTGGAGAAGACTCTTGAGAGACCATTGGACTGCAAGGAGATCCAACCAGTCCATTCTAAAGGAGATCAGACCTGGGTGTTCTTTGGAAGGAATGATGCTAAAACTGAAACTCCAGTACTTTGGCCACCTCATGCGAAGAGTTGACTCATTGGAAAAGACTCTGATGCTGGGAGGGGTTGGGGGCAGGAGGAGAAGGGGATGACAGAGGATGAGATGGCTGGATGGCATCAATGACTCGATGGACGTGAGTCTGAGTGAACTCACTCAAATTGGTGATAGACAGGGAGGCCTGGCGTGCTGCGATTCATGGGGTCACAAAGAGTCAGACACAACTGAGCGACTGAACTGAATTGAAATATCTTTTTACTCCCAGGGAGGGGGGTGGAAAAAAAAAGCAAACTCATCCAACTAAGCAGATTCAATGTTTTGTGAGTTTTTTCTTCCGATTCACAAGCCTCATGAAAAAGTGTACGTTTTGGGTAAACATCGGTCAGAATGACATAGCTCATCATTCATCTGTAAAATGTTTCTAGGATGATGGTCAGGTGGGTTTGGCTGTGAGTACCTCAAGTCATCCAAGAAACACGAAGATTAACTCCTTTCAGACACACCCACTGGCTACAAAGTAGTCCTTAACTGTTAGTGCAAGTAATATTATAATTAAATATTTTAGGATTAAAATTACTCTAGAAAGTCTATGAATTGACAATAGTTTCTTCTGAATAACAAGTTTATTGGTGTTTATTCTTGGTGAAATGGGACACTTCTCTATCAGCTTAGAAACTATTTGCCTTTGACATGGTAAAAGCCAGGTAAATACCATCGGAGTTGAAAGTGAAAGGTGCAAAGCTCAGACATTACTAAAACCCTTTAAAATATAAGTGCTGCTGCTGCTGCTAAGTCGCTTCAGTTGTGTCTGACTCTGTGTGACCCCATGGACTGCAGCCCACCAGGCTTCTCCGTCCATGGGATTCTCCAGGCAAGAACACTGGAGTGGGTTGCCATTTCCTTCTCCAATGCATGAAAGTGAAAAGTGAAAGTGAAGTCACTCAGTCGTGTCCGACTCTTAGCGACCCCGTGGACTGCAGCCTACCAGGCTCCTCCATCCATGGGATTTTCCAGGCAAGAGTACTGGAGTGGGGTGCCATTGCCTTCTCCAAAATATAAGTACAGTTTACTAATTTAAAAAAGGATCATTAACTTTATCACCCTCTTAAAAAGGATTTGGTCAAGCAGAAAATACTAAAAAAATATGAATACATTTCAATATAAGGAATGCTTATTATAATATTAAACTCATTAGTTACACATATATACTTAAAATGTTATAAGAAAATGTCAATTTAGAAATCTCAGTTTTCCTGTTTTCATTTTATGAAGCAATTGAATTCGAAGTCGCCCATGGAGAGTCAATATGTCATTTAATACTATTTTCCAGAGCACATCATTATTACTTTTATCCAAGTTGCTTGAATATCTATAATGCTATCGTTAGGGCTCTTATTCATTTATTAGATACCTTTGTGAGTTAGGAAAAGCAGACAGATGCAGGCCAAAGAGGTGCAAGTTGCCACTCACCCCCATGACTGGTGTCCTGGTACCACTTAGAAAAAGGAAGAGTTTCTCAAGCCACAGACACCCATTTATGTAATCAGGGCAATTATTTTCATTCTTCTCTGTGTGCATTTTCATGATCTTTATAATAAAACCACTATGTATGGCGTTTTTACTTTTTGGTGATCTAGAAAAAGCTTGCTTATAAACACAGTATATATACATATCAAGCACTTGCAATTGTGAGGTCATAGCCCCAGGAATCGGAGAAGGCAATGGCACCCCACTCCAGTACTCTTGCCTGGAGAATCCCATGGGTGGAGGAGCCTGGTAGGCTACAGTCCATGGGGTCGCTAAGAGTTGGGCACGACTGAGTGACTTCACTTTCACTTTTCACTTTCCTGCATTGGAGAAGGAAATGGCAACCCACTCCAGTGTTCTTGCCTGGAGAATCCTAGGGACAGAGGAGCCTCATGGGCTGCCTTCTATGGGGTCGCACAGAGTCAGACACGACTGACTTGACTTAGCAGCAGCAGCCCCAGGAATAATGACTACATCTGTGTTAATTTTCTTTCTCTCCCTCTTAAGAATTCTAAATTAGCATCAATTTAAGAGTTTTTCAGATATTTCAAGCTCTTCCTAAAAAAAAAAAAAAAGTTGCTGCTTAAAATAAAGTATTTTAAAATAAAATAAATTGGAGAAACTTGTTGCATGACAGGTTTTCCAAAGACATGAATTAAAGGTGATTTCCTATTTTCCTATAAATAAATTTTTGGGGGTGGGATTGCACCTTATTTTGGGGATACAGAAGACCTTAAAAAAATTGATCTCCCTCATCCTCTTAGTTAGTGATCTCTAAACACTTAAAACATGCTTCTGGTAGTAAAATATTTGAGCATTGCCTATATATGCTATAGATTATATACACACACTACTATTATTAATATCTTATGTATATTTTACAAAAAATAGAAATTTTCAAAAGGCTTATAAAGATAAAATAAGAGGACAAAACAGTATGTAATATTTTAAAAATAATTTAAAAATTTTCTAGCATTAATTAGAAGCCCTGGTAGTTCTGGGAAGGTGTAGAGAAAAGACAACAACACAATTGAGCCTTGCAGGGTAGGTGATAACTGGGCAGAGACACCTGGTGGGAATGCCATTCCGAGGGAGAGGCGCAGTGTTGGCAGAGACCTGGAAGTGGGGAGATCAGGGCATGGATGGGGATGGCAAATCGGGTTGGTGGGAGAACATGGTAAGTCCCAGAGGGTTATGGGAAATAACCTCACCTGGGCTGTGATGGGCCTTCAGTGCTAGATTAAGAGGACTGTGCCAGGTGACCAGAGCCAGTGCTATAGATCTGAGCAGAGGGCAAGGTGTGTCTCTTTAGGAGGTTTAATCAGATTATAATGCATAGAACGAGATGGGATTGTAAAGTCAAATGCCTTCAGGAGCCAGGTTGAGAAGATAAATGCATAAAGGCTATCCTGAAAAACAATGAGGAGTAGTGGGCAGAGCTGGTTGGACATGTCCTGCCCAAAGGCATGGAAAATAAAATTGCTTAAAGATGTCTAACAGACCAAACAAAATACGTCTGCTAGCCATTTATTCAGCTGCATGCTGCCAAGTTTAACCACTTCTGGGAAGCAATCACTTGGAAATCTACTTCTTGGGAGAGCAGAGATCAGGGCCTCAATTAGGCAGAGAAGAGAGAATGGAGGAGAGTGGGTGATTTCAAGGCAAACTGCAGAAATCAACAGAATTTGGTGAATTGCTGAATGGGGAATACATGAGGAAGTCAAAGGTGAAAGTAGAGTTTTGTGTCTGGATGACCCATCAGGATGACAATGCCATTAACATTAGAAACACAAGAGTGGGCGGGATTGGGAGGGATGATGATTCTGAGTTTTTAACACGCTGAGTTTGAGGGAATAAGGGGAGATCTAGTTATGGTCACCAAGCACTTATAAATGTAGGAATGGAGTCTGAAAAGGAATTGAGACTAGAGATCCAGACGTGATCCAGATGTGGGATTCATCTGCAGTTGCCAGGCAGAAAGGGAGGTGGGAGAGAAGCTTGGACACACCTATTGGCTCCACTCTGTGCTAAGGGCTGGGACCTTTGATTAACAAGTGTGGAACGGATCTTGTTCACTTGTAATACTATCAGAATACCTGGCTTAAATGCTTGTCCAGTGCAGAAACTTTCAAGAGGAGAAAACTATGAAGTACCAGTTAAGTCACTGGAGAAGAAACATACAAGGCGAGCGTGTGTTCTACGGCACTAAATGCTTTGGAAATGTATGTGTGTGTCAGGGGAGGCGGGAGTTCTAAAACACGGCTCATCATCTCACACTCCAGCTTAAAAACTTAAAGAATAATTTTTAATGTAAGGTGCAGTCTTTTCTATGCAAATTGACAATTCAGTAAACATATGCCTTTGCAAAGAGTCAGACACGACTGAGCGACTGAATTGAATTTAAATATACGCATACATAAAGTGTTTTCTAAGGATATATTTTGGGGCTTCCAAGGTGGCACTAACGGTATAGAATCTGCCTGCCAGTGCACCAGACCGCAGGAGTCGTGGGGTTCAATCCCCGGGTCAGGGAGATCTCGTGAGGAAGGAAATGGCAACCCACTCCAGTATTCTTGCAGGGAGAATCCCATAAACAGAGGAGCCTGGAAGGCTGCAGTCTGCCGGGTCTAAAAGAGTCTGACACCACTGACCGCAGTGCAGCAGCAAGAAAATATTTTACCAGTTGCTACCTTCCGGTAGAGGCCTAGGCGTCAGGGCTGAGGAAGTTACTTTCCATTTGAAAGTTTCATTAGAGCTGCAATTTCTCACTCAGGAATTTTTTGTTGAGCGGCTCTTTGAGCACTTGGAATATGGACTATTCTTTTTCATGCTTTCTGTGCTAAAACAATTTGTAATAAATGTTTGGGCCACTGTCTCCAGGATTTACCCATTTTTCACCCTTTCCAATACACTCCCTCACCCTTACTGGGCACAACACAATCCTCGCAGCCAAGTCCTCCTCCAGCCCCCGTGCGGTGGGTAGGAGTGGTTTGTGAACAGCGGTTCCTCAGCAGTCCGGGGGTGGCCTGGCCCTCGGCCCCCAGCCAGCAGGAACCAAGTCATTCCAGGAGCTCCACACCCCACTCCAGGTACTGGGGCGCGGGGTGGTGGTGGTGGCGGATACAGAGCTCTGAGCGTGGGTGTCAGGACCTCTACCCCCGCCCCCTCCTACTCCCCCCATCCCTTCGTCACACTCGGGCTGTGCTTTCGACCAGCCCGGGTCTTGCACGCAACCCCCATCTCATCTCCTCCTCTAAAAAGGTTCTGTGGGCTGTGATGCGCCTTCCTCCGACTCCTGCCCCACCTGCCCCCTTAAATCTTATCACTATTTGCCGACCTCGGCAGGTCTCGGCTCCCTAAACCTTCAGTTCCCCACTCCCCACCGCCCCCCCTCCCCCGCACCCCCCAGGCAGGGTTTTTATCCCCCTTTGTTCTGGATCGACTGTTTGGGGCCTGGCATTCAGACTGGAGCCGCCAGCTATCTCTAGATTAGATGCTGAGAGTAGATGCTCCCCCAAAAGTTTATGAAACCAGTGGACAGGCGAGGGAGGCTTGAGCTTCTGCTCCAGGAGATCCCCGGGGACGGGAAGCGCAGTGGTTAGGGTGGGGCTGGCGCTCGGATAACCGAGACTTAACTGGGGTGTTGGCGGAATGCCAGATCTGACCCCGGCTGCACACCCGCCGCCCACACACTCTCCCCCGGACTTCGCGGGGTGTGTATGTGTAGGGGGAGGATCGGGGTTAGGAGAGGTCACCCCAAGGCTCCACCCATCCAGCCGGGGCCATCGCCCCGACGCTCGGTTGCCGCCCTCCCAGAAGGGCAGAACGCCGCGGAGGGCACCGGGGAGCGCCCGCCGGCCCCGCCGCGCGCGGGCAGTACCTTGGGGCACTTCTCGTAGTAATACTGCTGCGTGCGGATCCAGCGCCCTACTAGGTGGTCGCGCACCGTGTGCGCCAGCGCGAAGAAGTAGTCGCGGGGGGTGGCCACGTTGCGGTCCTTGACCAGAGTGAAGTGCAGGTGCCGATTGAAGCCCTTCTTCAGCTCGGCCACGTTCTCCACGCCCACGATGCCGCGGATGCTGATCTGCCGCCGCTTCTCCTGGTCGGTCAGGGGCTTGGCCATGGCGGCGGCGGGCAGCGCGGCGAGCGGGACGTGCGGCTCCGGACCGGCGGCGGGACAGGGGCGGAGCAGCTCTACGCCGCTCGCCGCTTTTGAGTCGGAAGAAAGTGTGGGGTCCGCCCCTGGGCGCGGCGGCGCCGCCCCGGGTCCCAGCCCGCCTGCCTGGGTAGCGGAGGGAGGGCCCGGCTCCCCCTCTCCCTACCTCGGGACTCCGGGCCGGCGGGGCGGGAGCGACGGTCGGTGCCGGCCGGTGGGGACCTCTGCGGGCGAGAGTCTGCGCACCCGCTGTGCCCGGATAGGGCGCCGTGGGCGCTGGCGGCTGGAGGGACCTCGGGTGAATCCTCTTGGCGGTTGAAATGGGATCTGTGGTAACTCATGGCCGCTCCCTTCAGGGTCTGTGGAAATGGGGAAGGGGGAGAGTGGGGAGAGGAGGGAATCTGACCTGCTTCCCCGCTCCGGAGTGTTGGGTATAAGAAGAATGTCTGGGTGTGAAAGCGTTGTAAACAGATGGAGTGGGAGTGGGTGGGTCCCTAGAGATCGAGAAGGGGTTTGTGTGTTTGGTGGGGGCGGGGGGGGGGGCTTTCTTGATCTAAGAGAAGGTATTTTTGGTCTAAGCCATTTTGTGATCTAAGCTTGGCCATAATATTTGTCCTTGAACAGGTCACAGCAGTTAACGATCTTAAAGGAAGTAAGGGAAAGGAGGAACAAAGGGAAAGCAGTCAAGAAAAAATAGTTCGGTGATAAAGAGAGTCCTAGCTCCTCCTCAAGCGACACACATAACAATCTGATGCTCATCTTTGAGTTCTGCAGGAGCTAAGGCCCCCACTCAAGTGGAGGATGGAAGGATGGAGTGGACCCTTGTGACTTCAAGTAACTAAAGCTAGACCTTTGCCAGGCGTTTGCTGATTTCTCAGCCCAAGCCCCTTTATGAATATACCTGTGCCTTTAGCTTAAAATTTCCCCAATTTTGCTATTCAGAGAGGCACTGGTTTGGGAAGGATCCTGTGTTCTCCTTAATTGCTGCAAATAATAAATCCTTCCTTCTCTGCAATTTTTGTCTTGGTTGTGTCTTTTGGCTCAACTCCCACCAAGAAGAGAACACAGTTTTCAGGTACCAGCATGTTGCTGGCAGGCTTTTGTTTTACAGAGGTTTATTTGTTATGTTACTATTATTGCTATCATTTCTCATCTGGAATGGGTTCTACTACAAGCTTCGGGAGAGTCAGCACTCTCACCTCGGTTGTCACACATCCCTGTTAGTTCTTGGCGTCCCTCCCATCTTGAGTCAGAAAAAGAATCCTAGGGCACCCCCTTTGCTGTCATTTAGTTTTTGAGGACCCAGGAATTCAGAGTTCCTGACTCTTAGACTCGTGCTTGCCTTGTCAAGAGGATGAGATGGTTGGACGGCATCACTGACTCAATGGGCATGAGTTTGAGTAAACTGTGGGAGTTGATGATGGACAGGGAGGCCTGGCTTGCTGCAGTCCACAGGGTGTCAAAGAGTCAGACCCCACGACTAAGCGACTGAACTGAACTGCCTTGTCGAAGCATTCAACTGTTCATCTACAGAGACAGGTTAGTGAGAATCAAAGAAAGTCCTCAGCTGGACCTTCAGACTGATTAGGTGGCAGGCGTTTTTACTTTGGCCCCTTGTTTGAACTATGTTTCAAATGAAGGCAGGGTGGAGGGAGGGAAATGAGAAGGTGTGTCCTGTAATAGGAAGGGATAACTCACTGGGCTGGTTGCCTTGTGTACATGAAACAAAGCAGTCTGTGTTATTTGGCAGTACAGCCTGATCTTTGCACCATTCACCTTCCACCTTTGGAGGTATTTATTTGTGTGTGTGTGTATAAACCTTGGCAAAGGCAAACAAATGATATTTTAGGATGTCAGAATCTTTTTCAATAAGATATGGTATTAATTTATTTTAGAGACAGTCCATTCTAGAATTGAGTTCTATCCCTGCCCCCCGCCCCCCCCCCAAAATCTTAGTACAATTTATTAATAGACTTCACTGTTAATAGTAGGCCAGAGCTGATTATTTTGAGTTGATGTGGTGGGGGTGGGAGGCTAAATGCAGCTCTCACCATAAAAATAAAACTTTAGATTTCACAGCTCTGACAAAATATCCAGGTCCCTAGGCCTGGATCCCTTTAGATGCTAGGCCTTTGGGGGCAGAGCCAAGACTGAGTTACAGTATACAATACCTGTAATACTGATGACCTGGAATAGGAAAGCATTTTAGAATACACAAGGATGATGGTTTGGCCATCTGGATGAGGCCAGAAATGCCCTAAATTAAAAGTGAGAGCAACATCAAAATAGCTGATCTTACAGAGAGAATAAACTAGTGGTTACAAGAGGAGAGAAGGAAGGAGGGAGAGCTTACGATATACAAATGCTATGCATAAAATTAATAAGCAACAAGGATATATTGTAAAGCAGAGGGAATATAGCCATTATTTTGTAATAACTTTAAATGGAGTATAGGGCTTCCCTGGTGACTCAGATGGTAAAGAATCTACCTGCAATGTGGAAGACCCAAGTTCAATCCCTGGGTCAGGAAGATCCTCTGGAGAAAGGAATGGCTCCTCACTCTGATATTCTTGCCTGGGAAATCCCATGGACAGGCGAGCCTGGAGGGCTCCAGTCGGTGGGGTGACAGAGAGTCAGACATGATTGAGCAACCAACGCTTTCAGTTTCACACACTTTAAATGGAGTATAATCTACAAAAATATTGAATCATGTTGTATACTTGAAACTAATATTGTATGTCAATCATACTTTAAAAATAAATAAAATAAATGCAAAAAAAAAAAAAAAAAAGAGTTGATCTTAAAATAACCAGGCCTCTGTGGTAAAGTTTGAGGGGAGGCTGAAAAGGCAGATCTCTTGACAAATTAGATTATAAAAAAATAAGTTTTTAAAATCAGTTTTGAAATGATCCAAAAGGATACACGTATCCCAATGTTCATTGCAGCACCGTTTACAATAGCCAAGACATGGAAGCAACCTTAATGTCCATCAACAGAGGAATGGATAAAGAAGATGTTGTATATATATGTATATATATATACAAATATATATATGTATATATACAGTGAAATATTACTCAGCCATTAATAAGAATGAAATACTGACATTTGCAGGAACATGGATGGATAAAGAGATTGTCATACTGAGTGAAGTCAGTCAGAGAAAGAGAAGTATCATATGACATCCCTTAGGGCTGAATATAAAATGAAATGATACAAATGAACTTCTTTACAAAACAGGAACAGACTCACAGACTGAGAGAATGAATTTATGGTTGCAGGGTAGGGGGAAGAATAGGGACAAGGGATAGTTAGTAGTTAGGAAGTATGGGATTGACATGTTCAGACTGCTATATTTAAAATGGATAACCAACAAGGACCTACTGAATAGCACAGGGAACTCTGCGCAATGTTATGTGGCAGCCTGGATGGGAGGAAAGTTTGGGGGAGAATGGAGAATGTATCCATTCATGTATATGTGTGACTGAGCCCCCTTGCTGTCCACCTGAAACTATCACTACCTTGTTCATTGGCTATTCTCCAAATTAAATAAAAAGTAAAAAAAATAAAATTAGTTTTGAATACCTCTAGGATGGTCACAGTGTTAAGCCAGTTTTGGGTCATTCACAGGTTGGTGTGAAACAGCTCAACAGGAGATGGAAAGTAGAGTAGAGCAGTGAGATGAGGGAAAGCTAGGTCTGAGTAGATCTTCCTCCCAGGGAGGTCTGAGCAGCAAAAGGGAAAAGAATTGTCTGGTTACTTAGGCAAGGAATGAGGAATTAGGGTGTACAAAAGAAGAGATGGAAGACACTAAAGGCAAACTTTCTATTTCTTAGTTTTGTTTAAGACAATTTCTAATGGGTGGATCCTAGGCCCCCATCCACTTAGACGGACTAAATTCTTGTTGAAAACTCAGAATAATGATAAACTGATAAACACACTGTTACTTCTGTAGCTGGTCAGTAAACCTGCACCCCTGAGTTGCTCATCTCTCAAACTGGAAAAACTGTTACCAGTGGGATGTCCAAACTATAGTGTGGAGGGAGGGAACCTCCAAGCCTATGTGAAAGGAGTGACTTAGTGATTTAGGAGGAACCGTACATCCAGTTTTGAGTGACAATGGATCATGCTGTTGGGACTTCCCTGGCAGTCTAGTGGGTGAGACTCCTTGCTTCCACTGCAGGTGGTGTGGGTTAGATTCCTGTCCAGGGAATTAAGATCCTGCGTGCCCTGTGGCACAGCCAAACAAACAAAACCAACGAGTCACATTGTCAGTCTTTTTCACTTCTCTTCCAGTCTTTCTAGAAAGTATTTGGTGTTAGCGTGTCTTTAACATTTGCTAATCTGCGCTTTTAACAGAAAGCAGCTCCTTTCTTCAGGTTTTAGCATCTAACTGGCATTTAATAATACTGTCTTCCACTTATGGTAAGTGATACTTTATCATTTAACTCTCACAGAAACTTTGCTTTTTAAATTTTAAGTTAAAGTGAATTTACTTAAAGAAAAATTATTCGTTGGGTGGCACATGGGTTGGCCAAAAAGTATACAAATATAACTGAAGTTTGGGAAACACAGAGCTTATGGTCTCCTGGGTCCCTTTGAAATCTAACATCTGCTCATTTTGTACTGGTCTAGAACACCAAGGCCCAGAGAGGTGAAGTTACTTGACCAAGAAGATTACTATCTTTGAAAACATTTCCTTCAGTGTCTCCTGACTAGAAACACCCAAAACTGTAGTTCCCTGAGAAAGTATGAGACTTAAGGTCCTCATGTTTGTTCATACTTCTCTTGGCAACGATGACCCCTGTTATTCCTGTTTCTTAGCTGCAGCTTCCCCACGGCTACTCTGATGAAATGGCCCTTGTGAATAGCTCAACAATCCATGCACACCTCATAAGACAAGTATAAGTTATACCCACTGTCAGAAAAGAACATGGGCAAGTGCGTCTGAATCTTCAGAGAAGCAGATGAAGACAGGATTCAACATGCAAGGATTTTGTTAGGGCAAATGCTCCTGGGGAAGAAAATGGGGAGGGAACCAAGTCAGCCTGAGAAAGAGTGTCAGGCTGTGATGCGAATCTGACTCCGAGTGAAGGAGAGAGGGAGAGATCCATGAGAGGGAGTATCCCAAACTGCCCTCAGTTCCAGGAAGATCCAGCAAGGCGACTGGCAATTCTGGAGCCAAAGTCAACTGTCGGGAGTCTCCATGCTCTCTTGTCAGGCGAGTTCCCCAGGGAGGTGTGGCACCTGCACAAGCCCAGCAAGGACATCTGCAGCCCTTGATCAGTTGTGCTCTCTGCAGTTGGAAGTCTGGGAGGCCCATTCTTGTGACTACCAGCAAGATATCAGATAACAAACATAGGTTAGCAGACACTATATTCCAAAGTAGGGCTTACCGTGTTGGCATCCCACTTTCATCAAATATACAACTAGCATTTTCCAAAAGCTCTGGTTAGGCACTTAATGTGCATTCCTTCATTGAAACCTCTTACCAGCTCTGTGGGCAAGTTTTATTTTTCTTTTCATTTTATAGATGAAGAAACCGTGGCTCAGAGAAGTTAGGTAGTTTGCTCAAGATCACTTAACAGGTAAGAGGCTGAAGAGGTTTTCACATATTTGTGTTGTGTTTTCCTTCTTCCGAAACGGGTTTGGGATCAGTTGAGTAAACCTGAATTCTCACTGCACCTTAGTTGACCTAGTTATCCTGTCCCTTTAGGTTGTTATGTGCTGTTCTCTGGCCTTTGACCTACTTCTAATCAGTTCTGAAATCCAGGGAAATGCCAGAGGTCCAAGTGGCCCACAAAGGGGCATTGGCACAACAGAGATGCTCAGCGTAGATGATGAGCTGAGCTTTGTACCCAGTGAGTGAATTTAAGTACATTTCACTCAGTATATTTAATGTGTAAATCTGTCAACCAAGATTACTTCTAGGCTCTGCTGTTTTAAATATTTAGTAAGACGATTGAGAGCCTGGGTTTATTATGCTACTGAGTGCCCTTCGGATCTGGGGACAGCACACTGAGCGCATTGCATCTCTGTAATTGGCCGTAACTGAGACCATTCACTTGTTACTTGAATATATTTGGCTTGTTTTGGAAGCAAGTGAGTGTTCCTGGCACTTTCAGATCCTGTTATATCTGATTTGCTCATTAATACAGTAGTTTGGTTTGTTAGGCGTGGTCCGGTGGGAGTTTCTGAAAAGCAGGAAATATTTAACAACTCATTTCTCCCTGTGCCTCATTCAGTGAATGGTTTTAGTATGCCTGTTATGGAATATGCTGGAGAATTGCATAGTGCCTCAATTTCAACTTCTGCAAAGTGAGGTTAATGCTCTCTGTTCTCACTCCCCAAGGCAGCTAAACTCAAAAAAGGTCTGAGTGGAGAACTGTTAGGAAATGTTAAAAGCAAAAGATAACAACTTTGGGGTTGGGATTATATTTTGAAATCTTAGCCAGCACTTCCCTTTTCTCCTGGTGCTTTACTTTTCCCCACCTCCCTTGAGGAGCCACGCTAGCTTGCGATTATTGCCGATGAAGGATGTAACCTCTCTGGTTTGTTACTGCTTGGATTGGCTCAGACGGTAAGGAATCTGCCTGCAATGCAGGAGACCTGGGTTCCATTCCCAGGTCAGGAAGATCCCCTGGAGAAGGGAATGGCTACCCACTCCAGTATTCTTGCCGGGAGAATTCCATGGACAGGGGACCCTGGCGGGATACAGTCCATGGGGTCTCAAAAAATCGGACATGACTGAGAGACTAACACTTTCACTTAGGTTAACATGTGCGAGACACATTGAATGAGAGCCAAGAGTCTGAGAAGACTCACAGGAGGGAGAAGATAGCACAGTGGGTTGGGGGGGAGTAGAGATGTCACAGTCTTGGAGCAAGGAGCTGAGAGGGAGCCTGCTTCCTTGGGGAAGCAGAAATGCCAGGGAGCGGCCTGCAATGTTCTCTGCTTCTTTAGAAGATCCAGGGGAGGAAGCAGCTGCTTGAAGGCTTTCAGTAGTCAGGGCTTAGACATGGTCAAAGACTCCCCACCCACAGGGAGGCATGGAGCAGCCTGTGGGTGAAGACCGGATGAGAAGGCTGACTCAGAAAACACCCAGGGGAAGACTTGTCAAGGCTTGGGCTTCCTACCTCCCACCGCCACTGGTGCTTGGAGTGAATGGGCCAGTTAAAGTGAGGTCACAGTTTCCCTTTCCTGGAGAATGATAGTTCAAATTAGACATTTAAATTATATGTAAAAAATAAAGCTGCATTTCATACACACCCGAGTTTATTCACTGTTTGTATTTGCTTTTCCATCTAGTATTATTACTAATGCAACAAGACTCATGTTTCAGAAAAAGCTTTCACCTTGTTATAGGAATGAATGATAAGATGAGTTCTGGGAAAATTTTGCAAAGAAGTATGAACCAATCCTGACCGAGGAAGGGAAGTAAGAAGTGTGCTAAGCCTAGGGTTTCAGTAGATAATCACGCAACATGCACTAGAGACAGCCTCTCTGCCGCCTTGTCTCAGGGCCTTCATCATGCTGACCTGAGTGGGTCCACATTTTGACTTATATATGCATAATAGATTTATTGCAGGGATTACCTATAAAATGTATAGCTGCTATACAAATATTACTGTTTTTTTTTTTTAAAAGACTTTTGTTTCCTTAAGGAGTAAACTGAAGGAATCACAAACACCAAGTTCTCAAATGCAAACACTTTAACTTCTCTGAGCTATTAATTAGCCACCTTTAAAACTCTAACCAATAGGATGCTTGGATGTTTATCAGCTTAAAACACATATTTTTTCAAGGATGGAGCCCAGGAGTCTGGATGATGTATTAAAAGTTGATCCCATGCACAAGTTCTGGGCTTTTCTTTTTTGGATTTCTTGTTGTCTTAGATGTACTGAGTTCATTTGATGCAATTTTGCATAGCATACCCTATCTCTGTTTTTCAAATTCAATATTTTAATTTATTGATTTATTTTAAAAATATTTAAGCATTTACTATGTGTCTAGCCTTGTGCTGAGCAGTTGGTAAAATCAGTGAACTAAACAGATGACAAAGTAGCTAGACACATTGTTTCCCCATTCCCTGGTTACCTGGGAGCTGACTCCTCTTCATCTGCCTCCCCTCTCCCATTTATACTTAAGTAGAAGGCAATGGCACCCCACTCCAGTACTCTTGCCTGGAAAATCCCATGGATGGAGGAGCCTGGTGCGCTGCAGTCCATGGGGTCGCAAAGAGTCGGACACGACTGAGCGACTTCACTTTCACTTTTCACTTTCATGCATTGGAGAAGGAAATGGCGACCCACTCCAGTGTTCTTGCCTGGAGAATCCCAGGGACGGGGGAACCTCGTGGGCTGCCATCTATGGGGTCACACAGAGTCGGACACGACTGAAGCAACTTAGCAGCAGCAGCAGCAGAAGTCCATATACTTATTGTGGGCATGGTTATAGGACGCCCCTTTGGTCATGTTCTTGGTGAAAGAAGGAACCAGAAGTAAGGACCAACTTGGAAAGTCAACAAATCAAACATTTAATGAACACCTACTGTATACATCCACAGTATACTATGTTCACTGTTAATGGTCTAAAGAATACAGGCCATGGTCTCTGCCTTACCAAGAACTTTTAAACTATGTTAAGGCACCACACTCTCATGAAAATACAAGGCAGAGTATGCTAAAGGAAAAAATAAGCCTAACTTTAAGTGCTAAGTTTATAGGGAGGAAAGAGCATCTTGATTTGTCTTGAAGCTACATGACAACAGCTGTTTTTCTTTCTTCTCGAAAGTGCTGTTTCCTCCTCTACTCCCTTGAATGATAGTATATTAGTCATTGAATCACAGTACATTTCCAGTTTAAGATGAAAACGTTAAACTTCACTCCACCCATAATTTTCATGACACATCATCTTTTATATTTTTGAGATTTAAATGTGAGAACTGCAGAGATGAGCTTATACCAGCAGGTGGAGGAATTTGCTATTTGAACTCAGGACATCAAGTGGTTCAACAAAGGATGTGACTGCAATTTAAATTATTGCTTTATTTCTCTTTGTTTCAGATATTTATGCACCAAAACACTCTGAACAAATTACCTATATTCTAATGAAAGAGAATGTATGTATTTTTTATAACAAATTACTATACTGTACAGCAGAAATTAACACAACATTGTAAATCAACTATACTTAAATAAAATAAAGGAAAAACATCAAACCCAAATTGTACTCTGAAGAAGATGAATCAAAATTGGTTATTTTCATCACTCTATCCAGAGCATAAAGTAGATGGCACTTTCTCCTTTTCAAAGTCTTAGATGTAAATATATATTGACATCTAAAGAAATAATTTCGACTTCCCAGGTGGCTCAGTGGGTAAAGAATCTGCCTGCAATGCAGGAGATGCAGGTTCAATCCTTGGGTCAGAAAAATCCCCTGGAGGAGGGCATGGCAACCCAGTCCAGGATTCTTGCCTGGAGAATCCCATGGACAGAGGAGCCTGGTGGGCTACAGTCCATGGGGTTGCAAAGAGTTGGACACGATTGAATTGACAGCACACACACAAAAAGAAATAGTTTATTCTCATAGAGAACATTGGAGAACTCTTTTTAAACAAACATACGACCTTAACATTCTTATGCTAGATGTAGAGCACACTCAGAGTTGGGTGTACTGTTGCCTTGGGCTCCCACGTGAGTCAAGCATCTGAGTTTGCAGGTATCAAAGTAGAGGGATCTCTGCACTGGTTTATCTGAGGTCTATCGCAGGTTTTCAGGCCTGTCTGAGCACATCAGCGAACTGATGAGACAGGCCTAAGTAAAATCAATACACGTAGGGGAGTTGGAATCATCAGGGGAAGAAGTCATGCCCTGCCTGTTGCTGGGGCAAGGGCATGTCCAGCAAGCTGTGGGAGTCTGGTGGAGGCTGAGAAGCTTCCTGGGCAAGAGTTCACCCTAAGGGTAGAAAAAATCTGCTGATTAGCTTGAGCCAGCAAGAAAAGCCCTAGTTGTCAGAGAGGAGCAGTAAGTCTAATGGGGATTGTACTAGTTTCTTGATAACCTGGTCTGAGTGTTCAGAAGCATGATTCCCATGAGTACATAGAAGGCTGTTGGTAAAAACGGAAATAATTTTCTCAGCTTTTAAAAAAACTCTCAGATTTAAGAAATACTATTTTACCTTCTCACCTGAACAGATGAGTCAATTTCTTGTGCTTCACTCCTGCACAGCTTGCCTTCCCAGGTTGCTCAGCAGTAAAGAATCCGCCTGCCAATGCAGGAGATGCAGGATATGTGGGTTTGATCCCTGGGTTGAGAAGATGCCCTGGAGTAGGAAATGACAGCCCACTCCAGTGTTCTTGCCTGGAAAATCCCATGGAGAGAGGAGCCTGGCGAGCTACACTCCATGGAGTCGCAAAGAGTTGGACGGGACTGAGCAACTGAGCAGAGCAAAGCAGCTTGCCCAACTTGCCGGACCCAGTAGAGGAGGGTCTGGAGGAAGTGCTTTGTTCAGAGGGAAGAGGCATTGGCCGCAGGACTGCCAGCGCAGGGAGACACCTTCTGGAGACTCTCAGAAATACAGGACTTGGTGTGCGGAAGTGGAGGTTTGGTCCTGAAAATGGGAGCAGGAACCAGTGACATCTGTATTGCAGTTAATGAGATTCCTCTGACTCAAAGGCTCATAAGATCTGGAGAAATAAACATTACATATATACTGCTGGCCAGGTTCTTAGAGTTACTGAACATTTAATAAAACAACCATGATAACTATGTCTGTTTTTTGATGCATAAGCTCTTTGTAAAACCCTCCATTTGGGTTATATTTTTATAGCAGTTTAACAGACTTACAGACAGGTGTATAAATCTTAAGTATATACCACAGTGAATTTTTACAGTTTAATAACTTGTACAAATTCTGCTAAGACAGATGCAGAATATGAGAAGCAGCTCTGAAGCCTATCTTGTGCCCCTTCTTGTCTCCTTTTCTAAAAGCTACCCTGATTTCCAATATTGCAAATAACTTTTGCCTGTTTTAAACTTTGTATAAATGAAATTAATTAAACATTTATTTTGCATACCTTTTTTTTTTTTTTACTCAACATTATGTCTATAAGTCTTATTTATGTTCTTACCAAACTGTGTAGGTTTTCTTTGTTGTATCGTGTTCCATTATATGAAAGTAGCACAATTTTATCCATTTTAAAATTTACTCATTTTAAAATTTATTCACTGTTGGTGGACATTTGAGTTGTATCCAGTTTTGATTATTATGAACAAAGCTGCCATAAAGATATCGGTACATGTTTTACTGCACACATGTCCTCCTCACTGTTTCTGTTGGGAATATAATTGCTAAATCTGATCTATAGATTTAATGACTTTTATTCTTCCCAATGTGGAAAATGTGGTTTAGTTATACATGTTCAGTTCTCTTGCTGTAAAGGGATTGAAGTGATGAAGAAAGTGAATTTGACTATGAAGCTATTAATATTAGTAGAAAAAGTTGGCGTTACTTAGAGCAGCCAGGTACTGACAAATTGGGTACTTAATGTTGAATCCTTATTAGTTATCATAAGCTGTGATAAGTGGTAAGAGTGTACACTGTTGTATTGCTCATGTCAAATTGAAAAACATTTAGGATAGTTTTCCACTGCTACCTAGAATATGTTTTTTAAAAAATTTATTTACTTTAATTGGAGGCTAATTACTTTACAATATTGTTTAAGAGTCCTCCTCCTGGAAGCTACTTTTTAATATTAACCTTAGGAAGATATGCTTCGAAAGTAATTTTCAAAAATTGTTTCATCAGTAGAGATGGCTAAAAGTTAATTGCAGCGCTATAGCGTGTAGCATTTGTTACTGGAAGCTGAGAAACATCAGTGGATTTTCAGATTTTTTATTTTTAGTTTATTAGTTGACAAATCTTGATTTAAGCGTTGACCATTGTGTTTCCTGAATTTATCTATGAAGACTGAATGGAAGGGAATAACACGAAGTTTAGATCCCAAGAGAAAAATGCTTTGTGATGTGGGCCTCACCCAGAATCCTATGGCCAAAAATATCCCCAGGGTCAAAGTTATGCAGTGGATCTTGGCCCATCTCTGTAGATTCTATATCTAACCTATCAGATTTTCTGGAAACTAACATTTATTTCTACTTGGTTTTTAATTACAAAAAAAAGGATGTGTTTATTCTAGAAAACTTGGAAAGCATATAAAAATATAGCAAAACTCTCATGTAATAGCAGTATCCTTTGTTAATACATTTCAGAATATTTTCTTTCTGGTTTTAAATTACCAGATTATTTTTTCACATAACTCATTTATTCAACACATGTTTTTGAGAGCTTCTTATGTGCTGATGGCAAGACTGTATACAACCAGAGATCCAGCAATCTCTTACAGGGTTTCCAAGACTTGAACTTACCCAACAGAGTCTGGAAGATCAGAGGTGGTGAGGGCCAGGGAGAGGGACCTCTGGGAGACAGTGCAGAAAGTTGTTGACATAGCAGCCCTGAGACACCTGTTGTTAGAAAGGTCTGCTTACAATATTGGCTTTTGTCTAGCATCTGGGAACTTGACTTTCAGGAGTTTTCCCACCATTCCCTAATGATAAGGATGGTTCACTGTGTCTAGACTGTGCAAATACCATGTTCATGCTGAAGACCTGCTTACCTTCTGGGAGTCTGGGATTTTGACATGTGAATGGCAGAGAGTTCCTACATCACCAGCCTCCACTAAAAACCTTGGATGGTGAGACCAGTGAGCTTCCCTGATAGACACTCTGCACGTATTGCCAGGTGTTATTGTTGGAAGAATTACGTACATCCTATGTGACTCCACGGGAGAGGACTCTGGAAAGCTTCTTCCTGGTTTCCTCCAGACTTTGCCCCATGAACCCTATTCCTTTTACTGATTTTGTTTTGTGTCCTTTCAATAAACTGTACCTGTGAGTATAACTACTTCTCAGTCCCGAGAATCCTTCTAGCAAATTACTGAACATGAAGCTGTCTTGGGGGACACCTGGTATGGTGATCCCTCCTTGGGAGATTAAATTACCAGGTGAATCATTACCTCTACTTTTTTTTTTTTTTTTTTTATTACTTCTACTTATAAGGGCTTCCCTGGTGGCTCAGTTGGTAAAGAATCTGCCTGCAGTGCAGGAGACCAGGGTTTGATCTCTGGGTTGGGAAGATCCTCTGGAGCAGGAAATAGCAACCTGCTCCTGTATTCTTGCCTGGAAATCCCATGAGCAGAGGAGCCTGGTGGGCTACAGTCCATGGGGTCACAAAGAGTTGGTCACAACTGAGCAACTAAACCATCACCTCTACTTTTATGCTGGCCTTTAGGGTGGAGCTGGGAATATAACTCCTCGAGGGAGTCTCCTCAAATGCGGTGCTACAAGAATGGAGATGTGGTCAAGGGAAAGGGATTAATGTCCCAGGAGGGTTGAGGAGGCTGCTCCTGAGGAATAGCCACTTATTCAATCCACACTCTCCCCTGTCCCAAACAATTCTACTACAGGGAAACAGTCTCACTGGTGTGAAAAAAATTGCAACTGAAACCATTTAGTGTAATTTTGGGGGGCTCTGAAGAGCTCCTATATCATAGTCCTTTAAGTATCAGTGTAGAGAAGAATTCATGGACAGCAAAGTGGTAGATGAGAAGTGACTTATTAGAATAGGACGCTTATGAGCCTTACAAGTGGGTGGGCGAGAGAAGCTGAGCCCTGAGAACTTACTTGGCTACAGTTTTATAATCAAAGGAAAAGTGGGGATGCCAGGAAGAACTTCTTTGTCTTTTTTGAGTAGATGTGTTTTATCATCTGCTCCTCCTCCCAGTTGGGCAGGGAAGTTTTCTTGTCCCTACATAGTCAAACTAGGTTCACAGATTATTTTGTCTATGTGTGAAGAGCGCACGTCCTGGGGATCATTAACTTACTGTGTTCACTGGGCAGCTTTTGGGTCTCATGCCACCTTTGTTTTATTGTTTTGGGGCACATCTCATGCTTCTGTTGTATGGTTTTGTTGCTAAGGAATCCTGCAATCCTTTTGTGGTTAAGCAAACCTACGTTTTTGAGTAATCATTAACGTACAGGGGTCTCCCATATTTTTTCTACTTATAATCTCCTAGTGGGATTAACTATTTAACCACCTACTTTTCCCCTTTACTCTGTCCCTGTGACAACTATCAATATACCCTCAACACGAATATAGCCAACGCTTAAGGAAAGCCAACAGCCTGACAGGTATGGATTCAATAGACAGAACTGACACACAATGGGTTCCTGTCAGTTGCTCAGTTGTGTCTGACTCTGTGACCCCATGGACTGCAGCACACCAGGCTTGCCTGTCCTTCACTATCTCCCAGAGCTTGCTCAAACTCATGTTCATTGAGTTGGTGATGCCATCTAAGCATCTCATCCTCTGTCATCCCCTTCTCCTCCTGCCTTCTATCTTTCCCAGCAGCAGGGTCTTTTTCCAATGAGTCAGCTCTTCTCATCAGGTGGCCAAAGTATTGGAGTTTCAGCTTCAGCATCAGTCCTTCCAGTGAATATTCAGGGTTGAATTCCTTTAGGATTGACTGGTTTGCAAAAGTAGGAAGTCAAGAGATACCCAGAGTAACATGTAAGTCTGGCCTGCAGTACAAAATGAAGCAGGGCAAAGGCTAACAGTTTTGCCAAGCGAACGCACTGGTTATAGCAAACACCCTTTTCCAATGACACTCAATCAGAAGAGAGTTAATATAGGAAACAGAAGAAAACTTAAAATTAAGTATAAATATGTAATACAATTTAGAAAACTTCATTTATAGAGTTCTCCTTACTGAGTGCACTATATGCATTGGGAGAAACACTGCATGTGTTAATTGGGCATTGGCTTTATTCAGTCATCCCTGGGCATTTTAGTTTACTCTCCAATCTCCAGATCACTTCTCTCAAGCACTGAGGTACTTCTCACTTAAAGTTGGCACTGGTTTGTAGAAGTTAGGGAAGCTTCTCTAAAGACTTGGCAGGGAGGGTGGTAATAGAAGAGAATTAAACTCACAACACAGGAAATATCTTGAAATCAGATATTACACATCACTGAGGCCAGAGACCATTGGACAAACACTGTCAGAGGGAATAGAGGGAATTCCTTACTGACTCTTTCTTTCCTTAGGTCCTATTCTGCTTCTAAATTCCTGGAGGCCAACCTTTTCAATTAGAGTGGGTTCCACCCCGCCCCCGCCCACCCGCGGCCCCCTCCCCCCACTCCCTGCCGCCATCTCCTCTTTCTTTTCTGACTCCCTCTGCCACAAGTTCAATCCCATGGCTGCCAGGAGGAAAAAGAAGTCCTTTAAAATGAAACAAACAAGCCCCTATCCCCAAATCTTACCTGCACAAAGATGAAACCCTCACATTACTGCACAGAGCAATTTAGCTCCATACTCTCTCAGTCATCTTTGCTGGGCTGAGGCTTTCATTTCATATAATCAGAGGCCCCTTTAAAGCATTTTAACAAAAATGGGGGAGAAAGGAAGAAAAACAGCAGTTTTTGTCTAAAGCAGTTGCTTACAGTGTTAAACAAAACTTGAGACTTGAAAATTCTTTAAATCTATTTTAAATTAATTTTATTGGAGTATAGTTGCTTCACAATGTTGTGTTAGTTTTTGCTATACAGGAGAGTGAATCAGCTATGTGTTTATATATCCCCTCTTTTTTAGATTTGCTTCCCATTTAGGTCACCATAGAACATTGAGTAGTTTCTTTTGCAATACATTAGGTTCTCACTAGTTATCTATTTTATGTGAGTGTGTATGTTAGGTCGTGTCCGACTCTTCGGCAACTTTATGGACTATAGCCCACCAGGCTCCTTGTCCACGGAATTTTCCAGGCAAGAATACTGTGGCAGGTTGCCATTTCCTACTCCAGGGGATCCTCCCAACCTAGGGATCAAGCCTGCATCTGTTGCCTTAGTAGGTGGATTCTTTACCACTGGGCCACCTGGGAAGCCTTGTCTATTTAATACGTAATATCAATAGTGTATATATGTCAGTCCCAATGTCCCAATTCATCCCACCCCACCCCTTTTCCCCTTTTCCCACCCTGCCCCTTTTCCCCTTTGGTATCAATGTTTGTTCTCCATGTCTGTGTCTGTATATCTGCTTTGCAAATAAGATCACCTGTACCATTTTTCTAGATCTTTAAGTCTATTTTTGAGGATCCATGCAACACACATAACTTTGAAATGGAAGGTTTAATTTGTTACTCCAAATTCCAGTGGAACAACTTGCATGCAAGGAAGGAAGTTGAGCAGCCCCGGGAGAAGGTAATGTGTAGATCAGTGCTTCTTTGTTAAGTAAAGCAGAATGGTTAGGAGTGAATGCCCCAGGGCTAACACATAGGGGTTCAACTCCCAGCTCTGTCACCACCAGCTGTGTGACCTTGGGCAAATTACACAAACTTTGTCAGGAAGATCCCCTGGAGAAGGGAATGGCAACCCACTCCAGTATTCTTGCCTGGAGAATCCCACGGACAGAGGAGCCTGGCAGGCTACAGTCTGTGGGGTTGCAAAGAGTCAGACACCGCTGAGCGACTAACACTTTGCATGCTTGTGTGTGCATGCTAAGTTGGTTCAGTCATGTCTGACTCTTTGCGATCTTATGGACTGTAGACTGCCAGGCTCCTCTGTCCATGGGCTTCTCCAGGCATGAATACAAGAGTGGGTTGCATGCCCTCCTCCAAGGGATCTTCCCGACCCAGGGATTGAACCTGCGTCTCCTGCATTGGTAGGTTCTTTACCACTAGTGTCATCTGGGATGTCCTTAAGTGAGGTGAAAGTTGCTCTGTCATGTCCAACACTGTGTGGACCCCATGGAATATAACAGTCCACAGAATTCTCCAGACCAGAACACTGGAGTGGATAGCCCTTCCCCTTCTCCAGGGGATCTTCGCAACCCAGGGATCGAACCCAGGTCTCCCGCATTACAGGCAGATTCTTTACCAGCTGAGGCACCAGGGAAGCCCAAGTATACTGGAGTGGTTAGCCTATCCCTTCTCCACTGGATCTTCCTGACCCAAGGATTGAACTGGGGCCACCTGCATTGCCTTCTCCG
Organism: Bos mutus; assembly: GCF_027580195.1. Taxonomy (NCBI): domain Eukaryota; kingdom Metazoa; phylum Chordata; class Mammalia; order Artiodactyla; family Bovidae; genus Bos; species Bos mutus. Next base: position 64,408,308 of record NC_091626.1, on the reverse strand, counting down.
TAGCTTATCTGAGCTCATATCAAATAAGTAGTTGCTCTGGGTTGAGAAACTGGTTTTTGTGACTCTATAGCCCATGTTGTGGAGAAGGTAATGGCACCCCACTCCAGTACTCTTGCCTGAAAAATCCCATGGATGGAGGAGCCTGGTAGGCTGCAGTCCATGGGGTCGCTAAGAGTCGGACATGACTGAGTGACTTCACTTTCACTTTTCACTTTCATGCCTTGGAGAAGGAAATGGCAACCCACTCCAGTGTTCTTGCCTGGAGAATCCCAGGGACGGTGGAGCCTGATGGGCTGCCCTCTATGGGGTCGCACAGAGTTGGACACGACTGAAGCGACTTAGCAGCAGTAGCACCAGCAGCCCATGTTGAGACAGATTTTCAGATCAGCAAAGCCCAAAGAATAATTTTTAAAAAATCAACACTGTGGCTCTTTATGCCATGAGAAAATAATTCCCAGCTCTGTTTTGAGTAGCTTAGAGGCAGCAATTTCTGTGTTCATTGCTTAGAAATTTTTATTAGGTAAAATTGGCTGTGGCCCCAGTTTCGACTGAGTTATGGAAGTTCTGTTGTTTTCTGAGCTAAATAAATTTGTGAGTGTTTAGTATCCTGAGCTATAAAGTCAATACTGAAGATAACATCCCCCTTCACTGTTTATTTTCTGCTGGGATTAGAAATGAGCTTCCTTGCTTTCTACCATTTCTTAAAGACTTGCTTTTATAAACACACAGACACACACCAAAACAACTACCTGCCCCCCACCACATCCCAGAAATTAAAGGCACAGACATAAGCAGCATTCATTCATTCAAAACACGACGTAAATATAACCTACCCTTTTGCTTTTCTTGTTGGCTGCACCCATCCTCACCTTTCTGCAAACAGCACTCAAATTGGATTTAGTGGTTGGGGTCCTAGTCATGGCATCAGTTAAGAGGCAGACACTGGAACAAAGTCAAATCAGACACTGTCTTTCTGGAATCAAATCTCAAGTAGAGACTAAAACATGAAATGTGGAAGGAGTGTTTGTGCAGTCCTGGGGCTTGGAGGCCATTGCTGATCAGGTCCTGCCCCAAAGCTTTTACCCCTGGCTCCCGGTACCCCCCTCCATGCTCTACTTGTTCAAACCTCACTTCCTCAGAGAGGTCAGTGGTGACTACCCCAAACCTTCTATCTCCAATAGCCTGTTCAATTTTTGGTATAGTCTTTACTGTTTAAAATTATCTTGAGCTTTATTTACTTATTATTTGCTTTTCTCTGTTAGAATATCAGGTCTAAGAAGGTTGAGACCTTGACTATTTTATTTGCTAGCATTTCTAGTTACTATAACAGTGTTTATAGCACTTAATAGGTGCTCATTAAATACTTATTGAATGTGTTGCATGGGGTACACCCTCTGTGCAGAAATCACAGTGGCCTATAACCAAATGGTTAAGAGCATGAGACTTGGAGTTAGACCATCTGGGTTCAAATCCTGGCCTGCTGTATGGCCTTAGGCAAGTTACTTAACCCCTTTGTGCATCAGTGTCTCATTTCTAAAATGGTGAAAATAAAAATATGTAAGTAAAACGAAGATTAAGCAAGATGATTCACTTAAAGCCTTGGGGCATTGCATGGAAAATAATAAGATTCAGTACATAGCTACTATATTATTAGAGTATTTCTCAGTTGTAAGAAGCTTTTGTTGTAGATTGTAAAATTTACCACTGACTTAATATTAGTTCTTTTGGAGAAAACCAAAACCAAATACAACATTTAAAAAATCTAATTTATGACAGCACATATTTATATTCAGAAATACATGAATACTTTCTTCTTCAGAATGACAGTCACAGTTGGGGTCTAAAGTGGCTCTCACTCTCTCTCAAGTATGGCCCTTGGCCATATGTGTATGTGTAAGAGTCAGTCACCCCTGCTGATGATCTAGACCTTGTGTTCATCTTTGTGATGCTGCAGAATTATTTATCTGTTTTTAAATTATTTATTTATGTATTGACTGTGCTGGGTCTTTGCTGCTGCTTGCAGGCTTTCCCTAACTGCGGCCAGCAGGAGCTGCTCTTGTTGTGGTGCGCAGGCTTCTCATTGCAGTGGCTTCTCTTATTGCAGAGCACAGGCTCTAAGGCAAGTGGGCTTCAGTAGTTGCAGCACTTGGGCTCAGTAGTTGTGGCTCATGGACTTAGCTGTTCCGAGGCATGAGGGATCTTCTGTGACTCCTACATTGGCAGGCAGACTCGTCCACTGAACACCAGCGAAGTCCTGCAGAATTATTTAAACACATATCAAAGAATACTGTGGATTCTGTGGGATTTTGTTTGTTTGCGCTTCCCTCTTGGTTATTTTGTTTGTATTGTCAGTAATTGAATTACACATGACTAAAGAGTTTTTTTAAAGAGTTTTGTACAGAAGAACTATACAAAAAATATCTTCACGACCCAGATAATCATGATGGTGTGATCACTGACCTAGAGCCAGACATCCTGGAATGTGAAGTCAAGTGGGCCTTAGAAAGCATCACTACGAACAAAGCTAGTGGAGGTGATGGAATTCCAGTTGAGCTATTTCAAATCCTGAAAGATGATGCTGTGAAAGTGCTGCACTCCATATGCCAGCAAATTTGGAAAACTCAGCAGTGGCCACAGGACTGGAAAAGGTCAGTTTTCATTCCAATCCCAAAGAAAGGCAATGCCAAAGAATGCTTAAACTACCACACAATTGCAGTCATCTCACATGCTAGTAAAGTAATGCTCAAAATTCTCCAAGCCAGGCTTCAGCAATATGTGAACCATGAACTTCCTGATGTTCAAGCTGGTTTTAGAAAAGGCAGAGGAACCAGAGATCAAATTGCCAACATCCGCTGGATTATGGAAAAAGCAAGAGAGTTCCAGAAAAACATCTATTTCCGCTTTATTGACTATGCCAAAGCCTTTGACTGTGTGGATCACAATAAACTGTGGAAAATTCTGAAAGAGATGGGAATACCAGAACACCTGATCTGCCTCTTGAGAAATTTGTATGCAGGTCAGGAAGCAACAGTTAGAACTGGACATGGAACAACAGACTGGTTCCAAATAGGAAAAGGAGTTCGTCAAGGCTGTATGTTGTCACCCTGTTTATTTAACGTATATGCAGAGTACATCATGAGAAACGCTGGACTGGAAGAAACACAAGCTGGAATCAAGATTGCTGGGAGAAATATCAATAACCTCAGATATGCAGATGACACCACCCTTATGGCAGAAAGTGAAGAGGAACTCAAAAGCCTCTTGATGAAAGTGAAAGTGGAGAGTGAAAAAGTTGGCTTAAAGCTCAACATTCAGAAAACAAAGATCATGGCATCCGGTCCCACCACTTATGGGAAATAGACGGGGAAACAGTGGAAACAGTGTCATACTTTATTTTTCTGGACTCCAAAATCACTACAGATGGTGACTGCAGCCATGAAATTAAAAGACGCTTACTCCTTGAAAGGAAAGTTATGACCAACCTAGATAGCATATTCAAAAGCAGAGACATTACTTTGCCAACAAAGGTCCGTGTAGTGAAGGCTATGGTTTTTCCTGTGGTCATGTATGGATGTGAGAGTTGGACTGTGAAGAAGGGTGAGCGCTGAAGAATTGATGCTTTTGAAGTGTGGTGTTGGAGAAGACTCTTGAGAGTCCCTTGGACTGCAAGGAGATCCAACCAGTCCATTCTGAAGGAGATCAGCCCTGGGATTTCTTTGGAGGGAATGATGCTAAAGCTGAAACTCCAGTACTTTGGCCACCTCATGTGAAGAGTTGACTCATTGGAAAAGACTCTGATGCTGGGAGGGATTGGGGGCAGGAGGAGAAGGGGACGACAGAGGATGAGATGGCTGGATGGCATCACTGACTCGATGGACGTGAGTCTGAGTGAACTCCGGGAGTTGGTGATGGACAGGGAGGCCTGGTGTACTGCGATTCATGGGGTCACAAAGAGTTGGACACGACTGAGCGACTGATCTGATCTGAAAGAGTTTTTGGAAAGTAGCTGGAAGCTTGTGACGTATTTGGACATCTGAATGATAGTTCTTAGCACGTCAACTGGTCCTAACAATTGAAAATCTGTGAACTTTGGCAATTTTTATTGCTTTTAATCACAGTATCCAGTGTGCAGTTGTTATATATTTTCTTTTCTATGTTACCTTGTAGTGGAATCTTTTAAAAGATCTTTTAAGTGACAATTATGATGGAAATTTAAATCTATCAGTTATCAATGCAAATAACTCCACAGAAGTAACAAACTGATGAGCTGATGGACTCTCACCCACACATCTTATTAATTTTCCAAGTGAAAGTGAAAGTGAAAGTCGCTCAGTCATGTCCGACTCTTTGCGACCCCATAAACTACATTGTCCATGGAATTCTCCAGTCCGGAATACTGGAGTGGGTAGCCTTTCCCTTCTCCAGGGGATCGTCCCAGCCCAGGAATTGAACCGGGATCTCCTACATTGCAGGCAGATTCTTTACCAATTGAGCTATCAGGGAATATGTCCAGGCAATAAAAACTCTCGGAGTACATGCCACCCACTCTTTCCTTTCCTGCATTCTCAACTTGGCAGCATGTTAGAATCACCTGGGGAACTTAAAAAAAGCCCACATTCTCAGGCTGCAGGCTTCCCAGGTGGTGGTAGTGGTAAAGAAACTACCTGCCAGTGCAGGAGATGGGAGAGAGGTGGATTTGATCCCTGGGTCAGGAAGATCCCCTGGAGGAGGGCATGCCAATCCACTCCAGTATTCTTGCCTGGAGAATCCCATGGACAGAGGAGTTGGCAGGCTATAGTCCATGGGGTTGCAAAGAGTCAGACATAACTGAAATGACTCAGCCTGAATGCACGCACTCAGGCTGCATCTCTAACCAGGTAAATTAGTAGCCTGTTATCAGTATTTTTAAAGTCCTCTGGATGATGTCAATGTGCGGTGAAGATTGAGAATCACCACTTTACCAGTGGCTAGTGAGTTTCTTTTGACACATGTAAGCTGTATCTTCACTGAAGAGATGTTAATGTGTGGGAAACAAAACAACCTTTGCATCTGAGAAATAAGAAAATAGAATATTATTATTATTGTTATTATTAGTCTTGCCCTGAGAAGATTCAGACCATGAAAAGTATCATAGTGAGTCAGACCCACTTGGAAGGTTCTATGTTCTTTTGTTACCCTTTATAGCATCTTTGAAAGTTCCTACTAGGAATGTGCCCCAGTGGTTGAATTTCCTTTAGTTACTGCCAAGGACTTGAGAAGGGGATTGAGGATGAAGCCTAACATCTGAGACATCTAAAGAAAAAGAAGAGCCCCTGTGAATTGCAGCTGACTCTCCTCGTCGCTGAGTGTGTCCTGTATCCTGTTCTCTCTTGTTCCCATTAGACCCCTGAGGTGGCATTCTGACTGCCCCTGAACTAGCCCTCACAGCTTCATCCGATCCACTGGGATTCTGTCTCCCCAAGCAATGAAGGGCAGATCCTCAGGTTCTCTTAACATCAAGGAAAAGTGTCCCCTCAGCTTGGATGAAGGACAATTAACTTACACACAGTGAACATAACTATGCTAGTGTTTTGATTCTTGGTCCTAGTTGAAATCTTGAAGACATGGAATTTAATAGTCTTGTGTGGAGTTTTGGCTGATCCTAAGAAATTTTTAAGATTAACCGATTTCCTTGTTTTAAAAAAGTCCCATTAAAAAAAACCTGAATTATCGTTGATTTACAACACTGTGCAAATTCCTCCTACATAGCAAAAGGACTCAGTTATACACACGTGTACGTTCTTTTCCATTATGGCTTATCCCAGGAGACTGGATACAGTTTCCTGTTTTATACAGTAAGACCTGTTGTTTATCCGTTCTAAATGTAATAGTTTGCATCTACTAACCTCAAGCTCCCAGTCCACCTCTCCCCCTCCCCTTTTCCCTCTTGGCAGCCACGATTCTGTTCTTCATGTAAGACTGACTGATTTCTTTCTGATAGATACTTTTTTGTTTTTCCCTGCAGACATAGCAGGTCTAAGTGCTTAGCAGACAGTTTCCCTATTCTGCAAAGCTCATGTATTGTTAACTATGAAACCAACCTCCTGAGAAGCTGCAATTAACCTTAACCTACTTATCATTTTAAGCTTGGCAAATGATAAGATTGGAGGCTTATTTCTTTACATCTGACAGTCACACTTCCCACAGGCAATTAGCAAAATATATTGAGTGGAGTGGTCTTCTCACAGAACACATGTAGAAATCAGCCTTTACAGAAAGAACATTTAGGATCCTCATTTACTTCAGATGATTTTCTCATTAGAAACAACTATTAGGTTGAAAATACAGTCCAGAGTACAGAGCAGTTCATATTTAATACCTCAATTTTTCCTTAGAAGTAGTTTGTTAAATGGCAGCATAACAATAAATTAGTACATTCAATAACTCTATAGTACTAGAAGTGGGTTTAGACAGGATAAAAATGGGCCCAGTTAATTAAAGAAGAAAACAGATGGCTACAGTATATAGGCAGGGATAACACAGGAGGGTTTATAATGTAAAATACTGGTTGGAGAGGAGGTTTAGAAAATTGATAAACCTATTGCATAAACTTGCTTGCTCCTTGAAAGGAAAGCTATGACAAACCTAGACAGCTTATTAAAAAGTAAAGACGTCAAAAGTCCATATAGTCAAAGCAATGGTATTTCCAGTAGTCATGTATGGATGTGAAAGCTGGACCATAAAGAAGGTTGAGCACCGAAGAATTGATGCCTTCAAATTATGGTGCTGGGGAAGACTCTTGAGAGTCCCTTGGACTGAAAGAAAGTTAAACCAGTCAATCCTAAAGGAATCAACTCTGAATATTCATTGTAAGGACTGATGCGGAAGTTGAAACTCTAACACTTTGGTCACTTGATGCAAATAGCCGACTCATGGGAAAAGACCCTGATGCTGGTAAAGATTGAAGGCAAAAGGAGAAGAGGGCAGCAGAGGATGAGATGGTTAGATAGCATCACCAACTCAATGGACATGAATTTGAGCAAACTCCAGGAGATAGTGAAGGACAGGGAAGCCTTCCATGCTGCAGTCCTTGGGGTCACAAAGAGATGGACATGACTGAACAACAACAGCATTGCATAAACTAATTTACAGGGACTTAAGCCTCCCTGAGAAAGATCAAATGAATATTTGCTTTTTGTTCTGGTCTATTAAAGTTTTAACTATTTAATGTTTAACCCCTTAATATCTGAGCTGTGATATGATTTAAAATATAGTTTCCAAATGGCTAACCTATTTTCAAATAATATTTTCAACATTTTGGAGTAATTTTCACTGCCTCCTTTGTAATTCTTTATTCAGCATTCATTGAAGTCTGAGTTATCCTGTAGCTGCTTAAGTCAAACTATATACCATTTTGATTACTGTGGCTTTGAAATAGATTTTAATGGTGTCATATAAGTGAACTTTTTCTCAGAATTTCCTTGCTTATATTCTTCCATTCATTTTCTTTCACTTAATTTATTTTAATTGGAGGATAATTACTTTACAATATTGTGGTGGTTTTTGCCATACATCAACATGAATCAGCCATGGGTGCACATGTGCCCCCCATCCTGAACCCCACTCCATCCCTCTGGGTAGTCCCAGAGCACTGCCTTTGAGTGCCCTGCTTCATGCATCGAACTTGCACTGGTCATCTATTTTACATAACTTCCATTCATTTTTGCAGTAGAATTTGACAAAGACATTTTGTACACACTATCTCCCAAGAAGATGATGTTAAGAATCATTGTTGACGCTCAGAATCTTACAGAAGAGACAGAACTGACATCATCACAGAATATGTGACACTTGCATAGAAAAGTGTTCTTCGTAACATTTAACATGAAAAGATCTTCATAACACGCAACAGGGGACATGCACAATTTGGAGTGTTTTACATTAAATTTTTGCTTTAACTCTCAAAACAATGTTTCTATTTCCACTTTAAAGACATGGAAACTGTGGGTGAGTTTTCAGTTTGCTCCAGGGCACGCGGCTGTCACACCTGGGAACCAGGACCAAGGGCCAGAATTCAGACAGTAACTGCCAGATGCTGTGCTTTCAGTCACTATGCCTGACCACTCTCAGGTGGTCTGACGGTGCAGAGGGTAGAAGTAACTTAATAATTATATTTAACATGTCTTTCATCTCTACTGCACATAGCACTTTTACATGGTTTGCCTCGTTTGTGCTCCTTTCTTTGTTCAGAACATACACAGACACATAGTTGGACATGCTGTTTATTTATTTGGCTGTCCTTGGTCTTAGGTGTGGCAGGCAGGATCTTTCGTTGCAGCGTGTAAACTCTTAGCTGTGGCATGTGGGATCTAGTTCCCTGACCAGAGACCGAACCCGCCCCACTTACGGCATCTTAGCCACTGGACCACCAGGGAAGTCCCTGGACATATTGTTCTTACGGAGAATTTAAGCCAGGGTGGAGAACAACTCACTAGTTTATATCTTCATGAAGTTTCTCTCATCGTGGTGGTTTCTTTAGCTTTATGGTTTCCTTCATCATACACATTAAAAACTGTGGCCATATATCAAAAGGCAATTTGTAAGTTGTTAATAGGCAATTGAAGTTGAACATTATTCAATCATGCTTGCTAATGAAATTCTAATTTATCCTCATTACTTAGAGAATTTTATAAAAAGTATGGGGGGGGGAGGCAAGAACACCAACCAAAACATTAACCGTTTTAGCTGCTGCTGCTAAGTCGCTTCAGTCGTGTCCGACTCTGTGTGACCCCATAGATGGCAGCCCACCAGGCTCCTTTCACCGTAAATGCTTATTTCTACCTGGTGGGAGAAGGACGAAAGAAATGTGGGCAAGATTTATACCCACTGCGGGTATGTGAGAGCTACTTTGAATTGTTTCCTTAGTGGCAGCCAGGTTTTCTACTCTCCGCAGCACTGTGGTCCTCAGGACGGGAGTTGGTTAAAGTCCACGGGAGGAGGTCCAAGGGCAACGTGTACAGGCACCCCTCACCACACAGCAAGGGGAAGCAAACCAAAGCCCTTCCCCTAAGGGAATATGGGAAGAGGAAGAAAAAGCCAGGCCAGGAGTTTGGCTTCTCAGTCCTTGATGACCCTCCGCTTCTGCCTTGGGCTTTATTTCAGAGGACAGGTTTGGGGAGATAGGAACCTAGGCTGTTAGGTAGTGAGGGAGGCTGTAAGGAGAGTCCTGGTCATGTCCAACATGGCCTCTCACCCCTATAGAGTGTACAGCTCAGTGATTTTTAATGTTTATAAGGCTATGCAACCATTAGCACTATCTAATTCTGTGGTATCTGATTCTGTACCTGTAGCTTTTCTTAGCACATCTGTAGCAGAACAGAGATATTAGTTCAAAAGACCAGGCTGATGTTTTTGCATGTGTAATTAGGAACTTCCAGTGTTCACTCTGTTTTGATACGCCAAATTCTGGGTGTATCCAAAAAGCTGGTTCCTTAGAAAGACACGATTTGCTGCTGCTGCTGCTGCTAAGTCGCTTCAGTCGTGTCCGACTCTGTGCGACCCCATAGACGGCAGCCAACTAGGCTCCCCTGTCCTGGGATTCTCCAGGCAAGAATACTGGAGTGGGTTGCCATTTCCTTCTCTAATATATGAAAGTGAAAAGTGAAAGTGAAGACGCTCAGTCCTGTCCGACTCTTAGTGACCCCATGGACTGCAGCCTTCCAGGCTCCTCCGTCCATGGGATTTTCCAGGCAAGAGTACTGGAGTAGGGTGCCATTGCCTTCTCCACACCTCAATTATGTGTGATGTAGCATGTCAGACCCCAGGTTCCCTAACCACCAGTCTCAGTGGAAGTAGCTGGCTCATATATTTGAAGAATATATGAAGATATCTTCAGCATATTCATATAAATTATAAGGTAGTGTGATCCAAGCACTTCTTTAATTACTATAGTTTCTTTGATTCATAGTCAGAAATTCTGACTCAGTAGAAAGCCCTTCTTTCTCGTCAGTGAGTTAAGTAGATGGGCAAAAAGATAGGCGCACACAGTAGAGACAGAAAAAGAGGGTCTTATTTCCAGAAAATAGGGTGATTTCTTGCAAATCACTTAATTACTCCTATGAGGAAATAGGCAGGGGATCAGAAGTTCTATTAACCTTAGCACCAGGGAAAAATTAAAACATGGCTAAAGCATCCCAGTAGAGGAGAGAAAGGCAGAAAACCAGAAGATAGGGCCAATAGAGGAACAAGAACAAAGTAACAGAGTAGAGAGTGAGGAAAGAAGAGAGCAGAAATCTGGGTGGATACACAGCAGAAGTTCCAACAACTGTCAGAGGTTACATTCAGAGATTATAATCTGGACTGGATTGTTATGGAACCAGGTTCATCTTGCCTGAAGCACAGTGAACCAAAACGCTGAGGCTTTCAGCAAAGCAAGCAGGGAAACAAACCCGTCTCCCAACCGAAGGCAAGTGGCTTGGGATATTTAGGGGATAAGGAAGGAGGTTGGGCTGAGGCACAGGGCTTGAGGGGCACGGGGAGGGGCATGTGGAAGGTATGGGGCACATGGAGGGGTGTAGGGGGAAAGGTGATTGCCAAAAGCTGTGATAACAGTCATTCTGCCCAGGTGTAACTAATTACAGCCCTCTGTTGTCAAAAGGTCACCAAGGGGACACCTGCCTGTATATGCCTAGTTGAGGGGTCGGTCGGTGGTCCCATCCAGTCTTAATAAACTCAGTTCCAACTCGAAACAGCTGATGCCAAGTTTCTGGAAAACAACTGCCACAAACATCTTGCAGTTTAGGCTGCTTACTGCTTGGAAGATTTGCAAGTCTTAGAACAACAATCTAGATTAATGAAGGCAGGTAAAATGGATTTAATCCATGCTTTCAATATGTTTTTAGATGATGTTTTTCTTTTAATATAAACCCAAGACAGTTCATTTTAAAAGGCTAATAAACAAAGGAGATGAACAATGGTGTAATTATTTAAAAACAATCGTATCACTTAGCCGCTCTAAGAAATGGTGAAGGAACCAAGTTAAAAAAAGTCAGTGACATTCCATCTTGCAGGACAAGTTTGCGGCTCTTCTAGGAGCAAGTTTGTTAAAGTAAGTCCCCAGTGTTTGGAGGCATACCCTTAATGGCATCAACTATTAATATGTTATATGAAGTTAAGGCTGAGGAGGTCAGTACCACCAGGAGACAATGCCAGGCTCCTGAGGAGATGGGATGAAGTACATTTGCTTTCCCCAGTCCTGGGGGACCTTCCAATGACCCTTTGCTGAAGAAATATTGCTCTGACAAAAGTGAAGTGTCGTCCCAAATAGGCAAAAAAACTGCGATATTCTAAAGAGACATAAAATGTTCTCTCATAAAAATCATTTATTGGTACACCAGAAATATCCATTTTTTTTCTAGTACAGGAGCTATATGCATCTATAATTGCAATTCTGTGTAAACTACGTGTTACCAGTCACTAGAAATCTAATTAGCAGGATGGATTTAATAAAGAATAAGAGTAACTATGAGTCTACAGCGGCCCAGCCATCAAGTCTCATTGGAGTAAATCAAATATCAAATTAGTGTTGGCCTGCAACAGAGTGGTTCTGTAGCCAAGAAAAACCAAGGTGGACACAAACAGGATAGCACCCATTCAATAAATTAGGTACACTTAATTAGAAAAACACCACAGCAGATAGAAATAATCTAAATAAAGCACAAAAGTAAACTATTAGCTATTTACATATATTACTTTTTGCCCAAAACTTTAATTTGCTAGCTTTCCCATCCTACTGCTTTCCTTTCGTTACTTTTTTCTTTCATGGTGAATTTCTTGACCCCCTGGCAAATATTTAGACAACTAACCAGAACTTCTTTCAAGGTCCAACGTCTTCTAAAACTTCATGTCAAACTAAAGAATCTGAAAGGAAGCTTATATAGGTCTATCTCTACATGGAAGTAATACGTTTATTATTCTTCTATTTTGCTATTATCTCTGTTAAGAGCAGAGCAGTGACCTACAATTTCATTTTCCTTCCAAACATTATTTGAACTAGTCCAGAAAGGTGGGTTGTGAATGGCAGCTGAGTGGATGGAGAGCTCACCTGTGACAGGCACAGAAAGTGAGTCTAAACGGAGACAAGAGCGTGAATCCTGAGAATGGAATGCTGTGAGCTGCAATTTAAGATCCCCCATTACAGAGAACGAGAGCGCCTCCTTCTGGTTGTTACTTTTTTTTTTCACATTAGGTTTTTAAGGCTTAGTATCACTGCAGCATTAACAAATACAAATGCTGACATCATTTCTACTAAAGAAGGGCTTTGTGATGAATGGCAGCAGGTACCATAATTAAAATAGCACAGTTGGAAAGGCATTGAGTTGGTATGCTTCTGGTGCTATGGCCAGAATGTATGGATTTCTAGCATCATTCTGGGGGATCCGAAAGATCTTGCCAATGAGCATCTCTGGCCCTTTTTATTTCCTTTCTAGTACTAGTAACAGTTTGCAATAATTTTATTTTTGGTTTGTTCTCCTAGGACAATATAAGCTCCAGGAGGGCAGAGACCACACCTGTGTATTCACTATTGTGTCTCCAGCATCTAGAACAGTGTCTGGTCCATAATAGGTTCTCAATTAAAAACTTGTGATAAATAAATGAACCAAATCATGACGTCCCCTGGCCTGCCTATGTTTAGAGACTTTCCAGTTTCAATCAGTGACCAGGGTTTCTGACCCCGCCTAATGACCCAGATGTCCTTTGAGCCTCCACTGCTATGAACCTCTATGCAGTTGTGTAGCTATCATTTTTGTGCTTCAATGGATAGTAAAACTTTTCATTGCTGAAAAGACTAGCTATGCAGAGGTAACACTGCATGAGAGGTCACAGGGCAAGAACACTTAAGAACATTCTAAATGGCAAGCTCCAAGTTCAGCTCATTCTTCCCTACCTCTTCCTACCACCTACCTCTTTGACAGAGAGCTTAAGAAACAAGTTATTAGGAGAATTTTCTCTTGGCAGTGCCAGTTCGTAACTCATCAATGACACGATCAGAAGAAAAACAAAAGATAACTCACCTACATAAAAATTAATGTAAATAAAAGCAAAATCTGGGTTTGGAAACAAAGTGATACGGTGGGCTGTCTAGGTCCTCTGTTGGTTAGAACTGCTGACTATGGAAGAGAAAGCAGGCTTTACAGCAGTAGATAGGCTGGGGGGAAGGGTGTGCATGGAGGCGCTGTGGGTATGAGGACCAGCGTTTCTCCTCCTCTCTCTCCTCCAGGTCTGGCTGAGCTCCTTGCAGTCACTCTCAGGCGGGAGGTAAGAATAGGCAGCTGGCGCCTCCACGGCACATTCTTAGGCTATTGATGCTCTGCTGGAGTAGAAGTCGGGGACTTGGAGTCCCGTGTGAAGCGTGACCTAGGGGAAGAGACTGTGAGTCCTGGAGGCACTTTAGGAGCCCCCCTCCACCCAACTCACTAAGGGATCTGTTCACTTTTCTGTAACATCTGTTCTAGTAGACATCACAGAGATCTCCAGCAGAATTCAGCCTGTGCTAAGAACCTGGCCACCATGCTGGGCTCCTGATCCTGGAGACACTTGATAATATGATTCGAATCCACCTGCCTCTTCAAAGAATTCTGGGGAGATTGTGTTCCTTATGACTGAAGAATGAGGCATTGATTTGCAGGTGGCAAACCCTTTTGGCCGCATTGCAATGGTCACTGCCATATCCATGGATAGAGAACAGATGAGCAGACAACCCTTCCCCTATTATTTGTCCCCTAGTTATTTCAATTAGGATAAGCCTTTCACTTTGGGATGGCCTAGATGATTGCCAAGAATGAGGAGACATGGGCACTTAAACTATTTCACTGATTTCTGTCTAACCTCAGACCTCAGTGGACGGCTGCACCAATCAGGCTAGAACCATTTCTTGCAGTGCTGTCTGTCATCTCTCTCCACCTTGTCCCTGTCTTCCCCAGTCTAAGAGTCTTTCTCTGAAGATACTCAGAACATCCCAGAAACCTCTAAAGATCATTGAGTACAATAGTCTTTGCAAGGGAAACAGCTAAAAAAGCGGAAAACTTTGAATGAGTGTTTTCCAAAACACACTTCTAGGGAAATCTATGGCTTTCTTTGGTCCAATGTAGAGCCAAACTCTTGATGGATTAGATTTCAGCCTTCCAGAAAAACCCATCAAGTTGCAGCAAGAGAGAAGGGCAGAGGTCACTGGGTTGCAATCACTTCTACTGCACACATACTTATAAACAACAATGGTTTTTTAAAATAGCTCCCAAGATGGTAGTTCTGTATACAACAAAAATCATGAGCACTGTGTTGATACTTAAGCCCTATCTATTTTTCGGCAGCCATTTGCTGAGTGAAGTTCACAGCCAATGTCGAGTTCCAGCTCAAGATGGAAGTGAGCGCTCCCATCTCAGCAGTGGCTGGTAGGGCACCCTCTCGCGTGCCCTCATCTGTTCTCCCACCGCCCCCCATCTGCCCCAGCTGTGATTTCCTGGACCTTCTTTGCCCTGGCTGTTCCCTCTGCCTGGAAAGCCTTACCCAGCTCACTCCCTCACTTCCTTCAAGGCTCAGCTCACCTGTGACTGCAATAAGGCCCACCTATGCTGACCACCCTGCTTAAGACTGCCACTGCCCTCCCTACCCTGGCACTCTCGGTCCCCTACCCTTTCCTTGTCTTCTCTCCACTGCATATTGCCTTGCCGTTGTTGTTGTTTAGTCGCTAAGTCGTGTCTGCCTTTTTGCGACCCCATGTACTGCAGCACACCAGGCTTCCCCGTCCTTCACTAACTCCCTGAGTTTGCTCAAACTCATGTCTACTGAGTCAGTGATGCCATTCAACCATCTCATCCTCTGTTGCCCCCTTCCCTCTTGCCCTCAATCACTCCCAGCATCAGGATCTTTTCCAATACTGTCTTCTAATATACTATATAATTAACACAGCAATTGTGTGTATTATTTACTGTTTCTCTTGTAACTCGAATGCAAGCTCTAAGAGGGCAAGATTTTCATTTCTGTGTTTTCACTGATAAACAACAATACTTACAATACTTCAGTAGTGCCTGACATATCAAAGGTACTCAGTTGACATTTATTGGATGAACAAATAAGAAAACCCTGTTGTTTATATTTACAAAGAATCATTACTAACTAACTTGCAGGCAGGGACTATGTTTTCTCTCCCTAACAGAAGTGATAAGACTGCAGTGGAGAAGCTCCAGATTTCTAAGCATCCTGTTAGCACCTCAGGCTCACACTTTCACTTCTCAGGCACTCCTGGGGCTTTGCGGCAGTCATTTCATTTGCTTTCAGGCCAGCAGGTTCAAGAGTTTCCTTTCCACTAGAGAGGAATCTAGGGCTCAGGAGGACAGTCATTAGCCTGCCACAAGAGAATCCCAGTTTCCCCTGCTGCTGTTCACCAAACTGTGTCTAAATATAACGAAGGGGCTTATGCTGGTCTGGAATTATCTCCCTTGTCACGTCCGACCCGTCCCGCAATCCCCTCTCCTCCGTGTCTTGGTCTGGGCCCTCCCAGGTCGGGGACTAAGCTCACCGCCCCGCGGGCAGCCTCACAAATGGAGCAGCCGCTCACCTGCACGTTCCTGTTTAGGCTGACTGCCGGGAAGAACAGGCCCTCCACGTTCTCAAACGCGATGGGACCCTGCTGTTCGTCGTTGATAAAAAACGTCAAGGTTTTTCTATTGAAGTCGAGGAGGACCCCAATCGTGGCCCCCTTTGTGATCCCTCCCTCAGTTCTGTGGAAAAAGAAAACATGGGGATTCATTTGCCCGTCCTCCTTCTAGAAGTTCCCTGTTTGTATGGTTAAACCAGTATTTCTTAATCTGTTTAAAATTATCATACCCTACCCTTGAAGCCTTTTAACACAGTTTTCCTCTTAGTGACCCCTCCTCACATACAATTTTAATGCCACAGATATACTGTTTATCTGCATATGAGCTGTATGTATAGCTGTGTTGTGCCGTGCTCAGTCGCTTTAGTCATGTCTGACTCTTTGTGACCCTATGGATCATAGCCCTTCAGGCTCCTCTGTCTACAGGATTCTGGATTCTCCAGGCAAGAATAATGGAGTTGGTTGCCAGGCCCTCCTTCAGGGGATCTTCCCACCCAAGGATCAAACCCACGTCTCTTATGTCTCCTGCTTTATATAAAAAGTCTCCTGCATTGGCAGGTGGATTCTTTACCACTCACGCCACCTGGGAAGCCCATGTATATAAAAAAGTAAGATCTGCTTGCTCCCTGAACCAATTCTCACGCCCCTGTTGAGAATGCACAGGTTCATTGCGCTGCTCTGCTGTTGCTAAGAGTGAACCCCTTCACACACAGTATCCACATGGAGACACAAGCATCAAAGGCCGGGAACAAAAAGTAGCCTTTAGGCTATCAGAACTTTGCCTAGAGCTGTGTCTCAAGTTGTGAATTAAGCGTCATTCAATCCAAAATGATTTAATTTGAAAGTCAAAGTAAAGAGGCACTTAAGCTGAACCTAGAACACATGCATGAAAAATTAGATTTGGGGCCTCATGCTATCCATTAATCAGAAAAACTCATCCCAGAAAGATGGGAATTTGGGGCATACTGAAATTGAATTGAGAAGCTGGAGGCTCTCCATAAAATGGCATTGAAGAAGAGGAATCTCCTCTCTGTAAGGTGAAATGATTATACTCTAGGAGCTGGAGTGATTGTCATTAGAAACAAATTGTGTCTTATGCTTTAACTGATGGTTTCACAAAAGCCATTAAGCCTAGACAATCAGATCTGTCCTTTTCCTCCTCACTGAGATCCAGCAGTACTGAACTTCAGCCTCACAGACACGTGAGAGCGTTTTTCTTTTCCCCTTGGGATGCAGAACACAGACTGTGCACAGCCGTTAAAAATGCCGGGGTATCAATGGTGTCTTGGCAATTTCTCAGTTTCAGCAATGACGGCCCTGGTGCCATGCAGTTTACATGCAAGGCGACGTGTTCTGCTTTAAGAAACCGTTTCTCTGTATAGTATGGCAGTTGCGTTATTACCCCTTCATTCCAAAATAAAGAAGTTGAAAGGGAAAAGTAAGTGGGGTACATGGGTGATGGCATCAGAGCTGGCGACAGAGGGTCCCTCAAATGTGAATCCCTGAAGGTAACAGCTTCTCTACACATAGTAGGATTTGAGACCAGGCTGGAATGGCATGTGTGTGTTGCAAGTGAAAAGGGAAAAAATGAGGAGTCTTTTTCTTTCCTGTTCCTGAGAAGCAGGAAGATAAAGAGAACACTGAGCAGGCCTGAACAATCCTAGTTTTTTTCACTTTAACTGCTCCTAACTCTGTAACTAAGTTTGCTTCTTTTGCCCCCTAACTCTGCAGGAACTACACTTCACACCTAGTTTTCCTTTGACTCTATGCTATCTGGTGTTTACCCTTATAACACCCTTCCTGTTGTAGTTACACATCAGAAAGAAGGCCACAGAGCCATGGAACTGCCAGACTCAGGCACTGGGTTACTGACACCAGCCAGCATGACTGCCTTGGAAACAATGCAAGAGGAAGAAATTAAGATCCTAACACCTTTGTTCCCCATCTTATAGAAGCCCCTAGACTCCCCAGGGTGGGGGAGGCATGAGCCTGCTGTGTTCCCCTTTCCACTGGCTGAGAATTTGGAGCCACCTTTCTATTTCTTCCAAACTCTGTCTCTGTATTTTTCATCCGGCTTTGGCAGGCAGAGAAGGCCATAATTTTGGCCAGCAACACGTGCTCACTTCAAGGGACAGTGAACGAAGCATGACTGAATGCAGACGTAGAGAAACTACCCAAGGGAAGAAGTGGAGGCCCTAGGAGACCTACTTGCTAGAAGAGAGGCAGTGATGAGCACACAGAAGAAGCCGAGACAGTGGAGCCCACTGCCTACCACTGCACGACTCACTTTCCTTCTGACTGAATATAGCTGTAGTCCCCACACCCCCATTCCAGACACCAGTAAGAATGTAACTTGGGGATGTATTTGAGAATAAGGTGGACCAGGTTCCTAAAAGACACTTCTCTACCTAGAAAATTTGTGAAAAATACATTTGAGGAAGAAAACACAAACCAAATGAAAAAGGAAGTCTAGAGAAAATATTATAGGTACGAGTTAAATTATAATTGCCTAGGTTTTGGTGGTAAAGGAAAACTGAAAACAATTCCTGTGTTCTTTTTCCCCAGCAAACTGGGTGCTCTGAATCTATATAATAATAAGAGGGTTCTTCAACTATAAAACTATCCAAACTGGCATCCATAAGATTTAAATATATCATAAATTTAAACAAACCCATAAGATTTAGTTTAAATTAAAGTGCTCAATACCACTTAACTGTGGCACTGATAATGATAAGAACAGTGGCTTCTATTTTCAGATGTCTCTGATGGGAGGCATTTTTGCATGTCTCATTTAATCATGGGAGCATTTCTGCATGGAAAAATATGATTTTCCTAACTGGTGGATTTGGAAACTGATGTTGAGAAAAACTGAGTATCTTGTACACAAGTGCTTTTCTGGTAAGTTTTAAGACTGTGTTTTAGAATCCTGGAATGTTTTTCTATAATGGATATTCATGAGGATTCTTAGTTTGCAGCCCTAAGTGGACTACAGCAATGAGGGGTCTAAGAAAGTGCTCATGTCCCTATCATTATGCAAAAAGCAAAACACCAGGATGGACTCGGCTAAGAGCAGTAGAAGGTCTACTTAATAAAGATGGCCTGCCCAACTTCCTTCATGTTGTCTATTTAATAGGTCTCTGAACTTGGGCTATTGTTCTGGACCAGAAGCCAACATGAAGAAGGCTTGCTTGCGCGGGGCTGCAGGGTACCTGTTGGTGTGCGAGTTGTTGTGCATGAACCAGCTCCGGTTATTGTCCACATACATTGCCCAAGCTTTGTCGTCCTTTCCTAACATCACATCCTTCATCACGTCGATGCGAGCCACACCGAAGGCAGGGTCGGGGTGGTTGTCGTAGCGATCCACTGTCAGCTCCCAGTAGTGGACGCCCTTGGAGAAACCGGTCTTCCCCAGCACCACGCGGTCATCATAGCTACTGCAGGTCACAGTCAGGTTGTCATTGGAGAAGATGATGTCAGAGTGTGCCGAGCCAGGGTCGAAAGCAAACCAGGCCACTGGGGACAACAGAGGGGAGGGTGGTTGGTTACTAAGACGGACCCAACGAGTTCACACCATAATTTACTCCTGGGCAGGAGAGGAGTGTTTTGTCCCATTTTCATGCTTCCATGCGGGAAGGAAGTGTCCAGAGCCAGAAGGGGCCATGAGTGAGCAGACAGGGGGCACGTCCTGGGACCTGGGGCTCTCTGCACCCAGAAACAGATGGATGACACACGACCGATTCAGCAGGGGTTACCTGGCTCAGACTGCACTCCCAACCAGGTGATCCGGGAGTGAAGTGGCATCAAGTCCCTTCACCCAGTGACTGGCAGAACAGTACACCAGAGACATAAGGGAAGAGGGATGCACTAAGATGCCTGTGTAACCCTGAGACGGGGAGGCTAGTAACTAGAGTCCTAGATGGAGGAGGGATAAAACACACTCAGTGAAATATGGAAATACTCCTTCAACAGAAGTGCTCAATTTAGTTGTTTTGAAAATTTCCTCAGTGTTAGTGAAAACTCAGAAGCTTTGGAGCTATCAGCAACAGAAACTAATTCTCACGAGTGACTGAGACTTGGATGTAAGACTGGTTGCTTCCTTCATCACAGATATGGTGTGAGTGTTATTCTTAAAATGTAAAAAGTATTGGCAATTAGGTGCAGATCGAATGATGTCTTTGTATACAGTGCTGTGCCCAGGTTCTAAATGCCACCTACGAAGAACCTCCTCCAGACAGGCGGAATCGCTGATTTATCAAACCTGTGAACCACCTCACATGCATTTTGGTCTTTGCTATTGGTAACAGAGTAAGGTTATTCCATACCTGCCAACAGCTTTTTAATGTCAACTGTTGTCATTCCAAGTGAAAAGCATGGGAGAGAGAAATAGGAGGCAAAATTGACACTGATAAGAATACATGTCTCTTTTGATAGACTAACACCAAAAAAGGGCTAAGTTTAAAACTGCATACACTACAGCCATTGGTCTGATTAGTACCTTTTGCCCACAAGTTTTCTGCTTATAATGAGTGCTTGCATTGTTGTACAAGAAATCTGGGGGAAAAGTAATCTTCTTTGAGGTACAACATTTAAAAATACAGGCATCTTTTTCATTTTTTCTAAGTATGAGAGAAATTGCTATAATGGGATTTGAATGACAATTCAACAATTTTATTGACATAGAATAAGCTGCTACCATTTATTTTGTGAAGGGAATGGAGCATACCAAGCACATAAGTAAAAGATAACAATTACAATAGGTATACTTGCCTAATTGAGAGTAAGATGCAGATTGTGTCTCAAAATTGCATCCTATAAAGAAATACTACACATCAAAGCTATGAAACAACAACCAATTCAATAAAGATTATTTGTATACACGTAAAAAGCACCAGCTGAGTAGTCACCAGAGGCCTGATTCATGAAAAACCAAAGCCCTTTTTATGTTAGTTTACTTGCTGGAGTAAAAACTGCTTCTCTGCTCTTTCAAAATGAATAGTAGATTTTTCTTTTTTAATTTAATAAAGTCTCCTCCGATTGTTTCTAAACTGCAGAGCTTAAACTTTTTATCATCTTCTAAGTTTAACCTTTTCCAGTAAAGTTTTCATATTCAGAAGAAAACAAGAAAAATTCATCCAGTTGAAGTGGAGAAACCACTGGATCTTGATAAAGCTCCATTCTACATCACTATTCCATGTTCTTCTAACTCTGGTTGTGCCAAAAGGCCTTTACCGTGACTTGGGCCTGAGTCAAATGATAATTATAGAATTAAATATGTGGTGTAATCCATATGTTATTAAAGACATCTGGTAATTATTAATAATGACATGAAATAAATGTAGAAAAACAAAAATGACCTCCTGTCTTTTTCAGATTGTTTTACTACCTCATCCTTTTCGCCTAAGGGAGGGGAGCCAGCATGAAGGCTGATGGGGTGGAGTGACCTCAGAGATACATTAGAATCACCTGTGGAACTCTTGCACCCACCTTCCCCTCCTTAATATTTGGATACTCTTACCTCTTCCATGAGAGGCTTCATCAGGGTGGATGAAGCATTCTAGTCTTAAAATGTTCAAAGTCGTGTGAGCTACAATTTAAAGTGGTGTCAGTGACTGAAATGTGTTTTTGATGAGCACTAGGATATCTCCTAGAAAGGATCATTTAATTTTTTTTTCAACTCAGTCAGGCCTTTATGTGCTAAATGAAGGATAATACACTGAATGAAAAGAATTTTAAAAGAATTAAGAAAGCACCTTAGAAGGGACTAATGATTGAATTAAAAGCACAATGTAAAGATTATGACCTTACTTTTGGTTACTTTATTTTTCTCTGAGATGGATTCATTTGCAAAAATGGCAGACAACTTGTTTAGTTTCTATCAATTATCATCTCAGTTCCTATTCACAGGTGAGAACTTAGTGAATATGGAACACATGGAGTTTTAAAACTGTATCTCATCCAGCTTTGGAAATAAATCTGCAGAATGTGAATAGGGCTTTAAATTTTTTTAAATGAATCATGCCTTGTGCAAATCTTTGTCAAAACAAGCTTTCTGAAATCTTTTTACACTACTTTAAATACACCATCGTACATTTAAGGTTCAAAGATACAACAATGGTGTCAAATACAGCCATCAAATATCCCCAAACCCACATTTCATTTTATTCTTGAGACAATATACATTACAAAGACTATAACATTATTTCAGTACATTAGACACAAGTGGAGAGAGTTCCATAACAAAGCATGTTTAAAAGCCAATAGTGCACAGAGAAACAAGAAGAAACATAAAAGCACAAAGAAAAACAGTCATTTTAAAGAGAGCTTGAAGTCCCTGCATCCTTTTTGCACTGTCATGCTGTGGCCTTCTTCATTCCAGGATGTGGGATGAGCAAACAGAATAAAATAACAAACAAAAGAAGCCTCTGGAAATGTAAAATGTGCATCATGTGTAGCCCTGATTACAATATAGTCCTGAAGAGATCAAATAGGTCTGCGTCTTAGATATTTTAAGATTCTATTTTCTAGACAGAGTTCACGGAATAGTATCACCAGTCCAACTTGAAACCTGAAACCCTGTCACAACCCTCTCAGCTGTGGGAAACTTCCGGAGGCCTAACTTCTCAGAGACTCCCATCTTTGGGCCTTAGGCTAGTTAAGGCTTTCTGATTTAGCTGGTGATTGTCCCTTCTCTTTGCTTAGAAAAAAATCAGCCTTGAGTACACTGTCTGACCAGTGAGCAAGGCTTTTGCAGAAAATACTTTCTGCTCTCTGGTTTGCCTGCTTTGCATGATGCATTCTGCTGTTGGCAAGTTTTTTACTTTTTTCAGTAAAGATCTCTTGAGTCTATGTTTAATCAGACCACTCCAGGCTGGATGCACTGATCCAGTCTCCCAGACACAGCTGGTTTCCTGGATACAGCAGGGTTGCAAACCTCCAAACTAAGGCCACAGCCTCCCCTCAGCCAGCACCTGTGCGTGCTACGCCATGGCATGTGATGACAGAGCAGGGTTCCCACGGTGGTGGTACCAGCTTGTGCAAAAAGAACCACTTCACTCATCACTTTTCAACACCATTATATACACTGACCACAGCTCGATGTTAATCCTCACAGCACACAAACATGAATGCCACAAATCTCCCATCATCCAAATGCTCCTCATACCGGAAGCAGGCCACAGACATAGAGATTAGCTCACTGCCCTCCGCACACACATGAATAGCAAGAACAAAACAGGTATTTCCGAGATGCCTTCAAGGCACAGAGATCAAGAGGAGAGGTCAGACGAGCTCGGCTCACCCGGTGCATTGAGAGACTGTAAAGAGGAATGCAAGCTCAGCTGGTGGGGTGAGGATCGGAAATCAAAGTAGGCTCTCCCGGGGAAGCTGGGTTGTAGATTAAGGGTGGAGGAGAAAGGACTCATTCTACGGAGCGGCAATCTTTCCGAAGGCACTGGAAAAGGGACTGTCTGTTCTTCTGAGTCTGTGTCTAAATGTAAGATCAATGCAAACTAGAGATCAGAAATCTGCCACCTGCCGGGCACGCTTCCCCAAGACCTGCCTCACGAATGCATTTTCACAAAGCCTCATCCACCCCATCGAGGCCAATGTGGTTTAGGGAATTCTTGGCAGGACAGAACTCAAACCAGAGGACACTTCAAACATCACAAACGATTGTCTTCATTTTCCCTTGATTTTTACGGGTACAGAAAGTATTGGAAGTTTCCTTTTAATTAAATATCTTTAGAGCTGAACTTAGAAACTTTAAATTAACCCATTGATGACCAAGAGATCAATACTTTACCCTCTTCACATCTGTTGGGTATTACTATTTGTACAACAATGGTCTCTGAAAAGGTTTCTATTTAGGAGGTGACGGTTTTTACTAACTCTGTGCTGTTCCATATGTTCCCTTTTCTCTCTTAATATATATACTTCTGTTTCTAAATGGACAAGATGGTTTTTCTATACCAGCATATCCAAGACTTGCTCTTTAAATCAGAGAAGGACAGTGGGCTGAACAAGTAACCAGGGAAGGAGCCTTACCTTTGTTTCTGAATTAAGATCAGCCCTTAGGGGTGCCCTTGAATATCTCTGGTTCTCTAAGAATAAACGACCACGGGCAGTGGTGAGGTACATTGGTCTTTATTGGCAAAAATGTCTTTATTTTCAGATAGTCAGGTCTGGAATGAAGATGGCTATTATACCATAGTAATGACATATCAATTGCTTCATCTACTTTTAGAATTTAAAGTAATTTAGAGGTAGTTTCTCACCTCTAAATTACTGAAATCATTCCTTTCTCATTTGTTAATAGGTGGTTGTAGGCTGTAGAGTGATCTAGTCAGAGACACATGTTTTACCAATTGGGGACATCTTAGAACTCAATTTGATAGTAACAATTCAGGAAATACAGAGAGCATGATGGTAGTATTCTAGTTCCAAAACCACAAAGGAAATTTCTTCTCATTGAAACAATAATTTCGTTTTGGTGGCTAAAGTGTTCCTGGGAATATGTTTCTGGTTTGAGTCTATTAGCATGTTCCTCTGTACCGAACATATCCTTATTGTATCAAAATGCTATTCCATGCATGCTCAGTGTAGCATATGTGTGCAGAGTGGGATCCTATTCGAGAAGCTCAGAGCAGGGCACTGGCAGGTTTCAGTTCAATACTGCCAACCCAGCCTCATGTTCATTTTTGAACTTATAACATTAAAATTAGCTTTTCAGGCTACTTTTTCTTTAGTTTGGGGCAAGTTTTTTTTCTTTTCTTTAATAAGAAAAGTACAAACAAGGTTTTCAGAGAAAAGAAACTGCTATTTATGGAGCTGAGGCATTGTGTTCCCAATAATACATTCCAATTTTCTTCTACCTAAACTTCACATGGTTGGAATAAATTGGCATGTGTGACTATTTCTTGTTAAGAAATGATTTATGATATAATTATCTCAAAGTAGAATTAGTCTTTTAGTTTAATAGAAAAAGTTGAAAGACAATTGCACAACACCACAAACTAATATGGGCATCTTTTAGGGGGAGAATTTACAACTGCATTTATCACAGTAAAATATTTTTAACAAGAATTTTCTTAGAAATGTATCTTTCACCAGGTGGTAACAGCTAATTCATTATATTTAAAATACTTGTTTCTCCAATAATTAAGGAAAAGGCCATATATAATAAAATGAATTCTGGAGTATACTGAACCCCCAAGTAATCATCTGAAAACCAGTGAAGAGACGTGTACTATATCCAGACTCAGGAAGCAAATCCAACCCCATCATACTCACCTCTTCTATTCTCAGCACCAGGAAGAAGCACCTAGAGTTGGTGATGGGACCACTCTGCAGGATAGGGGCTGAGGGCAGCTATGGTTATTCATGGGGTTAGTAACTGAACACTAGAATGGTTAGTTTTTCTATCCTTTTATGTGAACCATTATTGATGACCCAATTTTCCTTGAGTCCTCTTAGTCTTGAGCCATGTTCTCTATTCAGGCAAGCTTACTTAATATCCATGTTACCCAATCACTCCATCTCTGCTCTGAGTTTTTCTTACCTGTGGTCTCCCATACCCTACCAGCTGGGCTCTTACCTTGTACTGCTACCCCATTTTCTCTAAGAAGTTTTAAAAAAAAGTCCTACTGCTTCATGAAAACTGTCCAAATGAAGCACGAGAGAGAGAGAGAGAGAGAGCTAGAGAGAGAGAGCGAGAGCGAGCATTTGATCCCAGCAAGATGCTTTGTGCCTTTCTCCCTAGGCATAGGGTGCAAATGTCAGGTCAGTTGCCTATAGGTCATCTAAACCATTTGATAATACCTTAGGTTGCAGGAGTCTTAGAGGGAAGACACTTATCTTGATATCATCTGAGCAGCAATAATAAGCTTCCCCTTGAAATCCTCTAGGTTAGGGATCTCATGGCCTCTGGGCAGCCTCCTCCTGTTGTAGTTATTGCTTACATTGTTCTGGATATACCATTTTGGGAGCCCTACTTCTCAAGTGTAGCATTACTGAGGCCATATTCAAGAGCAGTCATGGTTCTCTTTAAAAATAATCACTTTTCTGGGATAAACAGAGTTGATTTCCAATCTTTCTTCTAAGGTATGGATCTCAAATCTTTACTCTCCTCATCATGCCCCTCTGGACATGTTCAAAGACGTGAACCAAAGACAATAAGACAATATTGGGAACAGTAATGCTACACTCATGTTTAGCCAAATCACACAACTCACACTGAGCATACACACAGCTATCTATGGTGTGTATTCTGTTTTATACCCTGGGATGCAGAAAGGATCTAAACTGACTTCCTTACTTTCCCTCAAAGCACAACTACTGAGATCTGGAGAAGGCTTTTCAGCCATTAATATTCTATTAGTCATGACAAAGAGGAATTGGGTTAGTGTTTTTTTTTCAGAATACATGATATGAGGCTATGTTTTAGGTCATAGCTAATATTCAGGATAATTATTATTAATTTTTAATACATTGGTCACTAGAGAAAGACAAATAGCTCCTTAAATATTTTAAATTTCTTATGTTTCATCACATGTAGTGATCCTGTCTGCTGAAGAGCTTTGGTAAGCAAAAGCAATTTAGCCAAAACAGCAAGGGAAAACAGAACACCAGCTGAATACTGGTGTAGCAATTTTGGGCATATCAGTAACTCTGGGAGAGGGACTGTGTTTATAATGGGAATGTGTCAGGACACACTTTCCCTCAACTTGGTCAATGAGCATCATTCTCCTCTGGTCTTTGCCTGGACTGTTTTCTCTTTCCATCTGGAACTGGCTGATTCTGGAGTTGGGGCCTCTGCTTGAAAGAAACAATCAAGAATTATCAAAGCAAAGATTGACTGGGGATCAAACATTATTTACTGAGTTTTGGGTTTGAGGCAAAAAAAGGATATTTAAGTGGTGTATCTCTTTTTGACTTACTGAATATTTATTTTATTTTTTCATTAGCAGACACTGTATTAGAACTGAGTAACTAAATAGGAAACATTTAGAGAGAATCTGTCTTATACTATTGATTTTTACACTTTTGAAGACAGAATTTCTTGACTGATTTCAACATGTACAGTGCACTAGAGATTTCTATGGGTGTTGCAGACTCTTTGGAAATGTGTAGTCTTTGAGGTGTTAATTTTGGAATCCAAAGAGGAAAAGCAAATTGACAGGGGTTCCTTATGACAACGTACATTAACCCAGCTTCCTTTATGCTCTTGTAGAATTCTTGGTTATCGTCCTGTCTGGTATGAAAAGCTTCATAACTTAAGCAGCCTTTGGATACTAGTTCAACAAAATGGTTGTATTTCAGAGCTAAATAAGGCAAAATATGTCACTACGAGTTGCACAAGCAGCATTAAAGATGAGTTCCAGTTCAATTATAAACAAGCTGTAAAATAATTTGTTTTCTTGGGAGGAATTTAAAGAGACCAAGAAATGAATGAAGAAGGCGAAGTTTCCTTAAATGATCTAATAAGCACCCCAAGTCACAATTATATCCCACTGGTACATAATTTACAATGAAAGGTGGTATTTTAATCTTTCTTAAGTGTGGCATTAATTGCAGTTGAGAAGTGAGAAACAAATCTGTTTTGAAAAGCTCCTTTTAAAAGAAGAAATGAAACACCCTCTTTCCACCATGGGACAGTTGCACACTCTGTCACCAAGTCCTCCATTCCAATTTAGAACATCAGGTAATTATTTATAAGGAAACTATTAATACAAAAGAGTGGATGCAAAAGATTCCAAAGGACTAAACTGCTCCCCAGATGGTCAGATACAAAGTGCATTCCCCAGAAGCAAAAATAGGGTTTGGATCCAATTCAGTCCTATGAAAAATCAGGAAATTCCCTGGATGTCATACATGTTGTCAAAATTAAAAGGAACAAAATCTCTTTTTTCTCTGGGCTTTGAAAGCTATCATTATGCCTCTCACTTTGGATTTTGTAAAATCTACCCAAATTTGTTCAAGTATGATTTACCTACCTTGAAGAATTTGTCCTGGAAATGCATATTCTTCTAAGTAAACACAATTTTGGGGGGAGGTGGTGGGCTGATGCTCAGAGTGAGAAAGAGTAAAGCACAGGCAAACAGGAAATATCTCCAGTGGACCATATACAGTTCTTTATTTGATCCTTTATTAACTATTCCTATTAGTGTTGAATTTTCAGTATCACAGGCAGCCTCTAAGAACCACTATACCCCTGGAGGATACGGGAGGTGGCTACACTTGTTCATAGCATTTACTGAAATAATTAACAGCTTTCAGCAGTAATTTTGAAGAAAACCAGGGTGTATTAA
This sequence comes from Bos mutus, assembly GCF_027580195.1. NCBI lineage: Eukaryota > Metazoa > Chordata > Mammalia > Artiodactyla > Bovidae > Bos > Bos mutus. The sequence continues at coordinate 64,380,369 of NC_091626.1, read as the reverse complement.
TTGTAAAGAATTTAGAGATCATCTGTTCTAAGTTTAAAGTGTTAGAGACAAACAACACCCTGCCCCCCAAACAAAAACAAAACCCTGAAGTCCAGAAAGATTAAGGAACTCATTTAAGTCACACTACCAGCTGTGATGTGATTGGATAAGGACACAGGCAGATCAATTCCTGGTGGATACAATTTTGGGGGTGGTAAGGTCATTGGTCTCTTTTGTGCCTTGGAAATGTATAAAATGTAAGGTTGATGCTATAGGCCATGGGGCATGTATTGGAGGTCTCAGGGGTGACCCAGCTTTGTGTAGATGATCTAATTATCATTCTCCAAACCCTGCATTATACTGAGGATGAATCTTTCTTATCTATATATAGAGTAGTTCTCGGGACTGTGGTGGATACAGATTGAAAGGCAAACACATTACCCTACCCTTTGGGATTCTGGCCACATGGGATGGGTGGACTGAGAGCAGGTGAGGTTCTTTTTCTCCCACAAGGTTACATCTTCTCTTGTGGGATGGGGGATGTCTTAGCGCAGCAAAGTTTAAGAGTACAGTAGCTACCCCGGCCCCTGATTACTATAAAGTATCTGCAAAGAGGTTGTGAACAAAGGCATCTGGGGTCATGCTGGGCCTACATTCTGCCAACATTCTGCCTGCATCACTGACTATTCTCTGGGTTATTTCCTATGATGTGTGGGAGAAGGCGCTATCACACTTGAAAGGGAACTGTGATGCTGAGAATCTAACGGGGGAGAAAAGGGCATTTTAATCTTTATGAATAACCTCTTCTATGTCCCCTTTTTAGAAAGCAATTTCTAAGATATCATTTCAAGAATCCCAACCCTTTAGTTGTCATTAGATAAAACAATCCTGGAAAGTGTTGGGCAGGTGGCTCCTGTGGATGTTCAACAAAGAGGATGCTTGACAGCACATTTTCTCTGTGCTCTGAGCTCCTGTATGTGGGCAGCGCTGGAATTTACAGCCTTATCTACAGCCTAATTCTTTCCTGATCACTGATTATTCTTCCCACTTGGCCTCACAGTCGAGATCTGGAGGGCTGAGAGCTTCTGTGAATAAGTAGCTCTTTGGTTTCAACCTGAGCAGGGCTCCCAGTTCCAGATCTCACTTGGTGGGGTCCTTCCAGGACCTCAGAGATGCAGCTCTGACATCCTTTTCCTTCCCAGGCAGCAACTGGTCACTGCCAGCTGAAAAACGTCCACACTGGGGAGAAACTCAGCCTGGGCAGGTGTGTGTGTGTGTGTGTGTGTGTGTGTGTGTGTTAAGGAATGACAGCCATTCCCACATCTCTTTCTTAAAGCAGGAATATTATTCTTTAGAACGAAACTCTAATGTGACTCTTTGAAAGTGTTAGAAGTCCTATTTCTGCCTGGGGTTTCTGGATGAATACGTGAAGCAGCTACACAGTACTGCTTCCACAAGCTGTTTTCAGACGTTTAGCAAATAGACTTAGGATAGTTTTCTCTCTTTCCCTCCTATTGGTTGAGTGCAAATAGCACTGTTTTAATGTCAGCATCAAAATGTACTGTGCTGGGCACTGGAGCTGAAAGGCTCAGGCCTGACACGTCATTTATCCTCTCCTGGGCTCCATTTTGCCATATGTAGAGTGGGAATAACAAGAATAATATTTTTCTCCCAGAGTGTGGTAGGCAGAATAATGACCTGCCAAAAAAATGTCCATGTCATAATCCCCAGAATCTGTGACTATGTCACCTAATATGGCACAGGGAACTTTACAGATGTGAATAAATTAAGGATCTTGAGATGGGACATTATCCTGGACTACCAAGGTGGGCCCAAGGGATTTAATCACAAGGATCCCTTATAAGAGGAAAACAGGAGGATCAGAGTCAGAAAGAGATTGAAAGATGCTATGCTGCTGGCTTTGAAGATGGAGGAAGGGGGCATGAGTCAAGGAATATAGGTGGTTTCTAGGAGCTGGAAAAAGAAACAGAACAAATTCTTCCCTAGAACTGCTTCCAAGGAATGCAGTCCTGCTGATGCTTCACTTCTAGCCCAGTGAAACCCATTTAAGATTCTGACATCTAGAATTGTAAGGTGAAAAATCTGTGTTGTTTTAAGCTACTAACCTTGTTGTAATTTGTTAAATCAGCAATGAGAAACTAAAACACAGGGTAAATCTGGGATGCTACAGCAAGAGGACAGAAGAGAGGTTTAGACACTAGTGATGGGTACAGAGGTACAAAGTCTATACAGTGGTCTTAGAATAAACAGAAAAGAATCCTTATGTTTTCCTTAGGCCCTTACAGAAAATGGATAGCTTTTATACAATTCCTCCACTGAATTTCAGTATCCTAAAAATATTTGCAGACTTTCACGTTGCTGTCATTTTTACAGAATCTTTTAAAGGATAATGAAGAAAGTTCTTAGAAGCTCTACACAAAATGAAATAGGGCTTATTATCAGAGTATTTGGTGAGGGGAGGAGGAAGTACTTATATTCCATAAAGCCTTCTGAAATATACTTGAATACCCTGTTACCAAGAGTTCCAGAATACATACTGACTTTTAAATGTACAATGTGGAAATCATTCTAAAATACATTACATGCTTTCTGGCTTTCTTAATCTGAGCATATGCCCCAAGAACATTTGCTTTTGATTTTTTGGATTTTTCAGTTTTTCCAGTTACTTTCTTTGGTCAAGGCTGCCAATAGCTTCAATTCACTTTTATACCAAATTCTTCTTCTCTCTGCTAATGTGATGCCTCCAATCTGTTGCACTCTTTGCAAATGAGTCAATGAACTCTATGGAATTGTGGGTAAACTAAGAGTAAGTGAGAGCCAAGTGACACCAAGGGCTCTGCTGTGAGAACATCACAAAAACTTCTGTATCTTTTCTTTTTCTTTTTTTGCCAATCATAGGTCATTGTTGCTTATATCTTGATTCTAAGATGACTACCCACGTTGTAGGGTGGATATCTTAGTTCTGGAGAGACGAGGGGGTACCGTAGTTTTTTGCCACTCTGAGCCAGGTGCCATGAGATTCAGGGAGGAGGAAGAATAAAGCCCATAAGCTCTAGGGCAGGGCCATGCTATGTGCATCTCTGTGATCATGAAATCGACATGCTCAGTTAATGTTTTTGAGTGAATGAGGATTCCTTTGCAAAGTCAGCTCAAGGCATATTTTGAAGTCTTTGCCTTGCGTACAGTTATTCCTTCTGTTTAGATTTCTCTCTCTCTCTCTGAGAAGTCTTTCCTTCCCTTTATATCATATTCATTTTCCCCTCAGTATGTTGTATTTCATGTCACTATTAGATGCAAGACAATCATATTTTCTATGAAAATATGAATTAAAAACCTTCTCTTAGAAACGTTTTTACTTTTAGAAGCTGCTTGTTAGTTGAAATTAAATTCTAAATACTAGAATTAAGGTGATATTAAAAATGGAATAGCTCATACATTTCTTATGTAAAATCTGGAAGCAATTTGCAAACATAGATCAAGAGTCTTTAAAATGTCCATATTCTTTAGTAATTCTTAGAATGTGTCCAAGGAAAATGATCTTTTTATGCAAAGGGTTTTATTTTTTGCACAGAAGGTGCAACTCTCTGTGCTTTAATTTCTTGAAGAATTGGTGAGCTTCAGCTTCTTTTCTGCTGAGAAGGCTGCATGAAGTGACTCCCTGGCTCTGAGAGCTGAGGGGAGTCAGGGAAAGAGCTTTACCAGCCAGATAATAGTATTAGTGAACTATTTGAGTGCTAGGAATATTATCTTTGGTCTATCTTATTTTTTTCTCCAGATTTTAAACAAAGGGGAAAAAAGTACAGTCTATTTAGATAGGTAGGAGAAAAGTAGGGGGAAATAAACAAAAATTTTCTGTCCTATTCTCACCCATGTCTAAATATTTTTTGGCAGGAGAATAGACTTCAAGACACAGAATAAGCCTGAGGACTTTATTAATGGAGCCTTGTTATATAATATTTTAAACAAATACTCTTTGCAGATGGTTTCAGAGACTGTGACACAGCCATCATGGATATCAAATGAATCATTTAGAAATACATATATAACCAGGCTATGGGCCTTATTTTAAAATTTCATTAAAATTCTTAACTGCCTACAGTTAAGCTTATTCTTCAGTCAGGGTACTTTGGTTTGGATCTGCAGCTGGACTTATTCTCATGGCAGTTTTAAGTCCATGCCCAGGAGCTTTGCTTTCAGGGAACTAACTAAGCTTGAATTCAGGTAATAATGTGTTTTCCTTTCCTGATCTCTTTTGATAACACATTCTTTATACTTTCCATTGCATTAAATTACTTTCCATTGTTTTCCTGATCCCCTTACACAAATCATGTCTTCCTTACGGTCCCCTTCCTTTTCTCACAGTGTTCACCGTAATTTGTAAATATGCAATATTTGTGTGTCTATTTCTTTAAGGCTTGCCTCTCTTCCTAGACTGTGAACTCCGTGACATCTGGGGTGACCTCTGCTCAACATTGTATACCCATATCATAGCATACAGCAGACACTTATCAAATAATGCCCAACAAATAGACAAATATATTTGCTTTGAAAAAAAAAAAGGTCAGAATTCACAACAAACAATGTGGACATTTGCTCTCCCCCACATAATGTTTTACCTTTAGGTCAGCAGAAGGTTTTGTGATAGTTCAAAGGGTTAAGTGACAAGTGATTTCAACCTTGGACTAAATGCATGAAAATACAAGTTAGACTTGCTATCACATATGAAATTGTACCCTTCTGTGATACAGACTTTTTATTTTGAACCTTGGAAAGGGGTTAACTCTTGCTAAAAAAGAACATAAAAGATTTTGTTAAAGTAGAGAGCAAACCAACCATCCCATCACCCACAATAGCAGCAAAGAAAAAAACCTCCAAAGTGAACCTTTTCAGGAATGGTAGGAAATGAGATTAATAAAGTATAAATTCAGCTAATGTATCGCAACTCTGTTAACAGCATTTTCTCATTGATTTCTAAAAAACAAAAATGAGGTATAATTCTTTAGGCCTATATTTTTCTCAATGGTTACAGACTGATCAAACCTCTCTTTTTTTAACAAGCTATTTGCTATGTTTTTTCTTGCTTTTTAAATCTTGTCTTACTGTTGTAATGAATTAGAATGAGGGAGAAACAAATAGAACAAACCAAAGTTATGGAGAAAGTATGTGTGTGAACTTTATTTCATCATGATAAAATCACTTCTGTGCAGTAACAGAGAATACTGACATCTACACGATGATAGGGTGTTCTTTGTATTTAGATACATACCTTATATTTGTACACAATATATAAAATTCATGGAGGAAATTAATTTCTACAGTACAGTTTCTTTGTTGGAAGAGGACTTGTTCCGTTAGTTTCTTTTAGAAAATGACCCCCAGTTCTGTGACTGTGGTACCAAGGATCGCAGTTCCAATCCTGTAATTTATTAGACACCATAATCTTATGAACATTAATCGAAACTTAGAAACTACATCCTCCTGCAGGATGAAAAGAGAGACGTAAGTGCTCAGGCTGCTATGCTATAACTGATTTTAGCAGAATAGTATGACTTCCATGATGCATTATGAATAGAAATAGTTTTCCCTTAGGTCTGGTGAACAAAGATTAATAACATTGCTACAAATTGTCTGCCTGCTCTGATGGCATGCACTTCACTCTTTAATCAAACTGCTGTATACACACATGGGAAACCAGGCCATCCCCCTTGAGGCCCTTTTGCATGGCACCTAGGAAGGCTCCTGGAGGGCTTTAGCACTTAGCTTTGGGAAGGCAATTGCTCTCAAGCTGGTAATTCTCTTCCCAGAGAGAAGCTGCCAAAATGAGGGTCCCAGAGGAGGCTTAGCTACCACATCCCTATAACCCAAGTCAGGGTAGGTCACGTGGGTTTGTCCCTTTCATTGAATTCTTCTCTTTGAGTAGCATCACTCAGACACACAAGTGCTCCCTAAGTGTGGTTTTCACAGCTAGGGGCCTTGCAACCTTGCTGTGGGATTTAAGTTGTGCTTGTTTTTAACCATGTGAACCATTTTAGAGGGTGACCGGCACATGCTGAGGTTTGTGGGAAGTGGGAGAAAACGCCACCACAGTTCTTTCAGCTAACATTTTGAATGTGAACAAAATCAACATAATTAGCTCTGCAGAGGGAAGTTATGGAGAATGCCATGGGACGGGGGTGGCTCCTGTGATTAAAATGACACCCAGAAGGTCTGAAAATGCTTTGGCACCGACCACAAATTCCTCACCATAGGTTTAATCTCATGTGTGACGATTGCTTTTAGAGTGAAAATGTGAAGTGGCTCAGAGGTTATACCTGGCCATCAAATCCAAGCCCCTCTCCTGAGATGGGTGGCTTGTTTCTGATGACCAAGATATTTACAGTATAGCCAAGAAGCAAAAGTTCTCTAGAGATGGACCTGTGCAGAGGGCCCAGGCAGGCTAACTAAGCCTAGAGGGACTGGCAGAGGTGAGAATGGCCAGGTAATGCCGAGGTGCTGGTCTCCTCCTGTCTGGTGCCCACAGGGAGCCTGGTCCTGGTGCATGAAGGTTAACCGGGAGTGGCCAACAGGCCCTCTTGGCATAGCCCTGGGCCCCACACCCCTTGGAAACACATTCAGTTGGATAAATCCACAGCGGAAAGGACCTTGGCCCCACCCTCAGATACGAGCAAGGGCTACAAAGCAATTTAGAATCCTCTGGGCAAAACTGGCCAGTGATGTGTGTCGTGGACAACGGGAGCCTGCCCTAGAGCCTAGGTAACATTCGCCTCACACACCACGGCACATTCAGGCCTTCACTTGTCAGCTTCTTCCGCTGCAGCTTATTTAGAGTGTTATCAAAGGAAGCCGCCGGCCCAGGCCATTGGAACTGCTGCTGTGGACACTTTGGTCTGATCCCGTCCACACACCATGAGCTCTCTAAATGCAGGAGAGAAACAGCGGCTCTGTGCCAGAATGCAGGGCAAGTCATGGAAACACTTGCGAATGTGGGCAGTGGTGGGGTTACCTCCGGGCTTGCCAGCCATTCTAGATGCCTCGCAGTTCTCGCTCTGAGGGATACTGCTGAAGGGCCTTACCCTCGGACGTCTGCAGGACCAGCGTCTTGCTGTACTGGCTGACTCCCGTTTTGTTGAAGGCCTTGATGCGAGCATTGTACGTGCTGTTGAAGTGAAGACCATCCACGGTGCACATGGTCTCCTTTCCAACATATACTTCCTGAGGGTCAGAAAAGAACGGGCCACCATTTAACTCTAAACTTGGCTCAGACAGTAAAGAATCTGCCTGCAATGCAGGAGACCTGGGTTTGATCCTGGGTTGCGAAGATCCCCTGGAGAAGGAAATGGCAACCCACTTCAGTATTCTTGCCTGGAGAATTCTGTGGACAAAGGAGCCTAACAGGCCACAGTCCATGGGGTCACAAAGAGTCAGACATGACTTAGCGACTAATACAATACTTTGTTCTAAGTTATTCAGGAGGCAAGTGTTGCAGGATGGATAAGAGAAGGTGCTTTGGGGTCTGCCTGATCTGACTCATCCTGTGAAATACTGGGCTCTGAACTGACCTCTTTTAGCTTCAGTTTCCTTCTCTGTAAAACTGGGACAAAAAAACCTATCTTGTGAGGTTGGTGTGTAGATTATATAAGGTCATATGTGCAAACTGACTAGCGTAGTGCCTTGTATTTAGCATGGGTCTGTCAGCTCACTGAATGCTAGTTATTAGCAAATAGGGCTTCAAAGATTAAAACTGGGTATTTGGGGTCACAGGAGTCAGACAAGACTGAGTGACTAAACCACCACCACCACAGATAGCATTATCCTTATTAAGCTGACATTTATTCAGTATATTATACCTACTGAGCTCTTTATTCACCAGTATGATTTATATTTAAAAAACAGGTTTGGAAACATGAATGTGGTCTCTCTGGTATGTTTATAAACCACTGATAGCTTTAGGAATTGTCACAAAGATGACATTCAAAGCAAAAGAGTTTCGAAGTGCAGGAAGGGAAATCATGACTTTTCAGATTTTTCCTCATAGTACAGAGGGAAGAGGGAGGAAACAGGGAAGGGAGGAAGAGTGATATTTCAAAAGCTTAAAATAAATCCTAGCATAATGCATCATTAGCATAGGTTAGGTATTTACCTCCCTCTTTAGCTGTACATGTTGCAACATTACGCTGATGCAATGAGTAAAGATAATTTGAGTCCAAATTTGAGCACAGCCTCAAAATGACATCTCCTTAGGAGGATGCTAGGAAGACTGGTGGCTGGGGCTTCAGTATGCTAAGAATTTTATACGAATGATCCAAGTGGCTCTTAACAACAATGCATGAGGCACATGTTATCATTAAATGGCAATCCACTCCAGTACCATTGCCTGGAAGATCCCATGGACAGAGGAACCTGGTAGGCTACAGTCTATGGGGTCGCAAAGAGTCGGACACGACTGAGCGACTTCACTTTTACAAATGAGGATCTGAATGCTCAAACAGGTGAGAAACGGGCACATTCCCACAGCTTTAGGGGCGCGGTTGGGACTGGAAGGCAGGCAGCCTGATTTCAGAGCTTGCAGGACTGTAGGTACTTTCTCTTCAGAAGGGAGGGGCAATTGCTGTTCCGGGACTCCGTCATCCTTCTTTGATGGGACAAGGATGAAGGCCTCAGATGAAGGGTGTGCAGGCCCTGCTAGGTTGGGTCTGAGGCTCTGAGGTGGGTCCTCTGTGGTCGTCACCAGTTTGGTTAAGAAGAAGTAGGTTTGGCAACCCACTCCAGTATTCTTGCCTGGAAAATGCCATGGACAGAGGAGCCTAGTGGGCTGCAGTCCACGGGGTGGCAAAGAGTCCGACTTTGCGATTAAACCGTCAACCAGCAGGTTCTCCACTTACCCGGAACTGACCGCCATTGCCGTCATCCAGCTCCAGAATGTATCCTTCCGCGGGCACCGTGGACAGAGGCGGCTGTTTCCAAGACAGCGTGGCGCTGTTGTTGTGGGTGCAGCAGTCCTCCAGCTGCAGGATGGGAGTCGCTGGGACTGGAGAGGAAGCTAAACAGAAATTAGTGTAACCCTGACTTCTGTGGAGCTGTCAACACTTCAGCATCTAGGAATGCTCAACACCCACTTGTAAACAAGTGGCTGGACTAAGTTCCTAGCCTGGGGAGCGAGGGAACCTGAATAGGATCTGCCTCACAGAGCCTCCAGGCGTGGCGAGCGTTTCTTCACTGGTGCCTTTCCAAGCTCACAGCGGCGTTTCCTACCTTAACCAGAGGGGAGACGACTGCTGTATTCTCATCCCCTTCAGCATGGAAGGCCTCAGCCCTCAGGGAAATGTTTGCCGTGTCCTCCGGATTTCCCATTTTGCCCACTAAAGCCTAGCTCATCCATAACATGGTTGATACATGTATCGTAAAGTTACTCTGAAACTTAAACTGCATTTAATAAAATGGGGACTGCCTATGCTGAGAAACAACTCTGAAACCACTACGTACATGTCTAAGTTTCTTTCATTTTTTATTAGTGATTCCACTTAAGATTTTGTGCATATAACTAGCTACAACTGTGGATTTGTGAAAATTTGGTACCAAGGGATACAAAAGTGATTTCTCAGTTTTGAAACTTCTGAGGAATTTGACAGCATTCGTTCCAGGTAGCTATGCCTTGAAACGGAGAAGGCAATGGCACCCCACTCCAGTACTCTTGCCTGGAAAATCCCATGGATGGAGGAGCCTGGTAGGCTGCAGTCCATAGGGTCGCTAAGAGTCGGACACGACTGAGCGACTTCCCTTTCACTTTTCACTTTCATGCACTGGAGAAGGAAATGGCAACCCACTCCAGTGTTCTTGCCTGGAGAATCCCAGGGACGGGGGAGCCTGGTGGCTGCCGTCTATGGGGTCACACAGAGTCGGACACGACTGAAGTGACTTAGCATAGCATATGCCTTGAATATGGCACTAGCCCAAGTCTGTTTTTGTGTTGGTGTTTAGCAGTCAACTGTGAGCCAGAGAATACTATGGGAACAGATGGGGGCTAGCAGGGAGGGTCAGAGTGTCCTCCTGACCTTGTGAAAATCTGTCACAGTGTTACTAGTCTCAATACCCCCTCCCCCTTCTGTGCTGAGTCTTGTATGAAAACTGCAGATTAATAGAGCCTTCAATCATATAGACATACAAATATCAGGGAATGAATAATCCTAGTTCCTAAGGTATGAACTCAATTGATGAATCTGGGAGCAGTGTTTTCACTAACTGCTTAAAAATTGTTTTCAGCACTAAAACATGATTTTATTTTTGTAGCACTTTTAACATGGGAAAGAATGGTTTGGACCACGTCCAGGGACATTCAGATGAACAAATGTTAATTGTGGAATACTTGGTATGCTGTACCAAAACTGAACTCAGAGTGTCATGCCCTAAATTAAATCTGTTCCTTGCCAGCCACCCCAACTAAGAAGAAAGTTACTTTAACAGCGGCTTAGAAAAAGGTTTTATGGTGGATAACCTAGAAAACAAAAGCAGGGACTAGAATATAAGAGATGTAAAGGTGAAGCAGGTCTATTATACTTAAGAAGGCTGATACATTACAAGAAAACCATGTCTAAGTTAACACATCAAACATAATTAAATCAAAATTATGACCAGTGAATTGGAGGTGATCAGTTTATGAAAGGAAATCCTGTTTTGAGTTTCAATGGCACAAGAATGGAATCTTATCAGAGAACAATGCCTTTGCAGCCTCAGAGGTCCCAGAACATCTAGATTTGGAGGAAATGCACTGCTTTGGGCTTCCCTGGTGGCTCAGACGGTAGAGAATCTGCCTGCAATGCAGGACACCCAGGTTCAATCCCTGAGTCGGGAAGATCCCCTGGAGAAGGGAATTGCTACCCGCTCCAGTATTCTTTTTTTTTTTTTCTTTTTCTTTTTTTTAAATTTTATTTTATTTTTAAACTTTACATAATTGTATTAGTTTTGCCAAATATCAAAATGAATCCGCCACAGGTATACATGTGTTCCCCATCCTGAACCCTCCTCCCTCCTCCCTCCCCATACCATCCCTCTGGGTCATCCCAGTGCACTAGCCCCAAGCATCCAGTATCGTGTATCAAACCTGGACTGGCAACTCGTTTCTTACATGATATTTTACATGTTTCAATGTCATTCTCCCAAATCTTCCCACCCTCTCCCTCTCCCACAGAGTCCATAAGACTGTTCTATACATCAGTGTCTCTTTTTGCTGTCTCGTACACCAGGTTATTGTTACCATCTTTCTAAATTCCATATATATGCGTTAGTATACTGTATTTATGTTTTTCCTTCTGGCTTACTTCACTCTGTATAATAGGCTCCAGTTTCATCCACCTCATTAGAACTGATTCAAATGTATTCTTTTTAATGGCTGAGTAATACTCCATTGTGTATATGTACCATAGCTTTCTTATACATTCATCTGCTGATGGACATCTAGGTTGCTTCCATGTCCTGGCTATTATAAACAGTGCTGCGATGAACATTGGGGTACACGTGTCTCTTTCCCTTCTGGTTTCCAAAGATCATACACCATGATCAAGTGGGCTTTATCCCAGGGATGCAAGGATTCTTCAATACCCGCAAATCAATCAATGTAATACACCACATTAACAAATTGAAAAATAAAAACCATATGATTATCTCAATAGATGCAGAGAAAGCCTTTGACAAAATTCAACATCCATTTATGATAAAAACTCTCCAGAAAGCAGGAATAGAAGGAACATACCTCAACATAATAAAAGCTATATATGACAAACCCACAGCAAACATTATCCTCAATGGTGAAAAATTGAAAGCATTTACTCTAAAGTCAGGAACAAGACAAGGGTGCCCACTTTCACCATTACTATTCAACATAGTTTTGGAAGTTTCGGCCACAGCAATCAGAGCAGAAAAAGAAATAAAAGGAATCCAAATTGGAAAAGAAGAAGTAAAACTCTCACTATTTGCAGATGACATGATCCTCTACATAGAAAACCCTAAAGATTCCATCAGAAAATTACTAGAAATAATCAATGACTATAGTAAAGTTGCAGGATATAAAATCAACACACAGAAATCCCTTGCATTCCTATACACTAATAATGAGAAAACAGAGAGAGAAATTAAGGAAACAATTCCATTCACCATTGCAACGGGAAGAATAAAATACTTAGGAATATATCTACCTAAAGAAACTAAAGACCTATATATAGAAAACTATAAAACACTGGTGAAAGAAATCAAAGAGGACACTAATAGATGGAGAAATACATCATGTTCATGGATTGGAAGCATCAATATAGTGAAAATGAGTATACTACCCAAAGCAATTTATAGATTCAACGCAATCCCTATCAAGCTACCAACAGTATTCTTCACAGAGCTAGAACAAATAATTTCACAATTTGTATGGAAAAACAAAAAACCTCGAATAGCCAAAGCGATCTTGAGAAAGAAGTATGGAACTGGAGGAATCAACCTACCTGACTTCAGGCTCTACTACAAAGCCACAGTTATCAAGACAGTATGGTACTGGCACAAAGACAGAAATATAGATCAATGGAATAAAATAGAAAGCTCAGAGATAAATCCATGCACATATGGACACCTTATCTTTGACAAAGGAGGCAAGAATATACAATGGATTAAAGACAATCTCTTTAACAAGTGGTGCTGGGAAATCTGGTCAACCACTTGTAAAAGAATGAAACTAGACCACTTTCTAACACCATACACAAAAATAAACTCAAAATGGATTAAAGATCTAAACGTAAGACCAGAAACTATAAAACTCCTAGAGGAGAACATAGGCAAAACACTCTCTGACATACATCACAGCAGGATCCTCTATGACCCACCTCCCAGAATATTGGAAATAAAAGCAAAAATAAACAAATGGGACCTAATTAACCTTAAAAGCTTCTGCACATCAAAGGAAACTATTAGCAAGGTGAAAAGACAGCCTTCAGAATGGGAAAAAATAATAGCAAATGAAGCAACTGACAAACAACTAATCTCAAAAATATACAAGCAACTCCTACAGCTCAACTCCAGAAAAATAAACGACCCAATCAAAAAATGGGCCAAAGAACTAAATAGACATTTCTCCAAAGAAGACATACAGATGGCTAACAATCACATGAAAAGATGCTCAACATCACTCATTATCAGAGAAATGCAAATCAAAACCACTATGAGGTACCATTTCACACCAGTCAGAATGGCTGCGATCCAAAAGTCTACAAATAATAAATGCTGGAGAGGGTGTGGAGAAAAGGGAACCCTCTTACACTGTTGGTGGGAATGCAAACTAGTACAGCCACTATGGAGAACAGTGTGGAGATTCCTTAAAAAACTGGAAATAGAACTGCCTTATGATCCGCTCCAGTATTCTTGCCTGAAGAATTCCATGGACAGAGGAGCCTGGTAGGCTACAGTTATGCGGTTGCAAAGACTGACTAACACGACTAACACTTTCACTTTCATTCACTAAATAGACTACAGGACTGGCTGGAAAGAAGAGGCAGAAGACAGAACTCCTTTGAATGATTCTAGTGACTTTCTATGCATAATAGATATCATCTAGGAACCTGTTCCCCTGGAGGAGGGCATGGCAACCTACTCTGGTATTCTTGCCTAGAGAATCCTCATGGACATGGAATCCTGGTGGGCTACAGGCCATGGGTCTCAAAGAGCTGGATATGACTGAGCGACTAAGCACATCACAGGAACCTGTTACTTAACTAGAGGTTAATTTAAGGTCACTATTTCAGTTAGAAACTTACTTTGTCATTTAAATTTTTTCTGTAGTAAAAGAATACCTCTTAACATATTAACAGTGGAGTAAAATCTGACCCTGAATACTCTTTGGAAGGACTGATGCTGAAGCTAAAGGTCCCATACTTTGGCCACCTGATGTGAAGAGCTGACTCAGTGGAAAAGACCTGATCCTGGGAAAAATTGAAGGCAGAAGAGGGTGAGAGAGGATGAGATGGTTAGATGGCATCACTGATTCAATGGACATGAACTTGGGCAAATGCCGGGAGATGGTGAGGGACAGGGAAGCCTGTTATGCTGCAGTCCATGGGGTCATGAAGAGTCAGACACGACTTTTTGACTGAACAGTAACAACAACAAAATCTGACAAATTTAAGCAAACTGTTCTTCAAAGGGTTTCTAGAGACAGGCAGTGAGTCTCCCTGGGAAATACTTGCTCTTAACTGTTGGTATTGGTTAGGGCCTTCCATAAAATAACAACTCCTCGGACTTTTTAAATTTCATTATCTGCCTTATTAGTCTTCATTTTCCCTTTTTTCATGTTTCAGGCAAGTCTACATTTCACCAGTTTTAAAATCAACAAATAAGATCCAGAAAATGGTTTCAACTTGAATCACACAAATGCTTTCAATGTCTCTGATAAGAAACTCAAATTTCCCACATAGTCATAGATATAATTAAAAGATGCATTGAAATATATAGTGTCATGTGTAATTAAAACATGTGAACTTCATTTGTAAGTACTCAGTGGGATACACGTTCAAAGGCCAAGGAGCTAGAAAAAAGTCTAACTAGTCTCTAATCTTCAGATCTTAACACTATCCCAAATTTAAACAAATGAACAACAACAAAAAAAAAAAGCAAATTAAGAGAGAGAGAGGAAGAGAGAGAGACGGAAGGAACCGGGGAACATCTGCATGTGTCTGAGTCTATTTCTCAATGTGCTGAGAATTATTTTTTCCTTTTCCTTATTTACCCCAAAGTGACATTGCATATAAAAGGAAATGTGATAAAATTACAGTCTTGTTAAAAAAGACTAAGGCTGGCGTTTCAGAACAACAGATTTTATACTGGGTGTTGTATCTTTATTACCCCTCTTCAATTTATTAGGTATAAAATAAATGGCCTACAAGAATCCAGAGTATTTTCAGATTGATTTATCTCTTATGCTTTGGAAATGGATAGCATTATAGTTGTTGGGCTGAACTCCGAGAGAAAAGGTTTTGTTTTATTGAAATTCCTATAAGTGGAGCTACAATAACTATCTTAACACATTCATGATCATTCCTGGACATCTTTATTTTTCCTAAATAACTAGCTTCCCCTGACCTGATGAGAATTATAGTACTCAGTATCCTCTTAGCCTGTAAAATCAAGCTTCCGGCTAAAAGTTCTCTTAGACACAGAATGGTAGCTGTTCTTACTGACTTCCTTGGGGTCTGGTGGAGCCTCATCTCAAAATTAAATTCTGCCACTGTGGCCTGTTAATACCAAGGTTTTCAAAAGTCTTACCTTTTTAAGGTCATTCTAGTTCAAATTATCTCTCATGATTTTCATATTTACTTATTTTTCTCTCTAATCCTTCAGACTGACAGCCCTCACACCATCCAGAATTCCTCTGTGCGGGTTCACAAGAGTGTGGTGAGGACAAGGGAGAAAAGGGAGCTGTGAGGGAGCCACGAGAACACATGTGAGGTGGAAACACTGCTGAGGCCCAGACTGTGGGGAGGGGCTTACATGTGTCCACTCAGTTAATTTTCAACACCAGCCCACAAGGTAGGTACTGTGATGATCTCTATTTGTAGACAAGGGAACTGAAACACAGGAGGGGTTCAGGGTGAGGCAGTGGCAGAGCTGGGTTTTGACGCCCAGCAGGTTGGCTCCCTGGGCTGGATGTTTACATCACTGCCTCTCCAGTCAGGGGCTCAGTAATAGTGAATTAGAGGGAGAGTGCAGGCCTAATTCCAAGAGCAGTGTTTCTTCTTAGTTCCTAGAATGTGAACGATAAAGCTTCTCAAGAATTGCTGTTATAGATTATAATAGTTCACCTTAAGAGCTGTAGTGGCTGGGAGAGCAATTTTACTGTCATC